>NC_090804.1:16665351-17282018 GCF_036512215.1 Solanum lycopersicum | reverse complement strand
GGGCTAGGTGCTTGTCCTCTCCCTCTAGAGGACGTCCTCCCACGACCTCTTCCACGGCCCCTTGCCGCTGTTCTTCCTCGAGCCACAACCCCAGTGGCTGGCACAGTTGTTTCTTGTCTGGCCGATGTTGGTGTTGGCGTAGTCGTTGCTCTAGTTCTAACCATCTACGAAAGAGAGTGAAGATGGTCATATACCAATTCGTATCGCCTAGATACCAATTGGACTCAAGTAGTAGAACGAAAGAAAGAATGAAAGAGTGAAATTTTTTTTCCTAAATTCTTATAGCCTCTCAAGGAAAAGTAAAGGCGTCCCCCTACCATTCCTTAAGACTCTACTAGACCTGTTCTTGTGTGATTAGACCAACGAACCTAATGCTCTGATACCAAGTTTGTCACGACCCAAATCCGGGCCGCGACTGGCACCCACACTTACCCTCCTATGTGAGCTAACCAACCAATCTAAACCTTAACATTTCAATATAATATAAATAGAAAGTAATGCGGAAGACTTAAACTCATAAGTAAAAATAAATAATCAACTTCTATAACTCAAAAACTTATCATTATCCCCAAAATCTGGAAGTCATCACCACAAGAACATCTACAATCAAATGACTAAACTAAGAGTATTCTAAAAGCTAAAAATACATAAGAAGCTATTCCGTGCCGGAGGTTCAAGGCATCAAGACGTGACGGAGGAGATCCAGTCCAAGCTAGAAGTGTTAGCTCACCCTGAAGATCCGGTGTGACGAAGACTGGCTTGAATTACTGTTGAGTCGAAGATGACGGCACGTTTGCTGCATTCCACAATTAAACAAGAAGAAAACAATAAAAGTAGGGGTCAGTACAAACACGGGTACTGAGTAGATATCATCAGCCAGCTCAAAATAGGGAACACTATATATCAAGTATTATCATAAATAAACTATAAAACTCAACATGTAACAACAAGAAGTACTATAATCATCAATAAGTACCATCAAATTCACACATGAGGACTCAAGCCTCAATACCATACTCATTTGGGAATCATGTTCGTTAGATTGAGTATATTAACATCTTTCAAGATTCATTATCTTTCCTCCTCTTGTGTCGGTTCGTGACACTCTGATCCCCTAATTCTATGTGTCGGAACGTGACACTCCGATCCCCTACATGTGTCGGAACGTGACACTCCGATCCCCTACATGTGTCGAAACGTGACACTCCGATCCACTAAATCTATGTGTCGGAACGTGACACTCCGATCCACTAAATCTATGTGTCGGAACGTGACACTCCGATCCCCTACATATGTCGGAACGTGACACTCCGATCCACTAAATCTATGTGTCGGAACGTGACACTCCGATCCACTAATATCATTCTGTAAATCATCAAGCCTTCTCTATACCAAGGCATCCTCAATTCCATTACTTTAATTCATCAAGCCTTCTTCTATACCAAGGCATCATCATTAATAATGTATATTAAAGTTTCTTTTCAAGATTTGGGATTCAATATTTTTGATCATGCTCATCTTATCACAATCACACAATCATATTCGTGCAAACATACAATTAAGCATATAGTAGGGTTTACAATACTACCAATACATATCATTCTCTATTAAGAGTTTACAATGAAAGCATGAAAACCATAACCTACCTCCACCGAAGATTAGAAATCAAGCAAGCAAGTTCCCAAAGCTTTGTTCTTCTTCTCGTTTCTCCTCTTTCCCGTTCGTTTCTCCCTCTCTTTCTGTTCTTTTCTTCTTTTTCTTATTCAACCCTCTTTCTTTTACCCTAATTAGTATATAATTAAGAATAAAAGGTGGCAATAATACCCCGCTAATTAACTTAGGGTTACTTCTTTTAACCCTCAAGAATTTGAGTTATTAATATAAACCCACGAAGTCTATAATTAAGGAAAGAATAGTCCAAAAACGTCCCTTAAAACTTCACCAGAAATCCGACTCTGCCTTGGATTTGCGCAACCTGTGACGGGCCGTCGTGCCTGCGACGGTCCGTCCTGCAGGTCGTCGCAGAGTTCAGAGACCCAAATTTCCACCAAGGGTCTGTGACGGTCCGTCACACCTGTGACGGTCCATCCTGCCATTCCGTCACAAAGTTCAGAGAGTTGATTTTCAGTACCCAATTTCAGATTTTCTAAGTATTTTGGGACGAGACCCCCTCGACGGTCCGTCGTGCCCATGATGTTCCGTCGTGGGGTCCGTCGCTTCTGCCAGTTTTTCCAGAATTGAAGTCTGTTGCTCAAAACGACTAAACGGGTCGTTACATCATCTATATATACAATACAATTTTCTAACTGGTTAAAACAGTTATCCATAAAATGTTGGTACCTACCTGGTGCATTTTTATATCCAAATGGTAAAACATTCCATTCATAGAAACCTTGCGGTACTGTGAATGCTGTTAAGTGTTTAGATTCTTCTTCTAGTTTTATGTGGTAAAATCCTTATTTACAGTCAAATTTACTAATATAATTATATCCTTGTATTTGTCTTATTTTTAGTATTTTGTTTGGTATTGGATAATCGTATGTTTTAGTTTTAGTATTTAGATTACGATAATCTATGACCATTCTACTTTCACCTCTTTTTCATTCACTATGTTTTATAACTATAAATGGTTGACTTGTATTTTTACTATTGCTTTCTTGTATGTAATTATTTTCTAATAATTCATCTATATGTATTTTGAATTCTTTTAAATCATCAAAGTTATATTTTAATGGTTTCTGTGTTATTATACTATTTTCATCTATTAATTCAATTTTTACTTTTGTCATATGTTTTTCCCATCCTTTAATTGTGATATTTGTTTCTTATTAATATTTTCCATTTCTTGGTTTATTTTTTCACTTCCTTTTATCCATTCCATAAGTTTTCGTTATTTATTATTTACTCTTTTTGCTCCTATTTTGTTTCCGCATGGTGTGGTAAACCACCAATGTGTTTTTGTTATTTTATGTGGATAAAATCTATCTAAAAATGACATTCCGAATAACATATCTTTTGTGGTAAATTCAAAATTATACATTTCTTCTATTGCTAATATTTTATCCCATATTTGTATTTTTATATTTTTTGCTTTATATTTAATCATACTTCCTTCATTATTAAATCATGTTACTACCATAGGTGTTTTTAATTTTTCCCATTTATCTTCTGGTAAGCAATTATATTTACATATATTCGCTTCTGCTTTGTATCTATCATATGGGTATAATATCTGTTGTGATATCCTTCTACGATAATTTTTGCAAGTATAAATATTTTCATTAATCATTTTGTTCTTTTTATAGTTATTTTCTTATTTTGACAGGTTATTGTTAATTGTTCATTTTCTATGTTGTATGGTTTAACTTTTTCTTACCATTTTATTCTTAATGTAATATTATGGTTTCCTTGGTATATTTTAAATTGTATTTTTAATGGAATTCCTCCTATAATTATTTCTTTTTTTGTTGTTTTTTCATTTGTATTTACTATTTCACTAGGTAATCCAGGGCATATGTGTCCTGTTTTCATAATTTAATCTTCTAATACTAGTTCTCTTGTTATATGGTTTTCTTCTTGTCCTGTGTTTATCAAGATTTTCTCTTTTCTTTGGTCCATTATTCCTGTTATAAAATAATGATATGGCGTTGTTTCTTCTAATAGATTTTGTGGTATTTCATATTTTCTTTTAGATGTACTCATCTTTGATGAGGTAGCTCTAGTCAACATATTTAATGTGCTTGTATTTGGTGTACTTGAGGTGCTTAATCTTTCTTTTACTATTTTCAAATCTCCTCCTGTATCAATTTCTTTATAGCTATAGTCATTATTATCTATTACAGTCATTATTTTTCCAAAAGGATTTCTATTTTTATCTTATCAATTTTATTCCTTGCTCTTATTTTATGTTTTGTTGTTAATATATATAGGTTTTTACGTCTTGCTGTGAATACCTTACTTCCTGGTGTTAACTCTATTCCTGACATTTTCCAATGTAATACTAATGATTTATCTATATTTGTATCTGTTAATGCTACTGTATAATTAGCACTTATTATAAATTTAAATTTTTGGTATATTAAATTTCCTTTAACTGCACTTATTACACTTTTTTCTATAGGGTGTATTATTCTGTCATCTGCTAAATATATTTCAATGGGTGTATCTATTCCTTCTCTAAAACAAACTTTTATTAGTATTTCTGTTCCTCCTAAATATACATATTTTATAGCTGCTTTATTTTTTATGTCTTGTATTTCTTTATTTATTATTCGTTTGCTTATTATAGGTATATATGCCTTTCCACTTGTATATTTACAGTCTATGACATGTTCTTTTTGACTAACTACATAGTATTCTTCTTTTTCTCTTTTAAACTAGTTTTTTAATGTAGGTATTTCGAGTATCTTTTCAACACTTAAATCTAATTCATTTCCTTTTATTTGTTCAAAAAATGTATTATCAAATATAATCTTTTTGTGTGATAATTCTTCATTTTCATAATTTTCTTTAGATATTATTTCGTTTTCAGACATTATATTTCTTCTTCTATTTTATTATCTAAATTTTCTTCTTCATCTTTAGTTTCTATATCTGATACTTCATATATGCTGTCGTTATCACTTAATTCATAGTCTATGTATTCCATTTTCATATATTGTTCATTGTCTATGATTAATTCTACTATTTGTTTTCTTTTTGGATCTTTTGGTAATTTACAATCCTTAGCTATGTGTTCTATCTTTCCGCCATTGTAACAAGTACATTGGGATATTTTCCTCTTTGGTTTATATGGTCTTTTTACTTTATAATTTTTTATATAATACATTCGTCTTGGTTGTTTATATTTATACTTAGTTTTATTTTTTCTATAATTTTTATATCTTTTGGATTTTTATTTTTTATTTGTACATCCAAATTGTGGTGTTATTCTATTTTTGCAATATGCTAAATTTTTATTTAGTACTTTTTCCTTTTTTAATTTTTCTTTTGGCTTTCACATAATTGTGTAAACCATTGAGATAGGAATTTTATTCTAGCTCCTAAAGTGTCTACTATCCATTCATTATCCCAATCTTTAATTATTTTTGTGCTAAAGGGTTCTGGTAATTTTGAAAAATATTGTTGTCTTATCTCTCTTGCTTCATCTAAATTATATTTTGATTTGTAGTAATATTCTTTAAATGCACAAGTATATTATTCAATGTAACACATTTTACATATAGATAATTTTGTCATAAGTTGTCTGTTTATTATTTTTTCTCTGTTTTGTTCTTTTATATCTGTGGTCATACCTCCAAATTCATTTCTTATTGTTGATTCGTATTTATCTAATATTTCTATATTTGTTGTTGATGGGGGTCCATCCATTTTCTTATCACTTCTAAGCTTTCTGGGGGTAGATTTTCTATCCATAATTTTGCTGCTCCTACAAATGTTCTTTCTATGTATCTCGGTGTATTTTTTGTTTCTATTTTGTTATATATTAATTGTTTAGATATATTTCCTGTCCATAGTAATATTGCTTTATTTATGTCTGTGACACAATCTAGATCTAAGAAATTATATTGTTCACTTATTGGTTTTGGTATCCAATTTTTATTTAATCTACAGTTCCATATTGCATTATTTCTATCTGATTGTTGATAACTTTCTGTATAACAAGTAAGTGGTGTCCATCTAGGACTAGCTCTAGCACTATTTCTGGGACTATTATCTGGGGTTTTAACTCTTGACGTACTCGGTCTATTCATGTCTCCTGTAATGTCCCGGAAGGTCATTTTTTGAAATTTTGAATATTTGCTTAACTTGAGTTAATTAATCGATAGTTTATGGGCTAAAGTGATAATTTATTTAAGACCCTATACTATTTAGCCTTTATTTAATAAAATATGTGGGTAAAACCTATCACAATTAGTATTTAATAAATTTATAAAAGGAAAAGGAGAAAGGAGAAAGACGGAACGAGGATGAAGGGTTCAACTGCTTCTTCAGGTAAACAACATATGCATTAAATGCCTTGTGAAAATGTCTTATTAATAACTATATACGTGTACATAACATTATAATATGAATGGAAAAAGGGGATTTGAAACAAGAATTGGCAGTGGCATACATATTGAAGTTGGGTGAGCATATGATTAATTTATATAGTCTAATCATTGTCTAATGATGACCTAATAATTGGATAATAATGCCTAATCATTGGACATGATTGCTTAGTGAATAATTTATTTAATTAATGTTTATAGTTGAACATTACAAATATGTTAATCTGTAAATTGTTTTGAGGCACATCTGATTTAGTTAATTGTTTAGTTATCACATTATGATTCAAGTTTTGACATATTAAGATGTGATATTGAATATTGAGTATAGTATAATTATATAAGAACTTTCACGGTTGTGGTGTTTGGATAAATTATGTCCTAATTGACTTGAAATTTAGAAAATATGCGATTTGACTTATTGGTGTGAATCAAGATTTAGTAACTTGATTATAAATTTGGTGTATTTTTAGGTCAAGGTTAAACAAATAAAAATGTGGGTGTTGTTATCTCTAAAACTTTATTGTGAATATATACTTCAATAGATTCCATTGGTTCGGAAGCTGAACGGAAAGGAAAGGCTCAAGCCCAAGAGTAATTATTCGATTGACTAAGGCAAGTGGAATTCTAAACTCTTGTTAAGCGTACGAAATTCGTGTATTTCCTTGTACGATGTTGAGAATGATTTGGAGACTTGTTGTTTATTTGTTGGTGTTGTATTTCTTGTTGTAAATTGTGCTTTGTTATGAAATGGTTATCTCCTCCTTTTCATTTGAGCATGTCATTTGCATTGTATCTGAGACATGGTTGTGGTAAGAGGATGATGTACTATTTTCGAGGGTCGTATCGCACGCCGCGATGAATATTATATTTCGAGGGACGTATCGCGCGCGGCGAAGGTTACTATTTATCGAGGGACGTGTCGTGCGCCGCGACAGATGCATGGACAGATATGTCCCCCATGGGTCCCGGACTGAGAGACAGCGGCTGTGTATCGTTAAGAAAGACATGCATCACTATATTTGACATTGCATCTCATGGCATTGCACATTTATTATTGATGAACTTGAACACGTGTTTTGTTGATCTTGTGAGTGTTTTTCTGTGAAGCTTGTGACTGTTGAATATTGAGTTGTTATTGAGAATGTGTAAACTGATAGAGTGTAGTTATTGAGTTGTGTGTTTGGTAAACTGTAAACTTTTAGGCTGTAGCGGGGAGGTCTAGATAGGGTGTAAGAAGTACCCATATTTTGTTCACTTAACTTGTGTTTAGGGGTTTGCTTGTTGGGTACCACGTGGTTTGGTACTCACCCCTTGCTTCTACAAAATTTTGTAGGTTACGAGCCCGAATTTTTGTGATACCTTCCATTCTCTTTGTTTCCGAGGCATCTTGTGGGGGATTGTGAGGTAGCTACTTGTCATCTCAGCGAACTTTCCTACTCCAGTTTATGACTTTGTTTTTACTTGAAAGACAACTTCATTTTAGACTTTTATTTTGTTTCAATTCTAATATTTACATTAGAGGCTTGTGCACGTGACAACCTGGTTTTGGGGATTGAATTAATATGACTTGGTTTTTTTTTATAAAAATTGTTGTTGGATTGTCATTTACTTGCGCACTTTGTTCGATATTGAGTTTTAGGCTGACTTTTCATTGTGGGATAAGACCAGTGCCATCACGCACATTTTTGGGTCGTGACAAAATGGTATAAGAGCCTCAGGTTCATAGGTCTCACGTGTATACAAGCCGAGTCTACGTAGAGTCTCAAGGATTAGTACGGGGACGTCTGTACTCATCTCTGAGAGGCTATAAAGATTACTTGGAAACGTCCTTTAATTCATTCTTTCTCATTGTGCGTAGTTACCTTCGTTAGTACTGAGTTGTTGTATACTCTTTTGAAAGATGACGAGGACTAGAACTAATGTTACTGGTGGTAGAGGGGAGGCACTTCCCGAGGCAGTTGTTGAGGCCCCAGCTAGGGGTAGGGGTAGATCTCGAGCTAGAGGCCGTGCTAGTAGTAAGGCAGTAGCCAGAAGTCGTGGACGTGAAGCAGCACCAGTGAGAGGTCGTGCTAGAGAGGTCTCTACAGAACCCCAGATTGATGGAAGGGAGGACCAGTTTCCTTCAGATCCTGTAGTCACACCTTTGCTTCAAGATACACTATTGAGGGTGTTAAGTGTGCTAGAGGGCTTTTCTCATGGTGGTGGAGCTACTACCACACCACATGACTCTCGTACTAGAGAGGGGGCTCAGACCTAAGAGCAGTAACAAGCTCCAGCTGTTCAGGATGCGGTAGGGCAACTACCAGTAGATCCCGCGGTTCAGAATGATGTTGCACCAGCAGTTGGGGGTCAAGTTGCATCAATGGTTGTTCTGACAGAGGACGGGCAGCTTAGGTATGAGAGATTTCGAAAGATGGACCCACCTCAGTTTCAGGGTGGGAAGAGCGAGGATGCTCATGAGTTTCTAACTACCTGTCGAGAGTTACTAGAGGTGGTTGGATTAGCTGAGTCACATGGGGTTCGATATGCTATACTCCAGCTTCGTGGACCAGCGAGAGACTGGTGGAGAACTTTTTCGGGATGTTTGTCAGTTGGATCTCCTCCAGTGACTTGGGAGTAGTTTGCTAGCGCATTCCAAGATCGTTTTATCCCATGGAGCGTGAGAGAAGAGAGTCGCTTGAGGTTTGAGAGTCTGAGACAGGATGGTTTATCGGTTACAGAGTATGAGGCGCATTTTTGCCAGTTGTCTAGGAATGCGTTGGCCATTATTCCAAATGAGACAGAGCGGATTCGTAGATTTGTGAGGGGATTGGCTTTCTCTATCAGGTCAGCTGTGTTTTGGGCATCTAGGGAGGGGGCTTCTTTCCAGTCCATTGTGAGCGCCGCCAAAGAGGAAGAATTGATGGAGAGAGAGGAGTTTGGGGACCCTAAAAGGGCCCGTATATCAGGCCAGTTTCATGGTGCCTCATCTGGAGGTAGGGGATCACAGAGAGTGAGTGGTTCTTTTTAGCAGCGGGGACCTATTCATGCATCTATGCCGACATTTGTGGGTGGCCATACATCTAGGGATTCTTATAGCCTGAGTCAGAGCTCGTACAGTTCACAGCAGCGACCTACAGGGCGAGGAAATTATAGTGGGTTTTCAGGGTCTACACAACAGTTCCCAGGTAAGAAATTTTGTTTTACTTGTGGAGATCCCGATCATCTAATGCGGCAGTGTACTTTACAAAGGGGTCGTGGTAGGTCTCGACCTAATTCTTCATTCCAGACTAGACCACCAGCACCACAGGGTAGAGGTCGTGGCAGAGTTCAATGAGGTAGAGGTGATAGAGTTTCTAGTAGTGGTGTTGCAGCTCAGCAGAGTGGGGGTAGAGGTACCACCCAGGATGCAGGTGGACGAGGAGGCCACTGCTATGCTTTCCCCGGGAGACTTGAGGCGGAGACCTCTGATGCTATTATTACATGTGTTATCCCAGTATGCCATCGACCTGCGTCTGTGTTGTTTGATCCATGTTCTACATTATCTTATGTGTCTACGTATTTTGCTGCTAAATTTGATATGATATGTGATAGCATGACTGTACCTATTCATGTTTCTACACCCGTAGGCAAGCCCTTAGTGGTGGATCGAGTGTATCGATCCTGTCTTGTTTCTTTGGCTGGGTATGACACTTGGGTAGACTTAATCATTCTTGGAATGGTAGACTTTGATGTTATCTTGTGTATGGATTGGCTTTATCCATATCAAGCTGTCCTTGATTGTAATGCTAAGACAGTGACTTTAGCAATGCCTGGTGTTTCGAGGGTTGAGTGGAAGAGTGTTAGTGGCTCTTATCCTAGCAAGGTTATCTCTTTTATTCGTGCTCAAAGAATGGTGGAGAGGGGGTGTTTGTCTTACTTAGCGTGTATTCGGGGTACTAGTGTTGAACCACTTCCCATGGACTCTGTTCCCGTGGTTCAGGAGTTTCTCGATGTATTTCCTTCTGATCTTCAAGATGTTGCTCCCGATAGGGATATCGATTTTGCTATTGATTTGGAGCCGGGCACTAAGCCTATTTCTTCCCTCCAAACCGTATGGCTCCAGCAGAGATGAAAGAATTGAAGGATCAGTTGCAGGACTTAATGAGTAAGGGTTTTATTCGCCCTAGTGTGTCACCTTGGGGTGCCCCTGTATTGTTTGTGAAGAAGAAGGATGGGACTATGAGAATGTGTATTGATTACAGACAGTTGAACAAGGTAACAGTGAAGAATAAGTATCCACTTCTGCGTATTCATGACTTGTTTGATCAGTTACATGGAGAATCATTAGTCTCTAAGATTGATTTGAGGTCTGGGTATCATCTATTGAAGATTAGGGCATCAGATATCCCTAAGACAGCTTTTCGGACCCGGTATGGGCATTATGAGTTCCTAGTGATGTCCTTCGGATTGACTAATGCCCCTGCAGCATTCATGGAGTTGATGAATGGGGTGTTTCGACCATACCTTGATTCTTTTGTGATTGTTTTCATCGATGAAATCTTGGTTTACTCTAACACTGAGGAGGACCATGTCCGACACCTAAGGATTGTGCTTCAGAGGTCGAGAGAAGAGAAATTGTATGCCAAGTTCTCAAAGTGTGAGTTCTGGCTTACTTCTGTGACATTCTTGCGACACGTGGTTTCCAAGGAGGGTATTAGAGTAGATCCGGCCAAGGTTGAGGCAGTTAAAGGTTGGACGCGACCTTCTTCACCTACTGAGATTAGCAGTTTTGTGGGATTGGCAGGCTATTATCGACGATTTTTTCGGAGTTTCTCTATTATTGCAGCTCCATTGACTAGATTGACTCGACAGGATATGGGCTTTCAGTGGTCTGATGAGTGTGAGGAGAGCTTTCAAAAGCTCAAGACTTTGTTGACTTCTGCTCCTGTGTTGACTCTACCTGAGGAAGGTGTAGACTTTACTGTGTATTGTGATGCTTCAGGAGTTCGATTGGGTGGTGTGTTAATGCAGAAGGGGAAAGTGATTGCTTATGCTTCTAGGCAATTGAAGTCCCATGAGATGAACTACCCTACTCATGATCTAGAGTTGGCAGCTTTGGTATTTGTACTTAAGTTATGGCGTCATTATTTGTATGGAGTGCATTGTGAGATCTTCACTGATCATCGGAGTCTCCAGTATATCTTTAGTCAGAGAGATTTGAACTTGAGGCAGCGGAGATGGCTTGAGTTGCTGAAGGACTATGATGTGACCATTCTGTATCATCCGGGAAAGGCCAATGTTGTTGCCGATGCTTTGAGTAGGAAGACTCATAGCATGGGGAGTCTTGAATCTCTTAGTATTGAGGAGAGACCATTGGCTAGAGATGTTCAATTGTTAGCTAATAGTCTTGTCCGATTGCAGATCTCAGAGGTGAGTGATGGGATGATTGCTTTTATTGAGGCTCGATCTTCTTTAGTCGAGCAGGTCCGTGCACACCTGTTTAATGATGAAAAGTTATGTCTCATTCTAGAAAAAGTATTGAGAGGGGAAGCTAAAGAGGCTGTCCTTGACTCTGATGGTGTCTTGAGGATCGGAGGCAGGATTTGTGTGACCAAGACAGGTGATTTGATTAGATTGATCCTTGAGGAGGCCCATTATTCTCGGTATTCCATCCATCCGGGAGAGGCAAAGATGTATCATGATCTGAGTCAGCATTACTGGTAGTGTGGAATGAAGAGAGATATTAGAGACTTTGTTTCTAGGTGTTTGACTTGCCAGCAGGTCAAGTGTGAGCACCAGCGGCCCAGGGGTGTATCTCATAGGATGCCTATTCCTACTTGGAAGTGGGAGCGGATTACTATGGACTTTGTTGTGGGTTTACCTACCACAACGAGTGGTTATGACTCCATTTGGGTTATTGCTGATAGGCTGACCAAGTCTTCCCACTTCATTTCGGTTCGGGTGAAGTATACGACAGAAAAGTTAGCCGAGCTATATATTAGTCAGATTGTGCGACTACATGGAGTTCCAATTTCTATCATATCAGATCGGGGTTCACTATTTACTTCTCATTTCTGGAAGGCATTACAACATGGTCTGGGTACCCAGTTAGATATGAGTACGACATTTCACCTTCAGACAGATGGTCAATCTGAGCGGACCATTCAGGTTTTGGAAGATATGCTTCGAGCATGTGTGATCGATTTTGGTGCTAGATGGGATCAACATTTACCATTAGCGGAGTTTGCCTATTATAACAGTTATCACTCTAGTATCCAGATGGACCCATTTGAGGCGTTGTATGAAAGACGGTGTAGGTCTCTGATTGGTTGGTTTGATTCAGCGGAGATGGACTCTTTGGATATAGACTTGCTTAGAGATTCTATGGAGCAAGTCCGTATGATTTAGTATAGATTATTGACAGCTCAGAGTTGACAGAAGATTTATGTAGACCGGAGAGTTAGAGCGTTGGTGTTTATGGAGTGTGATCATGTTTGGCTCCGAGTATCACCCATGAAGGGTGTGATGATGGTTGGAAAGAAGGGCAAGCTTAGCCCTAGGTTCATTGGAACTTTTTAGATTTTGAGCCGAGTGGGAGAGGTGGCCTATAAGTTGGCCTTGCCACCTAGTTTGTCGGTAGTTCATCCTGTTTTCCATGTCTCTATGCTTCGGAAGTATATTCCAGATGAATCTCATGTACTTTCACTTTACTCCGTGGAGTTGGGTCAAGACTTGACATTTGAGGAGGAGCCTATAGCTATTTTGGATAGGCAAATTCGAAAGCTTAGGACCAAAGAGATTGCTTCAGTGAAGGTGGAATGGAAGCACCGATCAGTGCGAGAGGCAACTTGGGTGACTGAGTCTGACATGCGTGCCCGATATCCTCAACTTTTTGAAGCTTCAGGTAATTACTTTTATTCTATGTTCGACGGCGAACATGATTTTTAGTGGTGGATAATGTAATGACCCGGAAGGTCATTTTTGGAAACTTTGAATATTTGCTTAACTTGAGTTAATTAATCGATAGTTTATGGGCTAAAGTGATAATTTATTTAAGACCCTATACTATTTAGCCTTTATTTAATAAAATATGTGGGTAAAACCTATCACAATTAGTACTTAATAAATTCATAAAAGGAAAAGGAGAAAGGAGAAAGACGGAACGAGGACGAAGGGTTCGACTGCTGCTTCAGGTAAACAACATATGCATTAAATTCCTTGTGAAAATGTCTTATTAATCACTATATATGTGTACATAACATTATAATATGAATGGAAAAAGGTGATTTGAAACAAGAATTGGCAGTGGCATACATATTGAAGTTGGGTAAGCATATGATTAATTTATATAGTCTAATCATTGTCCAATGATGACGTAATAATTGGATAATAATGCCTAATCATTGGACATGATTTCTTAGTGAATAATTTATTTAATCAATGTTTATAGTTGAACATTAGAAATATGTTAATCTGTAAATTGTTTTGAGGCACATCTGATTAGATAATTGTTTAGTTATAACATTATGATTCAAGTTTTGACATATTAAGATGTGATATTGAATATTGAGTATAGTATAATTATATAAGAACTTTCACGGTTGTGGTGTTTGGATAAATTATGACCTAATTGACTTGAAATTTAGAAAATATGAGATTTGACTTATCGGTTGGAATCAAGATTTAGTAACTTTATTATAAATTTAGGTGTATTTTTAGGTCAAGGTTAAACAAATAAAAATGTGGGTGTTGTTAATTCTAAAACTATATTGTGAATATATACTTCTATAGATTCCATTGGTTCGGAAGCTCAACTGAAAGGGAAGGCTCAAGCCCAAGAGTAATTATTCGATTGACTAAGGCAAGTGGAATTATAAACTCTTGTTAAGCGTACGAAATTCGTGTATTTCCTTGTGTGATGTTGAGAATGATTTGGAGACTTGTTGTTTATTTGTTGGTGTTGTATTTCTTGTTGTAAATTATGCTTTGTTATCAAATGGTTATTTCCTCCTTTTCATTTGAGCATGTCATTTGCATTGTATCTGAGAGATGGTTGTGGTAAGAGGATGATGTACTATTTTCAAGGGTCGTATCGCACGCCGCGATGGATATTATATTTCAAGGGACGTATCGCGTGCCGCGAAGGTTACTATTTATCGAGGGTCGTGTCGTGCGCCGCGACAGATGCATGGATAGATATGTCCCTCATGGGTCCCTGACTGAGAGACATCGGGTGTGTATCGTTAAGAAAGACATGCATCACTATATTTGATATTGCATCTCATGACATTGCACATTTATTATTGATGAACTTGAACACGTGTTTTGCTGATCTTGTGAGTGTTTTTCTGTGAAGCTTGTGACTGTTGAATATTGAGTTGTTATTGAGAATATGTAAACTGATAGAGTGTGGTTATTGAGTTGTGTGTTTGGTAAACTGTAAACTGTTAGGCTGTAGCGTGGAGGTGTAGATAGGGTGTAAGAAGTACCCGTATTTTTTTCACTTAACTTGTGTTTAGAGGTTTGGTTGTTGGGTACCGCATGGTTTGGTACTCACCCCTTGCTTCTACAAATTTTCGTAGGTTACGAGCCCGAATTTTTGTGATACCTTCCATTCTCTACGTTTCCGAGGCATCTTGTGGGTGATTGTGAGGTAGCTGCTTGTCATCTAAGCGAACTTTCCTACTCCAGTTTATGACTTTGTTTTTACTTGAAAGACAACTTCATTTTAGACTTTTATTTTGTTTCAATTCTAATATTTACATTAGAGGCTTGTGCACGTGACAACCTGGTTTTGGGGATTGAATTAATATAATTTGGTTTTTTTTATAGAAATTGTTGTTGGATTGTCATTTACTTCCGCACTTTGTTAGATATTGAGTTTTAGGCTGACTTGTCTTGGTGGGATAAGACGAGTGCCGTCACGCCCATTTTTGGGTCGTGAATTTATTTCTAGTTTTTTTTGTTTATTTACCTGTTCTAGAATTTTTGTATATGTCTCACTTATGTCACTTATTTTTGATTTTTTGTCATTTTCATTTTCATCTATTTCATTTACTTCATTTACCTCAAGATCTTCATTTAATTTTTGTTCCATCTCTTTTATTTCATTAGTTAATTCAAGCTCTTTATATTTTTCCTTTTGTTTTTGTTTAGTTTCATATAATAATTTTAACCTAGCTAATTCTTTTTCTAATTCACTTATTCTTGTATTTTTTATTTCATCTAAATGTTGTTCTTCTTGTTTTGCTTGTATTTTTATTTTTTGAATTTCTTTTGATTTGTCTATTTCTTCATTTTCTTTTGTTATTCTTATCATGGCTGTTAAACTATCTTCTAATCTTGCTGTTTCTTTTTCTAACATTAAATATAGGTTATTTCCTATTTTCTTATATCTTCTTCCTAAATTTGATAATATTATTTTTATTATCATTCCTTCTTGAATTTCATATGTCTTTTCGTCTACTGCAAATTCTTCTTTGTTCATTGTAATTCATGTATTATATCATGTTGTAGTCTATATTCAAGACAATCTATTTCTAGTTCTAACATAACTATAACTTTTCTTTGTGCTAATATTGATTTATTACATACTCCTACTAAAGTATTTTCTTCTACTCTTCGTTTTCTATGTTGTAATTCTTGTTCTTTTTCAGCTATTTTTTCTATCAATTGTTGTTTATATTTTTCTTTGTTCATACTGATTTTAACAAATATATTTTTATTCTGTTTTTGAAATTATATTTATTAAATGATCTTTTTTATTGTTACTTGTTTTGATAAGTTGTGATAGTTCATATTCTATATATAAAGGTTTTAATTCTTTCCATATCTTTCGTACCTTTTTATCTGTCATGGTTTTTGTTGTTTTAGTTTCTTTGCTTGGTGTTGTATTATTCTTCATAAAATGTTTTTCTATAATATTCCCTTTTAAGTAGATCTAATCGTTGTATTTCATTAGCATTGTTTATAATATATTCTAGATGTTCAACTTCTCGATTCCTTAAATAATTGAATAAATTTTCAATTAGTAATTTTTCATGTAGATCAATGTCTTTTATAGTTTTTACCCAATATTGTAAGTATTCATAATTTATCAATGGTCTCTGAATATATCTATATCATCATATAAATCATACATGTCATAGTAAAGTTCATCTTGTATTCTTTGTATGGTTAACTCAGTCCAACCTTGGGTTGTTATTTCTATTATTTCATATGTTACCAATTTGTCATAAATTTCTCTTTTTATACCATTACTAAGATTTTTTAGTATATGGAGTAGTGATATCTTATAATCATCATCATCATCTATTAAATAAGTATTCATCTTATTCATTTTGACTAAATGTTTTATTCCTTCCGGCCTCTTAATGGATTATACTTATCTATTATGAAGTAATAATAATTTAATAATCATCTCGTTTAGTCACTACTACAGCTTTCTTCTTTGATTAGTTACCCTAACAGCGCCTCAACTTTGTTTACTCCCCTAAACGGTCTTCTTGCCTACCGGTTTCAACTTTAGGATGACATAGTCTGGGCATACTTATTCCATGAATATCTCTGTAGCAAACCTTCTAAAGATGTTTATTATAACATTATTAAGTCATGATAAACAATTATAATCAACAAGAGATTTTCAGGAATAAATCTATTTAGCTACTCATAAATTTAAGAGTGTATACCTGTTTTTGTAGATCTGTAGCTTCAAATTTTTCCATAATTATTTAATTAGCTAGCTCTGATACCAATGTGGGGTGGAAGCGGAATTAAAAGAATTCAGAGTGAGAGAGAGATGTATTTGAAAGAGGGATGATTTTATTATGAGGGAAAACCCTCATTTATACACAAAAACGTTACACCTTTGGCCAAAATGGCCGACACTTACTTTACACTTGCCATTTTACATTTGGCCGACACAAAAAACAAAATACTTACTGTTACTAATGGCCTATTTTATTATTGGCCGACATACTTTTACAATACTTTTTTACATATGGCTAATATTCAGCCGACACAAAACGATAAACACTTAAAAAACAAAATACTTTACTTTACACATAGATATCTTTCAAGATATTTTTTTTAATCTTGTATGAATCTTCTTTGATATAGCTTGCTTTATTTCTTTTGTCATTATCCTAAATCAACTGCTGGTATTACGTTATCTTCTCCATTACACTTGGAGCATCTTTGATCTAGGTATTTGTTGCTGATAAGTTTACAATATGTTACTAATAACTCCTCTGAAATAAATTCCTTCTTCAAGCCTCTTGTAGTTGGTTGCTCCTATGGCTTTAGTAATGATAAAATCCATCACAGGACTTCATCCATATCTGATTTCCTTAGCTCTTTGGATTTTGAATAAATCATTACTTGATCTCGTGCATAATAACTCCAAATAGCATTGCCATTTAAATAATTATTGGCTAACTCTTGTATAATTGTTTCTATTCCAATTATTCTTTTTTTCGCATAAAAGTTTGGTATTTCTATCTTTGGTATCTCGATTTGTTTCTCTATCTCTTCCGGTATAATCATATCTCTAGTCAGGCCTATCTTTACAACTTGTATTGGCGACTTTATCTCCTCGTATAATATCTCAGCTGGTGCTGTATAGAATTTTATATAAAATAGGTTTCCTTTAGTAATTCTCTTATATGTCACAAATGCTCTATGTAATTCTGGTATTCCAATTATTTCTTCTCCGGTATATGTATATACTGTATTTAGTAGTCCATAGCTATAACATGTTTTAACTAAATTTGGACTGGTTTTAGGTTGTGCTATAAGTTTGTTATATCCCTGTAACTTCTGGGTTATATAGTCTTCTTCGGGGTTTTTTGTTTGCGTAGATCTTGGGTTCAAGTTTAAATATGTCTGGATTTTGTATATGTTTTCGATCTAGGATTGTGTAATGTAGTTGTATCTCTTTTTCTCATTCTGTAAACTAACTGCATATGTCGATGTTTGTGGTTCCACGGGTATCTGTACTTGTGGTTTTTGGATAAATAGTTTTATGAATAGTTGGTTTAAATTTGTATTTTTTGGTTTCTCACTATCTTTTTTTGCTCGTACCTGCAGCTGGAGTTTTCCAACGTCTCCTTCTTGTTCTGGCTGTTCACCGTCCGCCAAACGACGTAGCTCCGCATGTTTATAGTCATGCTGCTGACTTTTAGCTTTTCCTTTCAGATCTTGTACATCTGCTTCTATCTTTTCTATTTTTTAATATAGATTTGTCATTATAGCCAATATGTCTTTCATTGTATCTTTCTCTTGAGAGGTAGTCTGCAACAACATTTTTATCAGTTTTGATTACCTCAATTGTAAATGTAAAATTTAATATATTTAATACTAATCTCCTTATTTCTTTTGTTGTAACTAAATCTTCTAACTTTTTTGTTATCCACAGTTTTAACTGTGTATTATCTGTTCTTACAATAAATTTATTATAAACAATATATGGTTCGAATGCTAATAAACACTTATATAATGAAAATAATCTTTTCTATTTATTTCCCATTTTATTTGTGCTTCTGTATAGGATCCTGAATAATATCTACAATGATGTTCTATTTTTTCTTTGTCATATTTGTATTTTAAAACTCCTCCGTAACTATGATCACTTGAATCTGTTTCAACAATATAAGTAAATTGTCACGACCCAAAACTGAGCCGCGACTGGCACCCACACTTACCCCCCCTATGTGAGCGAACCAACAAATCTAAACCTTAACATTTCAATGTAATATCAACATAAAGTAATGTGGAAGACTTAAACTCATTAATAAAAACCAATTCAATAACTATTATTTCCCAAAATCTGGAAGTCATCATCACAAGAACATCTACTTCAAATTGCTAAATCTAAGAGTTTCTAAGAAGCTAAAAATACATAAAAGCTAGTCCATGCCGGAACTTCAAGGCATCAAGACATGAAGAGGAAGATCCAGTCCAAGCTAGAAGAATTAGCTCACCCT
Organism: Solanum lycopersicum; assembly: GCF_036512215.1. Taxonomy (NCBI): domain Eukaryota; kingdom Viridiplantae; phylum Streptophyta; class Magnoliopsida; order Solanales; family Solanaceae; genus Solanum; species Solanum lycopersicum. The sequence goes on along the minus strand of NC_090804.1, from coordinate 17,263,024 downwards.
GATATCCGGAGTAATGAAGACTGGCTAGAGTTACTATTGAGTCGAAGATGACGGCAAGTTTGCTGCACTCCACAAATAAACAAGAAGAAAACACAAAAGTAGGGGTCAGTACAAAACACGGGTACTGAGTAGATATCATCGGCCAACTAAAAATAGAAAACAGTAAATACCAAGTAATATCATAAAATCTACTATGATACTCAACATGTAGCAACAACAAGTATTATCTCATTAACAAATACTGTCAAGTTCACACATGAGGACTCAAGCCTCAATACCATACTCATATGGGAATTATGTTCATTAGATTGAGTATATTAACATCTTTGAAGATTCATTATCTTTATTTCTCTTGTGTCGGTACGTGACACTCCGCTCCCTCATATTCATTAATCCTCTTGTGTCGGTTCGTGACACCCGATCCCCTAAATCTACGTGTCGGTTCGTGACACCCGATCCCCTAAATCTACGTGTCAGTTCGTGACACCCGATACCCTAAATCTACGTGTCGATTCGTGACACCCGATCCCCTAAATCTACGTGTCGGTTCGTGACACCCGATCCCCTAATCTCCTTCTATCAATTCATCAAGTTTTCTTTCTCACCAAGGCATCATCAATCTCATTATTTTAGTTCATCACGCCTTCTTTTATACCAAGGCCTCATCATTAACAGAGAGATTAGGGTTTTGCAAGATTTGGGATTCAATAACTTCATCATGCTTATATAATCACAATTATATAACTACATTCATGCAAGCATACCATTAAGCACATAGAAGGGTTTACAATATTATCAATACATATCATTCGCTATTAAGAGTTTACTACGAATATCGTAAGAGAAACCATAACCTACCTCCACCGAAGACTAGTGATCAAGCAAGCAAATTCCCAAAGCTTTGTTCTTCTTCTCTCCTTGTTCGTTCGTTTTCTCCCTCTCTTGTGCTTTCAAATTTTCTTATTCCAACCCCTCTTTTACCCTAATTAGTATATAATTAAGTATAAAAGATGGCAATAATAACCCACTAATGATCTTAAGGTTACCTCTTTTAACCCCCAAGTAATTAGACTTATTAACCTTAACCCTCTAACTTATTAATTAAAGTAGGAATAGTCCAAAAACGTCCCTTAAAACGTATAAAGAAATCCGACCCAGACTGGGATTTACGCAGCCTGTGATGGTCCGTCGCGCCGGTGACGGCCCGTCGCGCCTGCGACGGTCCGTCCTGCTGCTCCGTCACAGTGTTCAGAGACTCAATTTCTCTGAAAAGTCTGTGATGGTCCGTCACACCTGTGACGGTCCGTCCTTCCATTCCATTACGAAGTTCAGAGAGTCAATTTTCAGTACCCAATTTCAGATTTTCTATGTGTTTTGAAACGAGACCCTGCGACGGTCCGTCGTGCCCATGACGGTCCGTCGTGGGTTCCGTCGTCTCAGCCTATTTTTCCAGAAATAAAATCTGCTGTTCAAAACAACTAAACAGGTAGATACAATAGATACCAATTTACCCATCGTTCGTCCCCGAATGATCACAAGAAGGAAAAAAAGGGCGAAAAGGAGTACCTGAATCTGTAAACAGATGTGGGTATCTTTCTCGCATATCTGTCTCCTTCTCCCAAGTGGCTTCTTCAACGGGTCGATTCTTCCATTGAACTTTGATGGATGCAATCTCCCTCGATCTCAACTTGCGAATTTCTCTATCTAGAATGGCAACAGGTTCCTCCTCATAAGACAAATTCTCATCAAACAAAACTGAATCCCAACGAATAATGTAGTTTCCATCCCCATAGTATCTTTTCAACATCGACACATGAAATACCGGATGCACTCCGGATTTCCCTAGAGGCAAGGCTAACTCATAAGCCACCTCTCCTACTCGCTTAAGTACTTCAAATGGACCGATATACCTTGGGCTAAGTTTACCTCGCTTACCAAACCGCATCACCCCTTTTGTTGGCGAAACCTTCAACAAGACTTGTTCACCCTCCATAAACTCCAAGTCTCTAACCTTCCGATCTGCATACTCCTTTTGTCTACTTTGCGCCGCTAGAAACTTTTCTTGAATAGATTTCACTTTGTCTAAGGATTCCCTCAGAAGGTCAGTACCCCAAGGTCTAAATTCAAATGCATCAAACCACTCAATGGGAGACCTACATTTTCTCCCATATAGTGCTTCAAATGGGGCCATATCAATGCTTGAGTGATAGCTATTGTTGTAGGAGAACTCTGCTAAGGGTAAGAAGCTATCACACTGACCGCCAAATTCTATCACACATGCACGAAGCATATCCTCCAACACTTGAATCGTTCGCTCAGACTGACCATCTGTTTGAGGATGGAACGCAGTACTAAGGTCCAACCTAGTACCCAATTCTGCATGCAATGTTTTCCAAAACTTAGAAGTAAACTGCGTACCACTATTTGATATAATGGAGAGTGGAACCCCATGCAATCGCACCACTTCCGAGATGTAAAGTTTGGTTAACTTCTCTGCATTGTTAGTCACCTTGACCGGAATGAAATGAGCAGACTTAGTTAACCTATCAACAATTACCCAAATAGAATCAAACTTTCCCAATGTCTTTGGAAGACCAACCACGAAATCCATTGCAATCCTTTCCCACTTCCATTCAGGAATGGGCATTCTCTGAAGTGTTCCTCCGGGCCTTTGGTGTTCATACTTTACTTGTTGACAGTTTGGACATTTGGCAATAAAATCCACAATATCACGCTTCATTCTACTCCAGCAAAAGTGTTGCTTTAGGTCACGGTACATCTTGGTTGCACCCGGATGTATCGAATACCTTGAACTATGAGCCTCTGTCAGAATAGTGTTGATCAAATCTTCGACGCGGGGTACACAGACCCTTCCCTTAATCCTCAAAACACATTCCTCATCGATTGTCGCTTCTTTAGCCTCTCCTTGCAACACTTTATCTCTGATCCGGATCAATTTTTCATCATTAAACTGCTTTCCCTTAATCTTGTCAAGGAAGGAAGATCTTGCCTCCACACAAGCTAAAAATCCTCCCTTCTCATTTACTTCTTATCTCATAAGGTCGTTAGCCAGAATCTGAACTTCTCTAGCCAATGGGCGTCTAGAAGCTTGCAAGAGAGCTAGACTTTCCATGCTTCCCGCCTTTCTACTTAAAGCATCCGCTACAACATTCGCCTTCCCCGGATGATACAAAATAGTGATGTCGTAGTCCTTCAGTAGTTCCATCCATCTTCTCTGTCTCAAGTTCAAATCTTTCTGAGTAAAGACATATTGTAGGCTACGATGATCCGTATAGACCTCACACTTAACCCCATATAAATAGTGTCTCCATTGCTTTAATGCAAACACTACCGCGGGTAATTCCAAATCATGAGTTGGATAGTTACGTTCATGCACTTTTAATTGTCTTGAAGCATAAGCAATCACATTCTTCTCTTGCATTAGCACTGCACCCAAACCCGAACAGGATGCATCACAATAGACAATAAAATTCTTACCTTCCACTGGCAAGGTAAGGATTGGTGCGGTAGTCAACAAAGTCTTGGGCTTCTGAAAGCTTTCTTCACACTCGTCCGACCATACAAATGGAACATTCTGCTTAGTCAAGTTCGTCAGTTGGGAAGCAATAGACGAGAATCCTTTGACAAATCGGCGGTAGTAGCTAGCTAACCCAACAAAGCTCCTTATTTCTGACACATTAGTAGGTCTTACCCAATTCTTCACTGTCTCAATCTTAGAAGGATCCACCATCACTCTATCCTTAGAAACCACGTGCCCCAAGAAGGACACTGCATCTAGCCAAAACTCACATTTAGAGAACTTTGCATAAAGCGTTTTCTCCCTCAGCATTTCCAATACGATTCTCAAATGCTCCTCATGTTCCTCCCTACTTTTAGAGTATATCAGTATATCATCAATAAATACGATCACAAAGAGATCCAAATATTGCTTAAAAATTCCGTTCATCAAACTCATGAACGCAGCAGGGGCATTCGTAATACCAAAAGACATCACTACAAATTCGTAATGCCCATACCTGGTTCTAAAAGCAGTCCTTGGCACATCCGTTGCCCGTATTTTCAATTGATGATAACTGGATCTCAAGTCAATCTTAGAGAAGACACAAGCACCTTGTAACTAATCGAACAAGTCATCAATACGAGGAAGAGGATACTTGTTCTTTATGGTTACCTTGTTCAACTGCCGGTAGTCTATGCACATCCGAAAACTCCCATCCTTCTTTTTTACAAACAAAACCGGAGCACCCCAAGGAGATGCACTTCGTCTAATGAAGCCTTTGCTCAACAACTCTTGAAGTTGTGCTTTTAACTCTCTTAACTCCGCGGGAGCCATTCTATAAGGGGTATAGAAATGGGGCGAGTACCCGGTTCAAGATCAATACAGAAGTCAATATTCCTATCTTGTGGCATACAAGGAAGATCTGCAGGGAACACATCTAGAAACTCACGGACCACCGAAACCGACTCAATCGAAGGTACTTGGGTAGTGTCATCCTTGAGATGTGCCAATAAAGCTAAAAACCCTTTACTAACCATTTTCTTAGCACGAAGAAAGGAGATGATACGCACCGGATTGGAAGTGTAGACACCCTCCCACACTAACGGATCTGTCCCAGGCTTGGCTAACATCACCGTTTTAGCATTACAATCCAAGATCACAAATTGCGGAGAAAGCCAAGTCATACCCTGAATTACATCAAAATCATCCATTTCTAAGATAATCAAATCTATATAAGTGTTGCTCCCAACAAAGTTCACCAAACAAGACCTATATACCTTTTCAACAACCACAGATTCACCCACCGGAGTAGAAACACGACTAGGCATATCAAGTAATTCACAATGTAAATTTAGAACATTAGCAAATGAGGAAGATACATAAGAAAATATGGATCCAGGATCAAACAATACAGAAGCTATGCAATCACAAACCAGAAGATTACATGTGATGACAGTATCAGATGCCTCCGCTTCAGACCGCCCAGGGAAAGCGTAACAATGGGCCCTATCGTTAGTTTGTCCGTTGCCCCTACCATGTAGTGATGTAGTGGCTCCAGTTTTCCCATCACCCCGTCCATTTTGGTACCACCATTACCTCGACCACCACGTCCTCTAGAATAACGGCCTCTACCATGACCACCTCTACCTCTAGCTATTGGGGGTCTATAACTCTTTTTGGGACAATTCCTCCTAATATGTCCAGTCTCCCCACATCCATAACACTCTCTGGAGTCAAGCATAGGTCTCTCAGAGAGGTGCTGACCGGTCTGAGGTGGACCCCCAACTACAGTCTGTAGTGAAGACTGAATGGGTCGAACTGTGTAACCTCCGGAACCCTGTCCTCTAGAGTAAGAACCATTAAACTAACCTCCCTTTCGAAACCTCTTTGATGTCGATGCCATGGTGAATTCGTCTTGCTTCACTCCTTCCACCTCTACCACGAAATCTACCACTTCTTGGAAGGATTTTGCCGTAGCCGCTACCTGTAAGGCTGAAATCCTCAACTCTGACCTCAACCCTTTCACAAAATGACGAATCCGCTCTTGTGGACTGAAACAATGCTGAGTGGCATATCTGGATAATGCACGAAACTTAGCCTCATATGCATTGACCGACATTCTACCTTGCTCTAGGCTCAAGAACTCATCCCTTTTCCTATCCCTGAAAGTCCGGGGGATATACTTCTCCATAAACAAGCTAGAGAATGAGGCCCAAGTCATATGTGGTGCCTCTGTTGGTTGACACTCAACATGTGACCGCCACCACATTTTGGCGTTCCCTTGAAACTGATAACTCACGAACTCAACACCAAACCGTTCTACTATACCCTTCTTGTGTAGTAGCTCATGACAGTCAACCAGAAAATCGTAAGCATCCTCAGATTCAGCACCCTTGATGACTGGAGGTTTCAATTTCAAGAACTTACTGAAAAGTTCATGCTGATCATTTGTCATTATAGGCCCAGTAGTCAGACGTGGAAACGTGCCTACGTCCAATGAGGCATCCATACGAGGATCCATAGTGGTTGCATGTTGTACCTCTGAAACCAGAGGTGTTGGTGCAGAAAACACTGGAGGGGCCTGACCCTGATTAGACAACCCACTAAGATAGGCGAGAACCTGATTGATCATCTCGGGGGTAGGTTGGGGTGGCAATTCCTCATTTTGCACTTGTTCATTCTCCCCTTCCTCACCCTCTCTTACCACTTCCTCAGTCGGTGGAGGAGTCACCGCCCTAGTATCAGACGGGCTAGGTGCTCGTCCTCTTCCTCTAGAGGACGTCCTCCCACGACCTCTACCACGGCCTCTTGCCGCTACTCTTCCTCGAGCTACAGCCCCAGTGGCTGGCTCAGACGCTTCTTGTCTTGCCGATGTTGATGTTGGCGCGGTTGTTGCTCTAGTTCTAACCATCTGCGAAATAGAGTGAAGATTGTCAGATACCAATTTGTATCACCTAGATACCAATTGGACCCAAGTAATATCACGAAAAAAGGAAAGAAAGAATGGAATTTTCCTAAAGTCTTATAACCTCTCAAAGAAAAGTAAAGGCGTCCCCCTACCGTTCCTTAAGACTCTACTAGACTCGTTCTTGTGTGATGAGACCAACAAACCTAATGCTTTGATACCAAGTTTTTCACAGCCCAAAACCGAGCCGCGACTGGCACCCACACTTACCCCCCTATGTGAGCGAACCAACCAATCTAAACCTTAACATTTCAATGTAATATCAACATAAAGTAATGCGGAGGACTTAAACTCATTAATAAAAACCAATTCAATAACTGTTATTTCCCAAAATATGAAAGTCATCATCACAAGAACATCTACTTCAAATTGCTAAATCTAAGAGTTTCTATGAAGCTAAAAATACATAAAAGCTAGTCCATGCCGGAACTTCAAGGCATCAAGACATGAAGAGGAAGATCCAGTCCAAGCTAGAAGCATTAGCTCACCCTGATATCCAAAGTAATGAAGACTGGCTAGTGTTACTGTTGAGTCGAAGATGACGGCACGTTTGCTGCACTCCACAAATAAAAAAGAAGAAAACATAAAAGTAGGGGTCAGTACAAAACACGGGTACTGAGTAGATACCATCGGCCAACTCAAAATAGAAAACAGTATATACCAAGTAATATCATAAAATCTACTATGATACTCAACGTGTAGCAACAACAAGTATTATCTCATTAACAAATGCGGTCAAGTTCACACATGAGGACTCAAGCCTCAATACCATACTCATTTGGGAATTATGTTCATTAGATTGAGTATATTAACATCTTTCAAGATTCATTATGTTTATTTCTCTTGTGTCGGTACGTGACACTCCGCTCCCTCATATTCATTAATCCTCTTGTGTCGGTACGTGACACTCCGATCCCCTAAATCTACGTGTCGGTTCGTGACACCCGATCCCCTAAAACTACGTGTCGGTTCGTGACACCCGATCCCCTAAATCTACGTGTCGGTTCGTGACACCCGATCCCCTAAATCTACGTGTCAGTTCGTGACACCCGATACCCTAAATCTACGTGTCGATTCGTGACACCCGATCCCCTAAATCTACGTGTCGGTTCGTGACACCCGATCCCCTAATCTCCTTCTATCAATTCATCAAGTTTTCTTTCTCACCAAGGCATCATCAATCTCATTATTTTAGTTCATCACGCCTTCTTTTATACCAAGGCCTCATCATTAACAGAGAGATTAGGGTTTTGCAAGATTTGGGATTCAATAACTTCATCATGCTTATATAATCACAATTATATAACTACATTCATGCAAGCATACCATTAAGCACATAGAAGGGTTTACAATATTATCAATACATATCATTCGCTATTAAGAGTTTACTACGAATATCGTAAGAGAAACCATAACCTACCTCCACCGAAGACTAGTGATCAAGCAAGCAAATTCCCAAAGCTTTGTTCTTCTTCTCTCCTTGTTCGTTCGTTTTCTCCCTCTCTTGTGCTTTCAAATTTTCTTATTCCAAACCCTCTTTCTTTTACCCTAATTAGTATATAATAAAGTATAAAAGATGGCAATATTAACCCACTAATTAACTTAAGGTTACCTCTTTTAACCCCCCCAAGTAATTAGACTTATTAACCTTAACACTCTAACTTATTAATTAAAGTAGGAATAGTCCAAAAACGTCCCTTAAAACGTATAAAGAAATTTAACCCAGACTGGGATTTACGCATCCTGTGACGGCCCGTCGCGCCTGCGACGGTCTATCCTGCTGCTCCGTCACAGAGTTCAGAGACTCAATTTCTCTGAAGAGTCTGTGACGGTCCTTCACACCTGTGACGGTCCGTCCTGCCATTCCGTTACGAAGTTCAGAGAGTCGATTTTCAGTACCCAATTTCAGATTTTCTAAGTGATTTGAAATGAGACCCTGCGACGGTTCATCGTGCCCATGACGGTCCGTCGTGGATTCTGTCGTCTCAGCCTGTTTTTCCAGAAATAAAATCTGCTGTTCAAAACGACTAAACAAGTCGTTACATAAATGTTTTATTTTCATCAGGAAATTATAGTTTTGGTAATTTCTTACATAAATTCTTAGTATTTCTTATATGTTCTTTATCTTTATTGTCGAAATAGTATTCTACATCTTTTTTAAGTTTTTTATGTAATGGTTTTAAATGTTTCGCTAATTTTGGTATATATTCCATTACTTGATTTACTAATCCTAGTAAGTATTGTAATTTCTTTTTTGTATCTATATTCTCATCAAGGTTGATTATTTTTTTATTATGTGGTTTTGCATTTTTATTCCATTTTTAGCTATTTGTATTCCTAGAAATTCTATCTGTGGTTTCATAATTTCTGCTTTATTTTTACTTAAGCTTATACCTGAGTGTTTAATTATGTGTATAAATTTTTCTAATAATCTTATATGTTCATCTTGTGTTTTAGAATATAGCAATATGTCATCTATATTTACAATAAAATTTTCTAACTGGTTAAAACAGTTATCCATAAAATGTTGGTACCTACCTGGTGCTTTTTTATATCCAAATGGTAAAACATTCCATTCATAGAAACCTTGCGGTACTGTGAATGTAGTTAGCTGTTTAGATTCTTCTTCTAGTTTTATGTTGTAAAATCCTGATTTACAGTCAAATTTACTAAAATAATTATATCCTTGTATTTGTCTTATTTTTAGTATTTTGTTTGGTATTGCATAATTGTATGTTTTAGTTTTAGCATTTAGATTACGATAATCTATGACCATTCTACTTTACCTTTTTTTTCTTCACTATGTTTTATAACTATAAATGCTGGACTTGTATGTTTACTATTGCTTTCTTGTATATAATTATTTTCTAAGAATTCATCTATATGTATTTTGAATTCTTTTGAATCATCAAAGTTATATTTTAATGGTTTCTGTGTTATTATACTGTTTTTATCTATTAATTCAATTTTTACTTTTGTCTTATGTTTTTCCCATCTTTGAAATGGATTTTCGTTGTATAATTGTTCTAGTTGTTCATTAATTATTTTAATTTTGTCTATTGTAAATATAATTATTTCTAATTGTGATATTTGTTTCTTATCTATATTTTCCTTTTCTTGGTTTATTTTTTCACTTCCTTCTATCCATTCCATAGGTTTTCGTTGTTTATTATTTACTCTTTTTGCTCCTATTTTTTTTCCGCAAGGTGTGGTAAACCACTAATGTATTTTTGTTATTATATGTGGATAAAATCTATCTAAAAATGGCATTCCTACTAACATATCTGTTGTGGTAAATTCTAAATTATACATTTCTTCTATTGTTAATATTTTATCCCATATTTGTATTTTTATATTTTTTGCTTTATATTTAATCATACTTCCTTCATTATTAAATCCTGTTTCTACCATAGGTCTTTTTAATTTTTCCCATTTATCTTCTGGTAAGCAATTATATTTACATGTATTCGCTTCTGCTCCTGTATCTATCATAGGGGTATAATATCCGTTGTGATATCCTTCTACAATAATTTTTGCAAGTATAAATATTTTCATTAATCATTTTGTTCTTTTTATAATTATTTTCTTACTTTGACAGGTTATTGTTAATTGTTCATTTTTATGTAGTATGGTTTAACTTTTCCTAACCATTTTATCCTAATGTAATATTATGGTTTCCTTGGTATATTTTAAATTGTATTTTTAATGGAATTCCTCCTATAATAATTTCTTTTTCTGTTGTGTCTTCATTTGTATTTACTATTTCACTAGGTAATCCAGGGCATATGTGTCATGGTTTCATAATCTCTTCTTCTAATACTAGTTCTCTTGTTATATGGTTTTCTTCTTGTCCTGTGTTTATCAAGATTTTATATTTTCTTTGGTCCATTATTCCCGTTATAAAATAATGATATGGCGTTGTTTCTTCTAATAAATTTTGTGGTATTTTATATTTTCTTTTAGATGTACTCATCCTTGATGAGGTAGCTCTAGTCAACATATTTAATGTACTTGTATTTTGTGTACTTGAGGTGCTTAATGTAATGACCCGAAAAGTTTTTTTTTTTTTTGAAATGTTAAATATTAATTTAATTAGAGTGAATCAATTGATAATTAATTATTAAATAACCAATTTTAATTAATGATGAATGAGTTATGTTTATTATTAGTTTCATACAACTAGACCCATATAGGGAAATGAATTATTAGGGTTTGGAATTCATAATAAAAAAAAGAGAAGACAAGAAACTCACCTATGCGAACGAAAGCGAAAGACAAATTGTGGAAAACTTGTTCGGTGGAGACCAGAAACAATTAGGTAACCAAACAAATATATATATAAAGCTAATTTTCCATTGTTGTACAGATTGATGCATATATTTTATACATATATTGATGGACTTGAGTGTATTAGTTTAATTAATTTGGTTGGCAGATGAAGTACTACTAGAATATAAATATTTTTGTCATGTTAGAAATATGTTATTCATTATGTACCTTGGGGAAAATTTGAGTGAATCGATAAAGTATTAAATCTTTTTCCTTTCATTGAATTTAAAGTGTATTTTTGGTATATGAAAGAAGGAAAAAAAAGATAAAATAATTGTCATAAATAGGATGAACATCAAGTTAAAGTGATGTGAATGGAAAATATTAGTAATCAACGTGGGTCCCTGGAAATATTTTTTTTAAGAAATATTAAAGTTTCTATGAACATTACCCATATGAAATATTATTATAATAAAATAATTGTTGTATTAGATTGGAGTGGACACGACGAAGTCAATTGGAATACGATGATTTCTTTGAAATAATAATTTAGTAGTTTATAGTGTATGCTCCAGAAGCACTGAAAAGTTATATTTTTTTTGGGAGTTAGCATACCACAGGATCATAATTCTACTACGTAAATATGAATTCGTTCAAGTGTAATTTTTAGATTCTTAGTTATTATATTATGGTTAAAATTTTGATATATTGGTATGTATATTATTTAAATATCGGGTGGAATGATATTTTGTGAGTACCATTTAATTATGATATTCAAAAATAAAATTGGGATGAAATTCTAGACTTCAACTTGGAAAATATAATAGTTGAAATGTTACTTGGCATCAAGAATTACGAACTTGATTATAAATTGGGGTGTATTTTTAGGTCAAGGTAAAACACATAAAAGTGCGAGTGTTGTTAGTTCTGAAACCTTATTGTGAATATATACTTGATAGATTCCATTGGTTCAGAAGCTTAACGGAAAGGGAAGGCTCAAGTCCAAGAGTAATTATTCGATTGCCTAAGGCAAGTGGATTTCTAAACTCTTGTTAAGCGTATGAAATTCGTGTAACTTCTTATGTGATATTATGAACTTATTTGTTGGTGTTGTATTCCTTCTTGTAAATTGCGCATTCGTATCAAAATGGTTATCTCCTCATTTTCATTTGAGCATGTCATTTGCATTGTATCTGAGACATGGTATTGGTAAGAGGATGTACCATTTCGAGGGTCGTATCACGCGCCGCGATGGATATTATATTTCGAGGGACATATCACGCGCCGTAATGGTTACTATTATTGAGGGTCGTGTCGTGCGCCGCGACAGATGCATGGACATATATGTTCCCCATGGGTCCCGGACTGAGATACAGCGGGTGTATATCGTTAAGAAAGACATGCATCATTATATTTGACATTGCATCTCGTGGCATTGCACATTTATTATTAATGAACTTGAACACGTGTTTTGCTGATCTTGTGGGTGTTTTTTTGTGAAGCTTGTGACTGTTTAATATTGAGTTGTTATTGAAAATGTGTAAACTGATAGAGTGTGGTTATTGAGTTGTGTGTTTGGTAAACTGCAAACTGTTAGGATGTAGCGTAGGGGTCTAGATAGGGTGTAAGAAGTACCCATATTTTGTTCACTTAACTTGTGTTTAGAGGTTTGCTTGTTGGATACCGCGTGCTTTGGTACTCACCCCTTGCTTCTACAAATTTTTGTAGGTTACGAGCCTGGATCTTCTTGATACTTGTCATTCTTTTCGTTTCCGAGGCATCTTGTGGAGGGTTGTGAGGTAGCTGCTTGTCATCTCAGCGAACTTTCCTACTCCAGTTTATGATTTTGGTTTTACTTGAAATACAACTTCTTTTTAAACTCCTATTTTTATTTCAATTATTATATTTACATAAAGGGCTTATGCACGTGACAACCTGGTTTTGGGAATTGAATTAATATGACTTGGTTTCATAATAGAAATTGTTGTTGAATTGTCATTACTTCCGCACTTTGTTAGATATTTGGTTTTCGGATGACTTGTCTTGGTGGGATAAGACGAGTGCCATCACACCCATTTTTGGGTCTTAACAAAATGGTATCAGAGCCCCAGGTTCATAGGTCTCACATGTATACAAGCTGAGTCTACGTAGAGTCTCAAGGATCAGTACGGAGACGTCTGTACTCATCTCTGAGAGGCTATAAAGAATACTAGGAAACTTCCTTTTGTTCATTTTTTCTCATCGTGCGTAGTTACCTTCGTTAGTACTGAGTTGTTGTATACTCTTTTGACAGATGACGAGGACTAGAACTAATGTTACTGGTGGTAGAGGGGAGGCACTTCCCGAGGCAGTTGTTGAGGCCCCAGCTAGGGGTAGGGGTAGATCTTGAGCTAGAGGTCGTGCTAATAGTACGACAGTAGCAAGAGGTCGTGGACGTGGAGCAGCACCAGTGAGAGGTCATGCTAGAGAGGTCTCTACAGAACCTCAGATTGATGGCAGGGAGGACCTGGTTCCTCCAGATCCTGTAGTCACACCTTTGCATCAGGATACACTATTGAGGGTGTTAAGTGTGCTTGAGGTCTTTTCTCAGGGTGGTGGTGCGACTACCACACCACATGACTCCCGTACTAGAGAGGGGGCTCAGACCCAAGAGCTGCAACAAGCTCCAGCTGTTCAAGATGCGGTGGGGCAACTACCAGTAGATCCCGCGGTTCAGAATGATGTTGCACCAGCAGTTGGGGGTCAAGTTGCATCGATGGTTGTTCTGACAGAGGATGAGCAGCGTAGGTATGAGAGATTTCGAAAGATAGACCCACCTCAGTTTCAGGGTGGTAAGAGCGAGGACGCTCATGAGTTTCTCACTAACTGCTGAGAGTTACTAGAGGTAGTTGGATTAGCTGAGTCACATGGGGTTCGATATGCTACACTCCAGCTTCGTGGACCAGCGAGAGACTAGTGGAGGACTTATTCGGGATGTTTGCCAATTGGAACTCCTCCAGTGTCTTGGGAGCAGTTTGCTAGCGCATTCCAAGATCGTTTTATCCCATGGAGCGTGAGAGAGGAGAGTCGCTTGAGGTTTGAGAGTCTGAGACAGGATGGTTTAACGTTTACAGAGTATGAGGCGCGTTTTTTCCAGTTGTCTAGGCATGCGTTGGCCATTATTCCAAATGAGACAGAGAGGATCCGCAGATTTGTGAGGGGATTGACATTCTCTATCTGGTCAGCTGTGTTTCGGACATCTAAGGAGGGGACTTCTTTCCAGTCTATTGTGAGCGCCGCCAAAGAGGCATAATTGATGGAGAGAGAGGAGTTTGGGGACCCTAAAAGTGCTCTTATATCAGATCAGTTTTAGGGTTCCTCATCTGGAGGTAGGGGATCACAGAGAGTGAGTGGTTCTTTTCAGCAGCGGGGACCTATTCATGCATCTATGCCAACATTTGAGGGTGGCCATACATCTAGGGGTTCTTATGGGACAGTTCAGGGATCGTACGGTTCACAGCAGCGACCTACCGGGCGAGGCAATTATAGTGGGTTTTCAGGGTCCACACAACAGTTCCCAGGTCAGAAATTTTGTTTTTCTTGTAGAGATCCCGATCATCTAATGCGGCAGTGTACTTCTCAAAGGGGTCATTGTGGGCCTCGACCTAATTCTTCATTCCAGACTAGACCACCAGCACCACAGGGTAGAGGTCGTGGCAGAGTTCAGTCAGGTAGAGGTGATAGAGTTTCTAGTAGTGGTGTTGCAGCTCAGCAGAGTGGGGGTAGAGGTACCACCCAGGATGGAGGTGGACGAGGAGGCCACTGCTATGCTTTCCTCGGGAGACCTAAGGCGGAGACCTCGATGCTGTTATTACAGGTATCATCCCAGTATTCCATCGACCTGCGTCTGTGTTGTTTGATCCAAGTTCTACATTCTCTTATGTGTCTACGTATTTTGCTGCTAAATTTGATATGATAGATGATGGCATGACTGTACCTATTCGTGTTTCTACACCCGTGGATAAGCCTTTAGTAGTGGATCGAGTGTATCGATCATGTCCTGTTTCTTTGGCTGGGTATGACACTTGGGTAGACCTAATCATTCTGGGGATGGTGGACTTTGATGTTTTCTTGGGTATAGATTGGCTTTCTCCTTATCATGTTGTCCTTGATTGTAATGCTAAGACTGTGACTTTAGCAATGCCTGGTGTTCCGAGGGTTGAGTGGAAGAGTGTTAGTGGTTCTTATCCTAGAAAGGTCATCTCTTTTATCCGTGCTAAGAGATTGGTGGAGAGGGGGTGTTTGTCTTACTTAGCTTTTATTCGGGATACTAGTTTTGAACCACCTCCCATGGACTCTGTTCCCGTGGTTCAGGAGTTTCCTGATGTATTTCCTTCTGATAATCTTCCAGCTGTTCCACCCGATAGGGATATCAATTTTGCTATTGATTTGGAGTCGGGCACTAAGCCTATTTCTATACCTCCATATCGTATGTCCCCAGCAGAGTTGAAAGAATGGAAGGATCAGTTGCAGGATTTATTGAGTAAGGGTTTTATTCGCCCTAGTGTATCACCTTGGGGTGCCCCTGTATTATTTGTGAAGAAGAAGGATGGGACTATGAGAATGTGTATTGATTACAGACAGTTGAACAAGGTAACAGTGAAGAATAAGTATCCTCTTCCGCGTATTGATGACTTATTTGATCAGTTACAGGGAGCATCATTGTTCTCTAAGATTTATTTGAGGTCTTGGTATCATCAGTTGAAGATTAGGGCGTCAGATATCCCTAAGATAGCTTTTCGAACTCAGTATGGGCATTATGAGTTCCTATTTATGTCCTTCGGATTGACTAATGCCCCTGCAGCATTCATGGAGTTGATGAATGGGGTGTTTCGACCATACCTTGATTCTTTTGTGATTGTTTTCATCGATGACATCTTGGTTTACTCCAAGACTAAGGAGGACCATGTCTGACACTTGAGGATTGTACTTCATAGGTTGAGAGAAGAAAAGTTGTATGCCAAGTTCTCAAAGTGTGAGTTCTGGCTTACTTCTGTGGCATTCTTAGGACATGTGGTGTCTAAGGAGGGTATTAGAGTAGATCCGGCCAAGATTGAGGCAGTTAGAGGCTGGACGCGACCTACTTCACATACTGAGATTAGGAGTTTTTTGGGATTGGCAGGCTATTATCGACGATTTGTTTAGAGTTTCTCTACTATTGCAGCTCCATTGACTAGATTGACTCGACATGATGTGAGTTTTCAGTGGTCTAATGAGTGTGAGGAGAGCTTTCAAAAGCTCAAGACTTTGTTGACTTCTGCTCCTGTGTTGACTCTACCTGAGGAGGGTGTAGACATTACTGTGTATTGTGATGCTTCAGGAGTTGGTTTTGGTGGTGTGTTGATGCAGAAGGGGAAAGTGATTGCTTATGACTCTAGGCAGTTGAAATCCCATGAGAAGAACTACCCTACTCATGATTTGGAGTTGGCGGCTGTGCTATTTGTACTTATGTTATGGCGTCATTATTTGTATGGAGTGCATTGTGAGATCTTCACTGATCATCGGAGTCTTCAGTATATCTTGAGCCAGAGGAATTTGAACTTTAGGCAACGAAGATGGCTTGAGTTGTCGAAGGACTATGATATTACCATTCTGTATCATCCGGGGAAGGCCAATGTTGCGGCCGATGCTTTGAGTAGGAAGACGCATAGCACGGGGAGTCTTGCATCTCTTAGTGTTGAGGAGAGACCATTGGCTAGAGATGTTCAATTGTTAGCTAACAGTCTTGTCCGATTACAGATCTCAGAGGAGAGCGATGGGATGATTGCTTTTATTGAGGCTCGATCTTCTTTAGTCGAGAAGATTCGTGCACACCAGTTTGATGATGAAAAATTATCTCTCATTCGAGACATTATTGAGAGGGGAAGCTAAGGAGGCTGTCCTTGATTCTGATGGTGTCTTGAGGATCGGAGGCAGGATTTGTGTGCCCAAGATAGGAGATTTGATTAGATTGATCCTTGAGGAGGCCCATTGTTCTCGATATTCAATCCATCCGAGAGCGGCGAAGATGTATCATGATCTGAGTGAGCATTACTGGTGGTGTGGGATAAAGAGAGATATTACAGACTTTGTTTTGAGGTGTTTGACTTTCCAGCAGGTCAAGTGTGAGCACCAGCGACCTGGGGGTGTATCTCAAAGGATGCCTATTCCCACTTGGAAGTGGGAGCGGATTACTATGGAGTTTGTTGTGGGTTTGCCTACCACAGTGAATGGTTATGACTCTATCTGGGTTGTTGTTGATAAGCTGACCAAGTCTGCCCACTTCATTCTGGTTCGGGTGAAGTATACGGCAGAAAAGTTAGCCGAGCTATATATCATTCACATTGTTCGACTACATGGAGTTCCTATTTCTATCATATCAGATCGAGGTTCACTGTTTACTTCTCATTTCTGGAAGGCATTACAACATGGTCTGGGTACTCAGTTAGATATGAGCACGGCATTTCACCCTCAGACATATGGTCAATCTGAGCGGACCATTCAGGTATTAGAAGATATGCTTCGAGCGTGTGTGATCTATTTTGGTGCTAGATGGGATCAACATTTACCATTAGTTGAGTTTGCCTATAATAACAGTTATCACTCTAGTATCCAGATGGCCCCATTTGAGGCTTTGTATGGTAGACGGTGTAGATCTCCGATTGGTTGGTTTGATTCGGCGGAGATGGACTCTTTGGATACAGACTTGCTTAGAGATGCTATGGAGCAAGTCCGTATGATTCAGTATAGATTATTGACAGCTCAGAGTCGACAAAAGAGTTATGCAGACCGGATAGTTAGAGCCTTAGTGTTTATGGAGGGTGATCATGTTTGGCTCCGAGTATCACCCATGAAGGGTGTGATGAGGTTCGGAATGAAGGGCAAGCTTAGACCTAGATTCATTTGACCTTTTGAGATTTTGAGCCGAGTGGGAGAGGTGGCCTATAAGTTTGCCTTCCCACCTAGTTTGTTGGTAGTTCATCCTGTGTTTCATGTCACTATGCTTCGGAAGTACATTCCGCATGAATCTTATGTGCTTTCACTTGATTCCACGGAGTTGGGTCCAGACTTGACATTTGAGGAGGAGCCTATAGCTATTTTGGAAAGGTAGGTTCGAAAGCTTAGGACCAAAGAAATTGCTTCAGTGAAGGTGCAATGGAAGCACCGATCAGTGGGAGAGACATCTTGGGAGAAATAGTCTGACATGCGTGCTAGATATCCACAACTTTTTGAAGTTCCAGGTATTTTCTTTCTTCATATGCTCAGGGACGAACATGGTTTTAGTGGTGAATAATGTAATGACCCGAAAAGTCTTTTTTTTTTGAAATTTTAAATTTTAATTCAATTAGAGCGAATCAATTGATAATTAGTTATTAAATAACTAATTTTAATTAATGATGAATGGGTTATGTTTATGATTAGTTTCATACAACTTGACCCATATAGGGAAATAAATTATTAGGGTTTGGAATTCATAAAAAAAAAAAGAAGGCAAGAAACTCACCTTTGCGGACGAAAGTGGAAGACAAATTGTGGAAAACTTGTTCGACGGAACCCAGAAACAATTAGGTAAGCAAACAAATATGTATATATAAAGCTAATTTTCCATTCTTGTACCGATCGATGCATATATTTTATACATATATTGATGGACTTGAGTGTATTAGTTTAATTAATTTGGTTGGCAGATGAAGTACTACTAGAATATAAATATTTTTGTTATGTTGGAAATATGTTATTCATTATGTACTTTGGGTAAAATTTGAGTGAATCGATAAAGTATTAAATCTTTTTCCTTTCATTGAATTTAAAGTGTATTGTTGGTACATGAAAGAAGGAAAAAAAAGATAAAATAATTGTCATAAATAGGATGAACATCAAGCTAAAGTGAAGTGAATGGAAAATATTAGTAATCAACGTGGGTCCCTGGAAATATTTTTTTAAGAAATATTAAAGTTTCTATGAACATTACCCATATGAAATATTATTATAATAATATAATTGTTGTATTAGGTTGTAGTGGACACGATGAAGTCAATTGGAATACAATGTTTTGTTTGGAATAATAATTTATTAGTTTATATTGTATGCTTCAGAAGCACTGAAAAGTTATATTTTTTTTGGGAGTTAGCATACTACTGGATCATAATTCTGCTACGTAAATATGAATTCTTTCGAGTGTAATTTTTAGATTCTTAGTTATTATATTATGGTTCAAATTTTGATATATTGGTATGTATATTATTTAAATATTGGGTGAATGATATTTTGTGAATACCATTTAAATTATGATATTGAAAAAGAAAATTGGGATGAAATTCTAGACTTGAAACTTGTAAAATATAATAGTTGAAATGTTACTTGGCATCAAGAATTACGAACTTGATTATAAATTGGGGTGTATTTTTAGGTCAAGGTTAAACACATAAAAGTGCGAGTGTTGTTAATTCTGAAACTTTATTGTTAATATATACTTGATAGATTCCATTGGTTCAGAAGCTCAACAAAAAGGGAAGGTTCAAGTCCAAGAGTAATTATTCGATTGGCTAAGGCAAGTGGATTTCTAAACTCTTGTTAAGCGTATGAAATTCGTGTAACTTCTTGTGTGATATTGAGAACTTATTTGTTGGTGAATTGCGCTTTGGTATCAAAATGGTTATCTCCTCATTTTCATTTGAGCATGTCATTTGCATTGTATCTGAGACATGGTTGTGGTAAGAGGATGTACCATTTCAAGGGTCGTATCGCGCGCCGCGATGGATATTATATTTCGAGGGACGTATCACGCGCCCTGATGGTTACTATTATCGAGGGTCGTGTCGTACACCTTGACAGATGCATGAACAAATATGTCCCCCATGGGTCCCGGACTGAGATACAGCGGGTGTGTATCGTTAAGAAAGACATGCATCATTATATTTGACATTGCATCTCATGACATTGCACATTTATTATTGATGAACTTGAACACGTGTTTTGCTGATCTTGTGAGTGTTTTTCTGTGAAGGTTCTGACTGTTGAATATTGAGTTGTTATTGAAAATGTGTAAACTGATAGAGTGTGGTTATTGAGTTGTGTGTTTGGTAAACTGCAAACTGTTAGGCTGTAGCGTGGGGTCTAGATAGGGTGTAAGAAGTACCCGTATTTTGTTCACTTAACTTGTGTTTAGAGGTTGGATTTTTGGGTACTGCGTGGTTTGGTACTCACCCCTTGCTTCTATAAATTTTTGTAGGTTACGAGCCTGGATCTTCTTGATACCTGTCATTCTTTTCGTTTCTGAGGCATCTTGTGGAGGGTTGTGAGGTAGCTGCTTGTCATCTCAGCGAACTTTCCTACTCCAGTTTATGATTTTGTTTTTACTTGAAAGACAACTTCATTTTAGACTCCTATTTTTATTTCAATTCTAATATTTACATTAGAGGCTTGTGCACGTGACAACCGGGTTTTTGAAATTGAATTAATATGACTTGGTTTCATAATAGAAATTGTTGTTGAATTGTCATTACTTCCGCACTTTGTAAGATATTTGGTTTTAGGCTGACTTGTCTTTGTGGGATAAGACGAGTGTCATCACACCCATTTTTGGGTCGTGACACTTAATCTTTCTTTTACTATTTCAAAATCTCCTTCTGTATCAATTTCTTTATAGCTATAGTCATTCTTATCTAATACTGTAATTATTTTTCAAAAGGATTTTCTATTTTTATCTTATCAATTTTATTCCTTGCTGTTATTTTATGTTTTGTTGTTAATATATATAGGTTTTTACATCTTGCTGTGAATATCTTACTTCCTGGTGTTAACTCTATTCCTGACATTTTCCAATATAATACTAATGATTTATCTATATTTGTATCTGTTAATGCTACTGTATAATTAGCACTTATTATAAATTTAAATTTTTGGTATATTAAATTTCCTTTAACTGCACTTATTACAGTTTTTTCTATAGGGTGTATTATTCTGTCATCTCCTAAATATATTTCAATGGGTGTATCTATTCCTTCTCTGAAACAAGCTTTTATTCGTATTTCTGTTCCTCCTAAATGTACATATTTTATAGCTGCTTTATTTTTTATGTCTTGTATTCCTTTATTTATTATTCGTTTGCTTATTATAGGTATCTATGCCTTTCCGCTTGTATATTTACAGTCTATGACGTGTTCTTTTTGACTAACTACATAGTATTCTTCTTTTTTCTTTTAAACCAGTTTTTTAATGTAGGTATTTCGAGTATCTTTCCAACACTTAAATCTAATTCTTTTCCTTTTATTTGTTCAAAAACTGTATTATCAAATATAATCTTTTGGTGTGATAATTCTTCATTTTCATAATTTTCTTTAGATATTATTTCATTTTCAGACATTATATTTTTTTCTTCTATTTTATTATCTAAATTTTATTCTTCATTTTCAGTTTCTATATCTGATATTTCATATATGCTGTCGTTATCACTTAATTCATAGTCTATGTATTCCATTTGCATATATTTTTCATTGTCTAAGATTAATTCTGCTATTTATTTTCTTCTTGGATCTTTTGGTAATTTACAATCCTTAGCTATGTGTCCTATCTTTCCGCAATTGTAACAAGTACATTGGGATATTTTCCTCTTTGGTTTATATGGTCTTTTTACTTTATAATTTTTTATATAATACCTTCATCTTAGTTGTTTATATTTATACTTAGTTTTATTTTTTCTATAATTTTTATATCTTTTGGATTTTTGTTTTTTATTTGTACATCCAAATTGTGGTGCCATTCTATTTTTGCAACATGCTAAATTTTTATTTAGTACTTTTTCCAATTTTAATTTTTCTTTTTGGCTTTCACATAATTGTGTAAATCATTGAGATAGGAATTTTATTCTAGCTCCTAAAGTATCTACTATCCCTTCATTATCCCAATCTTTAATTATTTTTGTGCTAAAGGGTTCTGGTAATTTTGTAAAATATTGTTGTCTTATCTCTCTTTCTTCATCTAAATTATATTTTGATGTGTAGTAATATTCTTTAAATGCACAAGTATATTGTTCAATGTAACACATTTTACATATAGATAATTTTGTCATAAGTTGTCTGTTTATTATTTTTTCTCTGTTTTGTTCTTTTATATCTGTGGTCATACCTCCAAATTCATTTCTTATTGCTGATTCGTATTTATCTAATATTTCTATATTTGTTGCTGATGGGGATCCATCCATTTTCTTATCACTTCTAAGTACTTCTAAGCTTTCTGTGGGTAGGTTTTCTATCCATAATTTTGTTGTTCCTACGAATGTTCTTTCTATGTATCTCGGTGTTTTTGTTGTTTCTGTTTTGTTATCTATTAATTGTTTAGATATATTTTCTGTCAATAGTAATATTGCTTTATTTATGTCTATGACACAATCTAGATCTAAGAAATTATATTGTTAACTTATTGGTTTTGGTATCCAATTTTTATTTAATTTACTATTCGATATTGCATTATTTCTATCTGATTGTTGATAACTTTCTGTATAATAAGTAGGTGGTGTCCATCAAGGACTAGCTCTAGGACTATTTCTGGGACTATTATCTGGGGTTTTAACACTTGACGTACTGGTTCTACTCATGTCTCCTGTGTTTATTTCTAGTTTTTTTGGTTTATTTACCTGTTCTAGAATTTTTGTATATGTCTCACTTATGTCACTTATTTCTGATTTTTGGTCATTTTCATTTTCATCTATTTCATTTACTTCATTTACCTCAAGATCTTCATTAAATTTTTGTTCCATCTCTTTTATTTCATTAGTTAATTCAAGCTCTTTATCTTTTTCCTTTTGTTTTTGTTTATTTTCATATAATAATTTTAACCTAACTAATTCTTTTTCTAATTCACTTATTCTTGTATTTTTTATTTCTTCTAAATGTTGTACTTCTTGTTTTGCTTGTATTTTTATTTTTTCAATTTCTTTTGATTTGTCTATTTCTTCATTTTCTTTTGTTATTCTTATCATGGCTGTTAAACTATCTACTAATCTTACTGTTTCTTTTTCTAACATTAAATATAGGTTATTTCCTATTATTGTAATGACCTGTTTAGTCGTCTTGAGCAGTAGAGTTTATTCTGGTAATAACTGCCTGGGTCGACGAATCCCACGACGGACCGTCATGGGCACGACAGACCGTCGAGGGGGTCTCATTCCAAAACACTTAGATTATGAAAATTTGGGTACTGAGATCGACTCTCTAAACTTCACGACGGAATGGCAGGACGGACCGTCGTTGGCACGACGGACCGTCACAAATCTTTCCACAAAATTTACTCTTTGAACTTTGTGACGGACCTGCAGGACGGACCGTCATAGTTATGACGGACCGTCACAGGCTTTGTAAGTCCACTTGGGTCGGATTTCTGTTAAAAGGTTTTAAGGGGCGTTTTGGACTATTCATGCTTATAATTATAAAATTAGTGGGTTAAGGTTAATAATTCAATTACTTGGGGGTTAAAGGAGATAACCTTGAAATAAATAGTGGGTTAATTTTATCATCTTTTATACTTAATTATATGATAATTAGGGTAAAAGAAAAAGGGTTTGAATAAGGAAAAATAAAAAGAACAGAGAGAAGAGAGGAGAATGAACGATCGAGAGAAGGGAGAAGCGAAGATGAAAGCAAAGACTTTGAAAAGTAGCTTGCTTGATCACGATTCTTCGGTGGAGGTAGGTTATGGTTTATGCCATTTCATAGTAAACTCTTAATAGCGAATGATATGTATTGGGTAGTATTGTAAAGTCTTCTATATGCTTAATTGTATTCTTGCATGATGTGATTACGTAGTTGTAATGAATTAGCATGATGAGGTTGTTGAATCTTAAACCTTAAAACCTTTCTGTTAATGATGATGGATTAGGATAAAAGAAGGATTGATGAACAGAAAGAATGAGGTTAATGGGTCGGAGTGTGACGTTCCGACACCAGGATAGTAGTAGTAGATCGGGTGTCACGTTCCGACACCATGATAGTAGATTGATCGGAGTGTCACGTTCCGACACTAGGATAGTAGTGGATCGGAGTGTCACGTTCCGACACTAGGATAATAAAGAGAATGAATATTGAGGGGATCGGAGTGTCACGTTCCGACACCAGGATAGTAAAGAGAATGAATCTTGAAATATGTTAATATACTCAATCTAAAGAACCTGTTTCCCAAATGAGTATGGTGTGGAGGCTTGAGTCCTCATAGATGTGCTTGGGTTGTGGCCAATGGTTATGGTACTTGTTGTTGTCACCTGTTAAGTGTTATGGTTGATTTTATGTTATTATCTGATATATATTGCTTTCTATTTTGAGTTGGCCGATGATATCAACTCAGTACTTGTGCCTTATACTGACCCCTACTTGTATGTTTCTTTCTTTGTTATGTGTGGAGTGCAGCAAACGTGCCATCATCTTGAACTCGTCCTCAACTCTAGCAAGTCTTCATCACACCAGAATTCAGGGTGAGCTATTGTTTCTAGCTTGGACTGGATCTTTTTTTCTTCACGTCTTGATGCCTTGAAGTTCTGGCATGGACTAGCTGTTCATTTATTTTAGCTTCTTAGATACTCTTAGATTTAGTAATTTGAGGATAGATGTTCTTGTGGTGATGACTTCCAGATTTTGGGAATAATAAGTATTGAATTTTAGAAGTTATTTATTGGTTATAATAATGAGTTTTAAGTCTTCTGCATTGTATTTTGTTCATTATGGTTCAATTATTGGTAAATGATTTGGGGTTTAGATTGGTTGGTTTGCTCACATAGGAGGATAAATGTGGGTGCCACTCGCGGCTCGTTTTTTGTCGTGACAAACTTGGTATCAGAGCATTAGGTTCGTTGGTCTCATCACACAAGAACGAGTCTAGTAGAGTCTTGAGGAATGGTAGGGGGACGCCTTTACTTTTCTTTGAGAGGCTATAGGACTTTAGGAAAATTCCATTCTTTCTTTATTTCATGCTATTACTTGGATCCAATTGGTATCTAGGTGATACAAATTGGTATCTGACCATCTTCACTCTATTTCGCAGATGGTTAGAACTAGAGCAACAACTGCGCCAACACCAACACCGGCAAGACAAGATGCGTCTGTGCCAGCCACTGGGGCTGTAGCTCGAAGAGGAGCGGTGGCAAGAGGCCGTGGTAGAGGTCGCGGGAGGACGTCCTCTAGAGGAAGAGGACAAGCACCCGGCCCATCTAGTACTAGGGCGGTGACTCCTCCACCGACTGAGGAAGTAGTAAGAGAGGGTGAGGAAGGGGAGAATGAGCAAGTGCAGAATGAGGAATTACAACCCCAACCTACCCCAGAGATGATTAATCAGGTTCTTGCTTATCTTAGCGGGTTATCTGATAAGGGCCAGACACCTCCAGTTTTTTCTGCACCAGCACCTCAGGTTCTGGGAGTACAACATGCAGCTGCTGTGGCTCTCCGCGTGGATGCCTCATTGGAAATAGGCATGTTTCCTCGATTTACTACAGGGCCTATAATGACAAGTGATCAGCACGAACTTTTCAGTAAATTTTTGAAGTTGAAACCTCCAGTATTCAAGGGTGCTGAATCTGAGGATGGTTATGATTTTCTGGTTGATTGTCATGAGTTGCTACATGATGTGCATAGTAGAACGATTTGGCGTTGAGTTTGTGACCTATCAGTTTCAGGGGAACGCCAAAATGTGGTGGCGGTCATATGTTGAGTGCCAACAAGCACAGGCACCACCCATGACTTGGGAATCATTCTCTAGTTTATTTATGGAGAAGTATATACCCCGTACTTTGAGGGATAGGAGGAGTGATGAGTTCCTAAGCCTAGAGCAAGGAAGGATGTCGGTTACTGCTTATGAGGCTAAGTTTCGTGCACTATCCAGGTATGCCACCCAGCTTTATTTCAGTCCAAAAGAGCGGATTCGCCGTTTTGTGAAGGGGTTGAGGTCAGATTTGCGGATTTCAGCCTTATAGGTAGCTGCTACAGCAAAATGCTTTCAGGAAGTGGTAGACTTTGAGATAGAGGTGGAGGGAGTGAAGCCATATGACTTCACCATGGCATCAACTACTAAGAAGTTTCGTAAGAGAGGTGAGTTTAGTGGTTCTTACTCCAGAGGGAAGAGTTCTGGAGGTTATCCAGCCCGACCTATTCAGTCTTCACTACAGGCTGTAGCTGGGGGTCCACCACAGACCGGTCAACATTTCTCTGAGTTTGGAGGTTATCCCCAGACTTCGTTATTCTCACAGAGACCTATGCTTGAATCTAGAGAGTGTTATGGCTCTAGGGAGACTGGACATATTAGGAGGTATTGACCAAAACAGAGTTACAGACCCCCAATAGTCAGAGGTAGAAGTGGTCATGGAAGAGGCCGTCATCCTGGAGGACGTGGTGGCCGAGGTAATGATGGTCACCAAAATTGCCGTGGTGACGGACAAACTGGAACTACTGCAGCACAACATGGTAGGGGCAACATGTAGACAGGTGAGAGGGCCGATTGTTATGCTTTCCCTAGGAGCTCTTAAGCGGAGACATCTGGTGCTGTTATCACAGGTAATCTTTTGGTTTTTGATTGCATGGCTTCTGTATTATTTGATCCTGGATCCACATTTTCATATATATCTTCCTCATTTGCTACTGGTCTTAATTTACATTGTGAATTGCTTGACATGCCTATTCGTGTTTCTATTCCGGTGGGTAAGTCTGTGGTAGTTGAAAAGGTGTATAGGTCTTGTCTTGTAACGTTTGTGGGGAGCGATACTCATGTAGACTTGGTTATCTTAGAAATGGTTGATTTCAATGTAATTCTGCGTATGGCTTGGCTTTCTCCAAATTTTGCAATCTTAGATTGTAATGCTAAAACTGTAACGTTAGCCAAGCCTGGGACAGTTCCGTTAGTATGTGAGGGTGACTACACTTCCACTCCAGTTCGTATCATCTCCTTTCTTCGTGCTAATATAATGGTTAGTAAAGGGTGTTTAGCTTTCTTGGCACACCTAAGGGATGATACTAACCAAGTACCTTCAATTGAGTCGGTTTCGATAGTCCGTGAGTTTCTGGATGTGTTTCCTGCAGACCTTCCTGGTATGGCACCGGATAGGGATATTGACTTTTGCATTGATCTGGAGCTGGGTACTCGCCCCATTTCCATACCCCCTTATAGAATGGCTCCCGCTGAGTTAAGAGAGTTAAAGGCCCAACTTCAAAAATTGTTAGAAAAGGCTTTATTAGACCAAGTGCATCTCCTTGGGGGTGCTCCCATTTTTTTTGTGAAGAAGAAGGATGGAAGTTTTAGGATGTGCATAAACTACAGGCAACTGAATAAGGTAACTATTAAGAAAAGGTATATTCCTCCTCGCATTAATGATTTGTTTGATCAGTTACAAGGTGCTTGTACCTTCTCAAAAATCAATTTGAGATCCAGTTATCATCAATTTCAAATATGGGCAACAGATGTGCCCAAGACTGCTTTTCGGACAAGATATGGACATTATGAATTCTTAGTAATGTCTTTTGGACTTACGAATGCCCCTGCTGCTTTCATGAGCTTGATGAACGGGATTTTTAAGCCATATCTGGATCTCTTTGTCATTGTATTCATTGATGATAAACTGGTATACTCAAAGAGCAGGAAAGAACATGAGGAGAAATTGAGAATTGTATTGGAAATGTTGAGGGAGAAAAAGCTTTATGCCAAATTCTCCAAGTGTGAGTTTTGGCTTGATTCAGTGTCCTTCTTGGGGCATGTGGTTTCTAAGGATGGAGTGATG
This sequence comes from Solanum lycopersicum, assembly GCF_036512215.1. Taxonomy (NCBI): domain Eukaryota; kingdom Viridiplantae; phylum Streptophyta; class Magnoliopsida; order Solanales; family Solanaceae; genus Solanum; species Solanum lycopersicum. Next base: position 17,235,502 of record NC_090804.1, on the reverse strand, counting down.
GTAGATCCTTCTAAGATCGAAGCAGTGAAGAGTTGGGTAATACCTACTAATGTTACAGAGGTGAGGAGCTTTGTTGGTTTAGCTAGCTACTACCGGCGATTTGTCAAGGGATTTTCCTCTATTGCTTCCCAATTGACAAACTTGACTAAGCAGAGTGTTCCCTTTGTATGGTCGGACGAGTGTGAGGAAAGATTTAAGAAACTCAAGACCTTGTTGACTACTGCACCAATCCTTACCTTGCCAGTGGAAGGAAAGAATTTTATTGTTTACTGTGATGCATCCTATTCTTGTTTGGGTGCAGTTCTAATGCAAGAGAAGAATGTAATTGCTTATGCTTCGAGGCAATTAAAGGTGCATGAACGTAATTATCCGACCCATGATTTGGAGTTGGCTTCACTAGTGTTTGCATTAAAGCAATGGAGACATTATCTATATGGGGTTAAGTGTGAAGTCTATACGGATCATCGTAGTTTACAGTATGTCTTTACTCAGAAAAATTTGAATTTGAGACAGAGGAGATGGATGGAACTACTGAAGGACTACGACATCACTATCTTGTATCATCCGGGAAAAGCTAATGTTGTGGCGGATGCTTTAAGTAGAAATGCAGGAAGCATGGGAAGTTTAGCTCACTTGCAGGTTTCTAGACGCCCATTGGCTAGAGAGGTTCAGACTCTGGCTAATGATTTTATATGGCTAGAAGTAAATGAGAAGGGAGGATTTTTGGCCTGTGTGGAGGCAAGATCTTCCATTCTTGACAAGATTAAGGGAGGGCAGTTTACTGATGAGAAACTGGTCCGGATTTGAGATAAGGTGTTGCGAGGAGACGCTAAAGAAGCAAAAATCGATGAGGAAGGTGTTTTGAGAATTAAGGGAAGGGTATGTGTACCCTGCGTCAATGATTTGATTCACACTATTCTTACAGAGGTTCATAGTTCAAGGTATTCTATACATCCTGGTGCAACCAAGATGTATCGTGACCTAAAGAAACATTTTTGGTGGAGTAGGATGAAGCGTGACATTGTTGAGTTTGTTGCTCAATGCCCGAATTGTCAGCAGGTAAAGTATGAACACCAGAGGCCTGGAGGGACAATTCAGAGAATGCCCATTCCTGAATGGAAGTGGGAAAGAATTGCAATGGACTTCGTGGTTGGTCTTCCAAAGACAATGGGTAAGTATGACTCCATTTGGGTAATTGTTGACAGATTAACTAAGTCTACTCACTTCATTCCGGTCAAGGTGACTCACAATGCAGAGAAGTTAGCCATACATTACATCTCAGAAATTGTTCGATTGCATGGAGTTCCACTTTCCATCATATCAGATAGAGGTAAACAATTTACTTCTAAATTTTGGAGAACATTACATGCCGAGTTAGGTACTAGGTTTGATCTTAGTACTGCATTTCACCCTCAGACCGATGGTCAGTCTGAGCGAACGATTCAGGTTTTGAAGGATATGCTTTGTGCATATGTGATAGAGTTTGGTGGTCATTGGGATAACTTCTTACCCTTAGCAGAGTTCTCATACAACAATAGCTATCACTCAATTATTGATATGGCCCCATTTGAGGCACTGTATGGGAGAAGATGTAGGTCTCCCATTGGGTGGTTTGATGCTTTTGAGGTTAGACCTTGGGGTACTGACCTTTTTAGGGAATCGTTAGATAAAGTGAAATGAATTCAGGAAAAGCTTCTAGCGGCTCAAAGTAGGCAGAAAGAATATGCAGATCGAAAGGTGAGAGGCTTGGAGTTTATTGAGGGTGAGCAAGTCTTGCTGAAGGTTTCACCCATGAAAGGGGTGATGCGGTTTGGTAAGCGAGGTAAGCTTAGTCCGAGGTATATTTCTCCATTTGAAGTTCTGAAGCGCGTGGGGGAGCTAGCTTATGAATTAGCCGTGCCCCCAGGACTGTTAGGAGTGCACCTGATATTTCATGTGTCTATGTTGAAAAGATACCATGGGGATGGAAACTACATCATTCGTAGGGATTCAGTCCTTCTTGATGAGAATTTGTCTTATGAGGAGGAGCATGTTGCTATTTTAGATAGAGAAGTCCGCAAGTTGAGGTCAAGGGAGATTGCATCCATCAAGGTTCAATGGAAGAATCGGCCGGTTGAAGAATCCACTTGGGAGAAGGAGGCTGATATGCAAGAAAGATACCCACACCTGTTTACAGATTCAGGTACTCCTTTTTGCCCTTGTTTTTCTTCTTCTGATCGTTTGAGGACAAACGATGGGTAAATTGGTATCTATTGTAACGACCTGTTTAATCATTTTGAGCAGTAGAGTTTATTCTTGTAATAACTGCCTGGGTCGATGAATCCCACGATGGACCTTCATGGGCACGACGGACCCTCGAGGGGGTCTCGTTCCAAAACACTTAGATTCTGAAAATTTGGGTACTGAGATCGACTCTCTGAACTTCACGACGGAATGGCAGGACGGACCGTCGTTTGCACGACGGACTGTCCCAAATCTTTCCACAAAATTTACTCTCTAAACTTTTTGACGGACCTGCAGGACGGACCATCACAAGCTTCGTAAGTCAACTCGGGCCGGATTTCTGTTAAAAGGTTTTAAGGTGCATTTTGGACTATTCATGCTTATAATTATAAAGTTAGTGGGTTAAGGTTAATAATTAAATTACTTGGGGTTAAAGGAGATACCCTTGAAATAAATAGTGGGTTACTTTTATCATCTTTTATACTTAATTATATGATAATTAGGGTAAAAGAAAAAGGGTTTGAATAAGGAAAAATAGAAAGAATAGAGAGAAGAGAGGAGAACGAACGATCGAGAGAAGGGAGAAGCGAAGAAGAAAGCAATGACTTTGAGAAGTAGCTTGCTTGATCACGATTCTTCGGTGGAGGTAGGTTATGGTTTATGCTATTTCATAGTAAACTCTTAATAGCGAATGATATGTATTGGGTAGTATTGTAAAGTCTTCTATATGCTTAATTGTATGCTTGCATGGTGTGATTATGTAATTGTAATGAATTAGCATGATGAGGCTGTTGAATCTTAAACCTTAAAAACTCTCTGTTAATGATGATGCCTTAGTATAAAAGAAGGTTTCATAAACTAAAAGAATGAGGTTAATGAATCGGAGTGTCATGTTCCGACACCAGGATAGTAGTAGTGGATCGGGTGTCACGTTCCGACACCAGGATAGTAGATGGATCGGAGTGTCACGTTCCGACACAAGGATAGTAGTGGATCGGAGTCTCACATTCCTACACCAGGATAATAAAGAGAATGAATATTGAGGGGATCGGAGTGTCACGTTCCGACACCAGGATAGTAAAGAGAATGAATCTTGAAATATGTTAATATACTCAATCTAAAGAACCTATTTCCCAAATAAGTATGGTGTGGAGGCTTGAGTCCTCATAGATGTGCTTGGGTTGTGGCCAATGGTTATGGTACTTGTTGTTGTCACCTGTTAAGTGTTATGGTTGATTTTATGTTATTATCTTATATATATATTGCTTTCTATTTTGAGTTGGCCGATGATATCTACTCAGTACTTGTGCCTTGTACTGACCCCTACTTGTATGTTTCTTTCTTTGTTATTTGTGGAGTGCAGCAAACGTGCCATCGTCTTCAACTGGTCCTCAACTCTAGCCAGTCTTCATCACACCAGAATTCAGGGTGAGCTATTGTTTCTAGCTTGGACTGGATCTTCTTCTTCACGTCTTGATGCCTTGAAGTTTCAGCATGGACTAGCTGTTTATTTATTTTAGCTTCTTAGATACTCTTAGATTTAGTAATTTGAGGATAGATGTTCTTGTGGTGATGACTTCCAGAATTTGGGAATAATAAGTATTGAATTTTAGAAGGTTTTTATTGGTTATAAGAATGAGTTTTAAGTCTTCCGCATTGTATTTTGTTCATTATGGTTCAATTATTGGTAAATGATTTGGGGTTTAGACTGGATGGTTCGCTCACATAGAAGGATAAATGTGGGTGCCACTCGCGGCTCGTTTTGGGTCATGACAATTTTCTTATATCTTCTTCCTAAATTTGAAAATATTATTTTTATTATCATTCCGTCTTGATTTTCATATGTCTTTTCGTCTACTGCAAATTCTTCTTTGTTCATTATAATTTATGAATTATATCATGTTGTAGTCTATATTCAAGACCATCTATTTCTAGTTCTAACATAAATATAAATTTTCTTTGTGCTAATATTGATTTATTACATACTCCTGCTAAAATATTTTCTTCTAGTCTTTTTTTTCTATGTTGTAGTTCTTGTTCTTTTTCAGCTATTTTTCTATCAATTGTTGTTTATATTTTTCTTTATTCATACTGTTTTTAACAAACATATTTGTATTCTATTTTTGAGATTATATTTATTAAATGATCTTTTTTATAGTTACTTGTTTTGATAAGTTGTGATAGTTCATATTCTATAGATAAAGGTTTTAATTCTTTCCATATCTTTCGTACCTTTTTATCTATCTTGGTTTTGTTGTTTTAGTTTCTTTGCTTGGTGTTGTATTATTCTTCATAAAATGTTTTTCTATAATATTCCCTTTTAAGTAGATCTAATCGTTGTATTTCATTAGCATTATTTATAATATATTCTAGATGTTTAACTTCTCAAGTTCTTAAATAATCGAATAAATTTTCAATTAGTAATTTTTCATGTAGATCTATGTCTTCTGTAGTTTTTACCCAATATTGTAAGTATTCGTAATTTATCATTGGTTTCTTAGTATATCTATATCATCATATAAATCATACATGTCATAGTAAAGTTCATCTTGTATACTTTGTATGGTTAACTCAGTCCAACCTTGGGTTGTTATTTCTATTATTTCATATGTTACCAATTTGTCATAAATTTCTCTTTTTATATCAGTACTATGATTTTTTAGTATATAGAGTAGTAATATCTTATAATTATCATCATCATCTATTAAATAAGTATTCATCTTATTCATTTTGACTAAAAGTTTTATTCCTTCCGACCTCTTAATGGATTATACTTATCTATTATGAAATAATAATGATTTAATAATCATCTCGTCTAGTCACTACTATAGCTTTCTTCTTTTATTAGTTACCCTAACAGCGCCTCAACTTTGTTTACTCCCCTAAACGGCCTTCTTGCCTACCGGTTTCAACTTTAGGATGGCATAGTCTGGGCATACTTATTCCAAGAATATTTCTGTAGCAAACCTTCTAAAGATTTTTATTATAACATTATTAAGTCATGATAAACAATTATAATCAACAAGAGATTTTCAGGAATAAATCTATTTAGCTACTCATAAATTTAAGAGTGTATACCTGTTTTTGTAGATCTGTAGCTTCAAGTTTTTCCATAATTATTTAATTAGCTAGCTCTGATACCAATGTGGGGTGGAAGTGGAATTAAAAGAATTCAGAGTGAGAGAGAGATGTATTTGAAAGAGGGATGATTTTATTATGAGGGAAAACCCTCTATTTATACACAAAAACGTTACACGTTTGGCCAAAATGGCTGACACTTTACACTTGGCCTTTTTACATTTTGCCGACACAAAAAACAAAATACTTACTATTACTAATGGCCTATTTTATTATTGTCCGACATACTTTTACAATACTTTTTTACATATGGCTGATATTCAGCCAACACAAAACGATAAACACTAAAAAACAAAATATTTTACTTTACACAGAGATATCTTTCAAGATTTTTTTTAAGGAACTACATTCTCGAATATTAAGAATTTTCATAAAAATATTCTTAAACACATTGAAACCATTTCTCATCAAAAATGCAATTTCTCAAATATTTGAACTTCTTAAGTGAATGCAACAACTTAACAATGAAACACGCTAAAAATCTACTAATTCATCTTTCAAAAAATTTCATCATGAAGTCATGACTAGATGAGAGGGAACATCATACTAACTCAATTATAACATGATAACACAACTTCAAAGCAATTAAGCAATATCATTAGCTACACTTTAACAAGAGAAATATAGGTTGACTACCAATTCTCCCAATGTGAACATAATATCATCCAGAACATGCAAAACCTTATACCATCAATGGAACTCATAACATAAAGACAAATACAAATCATACTAATATGCGAAACTGTTAACCATTTCCAAACTATCAAGGATTTTGTTTCAAGTTTAAATAAGGATAGAAGAAAAGATAAGGATATCTACCACCTTTTTACCTAACTCATTCTCCTCCACATAGGGTAAGCCATTTTAAAAATCTAATACTTCAAAGTACCTTTACTCTTTCACAAGTTAGGAATTCATACTACTCTTAACTCATGCACCTCAAGACTAAATTTCACCTCACAAGTAAGGCATAGAACTCTCCTTTTAGGATTAAATATTAAATAAACTCCCGTATACATAACCTCATTAAACTCTTGAGCACCTAATAGATCAACCTCATTAAATAAAAACTCCTTCTTTGTAACAACATTAACACATCGTTTCAACAATCTTTACATTTACACCTTAGGTCTTTTACTATCATTGAACTGAATCATAAGATAACTCATTTTCCTTAAAAATGGAATTCACTCAAACATTTTAACTCTAAAAATGCTTAGAACTACATCATGATACAATTTGTCATCACAATACTTCCAACCTCATAATTCACACATAGCCATAAATGGCTTCACATTACAATTCTAAAAACTAACAATCACATTATTTCATATAGACACAAAACCATCATAAGCATCAAAACTCACCTTCCTCACCCTCAAATAGAAACATCTCCCTTTCCAAGCAATCACGCCTATAAAACCACCGGACAAAGGAGAAGAAGAGAGAGATCTTATGTAGATAAGTCTATGGCACAATACAAGACTCTATCGTCCAATAGCCTCTCATCCATGGATATGTCGCAACTCACAGAAATGAATAGCACTCTATTAGATGTGGCTTGTGAGACTTTAGACCTTAAAGATACCAAGTCCATGACGACTCGCAAGTACCCCCTAGAAATTAGGGAGAACCCTTCGATCATCGCAAGGCGCAGTAGACTCTTTGGGGTTTAGTACAAGCCCTTCAAGTATTATTTAATACATAAGACATGAAAAGTAGTGAAACATTATAACTTTTCACCACATTTAATATAATAAAGAATTCTTCCATAAATGCTAAGAAAATCTCATGGTCACAATCCACTGAAGGACACGATATAATATCTTAGAGACACGACCCTTTGGATTAAAAAAAATACATATTGAGTCGTAAATAAAGAAACTAAGAAACAAAACTACGCCCTCGAATACATGTGAACAAACTTAGTCCTGAGAGAGTCTTCTCCAAACTTGTCTTCTAACTTCAACCTTACTTCCAAACCTATACTAATAGTGTATAGAAAAGTATGGGGTTAGTACAAAACAATGTACTAAGATGAAAAAATGCAAGAAAAGACATTTTTATAAAAATACACTTTCATGCCAATTAAGTAAAACATTCATGAATATAGATGTAAAACAACATAAGAAACATAATTTAACACTTAGAGACGTATTTAAATAATTTTAGAAAAAATATCCATTTTACAGTGAGTACCCAAACATTACAGTGACCTACTTAGCATTACTGTTAATTTATTTTATACCAGAACAGTGAACTCCCAAAGTCAAGACAAGAGGAAGTGAAGTCATTTCCAAGACATTACCCTAGAGAAGGTTATCCTAAGACTCACCAAGGTAAAATATGAAGGAAACTCCCATACGCCTCCTTCAATACACACCTACGTGATCTCTAAGATTATCCCTTGTAGTCTTACTCGCCTTAGGAGAACAAAGCCCCACTAAAACACAAGGCATTAGAAGAACACTAAAACAACACACCAAGATTTCCCTTTCGGAATTCCTACTTAGTGAAATAAGTAGATGCATCCCATTCCACCACCTACCCTACGTACACTACACCATTTTAAGACTACGACCACTTAATTTGAGAAATGCTTGAAAAGTCACTATAACGAACAAGTATACATTTCCCATAATAGATGACTTATTCGATCAACTCCAAAGGGTCTAGTTTATTCCTGAAGATTGATTTTTGTCGCGGGTATAATCAGCTTAGGGTTAGGGATTATTATATCCCAAAGACAACATTTCATACCCGTTATGGTCATTATGAGTTCCTAGTCATGTCATTTGGTCTCACTAATGCACCTGCTGTATTTATGGACCTCATGAAACGAGTCTTCCGTGAATACTTTGATTCTTTCTTCATAGTATTCATTGATTCATTCCTCATCTACTCCAAGACCAAGGAATAGCATGAACAACATTTGAGACATACCTTTCAGGTACGTAGACAACATTAGTTGTATGCCAAATTCAGCAAGTGTGACTTCTTGCTTATATCATTGAATTTTCTAGGTCATGTTTTGTCCGATCAGGGTGAGGAGGTGGACCCTAGGAATACTGAGGCTGTAAAGAATTGGCCAAAACCTCTTACTCCCACCGATATCCATAACTTTCTAGGAATAGCTGGTTACTACTGCATGTTCGTGGAGGGTTTTTCCTCCATTGCTGCCCCACTGACAGCTTTGACTTAGAAGACAACAAAGTTCGATTAGGCGGAACATGTGAGAAGAGTTCCCAGGATATGAAAGACAGACTCACTTTAGCGCCAGTGCTTACGTTGCCTAATTTTGGGGAGAGTTACACTATTTACTATGGCGCATCTATGGTTTGATTGGGTTGTGCTCTTATGGAGGGTTGTAAGGGGATAGCCTATGCGTCCAGACAAATCATGGTTCATGAGAAAAATTATCCCACGCATGACATGGTGTTGGCAGCTCTGGTGTTCTCATTGAAGATGTGGAGGCATTACTTGTACGGGGTGCATGTGGATGTGTTCACAGACTACAATAGTCTCCAGTACTTGTACACGCAGAGAGAGTCTAACTTACACCGGCAGAGATGGTTGGAGTTATTGAAGAACTATGACATGAGTATCCACTACCATCAAGGGAAGGCAAATGTTGTAGCTGATGCTTTGAGAAGGTTGAGCATGGGGAGTACAACCAACGTCGATGATAAGAAGAAGGAGTTAGTGAAGGATGTACACAGACTGGCCAGACAGGGTGAGAGATTGATTGACTCTACTAGTGTGGGTGTTTCAGTTCATCCTAGTTCTGAATCATCCTTGGTAGCTAAAGTCAAGAAGGATCATCATCATGATCATGTGTTGTTGGAGTTGAAGGACTCAGTGCTAATAAACATTAATGAGTCCTTTTCTTTGGGAGGTGATGGCATACATAGGTACCAGGACAGGCTGTGTATACTAGATGTGAATAACTGGCAGAACAAGATAGTTTCATAGGCCCATGGTTCCAAATATTTGATAAAGTAATAACCCTAAAAATTGAGATGCTAAGTAATGCTAATGTGTCTAGAATGCCAACAATTAGACCGGGTTCACACGGATTGACACGCGTAGAACCAGACCTCAGAACCCTTTCTACATCAAGATAACTAACTTGGGAATTTAGTTGATCTAGTAAAGGTTGGGTCCAACCATGTAGGACTCTCGAATACGAAGATTTACTCAAAGGAGTGTTTACAAGACTTAAAAAGAGGAAATATTATGTCTAGAGGGTCTAGGGGTAATATGGTCTTTTTCCAGGTTAAGGTTAGTATCTTAATTACCCTAAATACATAATTCATTATTTAATTAATACGGTGGATGGGAACTTTAGGGAGAGAGGCCCAAAATTAGACTCTTGAAGTGAAGTCTTTCTCCACTCGGGTTCGAACCTAGGTGGAAGCAATGAATTAAACTGGTTTTAATTTAAGTTTGTAAATGAATGTAATTAATTTATATTTAGTATTAATTATATGATTTAAAATAAAAGTAAATCAGATTTTTATTATTAAACAAAACCTTATTAGACTATGTCCTAAACTAGACTTCTAAGCCTAAAAAAATTCTTCTCTCCCACGTTCATATGTCTCTCTAACGTGTCTATCACTCTCACTCACGTTTTTATCAACCAAATAACATACAAAAATAGCAGGTAAACCAAAGTTCTCCCACTTGAAGATCTCACAATGAAAATTATAAACAAACAACTAATCAAACACGTTAGGCAAAGAGAGGGTTTTTCGTCAAGTTGGTGTTGAAGCTCTTGGATTTGGACATGTGTTTGGCGGCATTTTTTGGGCAGAAAGTCGAGGTTTGAACGTCAAAAAAATATGGGTTCTCTTCTCTCTTTGTCCATTTCCCAAGATACCCCTTAAGGTTCTGAATATTCATTCCGCCTAGAGGCCGTGGGTTCGATTCCACACCTCACACTTATTTTGTTTTCAATTTTCCTTAAGCTTGAAAGAGAGGTTGTGTGTTCGAATACCACTCCTCTCATTTCTTATTTTTATACTTTATTTTAAAGTCAAAATCATAGTTCGAATCCCCTTCACCACATTCCTTTTGACTTCTTTATTTTCATGTTTTTTAATATGGTGAGTTCACGGGTTTAACTTTTCCATAATCTCTTATGTTTTAATTCATTCATTCACAACATCTTGAACCCTCTTAACTTGACGGAAACTCATCATTTGAAACTGGAAAATTTTGTAGTTTTTCTTCAGCATCTTTTCATCAAGTTACACATTAGTTCTTAGGGAATATCATTGTTCATTTAGAACGTTATTGGTGCATTTTAATGGATTTAATTAGCCAAGAGTTTCTCACTCAATTCAGCCACATTTAACTTCATATGAACATCATGATTTATATATGTTTGTGCATGTAAGAACACAACCATAACATTACTATATTTTAGCCTTAACCCGAGAACACCTAGTCACGTTCATATTTTTGCACACACATGTACATAATTTTGGAACACATAAGTTGTCATTCATACGATTTCAAACACACATAGATGAACATATTCATTACGAAAATGCAACACACCCTAATATCTACCAGCAAACATACCCAACCTAGGAATTATTGGGAGCTAGTGATAGAGAGATGCAACAGGGAAACAACACCAGTGTTTGGACAGACTATGTTGAATCTTAAGGAGTCTCTTTGGAAAGGGACCAAGAGAGAATAGAACCCATACCTTTTTGACCTTCAAACCTCGACTTTCTGCCCAAAACCATCTCTAAACACACGTCCAACACCCCACTCGACGGAAAACCTTCTCTTTGCCTACGTGATTGATTAACATTTGTTTTTCTTATATTTTTGTGTTAGTTCTTCAATTGTGAAGAACCATGGTAAATTTTCTGTTCTTTAATATTATTTGGCATAGAGAGACGTAAATGGGAGAACAGAGATTGAACATGAATGTGAGATAGACCTGAGAGAGTGAGAGTTTTATTAGGCTTAGATTCTAGTTTAGGACTTAGTTAAATGAGGTTTTTATTAAATGATAAAAATTTGATGTCCCTCTAATTTTAAATAAGATAATAAATGATAAATATTAATTTCATTAATTTACAAACTTATATATAAACAAATTTAATTCATTTCCTCAACCTAGGTTCAAATCCGGGTGGAGCAAGACTTCAATCTAAGAGCCAATCGTCAGCCCTCTCTCCCAAAAATACCCCTCCACCTTATTAATTAAATATTTAATTATATATTTAGGGTAATTACGATACGACCCTTACCCTTGAAAAAGATCATTTTTCCCCTAGACCCTCCAAACTTATGATTTCCCCTTTTTAAGTCCAGTAAAGACTCATCCGCATAAATCTTCATATTCGGGAGCCCTACATGGATGGACACAACCTTTCCTAGCACAAATAACTCTCCAAGTTAGTTTTCTTGGCTGTTGTAAGGGTGTAGAGTTCTGTTTCTACACGCATCAACCCGTGTGAACCCAGTCTAATCATAGGCATTCACGATACATTAAGCATTACATACCATATCAATTTTTATGGTTGTTACATTACATTCCCTTAGGAAAATTTGTCACCGAATGACAACAGTAACTATCTAACGTAATGCTAGTCCTATAATAACATAGTCACTATACATAATCAAGTAATATCAACACAGAATAGAGAGATAAGGAAACTTAGACATAAGAGTAAGAAGTCTAACCTCAAGAGCTAAAAAATAGGGATATCGGGTTCTCATATCGGCCTCGGCCTCCCACGTAGCACCCTCAATAAGATGATTCCTCCATAATTCCTTCACTATTGCAATCTCCTTGTTCTTCAACCGCTTGACCTGTCTATCTAAAATCTCAACAGGTACCTACTCATAGGCCAAATTTTAATCAACCCCCAAACCTTCAATAGGTAGAATCGATGTTGGATTGCCTAGGCACTTTTTTAACATAGAGAGATGAAAAACTGGATGAACAGAAGCTAGTTCAGATGGAAATGCGAACTTATAGGCCCCCTCTCCCACACGCTGTAGGATCCTATATGGCTTAACATATCTCGGACTCAACTTCGCCTTCCTGCCAAGCCTCATAACCCTCTTGATAGGTGATATCTTTAAATAGACCTGGTCACCAATATCAAACTCTAAGGGCCGTTTTATATTGTCTGCGTAAGACTTCTACCGACTGTAGGTAGTACCCAACCTATCTATAATAACCCTAAACTTCTCTAAGGCCTCATGAATAATCTCTGGACCCAAAATGGATCACTCTTTAACCTCGAACCACCCAACTGGAGTCCTACACCTACAACCATACAGTGCCTCAAATGGTGCCATCTCAATACTTAAAGTCAATCACCATTCAGACATTAGAGGAGATGTAGAGGGTGTGTATGATCGACTTTAGGGGTAGTTGGGACGACCATATTCCATTGATAAAGTTCTTGTATAATAATAGATATCACTCTAGCATTGAAATGACACAATTTGAGGCACACTATGGTAGAAGGTATAGGTCTCCAATTGGGTGGTTCGAGGTTGGAGATTCATCCATTTTTGGTCAAGATATCATTCATGAGGCCTTAGAGAAGGTCAGGGTTATTAGGGACAAGTTGGATACTGCTTACAGTCAGTAGAATTGTTATGAAGATAGCCATAAGCGGCCCTTAGAGTTTGATGTTGGAGACTAGGTCTACTTAAAGATATAATCCATGAAGGGGATTGTGAGGTTTTGAAGGAAGAGGAAGTTTAATATGAGGTACGTTGGGCCATACGAGATTCCACAGTACGTGGGTGAGGTGTCCTATGAGTTGGCGTTGCCTGCAGATATAGCTTCGGTTCATTAAGTCTTTAATGTCTTTATGTTAACAAAGTCCCTTGGTGATCCAACAATGATTCTGCCTGTTGAAGGTTTGGGGGTTTATGACGACTTGTCCTATGAGGAGGTTCTTGTTGAGATTTTAGACTGGTAGGTGAAGCGGTTGAGAAACAAGGAGGTTGCCATAGTGAAAGTATTATGGAGAAACCATCTTGTGAGGGTGCTACGTCGGAGGATGAGGCTGATATGAGATCTGTCTATCGTCATCTTTTAAGCGCTTGAGGTTATACTTCCTACTCTTAAGTCTATGTTTCCTTATCTCCTCTATTCTTTTTTGCTATTGCTTGACTATGTAAAGTATTTATGTTATGATATGATTGCATTGTGCTAGATCATTAGAAGTGTCATTCGGGAACGAATATTCTAAGGGGTGGATGTAACAACCCAAAATTTGCTACGAAAAGTAATGCATAAACGTCCCTAGAATTGCTAGATTAAATCGGGTTCACACAGCTTGATGCGCATGGAACAACACCTCAGAAACTATGCTCCAGCCATCAAAACCAACTTGGTGAGTTAGTTCAGCTAAGCAAGTTTGGGTCCACCCATGTAGGGAACCCGAATATCAGGAGTCACCCGGATGAGTCTTAATTGGACTTAAAAGAGGTAATCTTAGGTTTGGAAGGTCTAGGGGTAAAATGGTTTTTTTCCAGGCAAAGGGTAGTATCGTAATTACCCTAATATTTGATTAATTAATTAATTAATGTATTTTTGGGGATGGTTCTAGTTGGGTCTACCCGGATTGACCCGTTCGCGAGAAGAGCTTAACCCAGGTTCGATCTTGGGTGGAAGCAATACTAAATAAAATTAAATTGTATTTAATTATCTGATTTATGTAAAGGCATAGATATCATTTCAGTTGTCCTTAGAAAAATCATATTTTTCATAAAATAACAAGGACACCTATTTTTACTATGTCTTTACCTAAAAATCCTACTCCTAAGCTACTCTCAGTCCAAACCCCCATAATCACTTTCATGTTCCATTATAAGTAAATGCAAAATAAAAAAATATTCAAAAGTTCATCAAACTGGAAGAACTCGAATGCTAAAGTTCAAAAGAAAAATTAGTCTAAAAACGAAAATCAAAAGCAAAGTTCTCGATGGGATTGTGTTTGACGTTTTGGTGGTGAAGCTTTTGTTTGTGGGAGTTGACAGTGTATTGGACTTTTTTGAAGCAGGTATTGAATGACGAATAGGTATGGGTTTTCTTCCTCTTGGTATCTTTCCCAAGAGACTCCTAAGATTCATTCTATTCTAATCCAAAAACTATGAATTTTTTCCTGTTGCATGGAACTATCACTAGCTCCCATTGATTGTTATAGATTGGGTATGTTTGCTTGTAAAAATTAGGGATGTAACGTGTTTTCATGATGATTATGTTTATGTATGTATGTTCGAATTTATGTGATTGATAATTATGTCTTTCCGAAACTATGTGGTAAGTATGTGTGTGCATTGTGTATGCCGCGACTCTTTGTCACAGATTGAAGTGTGGAAAAAACATGCTAAGTCCTCGTATTTTATTTGCAAATATTTTTTAAAATTGTGATATTCATATGACGTGTGATGTCACTGAAGTAAGTGAAAACTCTTGTCTAAATGTAACTACAAAAATGCACCTAATATCTGTGAAAGTTCACCGAATTGTCCAAAAATCTAACGTATAAGATGTTGAGAAAATGGACTTGAAAACGTGGTCAAATTGCCAGATTCTTGAAATATTTGTTTCGGCTAAGCAACTTAAAGAATTGGAGTTTCAAAAATAGTTTTAAATATGTGAGGTCATCAGGGATTGAACTCGAGACCTAAGGGGAGTTTAAGAGGAGTTTAACTCGGGTCTTAGCCGAGTAAGAGAACCTAGAAAATTAATTAAAAGAAATGAGTCACATAGGATTCGAACCCCTATATCCTTTGCCAAAATTAAGACCAGTCCATGCGAGAATAAAAATAAATTAAATGGGGTGTGTAGGAATCAAACCCACAATCTCTCAGATAGGTGAGGAAACTAGGATAACCAATTAAAGAAAAATAAAATGAGGTTGTGGGGGGATCGATCCCACATCCTCTCGGTCAGAAATAGAAAAGTTGAGGAGAGAAAATAATGAAAAAAAAGTTAGTGTTGGAATTCGATCTCAGGTCTCAAAGCTAAAATTTTAAATCAAAATTTAATATAAGACTAAGTGTTACTCATAGGGTGTGACATCAAGTTCCCTTGACCAATTCCGTGTTGATATATAAGTCCTATGTGGGAAAATTTTAAATGAATGCTTCCTATACTAATCGAAGTCAATACCTTGGCATACTTACAAAATGCATAAGTATTGTACCATATAATATTGGGTAAGTATAAGTAACTTAGAAGAATTATGAACAAAGCCTCATTGTTTGTATGTATGGGTTTATAAGTCCAGCTTATGTGTAAAAGTAAGTGAATTTAAGATGTATATGAGAAAATGATGTGACCCCAGGAGGGTTAAGTAAGAGTGTGAAACACACAAAAAGGCCAAGTGCATTGGAATATGAAGAAATAAACATTTACGTAATGGGGTGAGTAATTATGAAAAGCTAATATGCTAAACTTAATGAATGTGATGACAACATGACAAGAGGCTAATTCTAATTCTCAAATGAGCCTAATAAGTGTTACTAAAAACCGTACTAACATATGAGAGTGTAATATCAATAAATAGACCAGTCTCTAAGAAATACTATAGCAAAAGTATTGATATTAGTGCACACTTTATACAAATGATGAGATGGAAATCATCTAATGAGCAATGACGCCCTCATGCTAGAAGCAATTTTTTACGATGTGTGAGATGAATGTAATGGAACTTTGTACTGAGCACTGATAGGCTAGTTATGAGTCATGATTCCTTTTTTCGAGAAGGTAGAGGTTCGTGTAAATCTCATGAGATTAGACTATCCATTAAGGCGGGTATGAGTCTTCTTCTATCTCCTAGTCTTTGAACCTATGCTGCCACATAGGTTTCTAGCAAGGTTCATTTCTCTATATACGCATTTTTTGGTTTCACCTTGGCCAGTGATTCCACCTTTTTTTTGTGTGGGGTAGACACTGGATTTCATGAAGCTCACATGATCTATGTCGGTTAATGTTTATGTTCCCGAAGAAAGAAAGAGGTCAGCCTCATGTAATGCACACATTGAAATGGATGATACCAAAGGTGTTTTGATAGGATAATCAAGAGGTAAACTAGACTCATGTAATGACACTAGGTCATTCTTTGTCATTACACAGTGAACCCGAGGAGAGTCCTAAACAGCATCCTAGGTATATAAATGAATGAAAAATGAAGTACTTATGAATGAATGAGGTAGACTCTGTATATTGCTAAAGAAGGTTCCCAAGTTGAGGGCCCATATGTTGATCCCTCATTTGGGAAGTCGTTATCTTAAGTCTGTGATTCCAAGGATTCATGGCATATGAAAAAAACATATGTGATATATGTATGTGCTAAATGAAGTATGTTATATGTTGTGTGCAATATGAAAAGAATGATGATGCATGTTACTCTCATAGAATGACTTTCCTAATCTTATTTGGCAAGTCCAACTGACGTGGCTTTCCATAACTTATATCGCTTAGAAGGAGATATTATTTACCATGCATGTCCTTGGTGTGTACTTGCATACACCCATACATACTACAAGTTTGTACTAATCGCATACAATCCATTACTTTTAGGTGTCGGTGTAAGTGGATGCTAGAGCTTACAAAAATACGTCGAAACTATCCGGACGTGGAGCATTCATCCAGACTTGGTAGGCACTCATGCTTTCGAGGATTTATCTCTTATATTCTATCGTAGATGTAGGCATGAGTTAGGGGAGGATGTTGCACTAGTGTTTCTTTCATACTTATTTTCAGACATCGTATTTGTTCCCTTTTAGTAATTTTATATTAATGAAGTTATGAACTTTTCCCTTCATTTGAATATCTTATTATTACATTGTTGTTGTTTATTGATGTGATAAAATGCAATTCTTACTATGAAGTTTACATATACTTCAAAGCAAACAAGAATTTTTAAATTTTCCGCGGTAATTAACCTATATGATGTAATGATAACGTGTGTAAGATTGTATGCGACCTCCGACAGGTCAACGATGTCGGTTTCGTCTAGGGTTTGTACCCCAGTAGTGACAAATCATCCAAGTGTAAACTTAACTTGAAGATGGTACTTTCACAGTTTTGCATCTTGAGACACAACATGTGTCTATTTCACAAGATGCAACAATTCATTATACATTTCCTGAAATTAGTTTCTTCACTTTTTTTTGTTTTGTTAATTTTGTTTTCTTTGATCCTAATAATAATATTGATATATGTTACTTTTCATGAAAATAGTATAAAAAGTAGCGGAGATACCAATTCAAATTCCTATCCTATGAAAAATCATGTAGTGTCTGAAGCTTGTAAAAATTGGGTCCATCGTCGAGAAATCATCAGCAGTACAATGCTCTCCATAGTTAAGGTCTTAGATTACTATTTTAAAAGAATGGAACACACCAGTTTATACTGGCATATTTATATAAAAAACTAAGTGAAGGTTATACACCCTTTTGCTTTAGTCTATTGGATGCTTTCCTTGGTAAACTGAATAATAATCCACGTGGGAGGGGTTGTGAAAGTTTATGTTACTAAGTTTCGGTGTTATGTCCAATATTTCTTCAAGTTCATTGAATCAGAGAGTTACAATACGTAGATAATATGCTGGAGATTGTAATCTAATAACTTGTTATGTTTTATTTTAGTATACCAATTACAATAAGGATGTTTGTTTGACCAAGGATTGTCTAAACATTATAAGATTTTCTTATGTAACTTTTCTTAGAACGTTTTGTTTTATTCATTGTTTGAAACTAGTGAAAAATTGTCTAATGAAACAGGAAATAAAGTTCCTTATTAAATACAAATCCTGTTAGGATGTTTGATCCTTTTCATGTGTTGAATAAACACATGCTATAAATCGATTGCTCCCCTCTATATTGAGTTCTTTCTTTCGAACCAGAATAAGTTCATGATAAAATATTATCATATGGTAAACCAAAAGATTTTGATGTGAACTAAATATTTCATTGATGTTCAAACTCTTTTTCACTATATATGTGTTTGACGTGTTCTGCAAATAAATCATATAGAGTCACAACATTTTTACTATGTAATCTACAATTTGCAATCGTGAACCTGAAATATTAAACTATAATATGCATTTTCCAATATGGAATCAGCAACCTACAATTTCGAACTCATGTAATCTGTAGTATGCAATAATCAGGAATATGGAGCTGTAATTTGGAACTCAAAAGAATGTGCAGTCTGCAATTTGCAATCTGGAACTGCTCCAATCTTGAACCACAAACTTCTTGCCTCTTCTATAACATGCTGCTGCATTATGATTTGGTTGTTCTTTTTAAATTTGTAGGGAAATGGATGTGAACAAATTTGAAGGCTCGCCACAAGTCAAATTGATCTCATTGAAATGGATGATAGAAGAGTTTATGAACTACTGTAAAAATTTAAATACATTATGTTTAATTTTGTGAAATATTTCACTGATAGAACATATTGAACTATTGTGGACACATATTACAATATTGTTTTATAGGCATGTGTATTACACAAGACATACTATTTTTGATGTGTATTGTAAATATATATATATATATATATATATATATATATATATATATATATATATATATATATTACTCATTAGAAAGTTTAATGGTTGGGATTATTTATTGCAAAACAATATTGGTGTATTATCAATTAGAAATTGTGGCATATGATGTGATATAGCGAAAATATTACTATGACACTTAAAAGTGTATCCGTAGGGCTATAAATTATTGTATGCACATTGGTAAGGACTACACTTCAAAGTGTTGTCATATATTAGATAGAAAAGACAATACTTAAAATTGTTCTCATACATTAGATAGAAAAGGCAACAATTTAAAATCGTCGGAAATAAGGAAGAAAAGGCCACAATTGAAAGTGTAGTTATATGAGATAGAAATGTTTCTATATGAGGTACATAAAGGCATGTCCATTTTGCCTTTTAGTTTACGATTTTAAGCGTAGCTGATAAGTAGGCAACACTTGAGAAGTGCTGCCTAAACTCTAAGGTAAGATTCCTTCGGCCACCATTGGATAACTTTTACTTAAAGTCCAAAAGTGTAGTCTTTATAAAAGGCGACACTATTCGCTAGTATTGGATAAACTTTACTAGGGTTGTCCTGGGCCTATAATGTTGTAGTGGTACTACACTCTTTTAGAAGACTTAGCTCATTTAATTCATATTAGACACAGAAAGACTCCCCTTTCCAAAGGTCTATTAGTGCAATGAATATATAGCGTCCCATACCACAACCTACACTAAGTACTACATTCTTTTAGGAGACTTAGTTCATACACTTCATACAAAACACACCGAGACTCCCCTTTCGGAAGGTCTACTTATTCAATGGATAGATGGCGTCCCATTCCACCACATGCCCTAAGTAGTACGTTCTTTAGGGAGACTTAGTTCATTCATTATTTTATGTGGGTTAGTGGTGTACTGTGGTTTGAGGGTACTTTTTATGATTTTTCCTTAAGATTGGTGTGTGTCTAGAATTAGTGTAGAGGTTACCCACAAAGGCCATCGATGACTCGTTGTCCCATTGACGGACCGTTTGTGGTGACCGTCGATTGGAGGGGTCAGGCATTTAGAAGCAACTCGGGAATTCTGACAAAGTGTGGGGCTACAGAAGGATCGACAGTGATTGACGGGCCATCCTGTCAAAACAGCGATCCGATCAGAGAATGTCCCAGTACCAAATGTTTATGAAAAACTAAGTATGGAATGACGAGAAATATTGACGGACCGTGATGTTGGTCCATCAATTGGATCAGAGAAGATGCAAACTGATGGATGAAATAAGATGCTAAGTATGGACTTACGGAGGAAGTCCATAGTTGATTGATGAAATTGAAGGACCGTCTGTGGGTGTCGCTGATTAAAGCTGCAATTTAAACAAACTTTCCTTATTTGAATTACTTTTTAATTTAGGACTCTATTTTTTTATAAATAGGGTGTAAAACCTCATTTTGGGGTTTGATTCTATTACGAGTTTCTTAGTTTTGTTCTTGGAGAGTTTTCTTTGCAACTTGGTCATTAATTTAAATTTTCTGATTTGATTTTTAAGATAATTGTGTGATTTCAAGTTGAATTTCTGGTTTTTTTTGAATATGTCAAAACAAGGTCATGATTTATTGTATATATACTATGATTTGTGTTCTTCTATGTATGGGTAACTAAATCCACAACTAGGGTTGTGGGAACCATGGGTGATTAACAAAATAAACCTATCTAAATTTCAAATGGGTTATTGCATGCATCAATAATTATTTATTGTAGAAGTTTTTGTAACGAGTTCATGCGTTAGAACTCGCCTTATTGCTACTTAACGGACCAAGGGGGGAGTTAATAAGAAAAGAATTATCGACATAGGTTCAGCGAGATACTATCTAATAGGATAGTTTCAATTGGTGAAAAGTAGTAACTAAGCCATACATCGAATATGATGCTCAATATAAAGTAAAGGTAAGGCTTAGTAACTTATACACACGTAGCTGGACCAAGGTACAAGGTGAAATTCTCTATATGTTTGACCAAAGATTTAGAGATACATAACTTATCACTTTAAATGCAAAACACTAGGGAAGAGTTGTTATATTTATGATTATGCAGTTATGAATCTATGGGGAACACTTACACCCTAGTTTCTTTCACAACTTGATAAACACCAATTATTCACTCTTGTTACTAATTTGATGTTACTATATTACAATACTTTCGCTTCATAAAACCCTCCCTTTAATTACTAGTTTTCGGAATCGACTTTACCAAACAGAAGTAATCGTATATTGAAGTTAACTATAAATCATTTTCCTCCTGGATCGACCCCAACCTTATAGTTGGGTTCTTTACTTGATACGGCGGCTTATACTTCTTTAGGGAAGTCTAATTTGAGTGTATCCGTTAGCTTAATAGACATAGACTATGAGAGATAGGCATAGAATCCTGATATTACCCTTATCAGATGAGGGATCCCCACTTGCCTAGGGTAGGGTCATTCTCTTAAATTTTAAATGGCTTTACACATAGCTAAACCTATGCGGGCGCATAGCTAAGGCATAAGGAGATTGCTACTAAGTAACTCATTCTCTACTTATGAGGAGTACTTATCTCAAGAGGTACATTTAAATATAACATCATAACTCACGAAGTGTAACCACTCTAGGCATAACTATCACGACCCGAAAGTACCGGTTAGAAGATAAGCAGAACACTTGGGTCATGACCGGGCGTACTTAACCTTTTGAGGTTTAGTACAAGCGCTTATCTATCGTTCATTATGTAGGACCTTAAACGTAGTTCGGAATTAAAACTTTTCAAGACATTTTCTATAAAAAGGAATTTCTTTTTTAAATACTTAAAAGATCTCATCGTCACAAGCCAAGGGAAAGACACGGCATACATAAAACTTAGGGACGTGGCCCTTTACATTAAAAGAAATATATAATAAGAACTTATACAAAACTAAAACAAATAAGATATATGCCCCCGAATATGTGAGCACATACTTTGTATTGAGAAAATCAAATATCAAGCTTTGCCTTCTAAAATTCAACCTTGCTTCTATCACATATACTTATAGAGTATAGAAAAGTCTGGGGATTGTAAAAAAAAATGTACTAAGTACGGCATATGCAAAAACATGCAAAAAGGACCATTTTTGTAAAAACATATTTTTCTGCCAATTAATTAAAACATTCATGAATATAGAATAAAAATAACATAAGAATCATCATTTAACACTAACAGAAAAATTTCCATAATATTAGCAAAAGAAGCCACTCTAAAGTAAACTTTTAAAATGTTACAATGAACTTATTTTGGATATATGCCTCCTTCAATACACAACAAGGTGACCCTCAAGATTACCCCTTTTGGCTTACAAACCCCGCGAGAAAAAATCAACCACTCAATAATAATACTTTAGAAGAAACACAAGATCAAGATACCAAGACTTCCCTTTCGAGATTCCTACTTAGTGCAATGAGTAGATGGCGTCCCATACCACCACCTACCCTAAATAGTACACTCTTTTAAAATGCTTGGCACCAAGAGGATTTTAGGAAATGGAGTGTAGAATTAGGTATTAGGGTTTAAAATACATTAATATGCCTAATAAACCCTAAAATTAACGTCCATGGTTCATAAAATACTTGGGTTGAATTGACCAAACACCCCAAGCCTTGGCAGATAAATGCAGCTTTTGGACAGCCTCCATCTACATTTGAAACCAATGGACCGTCTGACAAACGATGGTTCGTTGGTGGGGTCTCATTGTTTGATACTTAGATATAATTGGAGCTGGTACAACCTACCTTGTATTTCCAATGGACAAGGCAACTCGACGCACCATTGGTTGGATCACTTGCTATCATTTGCCCTCGTTGGTGGACACTACCAACGCAGTTTGGGTCCTTCTCTTGGCCCTTTGTGGGTCCTAGGTGGGGTTGTACCTGAACGTTAAACCCCTAAGGAAATATATCTAGGTCTTAGGAACATCCCACATCAATTTAGATCAAAAGGAACATGTAAAATTTGCTCAAACACACAAAGAAACACAAACACACTCTAAGGCACAAATGTCATGTACGTTCTTGGACGTTCGACCTCCAAACTTAACCAAACATCACACACTGCATAAGAACATCAATGTAATTCATTTTAAATTAAAATTAACTTGAACAACATTCACAAATCTCTATTTAACCTTAGTTCATTTTTGGGTGTTAAATTCTCCCCCACTTGGAACAATATTTGTCCACGGATGACACTAAACACTTTTATACCATCAAGGACTCACTTAGAAACATATAACGCATTACAATCACGATCAAAAATTCAAAATAAAATAATCAACTTACCTTATAACTTTACAACAAAATACATTCAAACACTTTAGCAAAACTCTTGCCTTTCAAAATCTTTTCTTATCCCTCACTTGTGGAGAAACTACCTTGTCCAAACATTAGACATTCTTATATACAACACTTTTTACATACATCGAAACTACAATTAAAGACAAAGCAATTTTTATATAAAAAATGGAGACTTTCAGAGTGAGCATCACCGTAGCTCATTAAACTTTGCAAAACTTCATGAATCAAATCTCGCTTTCATTTTTTCACTTATGGAGGAACTACCGTCTACAACATTATACATCCTCAAAAAAATTATTTTTAAACACATTGAAAATATGGTTCATGAAAAATGAAATTTCATCAAAATTTGGACTTCCTTACAGTGAACTCAAAACTTCAATGTGTCATATGCTTAAATTTTCAATATTACTCCTTTGAAGCAACTTTAACAAGAAGGCATGACAATATGATTGAAAAGACCATACTAAATTACTCCAAAGAGACATGGAAAGTTACACTAAGTGCAATGTAAGAGTAGCAATCCATTCTACCAGTCCCACTAAATTATTATTGAGGATTCTCTTGGACTAAGTATACTACATGCAATTCTACTTAACATTCATTATGCAAAACTTAACTTTAACTTGGTTCTTTAACATTAGACCTTAAGTCATCTAACTTCATATACCACACATGATAACTCATACTATTATGCAAGACACTTGATCATTACAAAACTAATAAGGATTTGGTCTCAAGCTTGAATAAGAACAAAAAGAAAACATTAGGATATAAACTACCTTTCTACTAAAATCATTCTTTCCTACTTAGGGCAAATCCATTCTCAAGGTCTCGTACTTCAAAGTACCATTATACTTCACACAAGGTCGGAACTCACTCTAGTCTTAACACGTGATCATCAATACAAAACATCAACCTTTCAAGTTAAGCATAACACTTCCCTCTAGGATTCAAGCCTAAATAAACTTTTTTAAACACCATCTCATCCAACTCTTAGGCACCACTTCAATCTCATGGACAAATCTCCCTTACTAGGTAATCGTACCACATTTCCTCCTTAGAGTAAACCTACACAAGAACTTCCACCCAATCATAAGAACAACAATTAAACACTAACCACACAAGAGTGTTGCCCTAAAATCCTACAGAATCTCCACATTCTCTCAATGTTTCTCAAATTTACACCTTAAAACATTCCTACCATCATTGAACATAATCACAAGGTAACTCATTTACTCTCAAAGGTAACTTATTCAGTAACTATAACTCTTACCATGCTAAGAACTACATCACCATACAATTCTCATCACAACATCTCAATTCTCATAAATCACACTTAGCTATAAATTTCATCACATCACAATTCTCCAAAACTAACCTCATATTTACCCTTCTATCCACAAAAGTATTAGAACATCAAATATCACCTTTTCTCTCCTTCAAACATAAAAAAAACATCTCCCTTTCCAAGAATTCACACCTAGAAAACCACCGAAAAAAGGAGAAGACGAGAGAAATCTTATGGAGTTAATTGTTATGGAAGGAAATAAGAGTAATGAAAAAAGTGAAACTCTATCATCCTATAGACACTTTTCCATGGATGTGTCGCGACGCACAGCAATGACAAATATACTAATAGGCGTGGCTTGTGAGACTTTTAAACTCTAAACTATTTCCCATTACCTTATGCTCTGATTCCAAAACTATCATAACCCAAAAGTACCCCCTAGAAGTTAGGGAGCACCTTTGGGTCATGATCGGGCATACTTGACCCTTTCAGGTTTAGTACAATACCTTAACTATCGTTCATTACATAGGACATGAAAAGTAGTACGGAATTAAAACTTTTGAAGATATTTAACATAAAAAGGAATTTCTTTTATAAATACATAGTAAATCTTATTGTCACAAGCCAACTTAAAGGGACGACATAAATAACTTAGGATACGACCTTTACCATTAAATGAAATACATAATAAGAACTTATATAAAAGTTTAAAAAAATAAGAACTATATGCCCAGATATATGAGGACATACATTGTCTTAGGAGAATCAAATACCAAGCTTTGCCTTCTAAACTTCAACCTTGCTTCCAACACCTATACTTATAGAGTATATAAAAGTATGGGGTTAGTACAAAACAATGTACTAAATATGCCATATGCAAATACATGCAAAAGGGGAGATTTTAGTGAGAAACATTTTCATGCCAATTAAGTAAAACAATCATGAATACAGAAGTTAAATAACACAAGAGTCATTATTTTACACTTAGAGAAGAATTTCCATAATTTTAGCAAAAGAAGCACTTTGAAATTGTTACAGTGAACTCATTTTGGACATTACAGTGAACTAATCCTATTCTAAAGTACTGAACTTCCATGGCCAAGCAAAGAGGAAGTGAACTTGTTTCCGTAGGATTTTTTTTATAAAGTTATCCTAAGACTCACCAAGGTAAGACATGAAGGAAGCGTGCATATGCCTCCATCAATACACAATAGGGTGATCCTCAAGACTACCCCTTATCGCTTACTCAACCCGGGAGAACAAGCCACCACACAATAACAAGACATTAGAAGAAACACTCAAGCAACACACCAAAACTACCCTTTCAGGGTGCCTACTTAGTGCAATGAGTAGATGGCGTCCCATACAACCACCTACCATACGTAGTACACTCTTTTAAAAGTCTTGGCACCAAGACTCCCCTTTCTGAAGGTCTACTTAGTGCAATGTATAGATAGCTTCCCATTCCACTACCTACCTTACGTAGTACGTTCTTTTAGGATACATGGTTCATCAATTTCAAATAAGTCTCACCAAGACTCCCGTTTCAAATGCCTACCTAGTGCATTGGATAAATAGCATCCCATTCCACTATTTACCGTAACTAGAATACTATTTTAGAAGACTTAGCACTTTCATTAGTTTTGTGGGAGTTAGGTTAACCGACATAGACCATGAGAGCTAGGTCATTCCCTTATCTTTTATATGGCTTGCCTAATAGATACACATATGTGGGCGCGTAGTTAAGGGATAAGGAGATTGCTACTTAGTAACTTATTCTATAAAAAGGAGTACTCATCTCAATAGGTACATTAGAATATAACATCTCAACTCACTAAGTGTAACAATCTCGTTTTCATATCTTCTCGGTAATAGGCATAACTCCCTATGAATTCTCAATATTATGAATTATAGGTTAAGGATAACTAGTGAAAACCATACCTCAACTCACGAAGGGAATTAGTCCTCCTACTTATATTCGAAAGCTCTTAGGATGTAGTGAGGTTGCTACTAAACACTTCTTCTCAACTCACGAAGAGTGTTCACCCCAAAACTCCCTTTTTACTGAATTTATTCTTCAATCATTCATTCAAGTGTACTTCTGTGCACATGTGAGCACACCTTTTTTATAATCATAATTTCATTTATATATAACTTCTATTCGAGCTTAGACCTTCTTTCCTTACATCACACACTTAAACCTCTTTCACATAATCATATAAGTCATTTAGACATAATGCTTAGCATACATTTCATAACAAACTTCATAAAAACACATGAACAAGAATAACTTCATTTAAATATTTATTTACATAATATTCCGTCATTGAATCAATAACAATTCACAAGAAAATAAACATTCATACAATTCAAGTAAACACCGCCACCAAGAAATTGGACCATACCACTAAAGAGCATTTTATATTTAAAGCTAAAAAACATAACCAACTAACATTTTTATCCAAGGTTCCATAACCTAAAATATTTTACTCAATAATTCATAACAAATTATCCCTTAAGACAATATATAAATAACAATATCAAACATAAGAAACCAAAGATCAAAGATTACCAATTCATGCTCATTTAACCCTTTTCCTAAACCAAAATTTGATAAAACGCTTTAACATGTTTTCATTGAAGTTTTAGAATTAAAAACAACAAATAACATTATAAATATCATTTTTGAATCATTATAAATGTTTTCATGCAATACCCATATTTAGAGTTAACGATAGAAGAAACTAGGGTTGAAGAACTCTTTTTTAAATCTATTAGAAAAGGGCTCCTTGAATAGAAGAGAGTTCAAGGATTGATACCATACTTCACATTGAAGAAAGCCCAATTATTTATGATGAAGCAATGACCACCAACAGCCCTCCTAGTTCCTTCTTGACTTGTAGCTTCCAAGGAGACTTGAGAGAGAGTTATAAGGGAGAGGGGTTTTGAGTTTTAGGAAATGGAGTCTAAAATTTGGTCTTAGGGTTCAAAACACTTTATATACCTTATAAAACCTAAAAAATGTCCATGTTTCATAAAAAAATTGGGGAGAATTTACCAAACACCCCAAGCCTTGGCAGAAAAATGCAGCTTTTGAACAGCCTCCATCGACGGTTTGCCACCAATAGAAGGTGTGTCCATGAACGGTATACTGGTGGGGTCTCGTGGTTTGAAACTTAGCTAAATTTGGAGCCCTGGAAAACCTACCGTTCATGTAAAATGAACGGGGAAAGTGGATGGGCCGTTGGTTGGATTACTGGACGTCGTTTGTCCTCGTTGGTGAACACTACATAGACAGTTTGGGTCCTCCTCTAGGGTCCCTTGTAGACCCTAGGTGGGATGGTACCAAAACTTTAAACCTATAAAATAAGTAATCTAGGTTTTAGGATTATCCCACATCAATTTCAATCAAAACAAACATGTAAAACTTGCTCAAACACACCAAGACACACAAGTACTCTCTAAGGCACACTTTGCGAACGTCATGGACGTTCTTAGACATTTGAACTCCAAATGTAACAAAACTTCCCACACTTCCTAAGAACATGAATTTAACTCATTTTAACTTAAAATTATCTATAGAAACATTCAGGATGGTCTAGTGAACCTTAGTTCATTTTAGGGTGTAACAATAACTCCCCACGGATTCTCAACATTTTAAATTATAGGTAAATGATAACTAGTGGACACCACATCTTAACGAATGAAAGGTACCCATCCTCCTACATATCTTACAAAGCTCATTGGAGTACAATTAGTTTGCTACTAAATCCTTCACCTCAACTCATGAATAGTGTTCACGCCAAAACTCCTCTTTCCATTCACATTCTTTAACTTTATTCATTCATTTAATTAAAGTGTGTGTATGTGTGAACATGTGAACAAAATTTGCACATAAGAATCATTTCGTTTACATTCAATTATATACATTCTTAGACCTTCATTCATCACATTACACACTTTAACATGCTTCAACTAGTCATTTAATTCATCAAGACATAATCTCTTGCATAGTTCTCATAATAAGCGTCATAAGTTATATTTTAAATAATAACATCATTATCATTTTACTTCAAATAATATGCCTTCATGGCCAATTTAACTATAAACAATTAACTTTACATTCATACAATTCAAACTTCATAATAAACATTACAAGAATCATCTTCTTTATCACTTCATTCCACACATTAAGCCATCAAATCCATAATTACAGTATACACCAAGTATATCCAAATTCATCAAGTAAACACCGCCAGATATAAGGTAGACTATAGGACTCAAGAGCATTTCATAAATAAAGCTAAACACAATAACAAACTTAGCCTTTATCAAAGCTTCCATCACCTATAATAATTTCTTCAACAATTCATCATAATATAGAACTTAAGGATGTAACTAAACAACAACATCAACCCAAAAAAACCAAAGCACAAACACTACAAAATCATTCTCATTTAACTCATTCTTTAAGAATTTGATAAAAAAATTTAACATGTTTCCAATGAATTTTTAGCATTAGAACCACCAACTAACAATATAAACATCATATTTGAATAATTTATAACCTTTTCATGCAAGACCCATATTTAGAGTTAAAGATCGAAGAAGATATAGCTTAAAACCCCTTTTTGAAATCTTTTGTAAAGGACTCCATGAATAGAAGGGAGTTCCAGGATGACAATGAAGAAATTCCTACCAATAGCCCTCGTAGTTCCTTCCTGAATTCTACCTTCTATGGAGGTTTGAGAGATTTTTTTTAAGGAAGGTTTTTCGGTTTTAGGAAATAAAGTCTAAAATTAGGTTTTAGGGTGTGAAACTTCTTAATATACCTAAAGGACACTAAAAATATCTTCTATGGTCCCTAAAATACTCGGGGTGAATTTACCATACACCCCAAGCCACGGCAGAAAATTGAAGCTTTTGGCAGAACCACCAAACGAGTTTGTGTATTGAAGCTTTTGGCAGAACCACCAACGATTCCACACAGACGGACCGTTTGCCTATCGACGCCCCGTAGGTGGGGGTCCGTAGATTGGATATGGGGATTAATCTTGTGCAGGTCTTGCAGACCTTGCAGGTCCAATAAACTCCCATGGACTATGGGCCATCATTTTACCAATTGTCCATCCCTTGTGGCCGCCTTTTGGTCACTCCTTTGCAACATCCTGTCAAGTTATAGGGTCCTCTTCTATGGACTCTTGTGGTTCGTAGGTGGGTTCTTACCCGGATGTTAAACCCCTAAACATATTTTTTAAGGTCATAGGAACATCTGACACAAATTTCAAACAAAAAACAATCGTAAAACTTACTAAAACAAATCATGAAACATGCACACTTTCTAAAGACACACCTTTCGAATGTCATGGACGTTCTTGGACGTTTGACCTCCAAACGTAACCAAAATTCACACACTGACTAAGATTATCAATGTAAATCATTTTAACAAAAAACTAACTCTCCAAATATTCATGAAGCTCTTTTTCACCTTAGTTCATTTTAGGGTGTTACACATAACTCTATTGGTCAACATTATAGAACAATTTCTTGTAGCCTCTTTGCAACAATAGACTAACCTACCGGGGTAGTTATAATCAAAGTTTCATTTATAATATCGGGAAAAATATCAAACATTCTAGATATTTAGGAAGTAATAAAAGATATTGTATCACCTCGATCAAGTAAAGCATGTACATATACCGAGAATACTTGTAACATACCAGTCACCACGGGGGCAGAATTCTCTTGTTCAACCCCTGAGAGAAGTGCATAAAAGCGAATATTTATTAGAGAATCAATATTTAAACCACTTGCTTGAGATTTATCACTACCCTTGTCTTGACCCTTTGAATTTGGGAAATCTCTAACTTTGTGCAACCTTTTAAAATTATCAAAACAAAGTCACCAAGATGACCCTTTCCACACTTGGCGCAAGTAGGGCTTCTTGTTCACTGAATTACTATACCTTACAATTTTAGGCTTAGGGTTAGACACCCTGTCATCCCTAGCCTTAGGGAACTTGGAAGGATATTGGTTGGAAAATCTCTTCTTAAACATAGGCTTGTATTGAATATCAATCCTACCCTTTGACAAACCACCATCAAAAGACCTTTCCCTCTTGGAATATCTATTCTTTCTCTTAGCCCTTGCGTCTTCCACTTGTTGATCATGACCATGACATGAGAAATGTTCATATTTTCATATATCATAGATGAATAACATTCTTCTTGCAAGTCATCCGACACTCCAGTCAGAAAGCGGTTCATTTCATCTCTAGGATCAAAAACCAAAAAAGTCATATATTTTTACAATTTAGTGAATTTCAAGGAGTATTCAAGTACACTCATACCTCCTTGACTAAGGTTGATGAACTCTACAATTTTAGCTTTCCTCTTCTCCCTAGGAAAGAATCTATCAAGAAAAGCCTACTTGAAAATCTCTTATGCCACTGGTCGACCCCTTAAAGGCCTATGGTCTCTCCATTGGACATATCATGTTTGGGCCACATCCTTGAGTTGATAAGTGTGTAACTCGACTTTATCACTAGTAATCAACCCCATAACATAGAGGATCTTGTAGATTTCATCAATTAACTCTTAGGCGGTCTTCCTCAACCTTAGACCCGTAGAAAGTAGGGGGATTCATCCTTGGGAAGTCCCTCAAATAGGAGGCCATAGTACAAACATGTTCATTTTCTCGGGGTATAACCTCCCGATTAGCTTGGGCCATCATGGCTTAAGATTGAGTAGTGGGGGCTTGTGCTTGAGTATTAATTGCTTGGACCATATGGATAAGGGAATCCCTTATGTCACTACCCGTCAAAGTATGAGGATTGACGAAGCTTGGTTATCATTTACATCTACTTCAAGAGAAGGGATTTGACTACCTCGGGGAGGAACTCCCATAATGGCAATATCTTCATCAAGTCTTTGGGTCACATTCATTTGAGTATTAATTACCTATAATGACAATAAAATAATTAGATTCTAAAATCCCATAGATCAAGACTGTAGAGGCATCAGATTGGATTTTGAAGAAACTGAGAGTTTACATAGCATCATATAGTTTTCTATTCATAAGTGAGGAGTTCTTCACAATAATTAGTAAGAATCTACAAAGACGTGGTTGAGAGAGACATCAACTCAAAGATATGCAACCTCATGTTGTTGTACTAAGTTTCTCACAATCGGGGAGCACCCTCTAGACGTAACCTGCTTTGTCGTCCTCTTTGAGGACTAAGACTAGCCTCATAGCTTATATCATTACATTCATAGGTCAAAATGCGGAAAAATTTATAACTCTTTCATTACTTCTACATAGAGGTTTACATATGTCACGACCAGCAAGTGCACCCTAGAAGGTCGGGCATCCTTGTGTCATCAAACGAAAAATGACACAATAAGAAGTATCATCTAATCCTTTCGTATCATTCATTACATAATAAACATACTAAAATATATAAGAATTTAAAATTTTCTTCACACACAAAGAACTCTTTCATAAATATTACACAAGCGGAAGAATTTCATTTCAATCATTCAGTATTTACAACATCTACTGGAACCACCTAAACTTTAGAGTATACAACACTTGGGAACTGATCCCAGACAAGACAATAAAATAAAGACTAAGACATAAGAAACTTATGGATATTGTCCCCGAATCGATGAGGACTCCCCAATACATCATCATTAAAGACTTTGAAACCTATCGATCGTCCATGGCACATCAAGACTTCCAATTCCCTACACTTTAGTCAAAAAGGAAAAGAAGGGGTAAGCACATTAAATTTGCTAAGTATGGAATCCATGAAAAAACCATGAAAAGGGACATTTAGTAAATCACATACTTTTCATGAATCTCGATTAAAACATCATAATAAAAGCATAAGGATAACATTTAACAACTTAGAAACATAAGAAATCACGTAAGCCAATAATCACATTTTTAGAAATATTATAGTGAACCCAGATCACTGTTACAGTGAAGTTACTTCCCTTCCAATTAGACAGCCTTTTGCATGTAATCTTTTCACTCAAAACCATCCTAAGATTCACTTAAGTAACACAAAGAGATACCGCCTATACACCCTCTCTAGATGTGCCTAAACGACCCTCAAGACTACTTATAATGAGTCACATACACACTTGAAAGACATTAACATAAGAATATGAGATTATTCTACCAAGGTGGCTCTAAGGTTCACTTGACTGAGTTTTCATGCGACCTCCCATACAATACCTTACAGATACACTCAATAGATCTTATAGACTACCTAAAATAGAATTATTCTCATTTAAGATATAACATATAGTTGATATGACACTCCCAATCCAAAGGCTATCGGACGACTTACTTAAGTAAATCAAAAAGATAACCTCCATAGTGAACCTCTTCAAGGTAGCTAAGTAATCCTTAAAACTACCTAATGCTTAGATCAAGTCCCTATAGTCAACAAACTTCCCTAACTAGAGTTATTCTTAAGACTTATCTAGGTAATATAAGAAGTGATCATTCCTATGCCCCCTTCAAACCTTAACTAGATAATCGTTAACTACTTTATATTATTAATACTTAAACACATAAAGGACATTCATGTAATTGTCTTGGAAAAGACCTAAGGAATCTCACTAACACCTTCAAAGCCTATTGTGCAATGTGTAGATATAGTCCCATACCACCATCTAAACTTCATAGAACTTCCTTAAAGCTATTAGGTATCGCATATGATGAGAATAGGCATTAACCGACATAGATCATGTTATAAACTCATGGAATCCGGAGTTCTAACCTTCTCCGATGTTTGCCAAGGGTAAAACGTGGACACACCCCAAGTAGGCACATGGCTAAGGAGTATGAAAGGCTTTTATGCACTCTAGTCTCATTCTCAAGTAGAGGTACATCCTACTCTAGTCTCATTCTCATGTAGAGATACTTCCCATTAAATAATCACTCGGTGCTAGCCTTTATTCTCATAGAGTTATTGACATTAAAGAGTCACATGAAGAGGGTTTCTAATCTAGTGCATAACCCAATCACATTCACCCTATCAAAGAGGTCCACTAGGGACACCTCTCAATGGCGGCTAATAATAGTTCATTATGTCTTCCGTAAGGATTAATATGATTCTGTTCCTGTCACGACCCAAATCCGGGTCGCGAGTGGCACCCACACTTACCCTCCTATGTGAGCGAACCAACCAATCTAAACCTTAACATTTCAATATAATATAAACAGAAAGTAAAGCGGAAGACTTAAACTCATTAATGAAAACCAATTCAATAACTATCAATATTCAACATCTATTATTCCCAAAACCTGGAAGTCATCATCACAAGAACATCTACTTTAAACTACTAATTCTAAGAGTTTCTAAGAAGCTAAAAAATACATAAGAAGCTAGTCCATGCCGGAAGTTCAAGGCATCAAGACACGAAGGAGAAGATCCAGTCCAAGCTAGAAGCGTTAGCTCACCCTGAAGATCCGGTGTGACGAAGACTGGCTTGAGTTACTGTTGAGTCGAAGATGGCGGCACGTTTGCTGCACTCCACAAATAACAAGAAGAAAAACATAAAAGTAGGGGTCAGTACAAAACACGGGTACTGAGTAGATATCATCGGCCAACTCAAAATAGGGAATAGTATATATCAATATCATCGTAAATCAACTATAAAACTCAACATGTAGCAACAACAAGTATTATAATCATCAATAAGTACCATCAAGTTCATCCATGAGGGCTCAAGCCTCAACACCATACTCATTTGGGAATTAAGTATATTAATTTGAGTATATTATCATCTTTCAAGATTCATTATCTTTCCTCTTCTTGTGTCGGTACGTGACACTCCGATCCCCTACTACTATGTGTCAGTACGTGACACTCCGATCCCCTAATTCTATGTGTCGGAACGTGACACTCTGATCCCCTAATTCTATGTGTCGGAACGTGACACTCCGATCCCCTACATGTGTCGGAACGTGACACTCCGATCCCCTACATGTGTCGGTACGTGACACTCCGATCCCCTACATGTGTCGGAACGTGACACTCCGATCCCCTACATGTGTCGGAACGTGACACTCTGATCCCCTACATGTGTCGGTACGTGAAACTCCGATCCCCTACATGTGTCGGAACGTGACACTCCGATCCCCTACATGTGTCAGAACATGACACTCCGATCCCCTAATTCTATGTGTCAGAACGTGACACTCCGATCCACTAATACTATGTGTCGGAACGTGACACTCCGATCCACTAATACTATGTGTGGGAACGTGACACTCCGATCCACTAATACTATGTGTCGGAACGTGACACTCCGATCCACTAATATCATTCTGTAAATCATCAAGCCTTCTCTATTCCAAGGCATCATCAATCCCATTACTTTAATTCATCAAGCCTTCTTCTATACCAAGGCATCATCATTAATAATGTATATTAAAGTTTCTTTTCAAGATTTGGGATTCAATATTTTCATCATGCTTATCTTATCACAATCACATAATCATATTCATGCAAACATACCATTAAGCATATAGTAGGGTTTACAATACTACCAATACATATCATTCACTATTAAGAGTTTACTTATGAAGCATGAAAACCATAACCTACCTCCACCGAAGAATTGGAATCAACAAGCAATTTCCAAAGCTTTGATATTCCCTCTGCCTCTTGATCGATCAATTTCTCTCTCTCCTTGTTCTCTCTATTTTCTTTATTCAAACCCTCTTTCTTTTACCCTAGTTAACATATAATTAAGTGTAAAAGATGGCAATAATACCCCACTAATTAACTTAGGGTTACCTCTTTTAACCCCCAAGAATTTGAGTTATTAATATAAACCCACAAAATCTATAATTAAGGATGGAGTAGTCCAAAAACGTCCCTTAAAA
This sequence comes from Solanum lycopersicum, assembly GCF_036512215.1. Lineage (NCBI taxonomy): Eukaryota > Viridiplantae > Streptophyta > Magnoliopsida > Solanales > Solanaceae > Solanum > Solanum lycopersicum. Next base: position 17,200,046 of record NC_090804.1, on the reverse strand, counting down.
CGTGTAAGGAAATCCGATTCTGCCTGGGATTTGCGCAACCTGTGACGGGCTGTCGTGCCTGCGACGGTCCGTCCCGCAGGTCGTCGCAAGAGTCAGAGAGTCAATTTCCACTGAACAATCTATGACGGTCCGTCACGCCTGTGACGGTCCGTCCTGCCATTCCGTCACGAAGTTCAGAGAGTCGATTTTCAGTACCCAATTTCAGATTTTCTAAGTGTTTTGAAACGAGACCCTGCGACGGTCCATCGTGCCCATGACGGTCCATCGTGGGGTCCGTCGCTTCTGCCAGTTTTTCCAGAAATAAAGTCTGCTGCTCAAAACGACTAAACAGGTCGTTACAATAGATACCAATTTACCCATCGTTCGTCCCCGAACGATCAAAAGAAGGAAAACAAGGGCGAAAAGGAGTACCTGAATCTGTAAACAGATTTGGGTATTTTTCTCGCATATCCGCCTCCTTCTCCCAAGTGGCTTCTTCAACGGGTCGATTCTTCCAATGCACCTTGATGGATGCAATCTCTCTTGACCTCAACTTGCGAACTTCTCTATCTAAAATAGCAACAAGCTCCTCCTCATAAGACAAGTTCTCATCAAGCAAAAGTGAATCCCAACGGATAATGTAGTTTCCATCCCCATGGTATTTTTTCAACATCGACACATGGAATACCGAATGTACTCCGGACAGCACTGGAGGCAAGCCTAACTCATAAGCCACCTCTCCTACTCGCTTAAGTACTTCAAATGGTCCAATGTACCTTGGACTTAGTTTACCCCTTTTTCCATACCGCATCACCCCTTTCATTGGTGAAACTTTCAACAAGACTTGTTCACCCTCCATGAACTCTAAGTCTCTAACCTTTCGATCTGCATATTCTTTTTGTCTACTTTGCGCCTCTAGAAGCTTTTCTTGAATAGACTTCACTTTCTCTATCAAATCCCTCAAAAGGTCAGTACCCCAAGGCCTAACCTCAAATGCATCAAACCAACCAATGGGAGACCTACATCTCCTACCATACAATGCTTCAAATGGATCCATATCAATGCTTGAGTGATAGCTATTATTGTATGAAAACTCCGCTAAGGGTAGGAAGCTATCCCAATGACCACCAAACTCTATCACACATGCACGAAGCATATACTCCAACACTTGAATCGTTCGCTCAGACTGACCATCGGTCTGAGGATGGAACGCAGTACTAAGGTCCAACCTAGTACCCAATTCCGCATGCAATGTTTTCCAAAACATAGAAGTAAACTGCGTACCTCTATCTGATATGATGGATAGTGGAACCCCATGTAATCGAACGATTTCTGAGATATAGATCTTGGCTAACTTCTCGGCATTGTAAGTCACCTTAACCGGAATAAAATGAGCAGATTTAGTTAACCTATCAACAATCACCCAAATGGAGTCATACTTACCCATTGTCTTCGGAAGACCAACCACAAAATCCATTCCAATTCTTTCCCACTTCCACTCCGGAATGGGCATTCTCTGAAGTGTTCCTCCGGGCCTTTGGTGTTCATACTTTACTTGTTGACAGTTTGGACATTTGGCAATAAAATCCACAATGTCACGCTTCATTCTACTCCACCAAAAGTGTTGCTTTAGGTCACGGTACATCTTGGTTGCACCCGGATGTATCGAATACTTTGAACTATGAGCCTCTGTCAGAATAGTGTTGATCAAATCATCGACGCGGGGTACGCATACCCTTCCCTTGATTCTCAAAACACCTTCCTCATCGATTGTGCTTCCTTAGCCTCCCCTCGCAATACTTTATCTTGGATTCGCCTTAGCTTCTCATCATCAAACTGTTTTCCCTTAATCTTGTCAAGAAAGGAAGATCTTGCCTCCACAGAAGCCAACAATCCTCCCCTCTCATTTACTTCTAATCTCATCAAGTCATTAGCTAGAGTTTGAACCTCTCTAGCCAATGGGCGTCTAGAAGCTTGCAAGTGAGCTAGACTTCCCATGCTTCCAGCCTTTCTACTTAAAGCATCCGCTACAACATTCGCCTTCCCCGGATGATACAAAATAGTGATGTCATAGTCCTTCAGTAGTTCCATCCATCTCCTCTGTCTCAAGTTCAAATCCTTCTGAGTAAAGACATACTGAAGGCTACGGTGATCCGTGTAGACCTCACACTTAACCCCATATAAATAGTGTCTCCATTGTTTTAATGCAAACACTACCGCGGCCAATTCCAAATCGTGGGTCGGATAGTTACGTTCATGCACCTTTAGTTTCCTTGAAGCATAAGCAATCACACTCTTCTCTTGCATTAGTACTGCACCCAAACCAGAATAGGATGCATCACAATAAACAATGAAGTTCTTACCCTCTACTGGCAAGGTAAGGATAGGTGCGATAGTCAACAAATTCTTGAGCTTCTGAAAGCTTTCCTCACACTCATCCGACCATACAAATGGAACATTTTGCTTAGTCAAGTTCGTCAGTTGGGAAGCAATAGAAGAGAATCCCTTGACAAATCGACGGTAGTAGCTAGCTAATCCAACAAAGCTCCTTATTTCTGACACATTAGTAGGTCTTACCCAATTCTTCACTGTTTCAATCTTAGAAGGATCCACCATCACTCCATCCTTGGAAACCACGTGCCCCAAGAAGGACACTGCATCTAACCAAAACTCACACTTAGAGAACTTGGCATAAAGCTTTTTCTCCCTCAACATTTCCAATACCATTCTCAAATGCTCTTCATGTTCCTTCTTGCTCTTTGAGTATACCAATATATCATCAATAAATACGATCACGAAGAGGTCCAAATATGGCTTAAAAATCCCGTTCATCAAGCTCATGAATGCAGCAGGGGCATTCGTAATGCCAAAAGACATCACTACAAATTCGTAATGCCCATACCTCGTTCGAAAAGCAGTCTTTGGCACATCCGTTGCCCGTATTTTCAATTGATGATAACCGGATCTCAAGTCAATCTTAGAGAAGACACAAGCACCTTGTAACTGATCGAACAAGTCATCAATGCGGGGAAGAGGGTACTTGTTCTTTATGGTTACCTTATTCAGTTGTCTGTAGTCTATGCACATTCGAAAACTGCCATCCTTCTTCTTCACAAACAAAACCGGAGCACCCCAAGGAGATGCACTTGGTCTAATAAAGTCTTTGTTTAAAAACTCTTGAAGTTGGGCTTTTAACTCTCTTAACTCCGCGGGAGCCATTCTATAAGGGGGTATCGAAATGGGGCGAGTACCCGGTTCAAGGTCAATACAGAAATCAATATCCCTATCTGGTGGCATACCAGGAAGATCTGCAGGGAACACATCCAGAAACTCACGGACCACCGAAACTGACTCAATCGAAGGTACTTGGGTAGTGTCATCCTTGAGATGTGCCAAGAAAGCTAAACACCCTTTACTAACCTTTTTCTTAGCACGAAGAAAGGAGATGATACGCACCGGATTGGAAGTGTAGTCACCCTCCCACACTAACGGATCTGTCCCAGGCTTGACTAACGTCACCGTTTTAGCATTACAATCCAAGATCGCAAATTGCGGAGAAAGCCAAGTCATACCCAGAATTACATCAAAATCATCCATTTCTAAGATAACAAAATCTACATAAGTGTTGCTCCCCACAAAGTTCACCAAACAAGACCTATATACCTTTTCAACTACCACAGACTCACCCACCGGAGTAGAAACACGAATAGGCATATCAAGAAATTCACAATGTAAATTTAGACCATTAGCAAATGAGGAAGATACATAAGAAAACGTGGATCCAGGATCAAACAATACAGAAGCCATGCAATCACAAACCAGAAGATTACCTGTGATGACAGCATCAGATGCCTCCGCTTCAGACCGCCCAGGGAAAGCGAAACACTGGGCCCTATCGTTCGTCTGTCCGTTGCCCCTACCATGTTGTGATGTAGTGGCCCCAGTTTGCCCATTACCTCTACCGTTTTGGTGACCACCATTACCTCGACCACCACGTCCTCCAGAATAACGGCCTCTACCATGACCACCTCTACCTCTAGCTATTGGGGGTCTATAACTTTGTCTGGGACAATTTTTCCTAATATGTCCAATCTCCCCACATCCATAACATTCTCTGGAGTCAATCCTAGGCCCCTCGGAGAAGTGTTGACCGGTCTGAGGTGGTCCCCCAACCACAGTCTGTAGTGAAGACTGAATTGGTCGGACTGAGTAACTTTCCGAACCCTGTCCTCTAGTGTAAGAACCATTAAACTCACCTCCCTTTCAAAGCCTTTTTGATGTCGATGTTGGGGTGAAGTCGTCTGGCTTCACTCCTTCCACTTCTATCACAAAGTCTACCACTTCTTGGAAGGATTTTGCCGTTGCCGCAATCTGTAAGGCCGAAATCCGCAATTCTGACCTCAACCCCTTCACAAACCGGCGAATCCGCTCTTGAGGACTGAAACAGAGTTGTGTGGCATATCTGGACAGTGCACGGAACTTAGCCTCATAAGCATTAACCGACATCCTACCTTGCTCTAGGCTCAGGAACTCATCCCTTTTCCTATCCCTCAAAGTCCGGGGGATATACTTCTCCATAAACAAGCTAGAGAATGAGGCCCAAGTCATAGGTGGTGCCTCTGTCGGTTGACACTCAACATGGGATCGCCACCACATTTTGGCGTTCCCTTGAAACTGATAAGTCACAAACTCCACACCAAACCGTTCTACTATACCCATCTTGTGTAGTAGCTCGTGACACTCAACCAGAAAATCATAAGCATCCTCCGATTCAGCACCCTTGAAGACTGGAGGTTTCAATTTCAAGAACATACTGAAAAGTTCATGCTGATCACTTGTCATTATAGGCCCAGTACTCAGACGTGGAAACGTGCCTATTTCCAATGGAACATCCATGCAGGGAGCCATAGTAGCCGCATGTTGTACCTCCGGAGCCTGAGGTGCTGGTGCAGAAAACACTCGGGGTGTCTGGCCCTGATCAGATAACCCGCTAAGATAAGCCAGAACCTGATTGATCATCTCTTGGGTAGGTTGGGGTGGCATTTCCTCATTTTGCACTTGTTCATTCACCTCATCCTCCCCCTCCCTTATCACTTCCTCAGTCGGTGGAGGAGTTACCGCCCTAGTACCAGATGGGCTCGGTGCTCGTCCTCTTCCTCTAGAGGACGTCCTCCCACGACCTCTACCACGGCCCCTTGCCGCTGTTCTCCCTCGAGCCACAGCCCCAGTGGCTGGCTCAGTTGTTTCTTGTCTGTCCGGTGTTGGTGTTGGCGTAGTCGTTGCTCTAGTTCTAACCATCTGCGAAAGAGAGTGAAGAAGGTCAGATACCATTTCCTATCGCCTAGATACCAATTGGACTCAAGTAGTAGCACGAAAGAAAGAATGAAAGAGTGAAATTTTTCCTAAAGTCTTATAGCCTCTCAAGGAAAAGTAAAGGCGTCCCCCTACCGTTCCTTAAGACTTTACTAGACCTGTTCTTTTGTGATGAGACCAACGAACCTAATGCTCTGATACCAAGTTTGTCACGACCCAAATCCGCGCCGCGACTGGCACCCACACTTACCCTCCTATGTGAGCGAACCAACCAATCTAAACCTTAACATTTCAATATAATATAAACAGAAAGTAATGCGGAAGACTTAAACTCATTAATGAAAACCAATTCAATAACTATCAATATTCAACATCTATTATTCCCAAAACCTGGAAGTCATCATCACAAGAACATCTACTTTAAACTACTAATTCTAAGAGTTTCTAAGAAGCTAAAAAATACATAAGAAGCTAGTCCATGCCGGAAGTTCAAGTCATCAAGACACGAAGGAGAAGATCCAGTCCAAGCTAGAAGCGTTAGCTCACCCTGAAGATCCAGTGTGACGAAGACTGGCTTGAGTTACTGTTGAGTCGAAGATGACGGCACGTTTGCTGCACTCCACAAATAACAAGAAGAAAAACATAAAAGTAGGGGTCAGTACAAAACACGGGTACTTAGTAGATATCATCGGCCAACTCAAAATAGGGAACAGTATATATCAATATTATCGTAAATCAACTATAAAACTCAACATGTAGCAACAACAAATATTATAATCATCAATAAGTACCATCAAGTTCATCCATGAGGGCTCAAGCCTCAACACCATACTCATTTGGGAATTAAGTATATTAAGTTGAGTATATTATCATCTTTCAAGATTCATTATCTTTCCTCTTCTTGTATCGGTACGTGACACTCTGATCCCCTACTACTATGTGTCGGTACGTGACACTCCGATCCCCTAATTCTATGTGTCGGAACGTGACACTCCGATCCCCTAATTCTATGTGTCGGAACGTGACACTCCGATCCCCTACATGTGTCGGAACGTGACACTCCGATCCCCTAGATATGTCGGTACGTGACACTCCGATCCCCTACATGTGTCGGAACGTGACACTCCGATCCCCTACATGTGTCGAAACGTGACACTCCGATCCCCTACATGTGTCGGTACGTTACACTCCGATCCCCTACATGTGTCGGAACGTGACACTCCGATCCCCTACATGTGTCGGAACGTGACACTCCGATCCCCTAATTCTATGTGTCAGAACGTGACACTCCGATCCACTAATACTATGTGTCGGAACGTGACACTCCGATCCACTAATACTATGTGTCGGAACGTGACACTCTGATCCACTAATACTATGTGTCGGAACGTGACACTCCGATCCACTAATATCATTCTGTAAATCATCAAGCCTTCTCTATTTCAAGGCATCATCAATCCCATTACTTTAATTCATCAAGCCTTCTTCTATACCAAGGCACCATCATTAATAATTTATATTAAAGTTTCTTTTCAAGATTTGGGATTCAATATTTTCATCATGCTTATCTTATCACAATCACATAATCATATTCATGCAAACATACCATTAAGCATATAGTAGGGTTTACAATACTACCAATACATATCATTCACTATTAAGAGTTTACTTATGAAGCATGAAAACCATAACCTACCTCCACCGAAGAATTGGAATCAACAAGCAATTTCCCAAGCTTTTATATTCCCTCTGCCTCTTGATCGATCAATTTCTCTCTCTCCTTGTTCTCTCTATTTTCTTTATTCAAACCCTCTTTCTTTTACCCTAGTTAACATATAATTAAGTGTAAAAGATGGCAATAATACCCCACTAATTAACTTAGGGTTACCTCTTTTAACCCCCAAGAATTTGAGTTATTAATATAAACCCACAAAATCTATAATTAAGGAAAGAGTAGTCCAAAAACGTCCCTTAAAACGTGTAAGGAAATCTGATTCTGCCTGGGATTTGCGCAACCTGTGACGGGCCATCGTGCCTGCGACGGTCCGTCCTGCAGGTCGTTGCAAGAGTAAGAGAGTCAATTTCCACTGAACAATCTATGACGGTCCGTCACGCCTGTGACGGTCCGTCCTGCCATTCTGTCACGAAGTTCAGAGAGTCGATTTTCAGTACCCAATTTCAAATTTTCTAAGTGTTTTGAAACGAGACCCTGCGACGGTCCGTCGTGCCCATGACGGTCCGTCGTGGGGTCCGTCGCTTCTACCAGTTTTTCCAGAAATAAAGTCTGCTGCTCAAAACGACTAAACAGGTCGTTACAGTTCCAGCCAATTAACCTTAACTCCGTCATTTCTTTACATGAAGGATACCGTTACGGCTCTCGATTTCAACATTCATAACATAACCTTTACAACGTACATGACCTTCTTAACATCCTCTAAGGTCTCACATATCCTTCATCCATACATGAAAAAGGTGCACTAGGCCTAACTATTCAATATTTATCATAAAACCATAACATTCATTCATATATCAAGTAAGGGGCACAACTCTACCAAAGAAGACACTACATTCTTTTACTTTATCACATATAGGATATCATTATTTTAAGTACTTAGGAATGACCCATATATTCTTAATGTCATCCTATACATTACTATATACTCATAAATATAATCATCATAACTCATATAGTCAAGTAGGAACAATCATGTATCAACATCTAAGACTACACGTATAAGAACATAGTAATAGTCCACATGATATCCTAACATACATGGAAAGAACACATACATTCTGATTACTTCAAGTGTATATACATAAGCTCATTCATCACATAAATCAACTACACATATCATAATAATACTTTATTTAGTGACAATAAGGCCATAATGACCATATTGTATAAAGTAACGTCGACAAGGCCACATCAATTGCAATTAAAGCACATAACACCGCCACAATAAGTGGAACATAAAAATCACAACATAATTGAAGTCTAATTAACATCAATATAAAGGAATTAGGGGAGCATACCCCACTCCATCTTACCACTTTGATTCCGAAGCTAAATCATCCAATTCAATATCATAAGGCTTTTACCCATGGCCATAACAAACAATTCAATACAATTATATCAATAATAAATGAAACTAGGTAAATACATTACATACTTATGAATATTATACAACCTAAAAATAAATTTAATATAATTATTGCATCATTAGATAGACCATAGAAAATTACATTCAAAATCATAGGCCTTAGAATAATATCAATTCAATAAGATTAGCATGGAATAGATCTGAGGGAATTCATCACTCAATTAACCAAATTGAAAAAGCCTATAAACAAATTTACCATAATATGTACATGAATCAAAAGCCCATAACAATCTACACATGAACTCATGAATATCGAAGCATAATTAATTCATCCATATTTTAGTAAAATTTAGAGATTTTAGAAGATCAAGGGTACATGGAGAATTTCATTGTAAAACATCAATTATACATTAATTTCATATATAACCGTTTGGAAACCATTTATGTAAGAACCAAAGACTTCTAGTAGAAATATGACTTTTTCATCTTTTTTCATCTTTAAAAATCATCTTTAAAGTTGGACCTTAGGTGATATCAACCCTTAGATGAAGAAATCCCATAGATTAATTGAATAATACAAATCTAATTTATGTAGAAACTCTATTGAAGACCTATCTTTCAGATCCATCTTCACTTTTAACTCACAAGGATGTTTTTGGATAAACTTTAAGAGGGAAGGGGTTTTAATTTAGATGCTAGGAATTAAATGAGAGTTTATTCACTTATATACTCTTAACATACCCCTAAACACCTAAAACTACCGTCTCCGTGTTTTATCAGACTTGGGGTGAATTTCGCAAAGCCCCTAAGTCTCAACAGAAAAACTACAAACATTTCAGCACTATTGACGTGACAATTGACGGACCATTGGTCAGGCCACGTCCTGTCGATGGGATCTCGTGGTCTACTTAAGAGGTTCCCAATCCTTCAGGCTACATGTCCCAAATGACCAGACCCATTGATGGTCCATTGCCTAATCGACTGTTCTATCCCTTTGTCTTTGCCTTGTTGTGTTGGTCTCCATGTTGGGGTCCTCCCTTAGGGCCTCTTCCGGGTCCTACATGGAGTCATACATGAATGGTTTTACCCCAACTAGTTTGTATACCAGCTTAGGAACTGACACATAAGTTTCATCCAAAACAAACATGTAAAACTCAACGAAACATACATAGACACAAAAGGTCATCTCAAGGCAAACCTTTTGAACGTGATGGACGTTCTTGGTTGTTTGACCTCCAAACTTCATGAAAATTGAAACACTTCCTATATAAACTATGATAACTCATTTAATAACCTTATAACCTCATGAATCACATATAAACACATAAAACCACACTCTTTAGCATGTAATATTCTCACTTAAAGCTAACCTAAGATTCACTTAAGTCACACAAAGAGAGACCGCCTATACGTCCTCTCTAGATGTGCCTAAAAGAACCTTAAGATTACTTATAATTTGTCGCATACACACTTACGAAGCACCATAAACATCAAGGTAGGATTCTTCTACCAAAGGGGATTCTAAGTCTTACTTGAGTGAGTTGTGAAGCGACCGCCCATACAATCCCTTAAACACACACTCAAGAGATCCTATAGACTCCCTAGGACAGAATTATTCTCACTTAACACACCAACACATAGATAATATGACACTCTCCGACCAACGGCTATCAAAATACCTACTTAAGTGTCAAGAAGATAACGTCCAGGATTGACCTCTTAAAAATTTCCTAAATAGTCCTTAAGACTAACTAAGTCTTAGATAATGTCCACATCACCAACAAACTTCCATAACTAGAGTCATCGTCAAGACTTCCATAGATAAGACATGAAGAGATCATCCCTTATGGCCTCTTCAAACTTTACTTACGGAGTCCTTAAGTAACTTTAGATTAGGTACTCACTCATTTACATACGTAATAGAATTAGTCATTAATTAATTAGTTCATTAAGAGACAGAAATATCACATAAAGGACATTCAAATAATGGTCTTTGACAAGACCTACGAACTCAAAATAACACCTTAAAAGCCTATTGTGCAATGTCTAAATAGCATCTCGGACAACCACCTAAACCTCATAAACTTCTCTAATGATAATATGTATTCCATATTATGAGAATATGTAATAACCGATATAGACCATGATAGTAAGCCATGGAATCCGGAGTTCTATCCTACTCCGATGAGGTTGTTCTACTTGCCAAGGGTAGAACTTAGACACATGCCATGTAGGCGCATGGTTAAGGAATATGAAGGGCATTCTTTTTAATATAGTCCCACTCTTTAAAGAGAATTACTTCACCTTACCATACTCAATAGGTTCTAGCCTTCTTTCTCATAGAGTAATGCACACATTAGGTTCACATAAGAGGGTTCTATAACAAGTTCATAACCCAATCGCATTTATCCTACCAAAGAAAGGTCTACTAGGGCTACCTCACAATGGAGACAAGAAGCTCATGATGACTTTCCTAAGCATTAGTATGATGTTGTTCTAGCCAATTAACCTTAAATATATCATTCCTTTACTTTAAAGTATACCATTACGGCTTATGACTTCAACATATCTTAACCTTACCACTAAGTAAAGGTTTTCACACAAAAGACTCTCTTAAGTTTATTTGAGGTCACATGTCATTCATACATTCAATACAAAGGGTTCTAATTCTCTAATTCAAGACATCATATATACATAATCCTATATATATCAAGCAAGGGATACAGGTGAACAAAGACAAGACACCACATTTAACTCATCATGCAAGTCATCCTAGAATCATATAGGAACAAACCTAACATATTAAAGTCATCCTATATACTATCATAACATTATCAATATAATCAAAATAGACTCATATAGTCAAGTAGTAATAACCAAGACTAAACCCTAACACTATACACATAATGTCAAAGTCATAGTCTAATATGATTACCTAAGACAATATGAATTAAATAATACAAATATGACTTCACATGTAGATATTGGAATCACATAATAAAACTACACAAATAGTCACATTACTTCAAGTAGTTTCCAACAAGGCCATGATACTCATATTGCATAAAGTAGCGCCAACAAGGCCACATCATTTGCAAGTAAAACACATAACACCGCAACCATAAGTGGTACATACCAATCACAATATAATTAAAGTAAAACTAAAAACAAATAAATAAATAATGGAAGCTTACCACCTCAACAACCTCAACACCTCAACATGATGCTAAATCATCCAATTTAATAACATAAGGCATCTACCAATAGCCATGAACATCAATTAAACATAAGATCTATAACAATCAATAAACTAGGTCAAATCAATGTTAATTATCAATATATATAGCCAGGATATCAATTTACTAAAATTATTACATCAATGAATAGCCCACATAAAACTACATAAGAATTCATCAACATTAGGTCAATATCAAGTAACCTAAAACTTAGTCAAAATCTAGGATTCATCCAATTAATGGGTTCATATGTAATATAGATTAAAATAATCAATAAAATATCAGTTAAATATATTCAATTTAAGGAAGAAGCCATGGAAAAATCATGAAATCGGACAATTTAACTTTGATAACTTTAGAAAACATCTTGATAATTAGGGCTCCTTGATGAAACGAGTTTCAAGGATTAAAAGGCATACCTCAATAATGATAATTCTTCACTTTGATTAATAATCTCCACTAAAATCTTCACACCAATATCTTCCTTTATTTTTGATTTAAATGGAGTCTTTGGGAGTTTCTAAGGGATTTTGGGGTTTTAATTTAGAAGAATGAAGTCTTCAATGTGTTTGAGACATATATAAACATTTAAAATACAAAAAAGACCCCTAATAAAACTCCAATGGTATTATTTGGAAGTGGGGTGAAATTACAATATCATCCCTAATTTAACAGTGAACCTCCGCAGGACCACAATCTCACAATTAACAGCCCATCGACGGGGCGTCAGTCCACAAAAGAATCGTGTTGTCCTCCATAAATTGGGTTAGAGACTGGAAAATGGAAGCTTTTATTCCTAGGATAACTCCAAAAAGTCTACATGCCACCAATGGGGAGTCGATTGACCCATCGGGCGTCGACTGCCTCCGTGGTTTAGGCTGTCTTGGTCAGCCTTGACACCAAGCTTTTGATCTTTCTTCGAGGACCCTTTGTAGGTCCTTGGGGATGTTTGACCGTATTTTTCCAACACAAACATTATATTCTATGATTTTATCATATTTCACATGAATTTCAACAAAAAAGAACACGTAATACTCTGTGAAACATGCCTAGACACACAAGGTCATTTCAAGGCACATCTTTTGAACATCACGGACGTTCTTGGACGTTTGACCTCCAAACTCTACGAAAATTTACACACTGCCTACATATTAAATAACAACACATTTAAATACCTCAAAACCGCATAAATCACACATATACATATAAAACCACATATGAGGCACATATGTGACTTAGTCTTCAAACGTCTCTGTCGTCCCTTAATGTTTGACTTCCAATGCACCAAAACTTTAGACACTGCCTCAATACCATATAAAAGACCTATTTATGACCTTATTCCATCAATACCAACATGTTATGCTCTAGTTCACCTAAGTTATTTTTGGGGTCTTACTAGGTCTAAGCATGCATAGGAGTTAATGTTATTAAAAATTTTCTCTGTGAAAGGTTTTCTTACATGTATTTATACTTACAGTCATTTTTAATTAATGAATGAATGAATTTAAATAATTTGAATGAAAAGAGGAGTTTTGCGGTGAAAATTGTTTGTTAGTAGAGATGAAGTGTTTAGTAGCAAACTAATTGTGTTCCAAGAGCTTTCTAAGATATGTAGGAGTATGGATAACCTTTGGGAGTTCAGATTTGGTGTCCAATACTTACCCTTAACCTATAGAAAAATTTTTGAGAGTCCAAGGGGAGTTATGCCTAGAACTGAGAGGATATAAAGAAGGGGTGGATACACTTTGTGGGTTGACATGTTGTATTCCTATGTACCTCTTGAGATGAGTACTCCTCATTAGTAGAGAATGAGTTACTTATTAGCAATATCTTTATCCCTTAATTATGTGTCTGTGTATATTTAGCTATTGGGAAATCCATGTAAAAATTAATAGAATGACCTTACTCTAGGCAAGTGAGGATCCCTCATCTGATACGAGTTAATATCGAGATTTCAGGTCTAGCTTTCATGGTCTATGTTGGTTAAGCTAACCCCCACAAATGTAATGAAAGTACTAAGTCTTCTACATGAGTGTACTATTAAGGGGAGGTAGTGGAATGAGATCTATCCATTGCACTGGGTAGGCATTCCGAAAGAGAACTCTTGGTTAGTCTTATATGAATTTAAAGTACTATGTCTTCTAAAAGATTTTACTACTTAGGGTAGGTGGTGGAATGGGATGCCTTCTATTCATTGCACTAGTAGACACTCCTAAAGGAGATACTTGCTGAGTGTTATATGAATTGAATGAGATAAGTCTTATAAAATAATGTACTACATAAGGTAGGTGATGAAATTTGACGACATCTACTCATTTAACTAAGTAGGCATTCCTAAAGGGAAGTCTTCGTGTGTTGTTTGAATTTTCTTCTAGGGTCTTGTCATTGACTGGGGACTTGTTCTCCCAGGTGATTAAGCCTAGAAGAGGTAGTCTTGGGGATCACCGACGTGTGTATTGAAGAAGGTGTATGCGTGTTTCCTTCAATGTAATGTTTGACTACTTCACTTTGTAATGGTTCTTTATGCTAAAATAATGGAAATCCTTCTATAAATTTTAAATGGTGATTCTTATGTTGTTTTACTACTATATTTATGAAGGTTTTACTTAAATGACATGCAAAATGTGTTTTTACTAAAATGCCTTTTTTTGCATATTCCACATTCAGTACATTGTTCTGTAGTATCCACATACTTTACTATACTTAGTAGGTATAGTTTGGGAGCAAGTATAAGTCTAAAAGGCAAAGTTTGGGAATCTTCTCTATCAAGACATGGTATGTCATCATATAATCTAGGACATTGTCTATGATTCTTTGTTTTGTTATTAAGACTTATTATGTATTTCTTTAATTATAACGGGTCGTGTCCCTAAGATATAATTTCTTGTCTTTAAGTTTAGCTTGTGACAATGAATTTCCTTATTATTTATGAAAGAATTCTTGCTTATGTAATGAATGATAATTAAAAAGGGTTGTACAAGACCACAAAGGGTTGTATACGCCTTGTACGATTCAAGGGTTCTCCCTAAATTCTAGGGGGTACATGGCGGTCGTCACAAACTTCATATCAAAGCATAAGGTTACAGGAAATAGTTTAGTCTGTAAAGTCTCACAAGCCACGTCTAGTAGAGTCTTGGTCATTGGTGTGAGTCGCGACACATCCATGGACAAGAGCCTATAAGATGATAGAAGTTTCACTTTCTTTATTAATTGTCGTGCCTTAGAGTTGAGTTCTGTTGAATGTCTCTATCGATCTTTTCTCTTTCTATTTATAGGACATGAATGTAAGGATATCAACCGCTACAAGAAAGGAGGGAGGTGTAGCTAATGAGAGGATACATCCCCGTGTTGAACAAGTTCCTATGGTTGGCCTAGAGGAAGAAAATGAGGAGGTTTCCCTTCAAGAAACTCAAGTGCCTCTGGAATCTCAAGAGCTTAAAGTTCCCCAAATGCCCCCTATGCCTCAAGCGCCCTTTGTCGAAGGGGATATGACTAATGCGTAGTTGAGGGTTTCCCTAATGAATTTGACCCAACTTATGACGGCTCAATATTATGTCGTAAATAATTACTTGGTTGCCAAGGCTTACCAAAGGAGGTGGACCTCAGCCTCATGCTAGTACTCCCGCTTTTAAAATTTGTGATTTTACGAGGATGAACCCTCATATTGTTCATGTTGCTAATGTTTATGAAGTTCTACAAAGCTTCGTATATGAGTTATTCAAAGTGGTGGATCCTATGGGGGTGATACCTAGTGAGAAAGAACAATAGTCCCTTAAAAACTTAAGGATGTGCCTCAAGTGTGGTTTGAGCTATGGAGGGATTAGAGATCCTTAAGACATGGTCCTGTTAATTGGGACTTAATCAAAAAAGCTTTCCTAGATATGTTCTTTCCCCTAGAGTAGGGAGAGAATAAAATGGTTGAATTCATGAACCTTCGTCAAGGGGGAATGAGTGTGCAAGAGTACTCTCTTAAATTCACCAAAATTTCTAAGTATGCCCCAACCATGGTAGCCAACCGTAGGGATAGGATGAAAAAAATTGTGATGTGACTGTCTTACATGGGGGAGAAATTGGTTTGTACGGCAATGTTTCTTAATGACTTGGATATTTCTAGGCTCGTGGTGTATGCTCAACAAATTGAGGAGTCCAAAATTAGGGATATAAACCAAGAGGGTAAGAGGCCTAGGTCGGATGATTCTAGTCACCAAAAACCTAATAAGAGGTTCTTTCACCAAGATCATACCGTGGGGAACAAAGATTGGGCTCCAAAACGAAATTCCCAAGGAGGTGGCCATACTTTTCGAAGGACTAGGTGTGCTTCTTGTGGAAAGCAACATTTGGGTAAGTGTCTTGCCAGAACGGATGGTTGCTTTTGGTGAGGTAGTAAGAGACAAATGATGAGGAACTTCCCTAGCAATTAAGCAAGGGGGAAATAGGTAACTCAATCTCCTCAAGGTGGTCTAAATCTCAATACTCCAAAGAAGAATCAACCCTATGGGATGGGAGCTATGAAAGAGAATTAGTCTTCTTTTGAAAGTCCTTGTATGTCTTAACTCATTATGGTTGTTGTGTTTCTAGCATGATATGAGTTTACATGGTTTTATATTTCATATGATCATGCCTTCTTGATGAATTTCTTAAATATGATTTTTTTGACTTTCTAGCATGCTTCACTGTGTTAATAATGCTGCTCACTTTAAAGATTTTAATTTTTTTTAAAAATGCATTTTAATCATTGTGGGTTCAATGTGAGTCAAAGAAATGTATAGGAACATGATGGATAATGTAGTCCCTTCATAAATGACAAATGCGGGTAAATATTTAAATGTGAAAAATGTTGAAAAGTTGCCTATGTTACGAAGTGTTTGAAAATGTAAAATTGTGTTCCTTGTTAGTTGGTGACTTTACTATGAATTTTTAATCATGATTGTAATTTTTTTGTTCTTCTAATTTAGTCCTTGATAGTATTAAATGTTTTTAGTGTCATTAAAGGGCGAATTTTGTTCAAAGTGGCGGAGAATGTAACACCCTAAAAACAAACAAAGATGAACTTGAGATTTGTGAATATATTAGGGTTCGGTTTTGTGTTAAAATTATTTACAATGGTTCTTTTAGTCATTGTATGAATTTTTTTTTATTTTGGAGGTCAAACGTCTGATAACGTCAATGACGTTCGTAAGGTGTGCCTTAGATTGTACTTGAGTGTGTTCATGTGATTTCCTGATATTTACGTGTTCATTTTAATCAAAATTGTTAAGGGATGTTCCTAAGAAATAAACGGCTATATTAAGGGGTTTAACAGCCGGGTACGACCCTACAAAGGACCCACAAGGGGTCCTAGAAGAGGACCCAAGACATAGAACCTAAGATGTCATATCACTGCTCAATCGATGCTTAGCGGCCTACGGTCTGTAGTCAAGAAGACGCCATGCCTTTTAGGGTCATAGGTCATGAATTGGAGTGAGATCTTAAAACTCCAGTTGAAGTTGCACTCCCAAACAACGGCCATGCAAGACAGGTCGTTGTTCAGTCAATGTCCCATTGCTTGGGGTCGATGGGTCCTGCAAAAGCCCTCACGTTCTTGTTGTGTTGTGTTGGGTTGTTTAGTAAATTCACCCCAAGTATTTTATTACCCTGTTATGATATTTTTAGGGGTTTTAAGTTACATTATATAAGTTTTAAGTCCTTAACCTAGACAAGACCCCTCACTTCAAATGTTAGAACTCTCTCTTTGAAGACAAACTCTCTCAAGTCACTACTGAAGCTAAGACTCAAGGAAAAACTAGGAGGGATGGTTGGACGTGTTTCTTCATCAAAATTAGTGGGTTTCCTTATCATTGAGGTATGGTAGTAATCCTTGAACCCTTTTTCATGTAAGGGGTCATTTCAAAAATAATTCAAAAGGGGGTTTTCAAACTCTATCGTCTTCTAGTTTTTATTCTAAGCATGGTTCATCATTTATAAGTGTTTTAATGATTCAAATATGTTTATTCTAATATTAATTGATTATTTTAATGTCAAAACCATAATGAACTCATGTTTATGCATATTTCAACTTTTAGCTTAAGAAATGTGTTAAATGAACATGATTGTGTAGTGTTTAAGTTTTTGTTTCCTTAAGTTGTTATTATTGTTTATATACTGACCTAAGGGACATATTGTCATTAAATATTGAATATTTTAATATAGTTGGTGAAATCTTTGTTAAATGGTGTGTTGGTTATATTGTATAACTCTTATTATAAAATGCGCTTGAGCATTATGGTCCATATTTATGATGGGAGTGTTTACTTGATGTATTTGGATATATTTTATATTTATTGGAGTATGTATTTTAAGGGAAAAATGTGTGAAATGAAGTTATAATGAAGATGGTTCTTGTATATTATGAAAATTGAATTGTATGTTTTTGTTAGATTATGCCTAAATGAAGTAAGTGTACAGGTTGACAATGTTAAAGCATGTTATGTGATGAATGAAGGTCTAAGAACTCATAGGAGTTAAGGTAAATTAAATTATGTTATGTGCAAGGTTTGCTCACACTTACGCACACATTTAATAAAATAAACGAATGAGGTTAAAGAATGTGAATAAAAAGGGGAGTTTTGGGGCGAACAATCTTCCTGAGTTGAGATTAAGTGCTTAGTATCAACCTTATTGTCTTCCAAGGGCTTTCTAAGATAGGTAGGATAATGGATACACTTCTTTAGTTTAGATGTTATATTCAAATGTACCTCTTGAGATGAGTACTCCAAATTTGTAGAGAATGAGTTAATCCCTTAACTATGCACCCGCATAGGTGTAGCTATTGGGAAAGCCATGTAAAATCTTAAAGAATGACCTTATTCTTGGAAAGTGATTATCCCTCATCCGATTATTGAAATCCTTCTATAAGTTTTAAATGATGATTCTTATTTTGTTTTACTTCTATATTCATGAAGCATTTACTTAATTGACATGAAAAATATGATTTTACTAAAATGTCCCCTTTTTTTTGCATATGTCATACTTAGTACATTGTTTTGTACTAACCCCATACTTTTTCTGTAATTAATAAGTATAGTATTGGAAACAAGGAGAAGTCTACAAGGTGAAGATTTGGAATCTACTCTCTCAAGACTTCCTATGTCCTCATATTTTTGAGCACATAGCCTATGTTTCTTAGTTTTGTTATTAAGACTTATTATGTATTTTTTCGAATGTAAAGGGTCATGTACCTGATATTATGTCATGTATTTATGTATGACTAGTGAAGAAGATATTTTCTTAGCATGTATGAAAGAATTCCTTTTTATATTTAATTTTTTGAAAATTTTTAATTCTGCACTACTTTTCATGTCTCATGTAATGAACGATAATTAAAAAGGCTTCTACAAGACCCCAAAGTGTCAAGTACACCTTGTGACAATTCAAGGGTTCTCCCTATACTATAGGGGGTAGTTGCGTGTCATCACAGTTTTATAAAAATCGAGGGAGGTTGCTCGAGTGTGGTATACTCAATGGAAATTTAATAGGTAGGATGGAGCGGGAAGAGTTTAAGGAGGATTTATTAGGAAAGTAATTTCCCTGTGAGAGGAGGGAGGTGATGGTTGAAGAGTTCATTAATCTCAAGCAAGGAAATATGAGTGTTGAGGAGTATTCCTCAAAGTTTACTATGTTGTCTAGGTATGCTCCATCCTTGTTGTCTAATCGTAGGGATGAGATGGGTAGGTTTGTGACCGGTATTGCCAACCTTGTGAAAGAAGAGTTTCACACGGCCATGCACCATGGTGACATAAATTTGTTTAGATTATGATTTATGCTCAATCCATTATGGATTCTAGACTTAGTAGTATTTCTAGAAACATGAAACGGAGTGGTACAAGTGAGAAAAACCAACCTAGGTTGAAAAAGAAGGCTCCAATTAAAGATGAACCTAGTGCTCCTAAGATAAAACTTGAGAAGGGTAGTGGATCCAAAGGTGGTAAGCCTACTTGTGTTACTTGTGGAAACAAGCACTATGGGAAATGTCTAATGGGTACCGGGAATCGCTTAGGTTGTTGTAATTATGGACACAAGGTGAGGCATTGTCCTACTATTGTGGGTAGAGGAAGGGAAGGTAAGAAGGTTCCTCCAAGTATTCCAGGTGATGACGCTCCTAGGAAGAATCGCTTTAATGCACTCCGGGCTAGGGGATCAAATTCGAATGAGGATGAAGGTAAGTTCTTATATTTATATCTTTTAGTTTTTATGAATTCCTTCTATGTGGAGGAGCATGATGAGTAGTAAATCTTTGATTTGTTGTCTCATCTGTTCTATTAAGTTCAAGCTTGAGAGTTAGACAATCATAGTAGCATGTATCATGTTGCATTGTGTTTAAGAATTTTGTTGGAATTTAATTTCATTGATTCCTTGAATTGTGCATTTCATGAATTTAAGATTGCGTTGTAAATTAAGTTTATATTATTTTATCTCTTATGCTATCATGATTTTATCGTTAATTGCTTAAAAGTTGCATTTTTGGAAATTTTGGTATAATTCACCGTGTTGCGTGGAAGCTTTGTGTGTTGTTTTTCAAATTTTGATTAAATTGTTCTCTTGATTGAAAATGGTTGTATAGTGTTTATAACCTATATATATGATTATGATAGTGGATATAAAAGGAGTCCTTGCAATTTGGAATGATGAATGTGAGTTTTAATACATAATGAGTTGTAGATTAGGTTCTAGATTCTTGTTGTGTTGTTGGTATCTTGGTCACGACCAAAGAGCACCCCTTAGAAGCTATGGGGCACCCTTGGATCGTCAAAAGGCGTACTTGACCTTTTTGTATCTTGTACATGTCTTTTAGTTATCGTTCATTACATAAGACATTAAATGTAGTGAAAAATTAAAACTATTCAAGAAAAATTTTATAAAGGAAACTTTTATCAAAAAATATTAAAAAGGACTCATCGTCACAAGAAAAACATAAATAAAAAATCTGATATTTTATGGACACGAACCTTTATATTGAAAGAAATGCATAATAAGTCTCTACATAAAAAAAACTAAGAAAATAAGACTATGCCCTCGGATATATGAGGACATACTGTCTTGAGAGAGTAGATTTCTAAGCTTCTTCATCTAGTCTTCAAGGCCTCCAACCTATACTTATTAAGTATAGAAAAGTATGGGGTAAGTACAAATAATGTATTTATTATAGCATATCGAAAAACATGCAAAAAGGAACATTTTAGTAAAATAAGTTTTCATGCAAAATAAGTGAAACCATCATGAATATTTAACACTTAGAGAAGAATTTCCATAATTTTTCACTAAAGGACCATTTTATAGTGAAGTACCAAAAATTAACAATAAACTCCTTCGGCTTTACAATGAACTATCCTTATTTAAGAACAGTGAACTCCTAAAGTGTTGCCAAGAGGAGGTGAACTCATTTCCCTAGTACTTTACCTAACCAAAACTATCTAAGACTCACAAAGGTAATACATGAAGGAAACTCCCATACACCTCCTTCAATACTCAACTAGGTTTTCACCAAGGCTACCCCCTCGAGGCTTACTGGACTTGGGAGAACAAGTCCCCACTAAATGACAAAACGTTAGAAGAACACTCAAACAACACATTAAGACTTCCATTTCGGAATGCCTACCTAGTGCAAGAAGTAGATTGCATCCCATTCCACCACCTACCCTAAATAGTACTCTCTTTTATAAAACTTAGCCCATATAATTCAAATAAGGTTCACCAAGACTCCCCTTTCAGAATGCCTACCGAGTGCTATAAATAGATGGCGTCCCATTCCACCACCGTCCCTAAGTAGTACATTATTTTAAAAGAATTAGTACTTTCAATTCATAATAGACTCACCAAGACTCCCATTTCCGAATGCCTCCCTAGTACAATGGATAGATAGCGTCCCATTCCACTACCTACCCTAAGAAGATTGATACTAAGTAAATCATTCTCTACTAATGAGGAGTACTCATATCATGAGGTACATTTGAATACAACATGTCAACTCATGAAGTGTAACCACCCCTTTTTCATATCCTCTCGGTGCTAGGACTAACTCCACACAGATTCTAAAAATTATATACTATAGGTTTAAGATAACTAGTGAACACCACAACTCAACTCACAAAGGTCATTCATCATTTGACCTATCTTAGAAATCTTGTAGGCTATAGTTAGTTTCCCACTAAACATTTCATCTCAACTCACGAAGTGTTTTCACCCCAAAACTCCCCTTTCGACTTAACTTAGCTTCATTCATTCAATTATGTGTGTATGTGTGTGTACATGTTAACATACCCTGTATATAAGCATTATTTCATTTACATTCAATTTTGTACATGCTTAGAACTTCATTCATCACATTACACACTTTAACATGATTCTCATATTCATATAAGTCATTTTGAAATAATCTCTAGAATACTTCTCATAATAAGCTTCAGTAGTCACCATAACAAGAACAACATCACAATCATATTAGTTCACATAATATTCCTTCATTGCCTCTTTTACAATGCATAAGTAATATCACATTCATATAATTGAAGTAAACAACGCCACCAAAAAGGTGGACCATACCACTCAGGAGCAATTCATAATGAGAGTTAATAATGAGACCATATTTCTATTATTCCAAAGCCTTCATAATTATTTACCATTTACTCAATATTTCCTCTTAAAATAGCCCTTAGGTCACTAGCTAAACAACAATATTAACACAACGGAACCAATTCTCAAAGACTAGTCATGCTCATTCAATCCATTCCTTAAGGCAAAAATTGATGAAAAGCTTTAACATATTTTCATTGAAGTTTTAGTATTAAAATCACAAACTAAAATTTGAAACATCATATTTGAACCATTTAAAACGTTCTCATGCAGGACCCATATTTAGAATTAAAGATAGAAGATGTTCGGGTTGAATACCCTTTTTGAAAATCCATTAGAAGGGACTCCTTGAATGAAATAAGGTTAAATGATTACTACCATACCTTAAGAAAAAGAAAACCCCCAATGATTTTGATGAACAACTCGACAACCAACAGCCCTCCTAGCTCTTTCTTGACTTATAGCTTCTATGGAACTTGAGAAAGAGTTTTCAGAAAGAGGATTTTTGGGTTATATGAAATGAAGGTTGAAATTAGTTCTTAGGGTTGAAACCTTTTACTATATATAAAAAACCCTAAAAATATTACCCTAGGTTCATAAAAGATTTGGGGTGAATTTACCAAACACCCCAAGCCTAAACAGATTTTTGAAAGCTTTTTTTGCATCTCACACACGGCTCCAACCAACAGGCCTTTTGTCCATCAACGGACTGTTGGTGGGGTTTTTGTTGGTTGGGTCTGCGTCTTTCCAAACATTCAGGCCTTCAGGTCCAATCAACAGACCTAGTCAATGAGCCGTTGTTGGACCACTGGCCGTTAATTTGTCTTGCTGGTGGACATTGCCTAGGCTGTCTTGGGTCATAGTATTGGGACCTTATCTAGGAAACCTTGTGGGTCCTAGATGGGGTCGTACCCAGAAGTTAAACCCCTATACATAGTCGTCAAATTCTTAGTGACATCCCACAACAAGTTTTAAAAAATGAACACTTAAAACTCAATCAAACACATAAAGACGCACAAGCACTTCCTAAGGCACACCTTGTGAACGTCATGGACGTTTGACCTCCAAACATCATCAATCATGACACACTGCCTAATAAAATCAATATAACTCGTTTTTTTAAAAAAAATAACTTGCAAAACATTCACGAAGCTCTAGTTCACCTTAGTTCGTTTTAGGGTGTTACGTTCTCCCCCACTTACAACATCATTTGTCCTCGAATGACACTAAAACTTTAAGACCGTCAAGGACTCAACTAGAAATACAACACATATTATAATGAACAAAACATTCATATTAAATGCGCCAAACTTACAAGGAGCGTCAACTACACATTCACAAACATATTTCTAAGAAATACATGCAATTGTTTAAAAGGAAACTTCCAAGTTCAAGCATACACTAAATTCTTCATTTTAGGGAGGAATTACCTTCTCCAACATTATTCATGATCATATAAAACACTTTTACAACCATTGAAGCCAAAACTCATGAAAAGCAATTTCTTTCAAAATGAATATTTTTACAGTGAGTATTATAGTAACACAGGTAACTTCGCAAGACTACAGAATTTCAAAACTGACTTTCATATCTTCAATTTATGGAGGAAGTACCTTATCCAACATTATACATCACTATACACATTGTACTCAAACTCATTGAAACCTTCATCCATAAAAGTGGGAATTTTGTCAAAATTAGAACTTCTTTATAGTTAACTAGAAACATCACTGTGTGACATGCTTCAAATTTCAATAATGCACCCTTCAAGCAACTTTAACAAGAAGGCATGACAATATGATAGAAAAGGCCATACTAACTCACTCCAAAGAGACTTTGTAAGTTACACTAAGTTCAATGTGAGAGTACCGTCCCATACTACCACTCGCACTTAGTGACCCTTGAGGATTCTTTGGACTAAGTACACTACATGCAATTCTACTTAATATTCATTATGCAAAAGTTAGCTTTAAATTTTTTCTTTAACATTAGACCTTAAGTCATCTATATTCATATACAACACAAGATAACTCATTCATACACTTCGTATTCAAAACAACCTTGATGCATTTAAGCACTTATCATTAGCTAGACTATATAAAGAGAGCATAGGTTGACTACCAATCTTTCCCATGCCATCATGATAACTTCAAGAGCCTCCCAAACATGATGCCATCAAGGCACTTATAACAAAAAGGATAAATGAAAATTATACTATTATACAATACTCTTTATCACTACCAATTACTAAGGGTTATGTCCAAAGCTTGAATAAGAACAAAATGGAAAGATGAGGATAACAACCTTTCTACTCAACTCATTCCCCTTCACTAAGGGTAAAGCCATCTTGAAGACCTCATACTTCAAAGAACCACCATATTTCTCACAATATAGGAACTCATACTACTCGTAACTCATGATCATCAAGACTAAGCATAAGCTCTACTTGTCAAGCATAACACATTCCTCTTAGGATTCAAGCCTAGACAACCTTTCTAAACATCAACTCATTCAACTCTTAGGAACCACATTTCCCCCTTATAGTAAACCTACATAGGAATCTCAACAAAATCACAAGAACAATAAGGAAACATTAACCACTTAAGAGGGTTGCCCTCTACTTGTACAAAATCTCCACATCCTCTCAACATTCCTCAAATTTAAATCTTCAAGCATTTCTACCATCATTAAACATAATCACATGATAATTCATTTGCTCTCAAAGGTACATTATTCATTCATTATAATTCTAACCATTCTTAGAACTACATGACAATAAAGTTTCTCATTACAACACTTCCAGTCTCATAAATCACACCTAGCCAAAAATGGCATCACATCACAATTCTCAAAAAGCACTTTCATATCTACTCTTCTAGACACAAAATCATCATAAGAATCAAAGCACACATTTATCTCCAAAAAACATAGAAGAATCTCCCCGTCCAAGCAATCACACATACAAAACCACCAGACAAGGGAATATAAGAGAGAGACCATGTGGTGTTAAGTTCTATGTCACAATTCCAGAGTAATGAAGAGAGTAAAATTCTATCGTCCAATAGACTCTCACTCATGGATGTGTCACGACTCACATCGATGACCAAGACCCTACTAGATGTGGCTTGTTCACTATAGACCCTAAACTATTTCTTAAAAACCTTACACTATGATACCAAGTCTGTCATAACCCGACAGCATCCCTTAGAAGTTAGAAGCACCTTTGGATCATCACATGGCGTACTTGACCCTTTGGGGCCTTTTACAATCCTTTAATCGTCTTCATAATATTATACATGAAAAGATGTGATAAATTAATTTTTTTTCACAAATAATTTAATAAACGCAACATTTTTTCATAAATAATAAGGAAGTCTCATTGTCACACGCCAAAAAGAAACTATATGATATCTTAGGGACATGGACCTTTACATTGAAACAAATACATAATAAGTCTTTAAATAAAGAAACTAAGAAATGGGACTATGCCCTCCGATATATAAGGACATACTTTGTATTCAGAGAGTAGATTTCAAAACTTCGTCTTCTAGTCTTCAAAAGCCTCCAACCAATACTTATTAAGTATAGAAAAGTAAGGGGTTAGTACAAATAATGTATAGCTGATAGCATATCCACTAACATGCAAAAGGGGTCATTTTAGCATAAATAATATTTCATTCCAAATAAGTGAAACCATCATGAATATACAAGTAAAACAACTTAAGAATCATAATCTAACACATAAAGAAGGATTTCCATAATCTTTCACAAAAGGACCATTTTACAGTGAAATAACCAAACTTTACAGTAAACTCCTTTCCCATTACAGTGACCTGTCCTTATTCCAAAATGGTGAACAATGAAAGTGTTTCCAAGAGGAAGTATACTCATTTCCCTAGAAGTTTCCCTAACTAAAGTTATCCTAAGTCTCACCAAGGTAAGACATGAAGTAAACTACCAAACACCTCCTTTAATACACACCTACGTGATCCCCAAGATTACCCCGGTCTAGGCTTACTCGCATGGGAGAAAAAGTCCCCACTAAACAAAAAAAATTAGAAGCAACCCGAAAAACACACCAAGACGTTTTAGAATGCCTACCTAGTGCAATGAATAGATGGAGTACCATTCTACCACCTACCCAAAGTAGTACTCAGTTTTAGAAAACTTAGCTCATTCACTTCATATAAAACACACCAAGACTCCTCTTTCGGAATGCCTACCTAGTGCAATGTATAGATAGAGTCCCATTCGACTACCTACCCTAAGTAGTACACTTTTTAAAAGACTTTTAGTACTTTAAATTCAAATAAGACTCACCAAGACTACCCTTTCGGAATACCTACCTAGTGCAATGGACAGATAGGGTCCCATTAAACTATCTACCCTTAGTAGTACATTCTCTTTAATGACTTATTAATTTTGTTACTTTTGTGGTGGTTTGCTTAACCGACATAGACTATTTGAGACAAACATGGAATCCTGATACTTCCCTTATCAAAGAAGGATCCCCCCACATGTATAGAGTGAGATCTTTCTTTAAGCTTTTACATGGCTTTCCGAATAGCTAAACCTATGTGGGCGCATGGTTTAGGGATAAGAATATTTCTACTAAGTAACTCATTCTGTACTTACGAGGAATACTCATATCAAAAGGTACTTTGGAATACAACATCTCAACTCAAAAACTATAACTACCCCTTTTACATATCCTTTTGGTGCTAGGCATAACTCCTATGTATTCTAAACATTATATACTATAGGTTAAGGACAACTAGTGAACAATACATCTCAACTCAAGAAGGGCCTTCATCCTCCAACCTCTAAAGCTCTTAGGATGTAGTGAGGTTGATACTAAACACTTAATCTTAACTCATGAAGACTATTAACCCAAAAAATCCCCTTTAGACCTAACTTAGCTTTATTCATTGATTTAAGTTTGTGTATATGCGTGTACATATTAAAATACCTTGCATATAAGAAATATTTTATTTACATTGAATTCTATACATGCTTAGACCTTCATTCATGACATTACACACTTTAACATGCTTCTCATATTCCAATTGTTCATTTAGACATAATCTCTAACGTAATTCTCATAGTGAGATACATAAGGCACCTTAAACATAACAACATCACAACATATTACTTCACATAATATTCCTTGATGGCCTCTTTCACCATACACAAGTAACTTCACATTAATAGAATTCTTGTAAACACCTCCACCAAGAAGGTGGACCGTACCACTTAAGAGCAATTCCCTATGAGAGTTAATAATAAGATAAACATACCATTCTTCCAAATCCTTCACACCTATTTACCATGTACTCAACATTTCATCATAAAAGAGCCCTTAGAGCAGTAGCTAAGCAGCAATATTAATACAAGGGAACCAACTCTCAAAAACTACAAAATCATGCTCATTCATTCCATTCCTTAAGCCAAAAATTGATGAGCAACTTTAACATATTTTCATTGAAGTTTTTGCATTAAAATCAAAAATTAACACTAGAAATATCATATTTAAACAATTTAAAATGTTCATGCAAGACCCATATTTAGAGTTAAAGATAGAACAAGTTAGGGTTGAAAACCCTTTTTGAAAATCTCTTTGAAGGGACTCCTTGAATCGAAGAGGGTTCAAGGATGACTACCTACCGTATGTAATATAAACCCCAAAGATTTTAATGAATAACTCGACAACCAACGGCCCTCCTAGTTCCTTTATAAGTTCTAGCTTCTATGGAGTTTGAGAGAGAGTTTTAAGAAAGAGGGGTTCTAGGTTTTAGGAAATGAAGTATAAAATTAGGTTTTAGGGTTTAAAACACTTTAAAATAAACTAAAATACTCTAAACTCCCTAAGCCGAAATAGATTTTTGACAGATATTTGGCAGCCCACAGACAGCTCCAACCAACAGACAATTTGTATATCAACGGCCCATTGTTGGTGGTCGGTGGTTTGGTCTGAGACTCTCAAAACATGCATTCCTACATCTCCAATCAATGGACCATGTTTATGAGCCATTGGTTGGAACATTGGCCGTCGATAGGTCTCGTTCGTGGAAATTGCCTAGGCATTCTTGGGTCCTAGTTTTGGGCTCTTCTCTAGGGCCCCTTCTGGGTCCTAGGTGGGGTCTTACCCGAATGTTAACTGCCTATACATAGTCATCTAGGTATTAGTAACATCCCTCACCAATTTAAAAAAAATTAACCCGTAAAACTAACTTAAACACATGAAGACACACTATCACTTCATAAGGCACACCTTGCAAACGTCATGGAGGTTATTGGATGTTTGACATAGAAACGTCACCAAAATTAACACACTGACTATGAACATCAATGTAACTCATTTTAACACAAGACAAACTCAAGAAACATTCACGAAACTCTAGTTCACCTTAGTTTGTTTTAGGGTGTTACACTCTTAAATATGTGAAATTGGTGTTCGTCCTAATTTTTGTATTGTGTATAGTGTGGTATGGTTATGTTCTTCTATTCTTTAGTTAATAATCTCCTAAAAGTGCCTAAAACTTAAGCAACTATCATTCGTGGTCAAATGTAGTTCAAGTGCTGGAGATTGTAATACCTCTAAAACTACTTTGGTTAATCTATAGCTTAACACTTGTTTATTGATTTTTTGAAGTCCTATAATAGGTTATAATGATATTAGGAGGTATTGGTGAAAGTTTCATGATGTTTGGAGGTCTAACATCCAACAATGTCCATGACGTTTGAAAGGTTAGCCTTAAAACGACCTTGTGTGTTTTAGTGTGTTTCGTCAAGTTTTATGTGTTCAGTTTGGATGAAATTGATGTGAGAGGTCCTAATATCGTATACGAACTTATTCGAGTTGGAAACTTTCGAGAAAAAGTCCCAAAGGACCAATCAAGGGTCCTTGTGTA
The DNA here is from genome assembly GCF_036512215.1 of Solanum lycopersicum. Taxonomy (NCBI): domain Eukaryota; kingdom Viridiplantae; phylum Streptophyta; class Magnoliopsida; order Solanales; family Solanaceae; genus Solanum; species Solanum lycopersicum. Next base: position 17,170,898 of record NC_090804.1, on the reverse strand, counting down.
AGGATGCATCCTGTCAGCAAAAATTGGCTACGGCAGTCCCACCAACGGAGGGCAATCGACTCCCATAAGACTGGTGTATGCCCTGTAGGTTATGAGCATCAATGGAGACTTAGACTATGTAGATAATATCCTATTTTCCAGTCTCATTCTAAAACAACGGTTTCAGGACAACCCGTCATGGGACCTACACCCATTCGATAATGGCCTCAAACTGTTCCCTAATCACTGTTAAATATGGGGGTGAATTGGTAAATTAACCCCACGTCCAAATAAATATTCAGGAATTTAAATAAGGGTTTTTATGGTATCTTAAGTTGGTTTATAATGTCACAACTCTAAAGTAACCCTTAGAAGCTACGGTAACCTTAGGTCGTACAATTGTGTACGTGACCTTTCGGAGGTCTTGTACTATCCATTTGCTATCATTCATTATATATGACACACCCCGGAAATTATATGACCTAGACTAAAGATTAAAAAATTGAATAATGATTTTTTATACCTAAATAAATATAATAAACTTGTCGAAGAAGAGTAAGAACCAAAACGCTAAGAAATGACCATGACGTGCGGAATCTAGCAAAATTGAACTTGTGACCGTCGTTAAGTCTTGGGAAGGTTTGAGAGTGTGTTATTAGTCTAAAACTTATAATAAGGCTTTAAATAAGTAAAATAATATATATAGGGTTAAAACGTCCAGGTCCGACCCCCCAATGATCGCCCGAATGGTCCACAAAGGGACCCCAATTTGGAGAAAGCAAGCTGCCAAGAGGCAACATCTTTTGTGCATGGAGGGAGCCAGGCCGCGTCGCTGAATTAGCATACCCAAGGCCAAATCTTTGTATTTGACTCAGACACATTAGAAAGTCTTCTTGTTCAAAAAAAATTTTTGGAAATATTGCGGGAGCATCTCCGCGACGCAGGCTTATTTCCTGATGAAAAATCTTAAATTTGAATTCAAGTTGGACTTCATTAAATGGTCAATTTAATTTAGGGATATTTTTGGTATTTTAGGGGAGGGTCATATATAGATTTTCCTTCAGTTTTACCTCAAAATTACTCACTCAAATTAAAACCCCAAAACAAATCCCAAAAGCTCTCCCTTCTCTACATTCTCTCTCTACTCATCCTCCATTGAAGAAGCTTTGAAGGTTGAAGAAGAAGACCATATTCTCCTAGATCCTACTGAATTTCGTGGTGATTCATCCATAAGGTATGGTTTCTCTCACTCTTGGAATTCTTTTTCCAAAGAGGTCCTTTCATAAAGATGATTTCTAAATCTCCCAAAACTAGGATTTTTCTCTCACATGGGTTTTCTTTGAAAAACAAAATTATGAATCAATTGTGATGAATTATAATGAACTAATGTTATTTGAGTATGTAATGATGGTTAATTGATAATTTCCTATGAGATGTCAATTTCATGAAAACCTTGAATTGATATGATGAATTTTGAAGATCATGAACATGTAGATTGGCTAAATAATAGTAAATGTATAATAGCCTTTTTAATTTACATATTTTATGTAATTGGTTATGTATTCTTGGTATTGGAAGTATGAAGGTTCATGGAAGGGTCAAAGAAGGTATGTTGATTGTTCTCCTTAGATTCAATTGTGAATTATGAGTTACGAATTTAGTACTGTTTGGTTGTGATGTTGATGCCTTATCCCTAACCCTAAGACATTGATTTAGACATGATATTTATGCATTTTATGATATGATTATTGTATGATTGAAATTAGTTTCCTATGATTAGGGTAAGGTGTTAAGTGATTGTTTTACTCACTAGTGTGTGGTTTTTAAAGTGAAAGGATAGTTCTCACTTATAAATTCCTATGATCTATTATGCTAAGATGTTCACATAGGGGTCTAGAAGAGACTAATGTGATCGTGTATGATGATTATGATGAGTTAAATAGAAATAAATTCTTACCACCGAAAGGTAATGTAAATGAGATGGAGGCCTGATGTTTAGTATGTCCGACCTCCCATATGTGTTTCCTCACGTTAGCAAGTCCGGATTCCCTAGTTATTTTTTGTCTCATTAGATGGAAAGATCTATGTTTAGTAAGTCAAGTTTTCTAGAAACAATTTTCTTGACCCTTAACTATATTCCCACACAATTCTCTAGCTTAGTGTATCCACCTAAATAGCTATGTATGAATGGTTATATCTTAGGCAAGTGTTAACCCTCTCTTTTTGGTGTGGGAGTAGAATACTGGATGCCATGTAGCTCACATTGTCTAATATCGATTATTTTCCTTATTTACCTAATGTTAAAGTAAATGAACTAGTTAAGTATGTGAACTCTTATTAGGGTTGTCTTAAAGGGTACTACAAAGTGTGGGGGAGGGCATGAGACTTTCTTACACATGGCACATGTGGGACCCTAAGGGTTGGTTCTAGTAGACTTCTCTTATGATTATGATTATGTTGATAAGCTATGATTAGTATTGACGTATGAAGCATGTCATATATATATGATCATATGTTGTAAGTATAAGATAGGTTGCTGAATATTATACTTAGCTTTTGATAGGGTTATAGGGTTTATTCGTGGCATTGCACAAGTGTTGCATGAATTTCTTATAAGTTCGGTTATTATATTCCATATATGTGTATATTTAGTTGTTAGATATTATGCATGCTCTTGACTAAATTGTCCCTTTTATCATGAATTGATGATTTTTATGCATAGTGACCGTACTTAGTGCATATGGATTATACTAACCCATGTTTCTTCCTTTTTCCCAAACATTTTGGTTTGGGCCATTGAGGAGATTCGTCTCTATTGGAGAAGACGACTTGGATCTTTCTTAAGTCAATTAGTGAGTTCCTCATCTGTTCCAAGGATATAGTCACTCATCAATCCTTATGAGTTTTGTCTATGTTTTGAGACAATTATTCCATTCTCATGTTGAGACTTTTTTGTAGCCTATATGGGCATATTTTATTAGACTAAGGGATATACCAAACCTATCGTGATTAACTTTTTTGATGGTTAAATGTGAGACAAACTAATAGACTATGTTGTTCTGAAATGGCTAGTGAGAAGACTATGTAAGCTTCATAAGGAAGGGGTCTATGTAAACCACATATACGATATGTGAGAAGTCTAAGTGAACCTTTTTTTAAATAGAAAAGTTTTAATTTTTCCGAATTTTCTTTACCTATGATGTGCTATAACAAATCATAATGGATTATGGAAGTCCTCTTAGAGGACAAAGGCACCTATTACACCTCAGGAGTACTATGTGTCGTAACAAACTTTGTATCAAAGCATGAGGTTGAGTAATCTTAGGGTTAGTGTCTCACTAAACCACGTCTATATAGGGTCTTATTCATAATTGTGACGCGTGCTACACTTATGAATAAGAGACTATGTGACGCTTCAGAACTTTCACTCGCTTGTTATTCCATTAGTTGTGCCTAAAGGTCTTAGATCTATTTATTCCTTTTCTTCTAGTGTCTTTCTTGTGCTTATAGGCAATGAGTAAAAGAAGGAAAAATGCTCAAAGGGCTGAAGAGGAGACTTTGAATGAGGTTGTTCCCCTTCAAGATCCAGAAAACCCTCAAGTTCCTATTGAAGAAGGGGTTATGTCTAATGTCGAGATAAGGTCATCCATTCATAGCTTGAGTCAAGTGTTGGCTACCCAAGATGTTAGGGATGGAAGGGTGCAAGTGAACCCCAATAGAGTCACATTAGTTGACTTGATGAAAATTATATGCTAGATTTTAATGTAATATTGGGAATGGATTGGTTCCATGCTTGCTTTGCCAATATTGATTGTAGGACAAGGGTACTCAAATTTCAATTTCCGAATTAATCAATTTTTGAGTGGAAGGGGGAAAACACAAATCCTAAGGTAAAGATCATTTCGTGTCTAAAGGCTTACAGGTTTATTGCAAAGGGTTTTCTCTATAACATAGTAATAGTTAGGGATCTTTCATTTGAGGTCCCTCCCATAGAGTCGGTACCAATCATAAAGGAATTTCTTGAGTTCTTTCCGGATTACCTTCCCTGAAATTCCTCCCGAATGGGAAATTGACTTCAGCATAGATTTATTGTCGGATACACAACATATTCTCAACTCAAGGACTTGCTAGATAGGGGGCGTTTATTCAAACAAGCATATCTCTATGGGTTGCCCCAATATTATTTGTAAAAAAGAAGGATGGGTTTTTGAGAATGTGTATTGACTATCGTCAATTGAACAATGTCACTATAAAGAATAAGTACCCTCTCCCTAGAACTGTGACTTGTTTGATCAACTCCTAGAACCAAGTTACTTTTCAAAAATTGACTTGAGGTCGGGTATTCATAAACATAGAATGAAGGAGGTTGATATTCTGAAACACAACATTTCAAAAAATATATGGTCACATTGAACTCCTAGTGATTTTGGTTTCTCTAACTAGTGCCTCGGTGGCTTTCATCGGCCTTATTAACTGCGTGTTTTAAAAAGTATCTTGATTTGTTTATGATTGTATTTATTGATTATATTTTTATATATTCAAGTAGTCAAGATGATCCTATGAGTCATTTGAGGATATTTCTGTAAATGCTAAAGGAAAACCAGCTTTTCCTTAAATTTAGTAAATGTGAATTTTTGTTTAGTATTGTTGTGTTACTTGGCCACATTGATCCGAGGAAAATGGAAGTCCTCAAGAATTGGCCAAGACTTTTTAATCCTACCAACATCCAAAGTTTTCTAGAGTTGGCCGGTTTTCATAGGAGGTTTGTTGAGAGATTTTCGTCCATCCAATCTCCATTAACGGCTTTGACCCAAAAGAAATCTATGTTCGAATGGTTGGAACTATGTGAAGAGAGTTTCAAATTATTGAATGATAGACTCACCTCCGCTCTGGTATTGACTTTACCGGAGGGTACCGATGGGTTTGTGGTTTAGATTGATGCCTCCCGAGTGGGTCCATGGTTTGTGGTTATGCAACATGGCAAAGTAATATCATATGCCTCTAGGAAACTCAAGGCTCATGAGAAGAATTATCCAACTCATGATCTTGAACTTCCATCCGTTATTTTTGCATTAAAAATTTATAGACATTATCTCTATGGGGTACATGTTGATGTACTCACCGATCACAAGAGTTTAGAAAATGTAAATACCTTGAACGATTTGAATCTATGTCAAATAAGATGGATAGAACTTTTAAAGGACTATGACTGAGTGTCGTTTACGATCTCAGAAAAGAAAATGTAGTAGGGGATGACTTGACAAGAGTTTCCATGGGTAGTGTGAATCACGTGGTTGATGATAAGAAAGATTTAGTAAAAGATGTTCATAAGTTAGCTCGTTTGGGTGTCCTACTAGAAGACTCTTCAAAGGGTGGTTTGATGGTTTCCCAAAACTCTGATTCGTCTTTAGTGGTTGGGGTGAAATCCAAGAAATACCTTGATCCTATATTGATAGAGTTGAAGAAAACTATCATTAGTAAATGTAACGAGTCCTTCACGCAAGGAGAAGATGGGAGCTTAGGCACCAAGGAAGATTGTGTGTATTGGATGTGGATGGGTTGAGGGAATTTATCATTGAAGAGGCTCATGTCTCCCAATATTCAATTCATCATGGATCCAGAAAGATGTACCGCGACTTACGAGAAACCTATTGGTGGAATGGTATGAAAAGGGACACAGAATATTTTGATGCTAGGTGTACGAATTGCCAATAAGTAAAAATGGAACACCAAAGGTCGGCTCAATTAACTAAATATATATATATATATATATGAACATTGAATTCATGTTGGTCGTACTCAAAGGCAACACGACTCGATATGGGTCATGTGATTAGATTGATCAAGTCATCACATTGTCTTCCCGTAAAAGTCACTTATTGGGCGGAAGATTATGACAAATTTTACCTCAAAGAGATAGTTAAGTTAGTGGAGCTCCTTTATCCATAATTTTGAATAGAGTCACTCAACTTAATTCCTATTTCTTGAATGGTTTCCAAAGTGGGAGTGGTACGAAGGTGAAGCTTAGTACCAATTTTAATCCTAAGACCGATGGTCAAGCAGAACACACTATTCAAACCCTAGAAGATATTTTGAGGGAATGTGTTATCCAGTTCAAATGTAACTGGGATTACCACCTACCTTTGATGGAATTCTCCTACAAGAATAACTACCATTCGACCATCTCTATGGTACCCTTCGAGGCACTTTATGGGAGAAGGTGTAGATCCCCAGTTGGGTGGTATCATGTAGGTAAGTATGATCTACTTGGTACCAATTTGGTTTATGAAGCCATCGAGAAGGATCATGTTATAAGGGATAGGCTAAAACCAGCTCAAACTAGGCAAAAATCTTATGCCGACAATATAAATAGGTATCTTGAATTTTAAGTAGGATATTCAGTCTATTTGAAAGTTTCACCCGTAAAAAGGATGATGAGGTTCTAAAAAGAAGGAAACTTAGTTCCCGATATATGGGACCGTATGAAATTTTGAAAATAGTCGGGAGTGTGGAATATGAGTGGAAATTGCACAATGAGTTGGACATGATTCACCCAGTATTTCATGGTTCTATGCTCAAAAATTGTATAGTGAACCCGGTCTCCATTCTTCCTCTAGAAGGTTCACAGGTAAATGAGGATCTTTCTTATGAGGAGGTCCCGGTTGATATCTTGGATCGAAAACTAAGAATTTGAGGAATAAGAAGGTTTTCTCTGTAAAAGATCAATGGAGGAACCACCTTGTTGTGGGAGCTACATAAGAGGCCGAGGACGATATGAAGTCCCATTACTCTCACCTTTTTCCCTCGAACTCCTAGCCAAGGCTCAGGTTAGTTCCTTATATAATTATTATGAATAATATTGGACTTGTCATGTTTTTGTAATTTGTGCATATTGTAGTAGAAATTCATGCCTAAGTTGTGTTTAATGAAACATATTTCTTATGGTTAGCTTTCACTTAGTTATGTGTTGTGCTATATGTGTTCATGAAAATTGTATTGATCATTCTTGATGTTGTTATGATAAGAAATTATAATGTAAAACTATTTGTGTTCACATGGAGCTCACATTGAAATGGAGAAGGTAGTTCCTCCTTATATGATATGATAAAGTTGAGCTTATGTATAGGATATGTTGTGGATTAAGTTCCTATGTGTTAATGATATAATTATATGTTGAAAGGAGTGGATAATTCCTTCAATGAGTTGTGACTCACTTGATATAGATTTTTGTTGGTTGGGCTTCTAATCTTGAGTCTCTTCTTTCTATAAAGGACTAAAGGTGTCATTTGGGGACAAATGTACCGCAGGGGGAGGGGAGGGGAGTATTGACATACCCCGGAAATTTTATGACCTAGACAAGATCTTCAAAAATTAACTAATAATGATTTTCGACCTAAAAAGGTGTAATAAACTTGTCTAAGTGTTAGAACGAAAACACTATGAAACGACCATGACGTCCGGAAACTAGCGAAATTGAACTAGTGAATGTCCTTAATTCTTGGAAGGGTTGGGAATGTTGTATGAAATCTAAAACATGTAAATTAGGATATAAATAGGTAAAATAACGTATATAGGGATAAAGTGTCCACGTACAACCCACCAAGGACCGCCCGACGGGTACACGAAGGGACCTCACTTTGAACCAAGCAAGTTGCCAAGAGGCAGCAGCTTTTGTACATGAAGAAAGCCACTAAGAATCGCGTACTTGGATACCCAAGGCCAAAATCGTGGTCTGCGACGCAGACACATCTCACTCTTCTGTTTGAAGAATTAGTTTTGGAAATATGCGGGAGCAGCTCCGCAACGCGGACTTGTTTCTCGATGAAAAATCTTAAATTTAAGTTCGAGTTTGACTTAATTAATTGGTCAATTTAAGTGGGGCATCTTTTGGGTATTTTAGGGGAGGGTTATATATTTCATTTACTTCAGTTTTCCCTTGCAATCACTCACTCAACTCAAAACCCCCAAAAAATCCTTTAAAATTCTCTAGAAAATCCGTTGGAGCCAAAACTCAAGGAAGGGATTGGATTGGATAATTGAGTGAACATTCTACATAAATTGAATAATCAGATTCATTGAGGTATGATTTTTGATCTTTGAAACTCTATTCATCTTGGAGCCCAACTTTCAATGACGTTTTCTAAAGTTTTCAAAGATGAATTGTCCAATTTACCGTCTATGCATGGGTTCCTGTATTAATGGTTTTTAATAATTAATTAATTATTTCATTGTTATTTATTTGATGATTTTAAGATCAATTAACCTATGAACCAATGTAATTGATAAACCCTAGCTTTTGACTACTTTATAAGTTAAGTGATTTGGACTTAAAGTGTATGAATTCTAGTGTAGATTCCTATGGGCTAATGAATGATGTGATAATTATATTGAATTGATATCTAGGTTGTTTTAGATTGATTAATTTATTGTGAATTTACTTAGTTTAATTGAGCATTCTTATAATTTCATCGAATTATTGGTTATGGCCATTAGTAAGGGTCTTATGGTATTAAATTGAATGGTTTGTCATTGGATTTAAGTGTTGAGTATGGAGAAGTAGTACGCTGTCCGAATTCAATTTATTTTATGTTAATTAGACTTTAGTTATATTGTGACTGGTATGTTCCACTTATGGTGGCAATGTTATGTGCTTTATTTGCAATTTATGTGGCCTTGTCGGTGTTATTTTGATTAATATAATAACCATGGCCTTGTTGGCAATTGCTTGAAGTAATGTGGTTATTTATGTAGTTCATTATGTGGAGTATGATAATATCTAACTATATGATAGTAATTTAAAAATATATGTGGTTTCTTCTATTGATGTTACTTAGGTTATCATGTTAGACTATGACTTTGGGTTTCTTATATGACTATATGAGTTTATGAGGTTAATATTGATGATGATATGATAGTCTATAGGATGTCTTAAATAGTAAATTGTTATGTCTATGTGTTTCTAGAATGACATGTAATATGTGTTAAAGTGAAGCATCTTGTGTCTTGTCTTAGTTGACTTGTATCTCTTAGTTGATGCATGTATGAATGTAAATATGGTATCTCTTGACTTAGGATGCTAAAGCCTCTAGTATTGTATGTATGAATGACATGAGACTTTAAATGAAGTTAAGAGAGTCTTTTATGTGAAACCTTTAACCTAGTGGTAAGGTTATTGTTGTTGAAGTCGAAAGTCGTAATGGTGTCCTTAAAGTGAAGTAATGATAGACTTAAGGTCAATTGTCTTGAATGGCATCATATCAAACCTTAGGAAATTCATTATGAGCCTCTTTTCCCCAATGTAAGGTAGACCTAGTGGACCTTTCTTTGGTAGGATAAATGTGATTGGTTACGAACATGATATGGGACCCCTTTATATGAACCATAATTGTGAATAACTCTATGAGAACAAAGGCTAACACCGAGTGAGTATCGTAAGGAATGTAGTTCAAGTTTAAAAATGATACTATATTACAAAGCTTACCCTTCATATTCCTTAAGCATTTGCCTACATGGGATGTGTATATGTTCTAACACTAACAAGTAGAACACCCTCATCGGATAGAACTCTAGATTCTGGTATGGGACGTTATCTAAACATTGCACAAGAGGCTTTGAAGGTGTTAGTGAGAGTCCCTATGTCTTCTCAATGACTATTATTTGAATGTCCTTATTTTATTAATAAGTCTTAAATGAACTAATGAATTTAATGAATTAATTTAATAAAGGAAGTATGTAAATGAATATGTACTTATCTAGAATGGTTAATGGTTGTCTAGTTAAGGTGTGAATAGGGCATAGGAATAGTCACTTCGTATCTTACGTAGATAAGTCTTAAGAATGACTCTAGTCAGGAAAGATGTTGATTATGTGGACCTGATCTAGGCCTTAGGTTGTCTTAAAGATTATTTAGGTAGTAAGAGTTCAATCATGGACATTATCTTCTTGATTTACTTAAGTAAGCCTTTTGATAACTTTTTGTAAGAGAATGTCATATTATCTATACATTGTTGTGTCAAGTGAGAATGATTCTTTCATAGGTAGTCTATAGGATCTCTTAAGTATGTGTGTAAGGGATTGTATGGGTGATCGCTTCACAACTCACTCGAGTGAGACTTAGAATCACCTTTGGTAGGAGAATCTCATGTTCATATATTTGATGTCTTGTAAGTTTGTATGTGTGTTATTAAAAGTAGTCTTAAGGATCATTTAGACATGCCTAGAGAGGTTTTACGGGTGGTCTCTCTTTGTGTTGCTTAAGTGAGTCTTAGGATAGCTTTTAGTGATAATACTACATGCTAGGAAGTGTAAAAAGGGAAGATGAGACACTTCACTATAACAGTGAAACAATTCACTATACAGTGAATTAAGCTTACTATAATGTTGCCTAAAAAATATGAATAATTTTTCAAATGTTATCTTAAGTGATTCTAAGGTGTTAAATGATATTCCTATGATTTTGATATGATTTTTAAAAGAAATTATTGCATATTTTTAATAAATGTCAATTTTCATGATTTTTTTGCATTATGCCATACATAGTACATGTGGTGTACTAATTTCATGCTTTTATCTATCACTATAGTGTTTGGTAGGTGAGGAGCATTTAGAAAGCAAGACTTTGATAGTGGCATCATTCAAGTGAAGTTTGAAGTATGTTCTCAATTGACTCAATGACATATATGGATGTCTTTTATTTCAAAGTATAGTAATTGACTAAGCATTTCAATATTTTGAAGTATGGTCCGTGTCCCATGAATTCTTATGTCTAAGTGTGATTAGATTGAGACTTAGAATTTCCTATGATTTTATATGAAAGTTATTTTAAAGAATATGAAATTTTTTGTTAATAATTTTAATTCCCCACTACTTTTCATTATGTATATGCAATAAACTATACGTAAGGGCTTTTATAAGACCTCCGAGATGTAAACTATGTCAGTTGCACTCCGAGAGTGCAATATCTCCTAGGGTGTGATTTCGAGATGTGAAAAACTTGGTATTAGAGCATAGGTTATGAAAGTAGTCTTAGGAATCGAAAAGTCTCATCAAGTCACGTCTAGTAGAGTCTTGAACATCGGAGTGAGTTGCGACACATATAAAGGCAAAAGGCTATAGGACAGTAGAGTTTCCCTTATTTTCTACTCTTTTGTCGTGTCGTACAATAAAAGTTATGAGTACTCTTTTCATATGGTTTCCTTATGTTTCTAGGAAGATGAATATACTGAGGACACCGTCTAGGAGAGTTAAGGAGAATGATGTGCATGAGTAGATTGCTCCTCAAGTTGAGTAAGCTGAGCAAGTTCATCAAGGTTCTCAACATGATCAATTCCCTATTGTTAAATGAGTAAATGATGTTCCAGTGGTTTCCCCCGATTTGATTTATAGTAATATTTGTGAGGCTTTGCTTGTTTTAGCCTGAGACGTGACTACTTAAGTGAATTTGAGTATGTTCCTAGGGTGAATATTGTGGAGAGCAGTATGACCTCTATGTTATGAGACTTTGTGAGAATGAATCTTCATATCTTTCTTCGATCTATGGTGGGAGAGGATCCTCAAGAGTTCCTAGATAGAATGTACAAGGTATTGAGTGCTATGAGAGCTACATCTAGTAAGAAGGTGTAGTTAGCTTCATATCAATTGAGGGAGGTTTCTCAAGTGTGGTACACTCAATGGAAGAACAATAGGTTGGTGGAGTAGGGTCCTATTGAATGGGAAGAATTTAAAGAAGCTTTTCTTGGGAAGTACTTTCCCCTTGAGAGGAGGTTAGTTAAGGTAGAGGATATTGTCAATCTCAAGCAAGGCCTTATAAGTGTTGAGGAATACTATTTAATGTTCTCTATGTTATCTACATATTCCCCGTACCTCGTGTCTAATCAAAGGGATGTCATGAGTACATTCGTTACGCGTGTCACTGATCTAGTAAGGGAGGAATGTCATACGGGGATGTTACATCATGATAGGACCTTAGATAGACTCATGGTGTATGCCCAATGAATTAAAGAGTCTAAACTTAAGAGGATGTCTAGAAACTTGAAAAGGAGTGGTTCTAGGGACCCAGATCAAACTAGGATAAAAAAGAGGGTTCAAACTCAAGAAGAACCTAGGAGTTTTAAGGTGGAATTTGCGAAAGGAGGTTGTTCTAAAAATGTCAAACCTACATGTGCCACTTGTGGAAAGAGGCACTATGTCAAGTGTCTAAGGGGTACCGGGAGTTGCTTTTGTTTTGGTAAATAAGGACACAAAGTGAGAGTTTATCCTACCATTGATTCTTGAGGAAGAGAGGGTAAGCAAGTTGCCCCTAGTGTTCCGATGGAGGATGTTCCAAAGGCAAAGGCTTGTTTCTATGCACTTCGGACAAGAGGATCAAAGTTGTATGAGAATGATGATGATGATGTTTGTAAGCTTGTGTTTCTTTTAGCAATATGAGTTCCTTCTAAGTGGGCTAGTATGGTTAGTAGATTAGAGTAGAAAGTCATGAAAGAATGTTTCATGTGCATGATATTTAGGACTTCTGTTGAAATTGAATTTAATTGATTCATTTCATTGTGAATTTTATGAAGTTATGAGTATGTTTTAGCATGATTTTATATGGTGTTACCTTTCATGCTAGAAATTTTTTATTTTGAATTGCCTAAAAGTTGCATTTTATGGAAAAATTGCATAAATTATTGTTAAGGGGGCTGCCTGTTCACTGATTAATTTTTCAAAATTCGACTACCTCAATATTCGGTATAAAATTGTTGTAATGAGTTAATAACCGATTTAAATGAGTAAAATATTGAATATATAAAATGAGTTTTTAATATTTGGAATGAAGCATGTGAATTTAATAGCATAATGAGTTATAGAATTTCCATCTAGTTCTTGTTGTGTTGTGAATCTGTACACTATTTCGAAATGTTTTGTTTTTGTATGTAATATGGTATGGTTATGAGATGATAATTGAATCTCTATTGTTGGAAGTGTTCGGAAAGTGGCAAGTGTAATGCGAGGACGAATGTTGTCCAATTAGAGGAAATGTAAGATCCCAAAAATAACTTAGGTGAAATAGAGCATAACATGTTTGTAATTATGGTATAAGGTCCTAAAGTAGTCTAATATATGTTAGTCAGGCAATGTCTAACAGTTTAGGTGCATTGGAAGTCAAAACATCAAGGGACGACTAAGACGTTCAGCGACTAAGTCACATATTTGCCTCATATGTGGTTTTATGTTTTTATGTGTGATTAATGAGTTTATAAGGTACTTAAGTGAGTTATTATAGTGTATATAGGGAGTGTGTCAATTTTCGTGAAGTTTGTAGGTCAAACGTCCATGTCGTTCAAAATATTTGTCTTGAAATGACCTTGTGTATCTATGTGCGTTTCGTTGAGTTTTACATGTTTGTTTTGGATGAAATTCATGTGAGAGGTCCTAAAATCGTATAAGAACATGCTTGAGTGTGAAAATTCTTGGAAAATATCCCAAGGACCATCCAATGGTACTTGAGGAAGGACCCATAGTTGGTGCCGAAGACTGCCCAAGACAGCCTACCAACAGTGCCAATCGACCCCCAGTGGGTTAGTGGACACCCCGTTTGTGGCTTATCATCGATTTTTACTTAGCCGAGGGGAGATAAATCCAAAAAGAAGCCTCAGTCCTAGGCCACGGACAAACAGAACAGTCCGTTCATAAAGGGACAAGCCATCGTTTGACAACCGTTGGTGGACTGCCTCCCTGCGCAGTTCACTGTTAAGTTAAGGGGTGAACTTGTAGATTCACCCAACGTACAAATAAGAGTATTGGGGGTTCCTTAAGGGTACTTTGGGAAATTTAAATATGTTTCTAATCCTAAAACACTTAGAAGATTTCATTCTTCAAAATCAAAAACCCAAATTCCTTTAGAAATTCTCTAGAACTCCATTGGAGCCAAAACTCGAGGAAGGGCTTTGATTGGAGAATTGAGTGAATATTCTTCATTAAATTTAGGAATTAGATTAATTAAGGTATGGTTTTTGATCCTTGAAGCTCTATTCATCAAGCAACCCAACTTTCAAAAATGTTTTTTAATGTTTTCAAGATGAATTGTCCAATTTCATGATCTATGTATGGGTTTTTGCATTAATGGTTTTAAGCATTAATTAGTGATTAAATTTTTATTAATTTTATGAGTTTAACTCAATTAACCTATGAACCTATGTAATTGATGAACCCTAGCCTTTGACTACTTTATGGGTTAAGTGATTTGAACTTAAAGTGTATGAATTCTTGTGTAGTTTCCTATGGGCTAATGAATGATGTGATAATTATATTGAATTGATATCTAGGTTGTCTTATATTGATAAATATGTAGTGAATTGACCTAGTTTCATAAAGTATTGCTATAATTGAATTGAATTATTGGTTATGGCCATTGGTAAGGGCCTTATGGTATTGAATTGAATGGTTTGGCATTGGATTGAAGTGATGCGGATGTTGTGGTGGTACGCTGACATAATTCCATTTATTTTATGTTAATTAGACATAAATTATGTTTTTATTGGTATGGTCCACCTATGGTGATGGTGTTATGTGCTTTACTTGCAATTGATGTGGCCTTGTCGGCGTTATTTTAAGTAATATGACGAACATGACCTTTTCACCAACTACTTAAAGTTATGTGGTTACTTTTGTAGTTGATTATGTGAAGTATGATAATATATACCTATATGATAAGAAATGTGAAAGTATATGCGGTTTCTTATAATGATTTTACTTAGGTGATCATGTTAGACTATGAGTTGTGTGTATAGTCTTAGGGTTGATGTATGATTATTCATATTTGACTATATGAGATTATTAGGGTTATATTTATGATGATATGATAGTGTAAAGGATGGCGTAAAGAGGATATGGTTATGTGTACGTGTTTCTAGAATGACATGTAATATGCGTTAAAGTGAAGTATGTTTTGTCTTGTCTTGGTTGACTTGTGTCCCATACTTGATGCATGTTTGACTGTGAATACGATATGTATTTACTTAGGATGCTAAATCCTATTACTATTGTATTTATGAATGACATGACACCTTAAATGAAGCGAAGAGAGTTTTTTACGTGAAACCTTGAACCTAATGGTAAGGTTTTGAATATTAAAGTTGAAAGTCGTAATGGTATCCTTCAGGTAAAGGAATGATATACTTAAGGTTTATTGTCTTGCACAACATCATATAAAACTTTAGGAAATTCATGATGAGATTCTTGTCTCCATTGTAAGGTATCCCTAGTGGAACTTTCTTTGGTAGGGTAAATATGATTAGTTACGAACTTGATATGGGACCCCTTTATACGAACCATAAGTATGAATTACTCTATGTGTAAAAAGGCTTGAACTGAATGAGTATTGTTAGGGAAGTAATTCAAATTAAATAATGAGAGTATATTACAAAGCACACCCTTCATATTCCTTAACCTTGTGCCTACATGGAATGTGTCTATGTTCAACTATTTGCAAGTAGAACACCCTCATCAGAGTAGGATAGAACTTCAAATTCCATGGTCTTCTATCATGGTCTATGTCGGTTATTGTCTATTCTCATCATATGGGATACCTAATAGCATTATTGAAAGTAGTATGAAGTTTATGTGCTGGTATGGGACGCTATCTAGACATTGCACAATAGGCTTTGAAGGTATTAGTGAGAGTCCATAGGTTTTGTCGAAGACCATTATTTGAATGTCCTTATGTTATGAATGAGTCATAAATGAACTAATGAATCTAATTAATTATGTTAATAAAGGAAGTATGCTAAATGAATAAGTACTTATCTAGAGTAGTTTAGGGTTGTCTTGTTAAGGTCACTTCGTATCTTACCTAGATAAGTCTGAAGAATGACTCTAGTTAGGGAAGATGTAAAATATGTGGACATAATCTAGGCCTTAGGTAGTCTTAAGGATTATTTAGGTAGTCATGAAAAGGTCAATCATGGGTGGTGTCTTCTTGATTTATTTCAGTAAGTCTTTTGATAGCCTTTGGTAAGAGAATGTCATATTATCTATATGTTGTTGTTTTAAGTGAGAATGATTTTATCATAGGTAGTATATAGGATCTTCTAATTGTTGTGTGTAATGGATTGTATGGGTGGTCGCTCCACAACTCACTCGAGTGAGACTTAGAAATACCTTTTCTAGGAGAATGTCATGTTCATATGTTTGATGTCTATGCTTCTTATTATAAGTAGTCTTGAGGATCATTTAGGCATGCCTAGAGTTGTTGTATGGGGGGTCTCTCTTTGTGTTGCTTGAGTGAGTCCTAGGATAACTTTTAGTGAGAAAACAACATGCTAGGAGTGTAAAAAGGGAAGAATAGACATTTCATTGTAACAGTGAAGCAATTCACTGTACAGTGAATTAAGCTTACAATAATGTTGCCTCAAAAATGTGAATAATTGCTTAAATATTATCTTATGTGATTCTAAGGTGTCAAGTGTTATTCTTATTATTATGATATGATTTTTAAAGCGAAAGATGCATATTCATAATAAATATCCGTTTTCATTATTTTTATGTATTATGCCATACTTAGTACATGTGGTTGTACTAATTCCATGCTTTTATCTATCCCTATAGTGGTTGGTAGGTGAGGAGCATTTGGGAAGCCAGAATTAGATTGTAGCATCATTGAAGTGAGGTTGAAGTATGCCCTCAATTTACTCGAGGGCATATATGGATGTATTTTATTTTAAAGTATTGTAATAAACTAAGTATTTCTACATTTTGAAGTATGGTCCATGTACCAAGTATTTTTGTGTCTATATTTGATGAGATTTAGACTTTGTATATCCTTTGATTTTATATGAAAGAGATTTTAAGTACTGAAATGTTTTATGAAAATTTTTGATTTTGCACTACATTACATTATGTATATGTGATTAATGATACATCAGGTCTTGTATAAAACCTTCGAGAGGTCAATGACGCCGGTTGCACTCCGAGATTTCCATATCTTCTAGGGTGTGATCTTAGTATGTGATATGTCAACTAATGAGACCCCACCAACAGTCTGTTGATGGACAAACGGTCCGTTGGTTAGGTCTCTTCTATGAGCTACCAAAAATCTGTGAAAGGGGCTGCCTTAGCTTGGCATGTTTGGTAAATTCACCCAAGTCTTTTAAGGACCTTAGACAATTATTTAGGGTTAGTCAGGTATATTAAAAAATTTCAAACCGTAAGACCTAATTTTAGACCTTATTTCCTATAACACAGACCCCCTCTCCCATAGAACTCTCTATCGAGTCAACATTGGAGCTAGAACTCAAGGAGGACTAGGAGGGATGTTTTGTACGTATTTATCACCAAAATTAGTGGATTTCCTTCTCATTAAGGCATGGTATCCATCCTTGAACCCTCTTCCTTTCAAGGAGTCATTTCCAAAAGATTTCAAAAAAGCTTGTCAAACTCTACTTTCTTCTATTTTTTATTCTAAAGTATGGGTTTTATTGTAAAAGTGTTTTAATGATTCACATTATTTTCTTCTAATATTAATTTATGGTTTTAATTTAAAAACCCAAATGAACTCATTTTTATGCATATTTCAAACTTTTAGCTTAAGAAATGGGTTAAATTAACATGTTTGTGTAGGGTATGAACTTTGGCTTTTTGGTGTTGCTATTATGGTTTATCTACTTACCTAAGGGACTTATTATGATAAAATATTGAGAAATTGTTTATAGGTGGTTATGGTTTAGTTATATGGTGAGTTGCTTTTATTGTATAATTTTTATTATAAATTGTTGTTGAGTGGTATGATCCACCTTCTTGGTGGCGGTGTTTACTTGATTCTTTTGGATATAATTGGTGTGTATTGTGAGTATGGAATTGAAGTCTTAGTGTGTTAAATGAAGTGATAATGAAGATACTTCTTTTAATGTGTATTGTGGAGATTCAATTACATGTTGTGCTTACATTATGCCTATCAGAAGTATATGATTATGTGGAGCATGTAAAGTGTGTGCTTTGATGAATTGAAGGTCTAAAGAATGTATAGAAGTTAAATGTAAATAAAATGATGCTTATGTACGTCGTGTGCTCACATTTACATACACACACACTCAAATAAATGAATAAAGCTAAGTTAAGTAAATAGAGGAGTTTTGAGGTGGCTACACTTCGTCAGTTGAGATGTTGTATTACAATGTACATTTTCATATGAGTACATATCATTAGTAGTGAATGAGTTATTAATAGCAATCTCCTTATCCCTTAACTATGCGCTCTCATAGGTGTATCTAATGGGCAAGTGATATACCGTGGTTTAACGGTATTATTAATACTTTTTCCTTAAGTTTAGTGTGTCCAAAGTCTTTTTGTGCTAATTTTTATATAAGTTTCTCCATATTTGCAGGAAATCTGTCTAAAGAAGAATGCGGAGGTTTTTGAGAGAAGAAATGCAAAAGAGACCACCTACAGAGCTTGTGATGGTCCGTCATGTTCGTGACGGTCCGTAGGTGGCAGCATGGTACAGCTGCTGAAGGAAGATGGGGAAGTCTGACCAAGTGTGGGGTTACGAAAAGCGTGACGGACCATCGTGTCCATGATTGTCCATCCTGCAGGTTCGTCATGAAGTTCAGAGAAGTAGTCCCACTACCCATATTCTAAGAGTTCAAGTGTTTTGGAACGGAGACCCTCGACGGACTATTGTGCCTGTGACGATCCGTCATACCTGCCGTTGAGGGTAATGAAGAGAGCAGTAGAAGAAATTGAACAAGTATGGGACGATGGAGTCAGAGTCCGTGACGGTCCGTCGTGACCACGATGATCCGTCGCAATGTCCATCGATCCAGCCGCGTTTTGACAGATTTCCAGCAAATAGAGTACTTGTTTAATTAGGTTTTTATTTTCTATAAATAGTTCAAAAAACCTCGTTTTTGAGGTTAGACTTTGGATTATTTGGTTAGGCCCTTGATTATTGTTAGATTCTTGATTATTTTGAGATTCTTTGAATTGATTGTTTTTGATTTTTATTGATTAATCAAGCCAACTTTAGGATTTTACACTTTCTCATTGAAGTAAGTACATGAATTCTTATACCATATATTTGAATATTGTGATTATTACTATGTGTAACTAAACTCTATAACTAGGGTTGTGGGAACCATAGGCAAATATTTAGGTAAAATCTAACTAAAATAACAATCCTAAAATAGTGACTTGCATGTATTGATAATTCTTTCTCTTAGAAGTGTTTTTAACGGATGGACAATGTTAGAACTCACCAGAATGCTACTTGCCGGACCAAGGAGGTAGATAATAGGAAAAGAATTATCAACATAGATTTAGTGTATACTATCTAATAGGCTAGTATTGACTGGTACGAGGTTATAACTTAGTCAAATATCGAATACGATGCTTAATATGAGGTAAAGATAAGGGTTAGGATAGAAACACACGTAGCCGGACCAAGGTGCGGAGTGAAATTTTCTAGATGTCGGACGATGGATTTAGAAATACATAACTTATCACTTTGCGTGCAAGACACTAGGAAAGAATTGTTATAGCTAGACTTATCAAGTTATGAACCTGTGGGGAACACGTTAACCTAGTTACTTTGATTAATTGATTAAACTCCAATATTCGAAGTTGTTAGTTGTCTCCTTTTATTTTGCTAGTTATTTTCATTTATTTAGGAATAGAAACCCCCCTTTTTTATCATTTTATACTTTCCAAGGAAGTAATTGACTGAACAATAGTAATAACAGATTGAAGTTAAGTCTAAACTATTTTCCTCTTGGGAATGATCCCAACCTCATTAGTTGGGTTATTTACTTGACACGACCGCTTTACTTCTTATTTGAGAAGTAAGTTTGAGCGTATCAATTTTGGCGTCACTGCAGCGTAGGCCTCGTCTTATGAGGCTGACAGTTCGGAATCCACACCCAGTTCACCAGCTCGTGCTCTCACCCGGGTTACTGACCAGCCTAACCAGTAGTGTGTCGACGGGCAGTTTCAAGTCTATTCCGATGCAAAGTTCCTGAATGACAAAGGAGTTATGACTTAGACACTTACATTGGAGCGGCAGGTCCTTACGGGAAGTCTCCCGATGATGCCTGAGATCCACAATCTCTTCACCAGACATCGACTGGAGTGGACAGCACGTCCGTTGGGACGTTATAGTGAAGAGCTGGTCCGAGAGTTCTACGTATCCTACGTAGCGACTCTCCAATCACAGATTGATAGCCGGGTTGCCCACGCCAAATAGGCGCCACTGGAGTAGGTCCGAGTATGTAGCGTTCCGGTTGATATCTCCCTTCCTGCAATCCACCGGTTTCTATACGGTGAGAATGTTAATGTTAATCGGACCCCTCTCACTGCCGAGTTTGACTACGATGGCAAATTGT
Organism: Solanum lycopersicum; assembly: GCF_036512215.1. Taxonomy (NCBI): domain Eukaryota; kingdom Viridiplantae; phylum Streptophyta; class Magnoliopsida; order Solanales; family Solanaceae; genus Solanum; species Solanum lycopersicum. The sequence goes on along the minus strand of NC_090804.1, from coordinate 17,150,565 downwards.
CAAAGATGGCCAATTTCTGCGTGAGACATCGCTGAGAGAGACCACCAAGAGGTGGATGGCCCTGCACTTGTCCGTTGATGGAGAGGGTGCCGACTGGGTGACTGAGCCGAAAGGGGCCATCAAAAAGGCCAACCTCACTTTCACGGTGAAGTTTTATGGTTGATTGTCCGCCACTGCCTTTCCCCAACAGCCGCTGATAATATCGTCACATGGGATCAAGCAACACTAATGGCGGCGATGATAGCCGGGTTCGAGGATGATTTTTCATGGCTTATACAGGTGGTCATGCACGAGAGGGCTTTTAAGGTCACAACTATTTACCCTTTCCCGTGCATGATATTTTCTCTATGAAGGTCCGCATGTGTGCCTATATGGAACGTTGATCAGCTCAAGACCCCTCTTGGCACTGTTCATATCGGCCTCATCAGAGATGAGGCCAATGAGTTGGCTCCACTTGGTGAAAATCTTGCTGATACGGTATCACAGGCCCGCACGGCTACGCAGGCGGCTTCCACTGACACTACCCCGGTCGAGTCTATCCCAGGTAGTACCACTGTCTCGAGCTCCTCTCGCTCAGCCCCTTTACCCGCTCTAGTCCTGCTTGCTAGGGTTCAGAAATTAGAGGCGCAAATGAAAACACTTTTGCATCATATCCAGCCTTGGATGCAGAGGTCTATTACCAAGGCAGAAGAGCGTTTGGAGTGGAGAATGGTCCAGCACATAGAGCGAAAGATCGCTGAGGTTCATCAGCGCTTGGACGCTTTTGAGGTGCGAGTGCTAGCCCGACCAGCCCCTCTGGTGGATGTGTCGACCCTTCAGGCTGCGGTCGATAGTCTTCGCACAGATATTGATATGATCTTAGAGACTAGGGTTCCTGAGTCGGAGGCCCCTTCTTTAGAGCCTGCTGAAGACACAGTGATGGCGTCCCTATTCGCCACTTCAGAGATTCCACCACCTCCCCCTCGAGAGCATGCCAAGAGGCGTATGGGTCGAGAGGAGGATGAGGCCGAGAACAGAAGAAGGAGCGTCGTGAGGAGGAGGCGCGTCAGATAAGAGCAGAAGAGTTAGTTGTTGGTCCGTCTAGCTCCAGAACTGTGGAGATAGCGGGAGGCACTGTTGATAGAGTTGTTGATGCTGAGGACACCACTGAGGGTGTCCAGATTACAGAGGTAGTGGGTTTCGGGGAACCAAACCTACCAGCTTGCTGATCGTCGGCGCTTTGCGCCCAGGTTTTCTTCACCTACCACTCTAGTATTTAAATTTTTTTTATGCATTGGGGACAATTGCATGTCTTTTTGTTGGGGGTGGGGTAAATGGAAAGTGAGTGCTAGGGTGAAGTTTGAGTATCCCAATTCACTATCCTCTTTTGGGGTTTTCTTGCCTGTGTTCTTTTTCCCCAAAAGACTGATTACTTTTTCCGTTGAACCGGCATGTCTATATCTTGTGTACATTGTTTAATTCTTGAGCATGATGGCTAAAACGATATCCTGATAAAATGGAAAATGATGCATTACTAGGTAGTAATTGATAAATGTGTGGCTCTAAGCATGAGATAGAGGTACACCACTGCATGACCCTAAGTCTAAAATTCGAACTAGGTGTCTGATAATCTTGTAGAGTGATGAGATGTCAAGTGAGTGTGAGGAACATTTGAATAGTCCACTATTTGTACTGAGCTAGAACTTGCCTGGTTAGTCCTGCTTAAAGTAAGCTGTAATAGATAATTAGGAAAGGATCATAGGCCATAATTCAATAGCCCATTTTTAGCGTAAATAAGAGAAAATCAAATGAAATTTATCCTTCTTTGATCCAAATGATTTGAGCTTAAAATAGACCTTTCTTTTTCATACCAACTAATCTTTTCTGGGAATAATGTGTTGGCCCTGGTCCCTCCTTGGACATGTGCACCTTAGCTTATACCAAAAGCATAAGTTGAGGGTGGCTAATGCAGTAAGCAACCTTTTTATGGCCCTGACCCAACTTTGGGTATTGTGTACTTTGACTCATGGCAAAGCCATGAGTTAAGGGTGGCTATTATGAGGAATGCTCTGGAAAATGGGGTTGAAAGAACAAAGAGAGAGAAAGAACAAAAGTAAAGTGACTCATGAATTAGTTGAAAGAAAAGTAAAAAAAATTACAAGAAATACAAGCAAGAAAAGAAGAGAGTCACTTACACAAATGAAGAAAAAAGGGAAAATAGCAATGTTAAAGAATATGGGAAACTGGGCAAAATAAAATGATAGAAAATGGTATGTTTAGTCGATATGTCAAGGAGGGCAAAAAGTCACTAAAGTATACCTAAATATACCCTACCTGACCCTTATCCTATGTTACAATAGCGAACTTAAAGCAGTGAAAATAAGGGCAAGCTTATGGAAATAGGTATGAATGAGTGTGAATTTGTTCTGAGAGTGAGTGCTGAAAAGTAATGCTTATACTCAAACCGAAATCATTGTGTGAAACATGAGGATTTTGTTTTGAAGTGTGGACACTAGTTGCATTACTGCAAATATTAGCACCTCAGTGAGAAATTGAAGAGGATAGGTGTTAGTGCATGGTGAGTCGGTGTCATGGTCTGATTCCACATAATTCAAGACTAATAGTGTAGCATGCATAAATATGATGAGATAAATCGGGATTGATAGCCAAATGATTGCAAAGGATAAAACATGGATACCATTGTACAAAGATTGTGTATTGAGTCATTGTGCGTCGCTTGAGGACAAACAACGAATTTAAGTTGAGGGTGTTGATATACCGTGGTTTCACGGTATTATTAATACTTTTTCCTTAAGTTTAGTGTGTCCAAAATCCTTTTTGTGCTAATTTTTATAGAAGTTTATCCTTAATTGTAGAAAATCTGTCTAAAGATGAATGTGTAGGTTTTTGAGCGAAGAAATGCAGAAGAGACCACCTACGCAGCTTGTGACGGTCCGTCATGTTTGTGACATTCCGTAGGTGGCAGCGTAGTGCAGCTACTGAAGGAAGATGGGCAAGTCTGACCAAGTGTGGGGTTACGGAAAGCGTGACAGACCATTGTGTCCATGACGGTCCGTCCTCCAGGTTCATCATGAAGTTCAGAGAAGTAGTCCCACTACCCATATTCCAAGAGTTCAAGTGTTTTGGAACGGAGACCCTCGACGGACCGTTGTGCCTGTGACGATCCGTCATAACTGCCGTTGAGGGTAATGAAGAGAGCAGCAGAAGAAATTGCACAAGTATGGGACGAAGGAGTCCATGACGGTCCGTCGTGACCACGACGATCCGTTGCGATGTCTGTCGATCCAGTCCTGTTTTGACAGATTTCCAGCAAATAGAGTACTTGTTTAATTAGTTTTTTATTTTCTATAAATAGTTCGAAAAACCTCATTTTTGAGGTTAGACTCTGGATTATTTGGTTAGGCCCTTGATTATATTTAGATTCTTTATTATTTTAAAATTCTTTGAATTGATGGTTGGTGATTTTTGTTGATTAATCAAGCGAAGTTTCGGATTTTACCCTTTCTCATTGAAGTAAGTACATGAATTCTTATATCATATATTTGAATATTGTGATTATGACTATGGGTAACTAAACTCCTTAATTAGGATTGTGGGAACCATAGGAAAATAATGAGGTAAAACCTAACTAAAATAACAATTCTGGAATAGTGTCTTGCATGTATTGATAATTCTTTTGCGTAGAAGCCTTTTTACCGGATGGCCAACGTTAGAACTCGCCTTAATGCTACATGGCGGACCAAGGAGGTAGATAATAGGAAAAGAATTATCAACATAGATTTAGTGTATACTATCTAATAGGTTAGTATTGATTGGTACGAGGTAATCACTTAGTCAAATATCGAATACGATGCTTAATATGAGGTAAAGATAAGGGTTAGGATAGCAACACACGTAGCCGGACCAAGGTGCGGAGTGAAATTTTCTAGATGCCGCACCAAGGATTTAGAAATACATAACTTATAACTTTGTATGCAAGATACTAGGAAAGAATTGTTATAGTTAGACTTATCAAGTTATGAACCTGTGGGGAACACGTAAACCCTAGTTACTTCGATTAATTGATTAACTCCAACATTCGAATCTGTTAGTTGTCTCCTTTTATTTCGCTAGTTATTTTCATTTATTTAGGAATAGAAACCCCCCTTTTTATCATTTTATGCTTTCCAAAGAAGTAATTAACTGAACAATAGTAATAATAGATTGAAGTTAAGTCTAAACTATTTTCTTCGTGGGAACGATCCCAACCTCACTAGTTGGGTTATTTACTTGACACGGCCGCTTTACTTTTTATTTGAGAAGTAAGTTTGAGCGTATCAGCAAGCCATGTAAAAGCTAAGAGAATGACCTTACTCTAGGAAAGTGAGGATCCCCCATCCGATAGGGATTAATATCGGTATTCCGTGTCTAGCTCTCCTGGCCTATGTAGGTTAAGTTGACCCCCAAAAAAGAAATGAATGTGATAAGTCTTCTAAAAGAGTGTGCTGCTTAGGGTAGATAGTTGAATGAGACACTTTGGTTTAAAATTGTGGAAATCCTTCTCTAAGTGTAAATTATGTTTCTTATGTCGTTTTACTTATATATTCATAAAATGTTTTACTTAATTGCCTTTAAATATATATATCCTAAAATGTCCCTTTTTGCAGTAATACTTAGTACATTATTTGTAATAACCCCATACTTTTCTATACTCTATACTATCTCAAGATTTTGTATGTCCCCATATATTCGAGGAAATAGTTTGTTTTTTCTTAGTTTTAATATTAAGACATTTTATGAATTTTCTTTCAATGCAAAGGGTTATGCCCCTAATATATTATATTGTGTCTTTAAGTCGGTTTGTAACGATCAGATTCTCTAAATATTTATGAAAGACCTAGCTTTTTATTTAATGTCGGGAAAAGTTTGAAATTCTTCACTAGTTTTCATTTCTTATGTAATGAACAGTAGTTAAGGGCTTGTACAAGACTTAAGAAGATCAAGAACGCCCGCTCATGACCCAAGGGTTCTCCCTTACTTCTAGGTGGTTCTTTTGGGTGTGACTGTTAAATACTTCAACTTCCTAAAAATGGAATCATCATATAAATACAACGAGCATCTAACACCTTCAAGAACATGATCATAATACATTAACATGTACAAGAGCGTAAACACCGCCACCATAAGTGGACCATACCATTCAACACAATTCAATATACATTCTAAACTAATTAGAGGAAATAGGTCAACTTACCAAATCTCCAAGATAATGATAATCTTGTTCAATTCTGAACAATTTATAATCAATTGATATGGATAAGACTAGGATTAATCAATATACTAAAATGTAATAATAATTGAATTATAGTCTAGTCAAGATCACAAGACCCATAACATAACATAATTTCAGGGTGTGAGGAGATCATGGGTTCTTAATAAAATTGGATATAAATTCATCATAAAATCGGTAGCTAAAAATATATTCATCATTAGAATGCTTTTGAAATCAATTTGAGAATGAGCCCATGGCTAGATTGAAAAATAGGATTTTTGACTTACAATCATGTTTAGTAAAATCTTTGAAACCACACCATAGATGAAAGGTTATCTAGGTATGAAGGATTACCATACATTATACATTAAAAAGCCCATGAAAATCTTGGAAGAAACCTCCAAGAATCCACCTCTATAGCTTGTTCTTCAGTTTGGTCTTCAATGGAGGTTTTGGGGTTTTGGAAGAGAACGGACCTTAAGGGATTTTGATTTGTTAATGGATTTTGGGTTTATGGCATGAAAAGGTTTAAAAAATAAACAAAAACGTTTATTAAACGTCCTCCTTAGTAACTAGAACACTCCTATACTCGTTCGGACTTTTAGACATGTTAAAATTGACTTAAAAATGATGCAACCGGATCTGGAAGTGGCTGCGCGTCGCAGGGAAACCTCTTAATTTGTTCCCCAAATAATATTTGAGATAGTAAGTTGAGTGTTGGGTGCGTGTCAAGAGGGCAGCCAACATCTAGGTGCTGCAGGCTTTCTTGGGCAGTCTTTTTGTCCAACGTTTGGGTCCTCCTTGGGGGTCCTTAGGGTGGTCCTCAGGGAGTCGTACACGGATGTTTTTTACCCTTAACATGTATATTACGATTCTAGGGTTACCCCTACTTATTTTCATTGTCAAACAACACAAACAAACAAGGCAAACATACAAAGGTACACTAGCACGTCTAAAGTCTAACTATCGGACGTCTTGGAAATTTTTGGATGTTTGACCTCTAAACTTTTGCAAATAAATTATACAAGTTATAAAACTCTTTATTGACATGTTTTTACCCTTTTAAGGCACATGGGAGGCTCTACCTATGTTAGTTCATTTTGTGGGTGTAATAGAGGTAGACATGGAATCCCGATATTAGCACTTATCGGATGAGGGATCTCCACTTCCTAATGTAGGGTCATTCTTTTAGCTTTTACATTATTTCTCCAATAGCTACACCTAGTGGGCACATAATTAAAGGATAATGATATTTCTACTAAGTAACTTATTCTCTACTAATGAGGAATACTCATCTCAAGAGGTACATTGGATACAACATCTCTACTTACAATATGCACCCACCCGTTATTCAAATCCTCTCTGTGCTAAGCATAACTCCCCTACAGAGTGTTAAAAATTCATTACTATAGGTTAAGGTATAGTCACAAATGAAATCACATCACAATCCTCAAACTAACGTTCACATCTACTCTTCTAGCCACAAAACCATCATAAGCAGCAAAACTCACTTTTCTCTTTCTTAAACATAGAAACATCTCCCCTTCCAAGCAATCACATCTAGAAAATCACCGGACAAGGTAAATGAAGAGACATATCTTATGGATTTAAGTTCTGTGGCACGATACAAGAGTAATTAAAAGGTAAAACTCTATTGCTCTCACTCATTGATGTGTCGCAACTCATATTGATGAACGAGACTCTACTACACTTGGCTTGTGAGACTTTAGACCCTAAACTATTTCCCATGAACTTATGCTCTGATCTAAAGTTTGTCACGACCCGAAAGTCACCCCTAGAATTCAGGGCAACCCTTAGATCGGAATAAGGAGTACTTGACCTTTCAGAGGTCTTCTACTAGACATTTGCTATCACTCAATACATAATACATGAAAAGTACTTTGGAATTAAATTTTCTTACGACAATTATAAAAAAAAGGAAATATCTTTTATAAATACTAAAGAATAGTCTCGTCTTCACAATCCAACTTAAAGACATGACATAAATATCTTAGGGAAATGACCCTTTACAATAAATGAAAATGAATAGTAAGTCTTAACGATGGAAAATAAGAAATAGAACTATTCCCTTCGATATATGAGGACATACTTAGTCTTGAGAGAGTCGATTCCCAAGTTTTCCTTCGAGTATTCAACTTGCTTCCAACCTATACTTATTCAGTATAGAAAAGTATGGGGTTAGTACAAACAAGTACTAAGTATGGCATATGAAAAATCACACAAAAAGGGATGTTTTAGTTGAAATAAGCTTTCATGCCAATTAATTAAAAACTTCATGAATATAGAATTGAAATAGTATAAGAATCATCATTTAGCACATAACAAAAGATTTCCATAATTTTAGCACAAAGAGTAACTTTACAGTGAACTAAAAAAATATTACATTGAAACATTAATACCACAACATAGTGAACTCATATCCTTTGAGATTTTCCCAACCAAGTTATCCTAACACTCACTAAGGTAAGACATGAAAGAACCACCCATGCACCCCCTTCAAGACAGACCTATGTGATCCATAAGACTACCAACCATATGCTTACCTCACTTGGGAAACAAGTCCACACTTTAAACTAGACATTAGAAGAACATTAATACATTAAGGACTTCATATAAGTGCCCTTCTCCAATGGGACTTGTAAGTCACTCTAAGTCATTTGTGAGAGTAGCATTCAATACTACTACTCCCACTTAGTGTTCATTGAGGATTTCCTTGGATCAAGCACACCACATTCATCATTAATAACTTCATTATATAAAGCATAACTTTAATTTGCTTCCTTAACATTAGTCCTTAAGTCATATAATTTCATTTACAACACATGATATCTCATTCATACACTTAATAGAAAACACACCAAGACTCCCCTTTCGGAATGTATATTAAGTGCAATGGATAAAAAACGTCCCATACCACCACCTACCCTAAGTAGTACATTCTTTTTGGAGACTTAGTTAATTAATTCTTATGTGGGGGATAGAGTTAACCTACATAGACCATGAGATCTAGACACAAAATCACGATATTACCCCTATCCGATGAGGGATCCCCATTTGCCTCGGGTAGAAACATTCTTTTAGCTTTTATATGGCTTCTCCAAACGCTACACCGATGTGGACGCATAGTTAAGGGATAACGAGATTGCTACTAAGTAACTCAATCTCTACTCACGAGACGTTCTCATCTTAAGAGATACAATGTGTACAACATATGTACTCACAATGTGCACCCACCCCTTCTTCAAATCCTCTCGGTGCTAAGCATAACGCCATCATGGAAAGCTCTTGGGAATAGTGAGGTTGCAACCAAACACTTCATCTCAACTCACAAAGAGTGTTCACCCCAAAACTCCCCTTCTCATTCACAATCTTTAGCTTCATTCGTTCATTCATCCAATCAAAGTATGCGTTTATGTGAACATGTGATCACACGTTTCACATAATCGCCATTTTCATAACATGACTTTTAAACATGCTTAAATATTCATTGATCATATTAGACAATTTAACATGTTTCACCTAAACATGTACTTCATTTGGACATAGTCTCTACAATCATACATTTATAGATTCATAAAGTACATCAACAACAACATAATCATTATCATTTTACTTCACATACTATGCCTTCATGACCTCATTCACAATACATAAGTACTTCAAGTAAACACCGCAACCAAAGGTGGACGATACCACTCAAGAAAATTTCATAATAAGAGCTAAACCATGTAACGAACTTACCGTTAATCTATGCCTTCCCCACCTATAATCAATTCCTAAATAATACATCATAAAATAGCCCTTTTGGCAGTAGCTAAGTCACAATATAACAACAAAGAAACTCTTACTCTAATATTATCAAATATGTTCATTAGACCCATTTCATAAGTCAAAAGATTATAAAAAGCAATAACATCGTTTCATTGAATTTTTGCATTAAAATCACCAACTAAAATTAGAAATATCATATTTTAATCCTTTTGAACATTTTCATGTAAGACCCATACTTAGAGTCAATGATAGAAGAAGTTAGGACTTGAAAATCCTTTTTGAAATTCCATAAAAATTGCTACTTCAATGGAAAAAAGTTCAAGGATTACTACCATACCTCAATGAAAAGGAAATCCGATAATATTTTATGAAGCAACGTCCAAAACCAGCCCCTTGTAGCTCTTCGTTGAGTTCAAGCTTCTATTGGGTTTAGAGAAAGGCTTTCTTAAGGGAGCTTTTTGGGTTTTTGAAAATGCAGTCTAAAATTACGTCTTTGTTTTTTAACCTTCTTTGTATAACTTAAAGACCCTAAAATAATCATCCATGGTTCATAAAACACTTGGGGTAAATTTACAAAATACCCCATGCCAAAGCAGAAAATTGACAGCTTTTGCAGGTCAACATACGCCCTTCTCATTGACGGGTCATTGCCCAGTTGACGCCCTTTAGATGGGGTCCATCAATTTGTTCTTAGCCTCCAATTTCTGCAGGATTTTCTGTACTTGCAGGGCCAATCGACGTACAAGGTCGACGGTCCAGCGTTTTACCAACTGTCCTTCCCAGGTTAGTAATAATTTAGATTCTGAAAGTCTCACAAGCTACATCTAATAGTATCTTTGTCATTGGTGTGAGTCGTGATACATCCATGGACAAGAGGCTATAGGATGATAGAAGTTTCACTTTCTTCTATACTCTAATGTTGTGCCATAGAGTTGAGTCATATAAGATTTCCTCTCTTAACCTATTCTCTTTGTGTTTATAGGACATGAATACGAGTAGATCAACTTCTAGAAGCGAGGAGGGAGGTGTAGCTTATTAGAGGATCCCTTCCAGTGTTGACCAAGTTTCTATTATTGGTCTACGAGAAGAGAATAAGGATATTGGCCTTCAACAACCTCAAGTGCCTCCAGAGCCTCAAGATCCTCAAGTGACTTCTATTCCTTAATCTCCTTTTGTTGAAAAAGATATGACTAATGAAGAGTTGAGGGATGCCCTAATGAACTTGACCCAACTCATGATGCTTCAAGCTCACGTCGTCAACAATCACTCTGTTTCCCAATCTAACCAAGGAGTTCGACCCTAACCAAATGCTAGTACTCGCTCTTCTAGAATTTGGGATTTAATGAGGATGAACCCTGCCACTTTCCATGGCACAAAGGTGGATGAAGATCCACAAGGTTTCATAGATAAAGTTTTTTAAAGTGGTAGATGATATGGGTGTGACCCCTAATGACAAAGAGGAGTTAGCCGCTTACCATCTCAACGATAAGACTCAAGTGTGGTTTTAGCATTGAAGGATTGAGAGACCCTTAGACAGAGGTCCGGTTGATTGGGAGGAATTCAATGAGGCTTTTATAGATAGTTTCTTTCCCTTAGAGTGGAGGGAGAATAAGATGGTTGAATTCATGAACCTTCGTCAAGGTGGGATAAGTGTGCAAGAGTTCTCTCTCAAATTCACCCTACTCTGTAAGTATTCCCCAAGCATGGTAGCCAACCCTAGGGCTAGAATGAAAAAGTTTGTTATGGGAGTGTCTATCTTGGTGGAGAAAGAGTGACGTACGACAATGCTTCTTAATGAAACATGTATCTCTAGGCTCATGGTCTATGCACAACATATTTAGGAGTCCAAAATTAGGGAGATAAGGCAAGAGGTTAAAAGGCCTAGGTCGGAGGATTCTAGTCACCAAAAGCCCAAGAAGAGGTTCTATCACCAAGATTCTTTCGTGGGAAACAAGGATAGGGCTCCAACCCCAAATTCCCAAGGCGGTGTCCATTCTTTTAAGAGGACTAGGGGCCCTACTTATGGGAAGCAACATTTGGAGAGGTGTCCCGCCGGAATGGATGGTTGTTATGCATGTGGTAATAAGGGCCACAAGATTAGGGATTGCCTTAACATCAAATCAAGAGTCAAAGAGGTAAATAAAGCTTCCCTAGATCCTAATGCTCCAAAGAATAACCTTTCCTATAGGATGGGAGCTAGGAAGGATAACTAGTCTAGAGTTGATGATCTTGGTAAGTCTTAACACTTTATGATTTTTGTTTTTTATGATATAAATGAGTTTATATGGTTTTATATATCATATTATCGTGTCGTCTTTATTAATTTCTTAAGGAATGAATTTTTGAAAAAAATTTGGTATGCTTAACATTAAGCACAGTGAAAGTCACTAAGAAATTTTTGACTTTTGAAAAAAAAATTGTTTGTCTTGAATTGAAGTTTCAATGTGTGCAGAATGGTTATATATGAGCATGTTTAATGTTGGAGAAGGTACTTCCTCAATAGGAGAAGGTTAAGTGTGAGTATTGAAATTTTTTAAGTTTGCAAATGTTGCTTATGTTGCTAATTATTTGAAAGCGTGAAATGAGTGTCCGAGAGAATTTTTGCTATGATTTTGAGTTTGTTGATCTGGATTTTAATGTGTTATGTGATTCTAAGTGTTTTTCTGTTGTTCTTGAAGTTTTAGTATAATTCGAGGACGAATGTTGTTCTAAGTAGGGGAGAATGTAATGCCCCAAAACAAACTAAGTTGAACTAGAGCCTCGCAAGTTTTTCATGAGTTATTTTTTTTATAAAATGAGTTAATTCAGTGTTATTAGTCAGTGTGTGAACTTTGGTTAAGCTTGGAGGTCAAAAGTCCATGACGTTCGGAAGTTGTGCCTTAGAATGTGTTATTGCATCTTGTTGTGCTTGAGTGAGTTTTACGTGATCGTTTTGCATTAACCTTATGTGAGGTGTTCCTAAGACCTATAAGACTTAGTTTAGGGGTTTAATTTCCGGGCACGACCCTACCTAGAACCCACAAGGGGCCCTAGATGAAGGGCCCAAGACTTGGACAAAACTTCCAATAACACAGCCCAATCGAAGGAGCAGTCTACTGGGCGTAGGCCCATTGACGCCCCGTCGATTGAGAGGTGTCATACCATACTTGGTGGGAGGTACATCCATCCCTTGAACTATCCTCTGATTCAATCGACGCCCAGTATCAAGGTTCGTTGACCCATTGAAAACCAGTAGCTTGTGTCGTTGATTGGCAACTTCCAAAAGTTGTTGAGGATGCTGCCAACATGGGGCATTTTATGTAAATTCACCCCAAGTATTTTATAACCCTAGGTCAATATTTTTAGTTTGTTTTAAGTTATATTAAGTTAGGTTAAATACCTAGACCTATACAAGACCCCTCACTTCAAATATTCACACTCCCTCTCTAGAGAAAACTCTCTCAAAGTCACCATTGGAGCTAAGACTCAAAAAGGGAAACAAAGGGCTGTCTTGGACGTTTTATTCATAAAATATTCTTGGGTTTCCTTCAATTTGAGGTTTGGTATCCATCCTTGAACCCTCTTTCATTCAAGGAGTCATTTCCAATGGATTTCAAAAATTGTTTTCAAACTCAAATTCCTTATATCTTTGATTATAAGCATGGGTTTTCTTGTAAAAGTGTTATAATCGTTTAAATGTGTTTATTTTTGTATGAATTGATTATTTTCATGTTAAAAACCTAATGAAATCATGTATATGCATAGTTCAAACTTTTAGGTTATGAAATGGGCTAAACGAGCATGTTTGGGTAAGGGATGAACTTTGATTTTCTAATATTGTTGTTTTGGTTTAACTACTGACCTAAGGGACATTATGATGAAATATTGAGAAATTTATTATAGTGGATAATTTCTTGTTTAAATGGTTGCCTAAATTGTATAATTCTTATGATGAATTGCTTTTGAGTGGTATGATCCAACTTCTTGGTGTCAGTGTCTATTTGCCGAAGTTTTAAATTTAAGTCATAAACAATCACTTTTTATCTCAAGAAAAACTACCCCCAATTATAGATTTAAGACACTTTATATATAAAAATATTGAATTAATGTTAGAAAGTAAATCATTTGGGTAATGGAATGACACCCAAAATAATAAGACAATCAAGACCTTGGATTAGAGGAACAGGAAAATGGGTGAAGGTTACCATTCTATTGCTACTGAATCAAGTCTTAAGTTCCTACAACTTCTTGTTGTTTAAGGAAAATAAAATAAACAGATTAGCCTATGTTCATGAAGATGATATTTCAAATCAATGCAAACAAATCAATGAGAATAAAGTAACAGGCCAGACACATCAATGCACACAGTTTTCTGAATAGATTGTCACATGTTTCGGTAGTAAGATCGACTCTACCAAAACAAAAGCCAGCTAACTAGAACTTTTGGGTTTCGGAAATCCATTGGTATCTACAATTTGAAACTGTCACAACGTAATGTGACCACTAAACCGATTATTAAGAAAGATAGGGGAACAAACTAAAGAATTACCCAAAAACAAAGCAATTACTAATGAGAACAAGCAGAACATAAATACATAATTTAAAAGAAATACATACCTGCAAGAAATGAAGCACAAGAGAGTAAAATTCATGAAATCTATGAAAAAAAGTTCATGGATCCTTACTGTAAGCAAAAATAAGATAAATAAAGGAAACACTGAAGCCACAAGCAACAAAAATACAAAAAAATCGGCAAACCAAGAACAATTAGTACATTATTTTCCTGTGTTTCTTAAAAACTAATGTTTACGTAGGAACGTACTGATAGAAAGCCTCAGGATGACAAGGTTCCCTAGGTGGGAGTATTGGAAACTTAAACTCGTAAACAAGAGATGTACAAGGCTTCTGAAGAGCGGTGAGATATTTGAGATTGATATTGAGAACAGATTTAGAGAACCTTCGGTATGTATGGTAGCACATGGGGAGAATTCTTTGATGAGTGTAGGAACATGTAGGAGCTGGTTTCGGACATGTTAAAGGATGATCAGGTCCTAACATGCCCCTCACCACCCCTCATTTCCATTGTGATTAGTGAGTTGTACTAACTCAAGACATCTACAAACCAGCTGAAACCTTACCTCAAAAAAACCAACACTTGGAAAATGTAAGGACAAGTGCTAGTAAGAGCTGATTCAAACAGAGGATGGGGCATTACTTTCAATTCATTGGAAAATGAACTTCGTGTAATTGGAGATGCTTATTATTTGGGTTATTCCATGGTTATAAATACTTGCTGTCCAAATCCTGATGCAATTGATGTTTCATTCCTAGTAGCACGCATGTTATGCAAACTGATGACAATTCCCCCCAGCTGATTTGCTAATAACAGAACAACACATTCATTAAGAGTACAATATAAGCCCTCAATACTTTCATGATTATCTCATACCTTAAACAGGCATAGCAACAACAACTTTCGCAGCTAATTCATCAAGCTGACTAGTACTTACACCTTGGTAAACACCAGCACAAACCTTGTGTGAAACAAGAACCAGATCACAAATGGAAGAAATAAAAGAAATGCATAATCAAGTCATCCACAGTCATGTGCACTTAATTTCTAGTTTTCTAAAAACAACTGTAAAAGAACCAAGTATAGTAGAAGGAGTATGAGAAAGTTAAGAATTTTGCTCCTTTAATTAAGTAAATGATAACGTACCTGTTCTTTGCTCTTCCTTTTTCCAGTAGTATCTTTTAATTGCAGATACCTACTTCTTTTTCGTTAGTGGCCTTTTTTAAAGAAGCTTTTTCGTTACTGAGATTTTTCAAAGATGTTTTTTCCTTGTTGTCCTTTTTAGTAGAATCTCCATTAGTGCCTTTCATAGGAACTTCATTTTCAAAACAAAACAAAACAAATACAGTTCATTTACACTAACGTTTCTAAGATCCTCTTATAGGGAAAACACCATCCTGTGACACAGCTGAACTTTCCGATTCTAATGAAGTTTGGAACATTGTAAACCCTCCAACATAGTGACTTACCTGGACTTTCAAACAGAAAGATATCTTTAGCTTAATGATGCTTTTGCCTTGTGGTCCTTTTCAGTGGAATCTTCATTAGTGCCTTGTATAGGCACTTCATTTGTAACTTTTTAAAAACATGTTGAATCTTGTAGTGACAAAGCATTATCCTACATATAGTGTACGATGCCTGATGGAAAGTTGCAGTCTTAGAAAAAGATAGTACATCGTGTGTAAAGAGGTAGAAAAAAGATTTATTACACTAGAAGGCAACACCTTACATAATTTCACCATCAGATGCAACACATATTAGAGTTCAACCAGAAAGCTTGTTGTCCATCACAGCCTTCATGATATATTTCCCGTTCAAGAATTCCATGATTGAGAAAATCATTTCAACATAACTAGTTAGTATCCTATACCCAGAATTGCTAAATAAGAACCACCCCACTAGTCGTGCAAGCTGAGAAAACAATATAATACAAACTAACAACAAACAATCCTAGGAATCTGTCGGGTTATAGATAAAACGGTGAGATAACTAGTCATGGACCATGTAATTCTCATGTAAAATTTTAAAAATTCACGGATAACTTTTTTCATTTTTGAGAAAGATAAAGACTTAAGAACAATAAGAAGACATTAGTAACCAACATAAGATAAACTTTCAAGATGATATTTCGAAGGACAATATGGTAGTAGTGAAGAAGTCTTCTAAGTTAAACTAAATATTGGACTCATGCCCCTACTTAAGTAACAAGAATAAGGTACACTTTAATAATAAAAGTGTATTACGTATACTCTTACTATAAGACTCAAATACAATGAGACGAAAAATTAGAAGTAACATATTATATAAAGGAAAGATTATTTATCATTGAATAATCAATTTGTCCAAGAAGATTAGGTCCCAATTAAATGATTTTAATGAAAATTAATTTATTGTTGAAAATGAAAGAGTAAACACATAAGAGATCCTAGAAGGTAAAATTGGAACACAGTAAGCAACAATTAACATGTAGTTTCACGTAGAGTCTTATTCGCAACAAGATAAAAACTTGATTTATAAAAAAGAAGAACAACTCAGAATGATTCCTAAAAGATTGGAGCTGAATCTAGGACTTTTCCAATGCATGTGCAAGAAAAAAATAGATCACAAAGGGAAGGATAAAGACAAGAAAAGAAGAAGACACTTACATTGATTCAAGGAGCCTATGGATCAAACGTTAGAGATAGGTAGAAACAACTAAATCATCAAGTTTGAAATCAATCTAGTTCATAAGACTTCTGTGAATTATTTCAGATGTTGATGTTGGAATTGGTTTTGGAGAGAGATTCACATTATATATTGGTTTGTACTACTTGTTAAAGCTTCTTTATTTACACAACAATGTTGGTGAATTTAATGGAAATACTAATTCTTTTAACTTGGCATATGGATAGAAATTACTGAACTTGTGCTATAAAATTTCCCATGAAATAGGAATATGTTCCAAAATAAACAATGAAACAAGCATGAGATTTTAGTGTATGAACATAATTTACTACATCTGCAGACATTACGAAACACAATTAGCAATGGAACACTTCATTATATTGATTAGCTTTGGAAGTTTTTTATTGTGTCTGGACCATGTCTCTGCCACATTTGTGTATATGTTCAAGTATGATCATAGATAACAAAAATGATGTAAAGCACATTGAAACATTACATAAAAAATTTGTTATATTTCTCAATCATTAGCTTTTGCAAACAAAACTAGTCATAGAAGATATTCAGATACAGTATGGACTATGCCTATAGTTCCTTTTTATTTAGTTGAACCTTCTATCTGATTTCATTTCTTTGTTTGGTCCAAAAAATTACCTTTTTTCCTTTTCCTTAGTATCCGCTTAAAACTTATAAAAAAAAGTCATCTAACAGAATGTGATAGAGCGAATACATGTTCTTAATGTAGTCCACTACCTTTTGGATGGACACTACCTATAAATAAGCAAATCAAGTGTACAATAAGGGCGAATACAACATCCTCCTCAAGATATTCTAGCTCTAATTTAAGGGAAGACATCTTATCTTCCACATACCATCGCTTGCGAAAATAATGAGATCTAAATTTTTATCTATCAGCTCAATTGCCACATATGGATATGATATAAGATGTCTCTTCAAGCTCTTGTCTCCAAGTGCCCTAGCAATAGCAAGTTGTCCATCAATGCAAGGTACATCACCTACAAAATTTCAAGTTGTCAGCTTGTGTGAAGCAACCACAAAGTTATGGTCTTATGGCTAGATAACAGATTACATCAATTGCATATGAATCAATCAAAAATATATTTGGTAGGCTTTGTATCGCCTTGTGTACAATGTAGTGAAAAAAACAGAGAATTCAAAATCATCAAGACCAACAATTGAGATAAATAATTGACGTTTGAGACCTCAAGAACTTTAAAATTTAAGCATGAAGAGTAGAGAATTGATAGAAACAGTCAAATGTAGTGGAGCAATATCACTGTGAGAGAGTGAAATCATCTAGACGACTTAAACTAAAACCTGATACATTTAGACGTAAGATACTTGGAATGTTTGAAGCAAATCCGCCTTGCTTTCAATTACCTCCCTTTCCCTGTTTCACTTATACGAAATTGTTAGCTGGTCGGCAACACGTTTCTTGTATATAACAACTTGATAATCTTCTACATTTTCTACTGTAAGTGTATGACTATTAATTAGCATTGCAGTAACTGCAGTTGACCCTACTTTTCTGAATTCGAATACTCTTTCCAGAACGCCTTTGTTTGTACTATGACAAGCTCTATGAGCTGCTTTCACAGTATCAGTCCAAATATCATGCTGCTCACAAATACATGTTATGTAAATAAGAAGAAAAAGAGTATCTAAATAACAAAAATGAGGGCAAAAACCAATATTCCTTAGACTGTGCTTCTCTTCAAACTGGGAGGCAGTGTTTACGCAGGGTGCCACCCTCATGAGCATGGCTCTAGTGAAGGGAGCAATAGGGGTAGGAGTGCGGGTGCCTGGTGGCACGTACTCTGAGTCATGCTCATCATCTAGGCCTATAATAAGCCGATTTGACGGGGCGACTAACTTGTAACTCCCTCGTGAGTAGACACGGTCGTGTTTAGGTGGCCATTTGTACCTGCAAAGAGTAGTTAGTATCAGAGGAAGAAACATACCATAGAAAAAAATGACAGTGCAGAAGTACATAGTGCAGGACAGACCCATCGACGGTCTGTCGAAGGCACGACGGTCCATTATGGGGGTCCGTCGAGTGACACTTGGAATTAATTTTAAAAACATCAAAAACAAAGGTTCTTGCAATGTTAATGGTTGTGCAAGACACATCGTTGAAGGGGTGACGATCCATCATAAGAGTCCATCAAGAGACACTTAGAATAAATTATTAAAACGTCAGAAACAAAGGTTCTGACAGTGTCGACGGTTGTGCAGGACAGACCATCGAAGGAAGGACGGTCCGTCAAAGTTGTCTGTCGAGAGACACTTAGAGTAAACTAGGGAAGGTAGGGTCAGTGGACCCCAACAACAGTCTGTCCAGGGACCGACAGTACGTCCACAGGGTCTCGTACTGACCTTCAGGGAACAGAGTTTTGCAGCCAAACTTTTATACCCTATCATACTAATTTGAAGTATTCTTAGAAACCTAAGTTCAATAATCATTTACCTAGCATCCCATCATTCGTAGGGTATGAATTTTCATAGTTTTAACATGTTTTTTTTACTGCCTATCAAACACTAGGTCAGAAACTCAATCATAGAAACACACTCTATTTTTTAACGATAGACTCCCATCCCTTTAAATTTCAGTGTTTAAAGGGACTTAGGACATTTGTGTGGATGTTTTTGCATGAAACATAGTTCAAAATTAAGTACCCAAACAATTAGACATCACAGTAATCAAGAATATTATCAAAAGATAATTTGAGAGCAGAACAACATACCTAACAACTGTAGTAGATGAATAAGAGTATGAAGTCGAGGAGTTGAACAGCGGCAACAACCACCACGAACACCGACCGACAATAGACTGAAGAAACTAGGATAATTTGGGAGAGAAAAGGACTGTGGGAATTTGGGGAAAATGTTGGGAAATCAAAAGATGGAGAGGGAATTGGAGTTAATGGTGATGAAGTAGGGA
Source organism: Solanum lycopersicum (assembly GCF_036512215.1). Lineage (NCBI taxonomy): Eukaryota > Viridiplantae > Streptophyta > Magnoliopsida > Solanales > Solanaceae > Solanum > Solanum lycopersicum. Next base: position 17,131,347 of record NC_090804.1, on the reverse strand, counting down.
GAAATTGTAGGAAATTAGGAGAGAAACGGTTATGAGGGGTTATGTGAAGATGTGGGAACATTAAAAGTTTAAAACTTTTAATATTCAACCGGACAGGTTTGGTCGGGTTGGTGGGTAAAGACGCGATGATTCCCCATCAATGGACCGTGACAGGGTCAACAGTCCCTCACGGGGGTATGTCTAGGGTTCCCTAACTTGGAAAATTTGAACGACATACCTTGACATGACGGATACCACCGACGGTTCGTCGATGACATAACAGTCCGTCGATGGTTCCGTCAATGGGTACAGCAGACCAATTTTCTGTAGATTTCTGGTGATTTGATACCTGCACATTTAACACCCATTAAGCTAATCTTTTTGTATTTTCTAGACACTTTTTGGACACAGACCCTAATCTATGCTCTAGACAACACTATTGATGAAAAAGAAAAGAGCAGGCATATGGAACATTAAATAAATAAAAGCAAAAATAATGCAACTATGCCTACAAATCATGAAAAACCTATAGTTGGCTAGAGGATACATATTGGGTTGCCTCCCAATCAGCACTTGATTTAATGTCGTGGCATGACGGAGGGCTCTTGATTACTCGGACTTCATCAAGATGGTATGCCTTGATCACTTCCTTCGCCGTTTCAGCATGCCCTAGATATATTTTGTTTGGCCGCCCGTTCACCTTGAACCTCACACCCTCTTTGTTCTCCAACTCAACCGCACCACAAGGGAATAGTTGGGTGATCAAATAGGGACCTGTCCATTTCGACTTGAGTTTTCCCGGAAACAAACGCAACCTAGAATTGAACAAAAGCACCAAATCCCCAACCAAAAAATCGCACTTCTCAGTCTTTCGGTCATGGTACTTCTTCATCTTTTCTTTGTAGAGGGACTAACTTTGGTATGCCTTCAAGCAAAATTCATCAAGCCCATTCAACGTGTTAAACCTTTGTTCCACAGCCTCATTCCAATTTATTTTCAACTTCTTCATGGCCTTCTAATTCAACCAGTAAGTGACAAGCCTACCCATATACAAGTTGATATGGGGACATACTTATGGGAGTGTTGTATGTTGTCCTGTAGGCCCAAACCGCATCGTTAAGCCTCCTTGGCCATTCCGTTCTACTAGCATTCACCATTTTTTTCTAAAATTTGCTTAATCTCCCTATTTGACACCTCAACTTGCCTACTAGTTTGAGGATGGTAAGGAGTGGCCACATTATGGAGAACCTCATATTTTTTCAATAATCCCTTAAACAGCTTGTTGCAAAAGTGAGATCCACCCATCACTAATAATAGCCCTTGGGGTGCCACATCTGGAAAATATATTCTTTTTCAAGAATGTGGTGACACTCTTCCCTTTATTATTCGCGAGTGCAATAGCTTCCACACATTCAGACACATAATCGATTGCCACAAGAATGTACTTCATCCCATGATAACTCACAAAAGGTCCCATAAAGTCAATTCCCCACACATCAAATAACTCAATCATAAAAATGGGATTTAGAAGGAGCTCTTGCTTTCGTGAAATGCCATCGTCTCGTTGGCATTTATTACATGCCTTGTCAAACTCAGAGCATCTTGTTGGATGGTTTGCAAATAGTAGCCACATTGCAAGATCCTGTGAGCAGTTCGAATACCACTATGAGGCCCACCTATAGGCAAAAAATGGCATGCCTCCAAAATACTAAACATCTCAACTTCTGGAACACAACGCCGAAAGCCCATCAGCACCACTCCTATATAAGTATGACTCATCTTAGAAGAAATTTTTCACATCATGCATGAACTTTTTCCTTTGATGAAAGGACACGTCCAGTGGACGATATCACTAGCCTGATAATTCACAAAATCTGCAAACCATTGAATCATGTCTTTGGAGGCAGCCAATACATGCTCATCAAGGAAAGTATCATTAATAGCAGCCTTTTCACCTAACTCTCTCATTGCTTCATCTTTTAATTGAGACAAGTGATGAGAAACTTGATTTTCGGTCCCTTTTTTATCTTTTACCTCAAAGTTGAATTCTTGCTATAGTAATACCTAATGAATCAACCTCGGTTTTGCATCCTTCGTTGTCATCAAATATCACAAAGCAGAATGATCAATATGCACTATAACTCTAGTGCCAAACAAATAGGAGCAAAATTTCTCAAAAGCAAAGACTACTGTAAGGAGCTCTTGTTCAGTCACGGTGTAGTTCTTTTGGGCATCATTAAGGGCTTTACTATAATAGTAAATGAATGAACGATTTCGTCCCTTCTTCATCCCAATACAACACCAAGAGCAACCCTACTCGCATCACACATCACCTTAAAAGTCTTGCTCCAATTCGGAGAAATAATGATAGGTGCAACTCCAACTTTTCCTTCAACTCATTAAATGTCTTAAGAAAAGATTCATCAAAATGAAAAACTTACTCTTTCTCAAACAACTTGCACAAAAGATGTGCAATATTTGAAAAATCCTTGATGAACCTCCGATAAAAGCCTACATTCCTAAGAAAACTTCTAACACATTTTATAGGGATAGGAGGAGAAAGTCGCTCTATCACCTCAACTTTAGCTCAATCAATCTCTATACCCTTCTCTGAAATACGATGACCCAATAAAATACCTTCTTTCACCATTAAGTGACATTTTTCCTAATTTAGCACAAGATTGAAATCTTCACACCTCTTAAGAACATCTGACAAATGACTCAAACACCGCTCAAAGGAGTCACCAACCACTGAAAAACTATCCATAAACACCTCAATAGTGTCCTCCACCATATAGGAGAATATTGACTTCATACATCTCTGAAATGTGGCTACTGCATTACATAACCCAAATGGAATTATCTTGAATGCGAAGGTCCCACAAGAACAAGTAAAGGTGGTTTTCTCTTGATCTTCCGGTGCAATAGAAATTTGGTTATAACCCGAATAGACATCAAAAAAATAGTACCACCCCTTTCGTGCAAGTCTATCTAACATCTGATCCATGAAGAGCATAGGAAAATTGTCCTTCTTGGTCCATGCATTTAATTTTCGGTAATCCATACATACCATCCATCCAGTCACCAGCCTCATCGGAACAAGATCAGTTTTCTCATTGGAGACCATAGTCATTCCCCCTTTCTTAGGTACACACTAAACAGGGCAGACCCAACTACTATCGACGATTGGATATATCACTCCAGCATCCAACCACTTAATGATTTCCTTCTTTACCTCCTCTTGCATATGTGGATTTAAACGTCTCTGGTGCTCAATACTTGGCTTATGATCTGGCATGAGTTGGATATTATGTGGACGAATCCCGGGAGGGATCTCAATAATATCGGCAATATTCCACCCAATAGCTCTTTTGAACCTTTTTAACACCTCCACCAAACTCTCAACTTGATGCACATTCAAATCTGATGCAATAATTGCCGACAAAGTTTTACCTTTTGCCAAGAATACATACCTCAGATGAGGTGGTAGAGGCTTAAGTTCTACTTTTGGAGCCTCCTCTATAGATGGTGTCACGGGTGGAGACTCGCGATGCTTCATATCTAACTCCAACTTCTTTGGTTTAAACCGAACATCACCTTGATCAAGTGCCACGACCAATGACCAATATTCTTCAATACAATTACTATCAAAATTCATGATCACTGCCACTAGTGCTTCTACACCGAGACGCTTTTCAATTTGCACCTCATATGACTTTTCACCCTGTAAGATATGGCAGATACCGATTGGATCTCACCACTATGCCTCATGGACCTACAAATGTTGAAAGTCACTTCTTCATTATTCAACCGAAATTTCATTTGCCCTTTCTCCACATCAACCAAGGATCTACCCATAGCAAGGAATGGCCTCTCAAGAATAATAGGCACCTCAAAATCAACCTCATAATCCAGAATCACAAAATCGGCCAGAAATATGAATGACTCAATATTTACTAACACATCGTGGAGTATCCCAATAGGTCTCTTCACCATTCGATCGGCCATAAGTATCCGCATCGCATTGGATTTTCGGTCACCCAAATCCAACTTATTATAAATAGACAGAGGCATAAGATTTATGCTTTCCCCAAGGTCACATAATGTTTTTGCAAAGTGTAATGACCATATTGTACATGGAATAGTGAAGGCACCCAGATCTTTGTTATTTTGCACTAGAGACCTCGTAGCAATATCTCTACAATGCTGCATGCTATCATCATCCTCAAAACTGATTTATCTTTTCTTAGTAACCATATCCTTCATGAACTTGGCATAACCGGGCATTTGTTCATGAGCTTAGATCAAAGGGACATTGATGGAAATCTCTTAAAACATTGTAATAAAATTCCAGTATTTACCATCCTCGTTCTTTTAAACTAACCTTTATGGAAATGGAGGTGGTGGTCTAGGCATGGGGGTCACCTTTTGGGGTACCTCAACTTCTTTCACTGTTTTGTCTCCCAAATCACCACTAACCTCCATTACCTCATCATCACCTCTTGTCACATTTTACACATCAGCCGACATTGGTGGGTCAATGGTTTTCTTACCACCTCGAGTTGTAATTTCCATAAAATGTCCATCATTTTTTGGATTCTAGACAGTGTTGCTAGGAAGAGTACCCCGTTGGCGTGGGTTCACAGTCGAAGACAATTGGTCCATTTGAAGCTCAAGATGCTTGATCGAGATTGCATGTGCATTAACTTTTCGCCCAATACTCGCTAAGTCACTCCTCAACTCTTTAGTGTTCTCATCACTAGCATCGAACCTCCTCATCATTTTTTTCAACATATCCTCAACTCGCTCCATACTACCTCCACCATCCCTAGGAGCAACTTCACAATTTTGAGGTGGAACATAGGGCCCACTTCTATCATTTATGTTACCATAGTTACCCTGGTTAAAGTTATTGTCGCTATTGTAATTCCCATCTCAGACATAATGAACCTCTCGGTTGTAGTTACCATAGTTCTTACCTTGGTTTCCTTGACCTTGGCACCAATTTTCCTGATTGGAGCCTTAGGTGTTTTGTCGGAAACCCCCCATCTGATCATTTACCGAATAAGATTCCTCCTCATAGTAATACTCATCAATTGGCGGTGGTGGTTTAGACAATTAGTTCACCACATTTACCTTTTCTGCACCCCCAGTGACATGTTTCAACACCAACCCAAGCTTAGTTCTCATTTGAGCCATTTCCTCATGAATCTCATATGTGGTTGCGTTGTGTGCGGACTGCACTGCAAAATTGTTTCTCCCAGTATATGACTTTCTAGTTATCCAAGCTTTTATATTTCAGGAGATCTTCTCCTACTTCTCAGCAATATCAGCATAAGCACACTCCTCATAAGAACCACCCGCTATCATATCCAATATTGCTTTATTATTATCATCCTATCCCTGAGAGAAGTATTCTTTCAGTGATTCATCATCGATGCGGTGATTGGGGACATTTCTCAAGAATGAGGTGAACCTATCCCTAGAACTACAGATTGATTCTCCTGGTAGTGCGACAAAGTTGTTCACCCTACCTTTGTGGTTTCGCTTCTTAGACACCGGGTAGTAACGTGCTAAGAACACATCCCTCAATTGATTCCAAGTTTAGATTGAGTTATAGGGGAGTTTGATAAACCATATAGCGGCCTATCCCATCAGCTAGAGAGGAAACACTCTCAACCCAATTACGTCCATATTCAGATCAGGCCTCCCTACACAACTCTTACACACCGACCTCACATTGGCGATGTGAGCATGTGGATACTCAGAAGGTAGACTAGAAAACAAACCTTTAGCGGTGAGAATTTACATCGGACTACTAGTTACCACGAATATATGGCCATATGGTAGGGGAGGCAAGACAAGTGGCCCTTCTAGGTAAATAATATTATCATATCCCCTATAATAATCTTGAGGGCGTGGAGCACGATGTTGCCTCCATAGTTTAACTTCCCCACAATTTTCAGGTAATAATTGATCATGAGCATCACCCGATTATGGAAGTTCCAAATTGTAATTTTCATCGAGAATACAAAAATTTTGATTCATTATGCACAGTGTACGCTCTAGTTCAGGATCGGGTGAGAGTATGGATTCTCCTCTACTCTACGTACTTGGCATACACGGAAGTTATATCTGCAAGAGACAAAAACAAAAACAAAAAGTAAAATCAGGAAAATGTAGACTAAACTTTGGTTATAAGCTTAAATTAATCTAAAAGCCACTTTCCCTGACACCGGCGCCAAAATTTGATATTCTCAAATTTCTTCTCGAAAAGAAGTATTAGTGGTAGTATCAACTAAAGAACCCAACTATGAGGCTGGGATCAATTGCAAGTAAAGCACATAGCACTGCCACCATAAGTGGACCATACCAATCACAACATAATTGATGTCTAATTAACATAAAATAAAGAGAATTGGGGCAGCGTACCACCAATCAATTCTCATCACTTCAATCCATAGCTAAATCATCAAATTGAATACCATAAGGTTCTTACCCATGGCCATAACCAATGATTCAATACATAAACTATGATATTCAAGGAAACTAGGTCAATTCAATATATATTCACCAATCTAAGACAACCTAGATATCAATTGGATACAATTATTACATCAATCAATAGTCCATAGAAATCTACACTAGAATTCATAATGGAACTTATGTCCCCAGGATATGTCTTGAATCACTCCCTCAATCGACGGGGCGTCGACCAGCCTACTGGTCGTCGATTTCCTCAGTCGATTGGGCTGGTCTAAGACAGACTTTGGCACTTTGAAGGGTCCTTCCTCAAGGACCCTTGGATTGTCCTTGGGGATGTTTTCCCGGAAATTTCTAAACCAAATATGATTGTATATGAATTTAGGACCTCCCACATAATTTTCATCCAAAGAAAACATGTAAAACTCGACAAAACATGCCAAGACTCACAAAGTCGTTTCAAGGCAAACCTTTCGAACGTCATGGACGTTCTTCGACATTTGACCTCAAAACTTCATGAAAATTGATACACTGCCTATAAACACTATAATAAATCATATAAGGACCTCATTAAATCATGAAAGACTTATATAAGCATAGAACCACCTATGAGGCACATAAGTGACTTAGTCGTCAAACGTCTTGGTCATTTCTTGACGTTTGTCTTCCAATGAACCTAAACTCTTAGACACTGCCTCAATACCACATTATAGACCAATTTCGAAATTTATACCCTTATTAAAACCATGTTATGCTCTAGGTTCACCTATGTCATTTTTGAGGTATTACAATAAGCACTGTCACCATAAAGTGGCAATAACAAACATCAGAATTTAAACATCTCTACTACACAATATAGTAAAGGTTATGTAACGACCCACAGATACACCGTAGAATATAGGGACATTCTTGAGTTGCAACACGAAATACTTGACCTCTCGAAGGTCTTTTTCAAGCCCTTAGACATCATTCATTGCATATATACGAAAAGTAGTTCGGAATTAAAACTTTTTTGTCAAAACATAATGCGAAATAATTTTATAAAACCTCTAACATATGTTTTAAAATCCATTTATGAAATCATGAATACAATAATCTTGGTTCACAGCCCAGTAAAGTCTAACATAATGAAATACATAAAAGACAATAATGTGGTAGTGTCCTCCGATGCTATGTGGATTCACTAATCTTCTCTTCTTGGAAACCTTGAAAACTCTACCATTGCAAACAACTCAATCGTCTCAAGACCCTAAATGGAAAACATGTAGGCAATATGTTTTAGTATGATATCAAATAAGTAGAAACTATCATACCAAACCTAAGATATCTCGAAGGTTTAGTCAATAATAGACATAATCATAAGAGATAAAAGAATAAGCATAACATGAATATGACGAGCATATTAAAGCATCCAAAAACATATCAGAGTTCATTTTTAACTATTTGTTTTTCTTATTATTATGAACTATCTCACATGCCACCTCCAAATATCCTTGTGCAAGGCTAAGGTAGCACCCCATACTACAACCAAAGCCAAGTATCGATCTTTAATCATAGTTGATCATAGTTCACTTCCGTAATTAAGATGTAAAGTTCATGGTAACATATAAGCACTATTCCCCTAGGCCACCTCAAAACTCACTTGTGCAATGCATGTGAAGTGTTCCATAATGCCTCACACACTAAGAATATCTTGAAATGACCCTATATTATTCATGTCGTCTTATGAATATCTAGTAAACCTATGTTATTATTACTAAAAACTACTATACCTTTATGATTTCAACAAAACATGCTTTTGAAATGTACATCAGGTAGCCCATACTATCTCACATACAAAGCCTATCTTGAAGTTATCCTTAACATGCCTGCCTTTTTAAGCCTTATAGTTACTTAACTTCATTTAATAAGATCCCCTCATATGTAGTTTACTTTACAAGGAAAGGTAAATCTAGTCTAATCATATCTTCTTCTTTAATGACCAGGTTATACCTTGTGCAATGCACTTATTATGCCTCATAACACCATTCATGAACGGTACTACTCTTATATCCTTTATCTATTACTTCTTCATATGGAACCTAGCCCGTATCTTTATCTTTTGAACACTATGAGATACATGTTTAAGTATGTCTAAGTCCCTTAATCATATGGATCGTACGAGATACTTTTTTAGGTATATCTTTATCCCTTAGTCATGAACACTACGAGATACCCCTTGGGCGTGTGTAAGTTCATTCACACATTATGAACACTACGAGATACCCCTTGGGCATGTCTAAGTTCATCTTTTTCATTGAACACTACGAGATACTTCTCAAGAACATCTAAGTTCATAGGATATGGCGATCTGTACTGGGATACGTTGATTCTACTAAATAAAGGACTCCTGCCTCATTAGACCTATTTAAATAGTCGTCACAACTACTAGGTGTTGTCCTTTCTACTTGGAGTCTGAACCCTTGCTATACTATCAGTCTCACAATGCATATTAAGCTGGAGTCAAGCATATACTCCAAGGTTTTCTATTAAGACCTTGATCAAAACTTTTCTCACATGGAGGGATGTCCTTGATAATCTCTCCACGCTCAAGTGAATCTATCATTTTCATTCAAACATCCTAAATATACAACCAATACAACCAACCTAATGTTCATTATTCATTAGTGTATTCTAACTTTATTCATAGGTAGATTACAGGATCTTCTAGCCTTAGCTTTCTTTTAACATTATTCATTACTAGGTGAATATATCCATAATTCATCCTTAAGGTTCAATTCAATCAAGACCAATACTGATCAATAATGTCTAATAATTCATACCTAGGTGATTTAACCATGTTTGAGCCACGTCCTTGAGTTGATAGGCAGCAAGCTAAACCTTTTCAATAGTACTCACCCCCATATCAAACAAGATCTTATAAACCTCATCAAGTAAATATTGGGGGTCTTCATCAACTTTTGATCCAAGGAAAATGGGAGGATTCATCCTAGTAAAATCTCTTAGATGGCTAGCCATAGTACTAGCGTGTTGGTTTAATCGAGTAACAACCTCCATGTTAGCTTGTATCGTAATGGCTTGAACTTGAGTGGTGATGGATTAGGATATTTGGAACAGGGATGCCCTCACCTCACCATCTGTCATAGCCAAAGGATTGACCAGAACTTGATCATTGCAACAACTTGCACTTGAGGAGGAACTCGATTGCCTTGGGGAGTAGCTCCTGCATCGCAATCTCTTCTCCTACTCCTCTCATGGATATACTTATGTTCATCTCCTATAAACACAAGAAAAAATTATCTGCTAAAAGGAACATAGTGTCAAAACTTTAGAGGCACTACATAGGATTACCAAGAGAAGAGAATTTCTTAGTCATCATATAGCCTCTTATTCATAACTGTGGCGCAATTCACAACCATGAAAAACACACTATTTAATGTTTTTTAGTGAGGCATTGATCCTAAGGATATTCAACCTCATGCTCTGATACCAAGTTTTTCACATCCGGAGAGCACCCCCTATAAGCGACTGGCGTCGTCGTCCTCTTAGAGGATTCAGACAAGACCTTAGCACTCGTCCTAACATGTCATCAGTTAAAAATATGGAAAAAATAAAAACTTTTGCATACTATGTAAAGTGTACTTAGACTTCATGCTAAACATATATTGAGGTATACATAAACCTCTCACATAAAATCTTACTTAGGCTTCTCTTATAACAACATGATAACATACATACGATATTCTAAAACTTGTCTTACATAAAAATAATCTAAAGAGTAAGAGTTTGACTTAGCGAATAAAATGTCAATACGCCATATCAGCCTTACTACAATGAAATCCAAAGAACATAAAACAGAACTAAGAGTATTCCTAAATATACTAAAGTCTTCATAAGCTAGAATAATGGAAAGATAGTATCCCCTGTCATGAGAACCTACCAACACGAGGAGAAAGAGTTCCAAGCTTCTTCAATCAAACTTCTTAATCTTCAATGGTCGGACCCTACATTTGTAGTAATATAAAATCAGGGGTCAGTACGCCACATGTACTAAGTATGGGTATGTGCACATACACGTTTAAGGACATGCATGAAAAAGGACCATTTCTTTAGATAATATGCTAAGTCATTTGAAAGCCTTTAATGCACATACAATGGAGTATATACAAGATCAATATTACAACAACATAAAGCATGACCATAACAAAGACATCATCGTAAATTCATATCAACATTTCATGTTCATTAGATCATATAACATAACATACAAGACACTTAACAACAATCTCATCCCAAGATTATAGGTTTAATGATCATGTGAAGCCCCATAACCCTACATAATCAAGTAAACAAGAGAGGAGACCATAAGAAATGCCTTGATTCATACAGCTTGTAACACAATTAGTCATCCCCACATATAGTAATATAGACAAAAACATGTTCATAAACATAACAAACGTCACATAAGAGAAAAATTATATATCATAAGCAATATACATTTCATATTATCATGTTACGTTAGAACAATCTCCTAGAACTTCTCTTACAGTCAACTTGTGCAATGTGTAGGTAGAGTCTCATACCCCTACCTATACTACGTAGACTCATCAAGTCACCCTAGTCAATGTCCATTTACTTATCGTTCATTTCACTTGAGGGAAAATTGCCTTAACTGACATTAGACCATGTGATCTAAACATGATATCCGGTGTCATGAAACCCCACATCGAAAGAAGGTGGTTTACTGGCTAAAGTAGACCAAAACATGAACATAGCATTCTAGGTTGATCCACTAGCTAATAGTCCTATGGTGGAACATAGTTCAAGAACTAGGAGATATATTAGAGACCCATAGTTCAACATTACGTGGAAGCTTCTATCTCAGGAGAGTCATTGTGAACCTACCTTCCAACTAAGGAAGGGATACCTCTCATATTTAGTTCATAGGTGCTAAGCTAAAGTCCATTGTTGAATAACCTTTAAGTTATCATTTATTCATAAATATTATCATAATTCATAGGATCCTAACTCCTTATATAAAAATGATCATAAGCTCTTTAGGATTAGGATGAGAATTTCCTTTCATCACAACCCTTCATTTGGCAGATTAACATATAATAATCATAGTGTGCAAGCATACAAGATAAACATCATCAACTTGCATTATCATATCCTTACCATGAACCCACATTTAACATATTTATATCCTAAAATATATGCATAGAAACATCTACATACTTCAATTCCAAAGCAACATCATTTATAAATTAACATAAACATAATAGCATATTAAGCATCGTATTCGATATTTGACTAAGTTATTACCTCGTACCAATCAATACTAACCTATTAGATAGTATACACTAAATCTTTGTTGATAATTCTTTTCCTATTATCTACCTCCTTGGTCCGGCAAGTAGCATTAAGGCGAGTTCTAACATTGTCCATCCGCTAAAAAGACTTCTACGCGAAAGAATTATCAATACATGCAAGACACTATTCCAGAATTGTTATTTTAGTTAAGTTTTACCTCATTATTTTCCTATGGTTCCCACAATCCTAATTATGGAGTTTAGTTACCCATAGTCATAATCACAATATTCAAATATATGGTATAAGAATTCATGTACTTACTTCAATGAGAAAGAGTAAAATCCAAAAGTTCGCTTGATTAATCAACAAAAATCACCAACAATCAATGATAAAAGTCTCAAGATAATCAAGAATCTAACAATAATCAAGGGCCTAACCAAATAATCCAGAGTTTGACCTCAAAAATGAGGTTTTTTGAACTATTTATTGAAAATAAAAACCTAATTAAACAAGGACTCTATTTGCTAGAAATCTGTCAGAAACGCGGCTGGATCGACGGACATCGCGACGGATCGTTGTGGTCACGACGGACCGTCATGGACTCCGTCTCCCATACTTGATGAAATTTCTTCTGCTGCTCTCTTCATTACCCTCAACGTCAGGTATGAAGGATCGTTACGAGCACAATGGTCCGTTGAGGGTGTCCGTTGAAGGACTTGAACTCTTGGAATATGGGTACTTGGGCTACTTCTCTGATCTTTATGACGAACCTGCAGGACGGACCGTCATGGCTACGACGGTCCGTCACGTTTTTCGTAACCCCACACTTGGTCAAACTTCCCCATCTTCCTTCAGCATCTGCATTACGCTGCCAGCTATGGACCGTCACAAGCTCCGTAGGTGGTCTCTTCTGCATTTCTTCGCTCAAAAACCTCCGCATTCATCTTTGGACAGATTTCCTTCAAATAAGGAGAAACTTATATAAAAATTAGCACAAAAAGGCTTTTAAACACACTAAACTTAAGGAAAAATTATTAATAATACCGTGGAACCACGGTATATCAGTTGTTCACATGGATATGTTCACACCCGAAAAGAGTTGGATCTCTGTTAGAGGATATGGCTTGAATTTCACAAAAATATTACATGAATGTGCTCTACCATCTAGGTAAGGCCAATGTAGGGGTTGATGCCCTCTACATACTATCCATGGGTAGTGTGACACATGTTGAGGAAGAGAAGAAAAAATTAGCCAAAGCTGTTCACCGGCTTGCTCGCTTAGCAGTTTTCCTTGTGGACATGCCAGTTGGTAGTGTGATCGTTTAAAATAGGTAGGAATCTTCATTGAAAGTGGAGGTTAAGGAAAAACAAGATATATATCCTATATTGATTTAGTTGGAAGATGCAATTCATCAGCAAAGAGTTGAAGTTTTCTCCCCAAGGGGAGATGGTGTGTTTCGTTTTCGTTCGCTCTATGTTCCTAATGTTGGTGATTTGAGGAAGCAGATCCTTACAAAATCTCACATTTCCAGGTATTCTATTCGTCTGGTGCCACTAAGATGTATCGTGATCTATGGAATGTCTTTCAGATGAATGACATGAAGAGAGATATCACAAATTTTGTGTCTAAGGGTACAAGTTGTCAACAGACTAAAGTAGAACATCAAAAAACAAAAGTTGTGACTCAAGAGATTAACATTACTACGTGGAAGTGGAAAGTGATAAACATGGATTTCATTACGGGGTTACCTCGTACTCGCAGACAACATGACTCTATTTGTGTGATGGTGGACAGAGTCACTACGTCAGTTCACTTCTTGGTTTTCATGACTACAGATTTAACGAAGGATTATGCTACACTCTACATAAGCAAGATAGTCAGATTTCCTGCAAATGAGGAGAAACTTATATAAAATTAGCACAAAAAGGCTTTTGGAAACACTAAACTTAAGGAAAAAGTATTAATAATACCGTGGAACCATGGTACATCAACACCCTCAACTTAAATTCATTGTTTGTCCTCAAGCGACGCACTATGACTCAACACACAATCTTTGTACAATAGTATCCATGTTTTATCCTTTGCAATCATTTGGCTATCAATCCCGATTAATCTCATCATATTTATGCATGCTATCACTATTAGGCTTGAATTATGTGGAATCAGAACATGACACAGACCCATCATGCACTAACACCTATCCTCTTTAATTTCTCGCCGAGGTGCTAATATTTCCTATAATGCAACTACTGTCCTCACTTCAAAACAAAATCCTCATTTTCACACAATGATTTCAGTTTGAGTATAAGGATTACTTTTCAACACTCACTCTCAGAACAAATTCACACTCATTAACCTATTGCCATAAGCTTGCCCTTATTTTCACTGCTTTAAGTTCGCTATACAACCCTTAGGATCACGATAGGACTTTCTTAGCTTGTAACATAGGCTTAGGGTCAGGTAGGGTATATTTAGGTATACATTAGTGACTTTTTGTCCTCCTTGACATATCGGCTAAACATACCATTTTCTATCATTTTATTTTGCCCAGTTTCCCACATTTTTTAACCTTGCTATTTACCCTTTTTTCTTCATTTGTGTAAGTGGCTCTCTTCTTTTCTTGCTTGTATATTTTATTTTTCATTTTTACTTTTCTTTCAACTAATTTTTGAGTCACTTTACTTTTGTTCTTTCTCTCTCTTTATTCTTTCAACTCCACTTTCTAGAGCATTCCTCATAATAGTCACCCTCAACTCATGGCTTTGCCATGAGTCAAAGTACAAAATACCCAAAGTTGGGTCAGGGCCATAAAAAGGTTGTTTAATGCATTAACCACCCTCAACTTATGATTTTGGCATAAGTTGAGGTGCACATGTCCAAGGAGGGACCAGGGCCAACACATTATCCCAGAAAAGATCAGTTGGATGAGAAAGAAAGGCGAATTTAAGCTCAAATCATTTGGATCAAAGAAGGATAAATTTCATTTGGTTTTTTTTTATTTAGGGTAAAATGGGCTATATTGAATAATGGCCTATGATCCTTTCCTAATTGTCTATTACAGCTTACTTTTAGCAGGACTAACCAGGTAAGTTCTAGCTCAGTACAAATAGTGGACTATTCAAATCTTCCTCACACTCACTTGACATCTCATCACTCTACCAGATTATAAGACACCTAGTTTGAATTTTAGACTTAGGGTCATGCAGTGGTGTACCTCTATGTCATGCTTAGAGACAAACATTTATCAATTGCTATGCCTACTCATGCATCATTTCCATTTTATCGGGATATCATTTAAGCCATCATGCTCCAGAATTAAACTATGTACACAAGATATAGACATGTCGGTTCAACGGAAAAAGTAATCAGTCTTTCGGGGGAAAAGAACACGGGCAAGAAAACCCCGAAAGAGGATAGTGAATTGGGCTACTCAGACTTCACCCTAGCACTCACTTTACATTTACCCCACCCCAAACAAAAAGACATGAAATTGTCCCCAATGCATAAAAAAATTGAAATACTAGAGTGGTAGGTGAAGCAAACCTGGGACGCAAAGCGCCGACGATCAGCAAGTGAGGATCTCCTTGCAGCCTCCATCTCA
The DNA here is from genome assembly GCF_036512215.1 of Solanum lycopersicum. NCBI lineage: Eukaryota > Viridiplantae > Streptophyta > Magnoliopsida > Solanales > Solanaceae > Solanum > Solanum lycopersicum. Next base: position 17,115,970 of record NC_090804.1, on the reverse strand, counting down.
CGGTGCTCCTTCTTCCATGCTCGCGCATCATCCTCTTCTCGACCCCTACGCCTCTTGGCGTGCTCTTTAGGGGGAGGTGGTGGAATCTCTGAAGTGGCGAATAGGGACGCCATCACTGTGTCTTCAGCAGGCTCTACCGAAGGGGCCTCAGACTCAGGCACCCTAGCCTAAGATCATATCAATATCTGCGCCAAGACTGTCGACCGCAACCTGAAGGGTCGACACATCCACCGGAGGGGCTGGACGGGCTAGCACAAGCAACTGAAAGGCGTCCAAGCACTGATGAACCTCATTGATCTTCCGCTCTATGTGCTGGACCATTCTCCGCTTCAAGTGCTCTTCTTCCTCGGTAATAGACCTCTGCATCCAAGGATGGATATGATGAAGAAGTGTAGCCATTTGTGCCTCTAATTTCTGGACCCCCGCAAGCAGGACCAGAGCGGTTAAAGGGGCTGAGCAAGAGGAGATCGAGCGGTGCTACTACCCGGGATAGACCCAACCGGGGTAGTGTTAGTGGAAGCCGCCTGCGTAGCCGTGCGAGCCTATGTTACCGTATCAGCCAGATTGTCACCAAGTGGAGGAAGCTCTGGACGGGGCCCTTTGTGTGGAGCCAACTTATTGGTCTCATCTCTGATGAGGCCGATATCAATAGTGCCTAGAGGGGTCTTGAGCTGATCAACGTGCAATATAGGCACACCTGCGGATCTGCATAGAGAAAATATCATGCACGGGAAAGGGTAAGTAGTTGTGACCTTAAATACCCTCTCGTGTATGACCACCTGTAGAATCCACGCAAAATCCACCTCGAACCCAACTATCATTGCCGCCATCAGTACTGCTCGATCCCATGTGACGATATTATCAGCGGTTGTGGGGGAAAGGCAGTGGCGGACAATCAACTACAAAAACATCGCAGTGAAAGTTAGGTTGGCCTTCTTGATGGCCCCCTTTGGCTCAGTCACCCAGTTGGCACCCTCTCCATCAACGGACAAGTGCAGGGCCATCCACCTCTTGGTGGTCTCTCTCAGCGATGGCTCACGCCGAAATTGGCCATCTTTGACAATCTGCCATCGGTAGTCAAACTCGGCAGTGAGAGGGGTCCGATTAGCATCAACATTCTCGCCGTATAGAAATCGGCAGATAGCAGGTAGGGAGATATCAACCGGAATGCCACGTACTTGAACCTGCTCCAGTGGGGCCTGTTAAGCAGGGGCAGCTCGCCTATCAATCTGCGATCGGAGAGTCGCAACATAGAATGCGTAGAACTCTCGGACCAGCTCTTCACTATAACATCCCAACGGACGTGCTGTCCACTCCTGTCGATGTCTGGTGAAGAGATTGTGGATCTCAGGCATCGTCGGGAGACTTCCCGTGAGGACCCTCCGCTCCAATGTAAGTGTCCGAGTCATAACTCCTTTGTCATTCAGGAACTTTGCATCGGAATAGACTTGAAACTACTCGTCGACACACCACCAGTTGGGCTGGTCAGTAACTGGGGTGAGAGCACGAGATGGTGAACCGGGTGTGGATTCCAAACTGTCAACCTCATCAGACAAGGCCGATGCTGCAGCGGTGGCGGGTGCGGGAACCTCAGCAGATCCGGAGGCTTACTCAGACCACGAAACTCCTAAGGAGCCAGACGCTCCTTCTTCATTAGTTGCTGACCCAGAAGGTGTGCCAGTCAGTGTGTGCTCCTCATCAGACAGGGAGGCAGTGACTACACCGGACGCCACCTTTTTGGGTGTGGCTCTGGCAACACGTGCAGCACGGGATGAGGTTGAAGTGCCTGGCGGCACGTACTCGAGGTCACGCTCATCATTAGAGCCAATGACCAGGCGGGAAGACGGGGCGACAGACTTCGATCGTGCGCGTGCATAGACTCGATCTTCTTTTGGTGCCATAGTAGATAGTACCTGTAATGGATCAACATTAGTACTAGAAGGAGCAAACAAGACAAGCAAAACAACATAAAATAAATAAAAAAATTAAAATAAAATGACATTGCTATAGTAACAGTGAAACACAATGGACCAGGTGACGGTTCGTCGTGAGTAAGACGGACCGTTATGGGGTCCGTCGTGTCTTACTTAGACTATGTTTATATGGAGAACCCTGAAGGAGAGTCTCTGACAAGTATGACGGTATGTGCAGGATGGACCGTTACAGGTACAACGGTCCGTTGTAGGTGTCCGTCAGAGGACACTTGGAAAAAAATATGGAGACCCTTAGGAGAGAGGTCTTTGACCATTGAAACGGTCATGCAGGACGGACCGTCACAGGTACGACGGTCCGTCGTAGGTGTCCGTTAGAGGAAACTTGAAAGAAATATAGAGACCCTACAAGAGGGGTCTCTGACCGTCGTAGTTTTTCGTTTGAGGACACTTAGAAAACTAGAGAGAGGCCCTTAGGAAAAGGGTCTCTGACAACCAGAATGGTTGTGCAGGACGGACCGTCGTAGGTATGACGGTCCGTCGCATGTGTCCGTTGAAGGACACTTAGAAAAAGTGAGATACCCTTAAGAAAGGGTCTCTGAAAACCAGAACGGTTGTGCAGGACGAATTAGTAACTCAGTGACAGAAATGGAGATGCCCCATTCATCCCCTATGACCCAAATCGAATTGGTAGTGTTTTGACCTACATTTGTTTAACCCAAATACCAAGTAAACTATCAATGCTAAGGCACTTATTTCTAGGGTTTGAACACGGAAATTTCGGGAATTTTTTAACCTAGGTCAGACAAAATTTGATAAAGAATGAACGTATCAAGAAGAACTAGACTACTACTAATTGATAAACAAAAATGCAATATAAACTAGTAGAAATTAAAGACACATACCTGAGAATTGGAGAAAAACAAGAGGAAACGGTACTTGATGATCAAGTAGACACCCACAGCAGCAGCTCTCCGACTAGTAGATGAGGACTTTTAGGATTTTGGAAAATTTGGGGAAAATGATCAGTTGAAGAGAGAGATGATTTTGGAAGTTGAAAATGGAGGGAAATAGGAGGAAGAGTGAAGGAATGGGGTGAATTCAAGGGTTGGGGGTTTTAAATGTTGAAAAAAAATTTAAAAACCCCCAGTCGGGTCGGGTCGGGTATGCCTCATTAATGACGCGACGATTCCACGACGACGGTCCGTCACACATGTGATGATCCATCGTTGGTTCCGTCGCGTGTGCCCTAATTTGAAAATAACAGAATGACGTACCTGGCACAACGGATTCATGCGATGGTCCGTCAGGGTTGAAATGGTCTGTCGCTGTATCCGCCAGTGACTGCTGCAGAGTAATTTTCTGCAGAATTTCCTGGTGATGTGCCTTCAACTTTAAAACCCATTAGTAGAAAATGCTACCATTACTAGAAAGAAAGAAAAAAAACTATAAGTATTGGGTTGCCTCCCAACAAGCGCCTGATTTAACGTCGCGGCACGACTGAGGACACTTGATTACTCAGCCCTCATCAAGATGGTATTCCTCTATCACTTCATTCACCAATGCAGTATGCCCAAAATAGAGTTTTATTCGTTCTCTACTCACCTTACACCGCACTCCCTCCTTGGTTTTTAACTCAACTGCTCCATGAGAGAATACTTGGGTTATTAAGTAAGGGCCAGTCTGTTTGGGCTTGAGCTTGCCCGGAAGACAAGGCAACCCAGATCTTTCTAGAATCACCAAATCCCCAACCATAAACTCTTGTTTTGCACTTTTTTGTTCATTTTCCTTCTTCATCTTTTCTTTGTGGGATATGGCGGATACCGATTGGATCTCACCACTCTGCCTCATGGTCCTACAAATGTTGAAGGTCGCTTCTTCATTGTTCAACTGAAATTTCATCTTCCCCTTTTCCATATCAACTAAGGCTCTACCTCTAGAGGAATGGCCTCCCAAGAATAATAGGCACTTCACAATCAAAAATAACAAAATCTGCCGGAAATATGAATGACTCCACTTTTACTAGCACATCATGGAGTATCCCTATAGGCCTTTTCACTGTTCGATCAACCATCAGTAGCCGCATCGCAGTAGGTTTTGGGTCACCCAAACCCAACTTCCTGTAAATCGAGAGGGGCATGAGATTTATGCTTGCCCCCAGATCACATAATGCTTTCACAAAATGTAATGACCTGACTGTACAAGGAATAGTGAACTCACCCGGATCTTCTTTATTTTGTACGAGAGATCTTGTAGAAATAGCACTACAATTCTGCAGTCTATCATCATCCTGAAAGTGACCGATCTTTTCTTTGTAACCAGATCTTTAATAAACTTGGCATAGCCGGGCATTTGTTCAAGAGCTTCTACCAAAGGGACATTGATAGAAAGCTACTTCAACATTGTTATAAAACGCCGATATTTAACATCCTCGGTCTTCTTCACTAATCTCTGAGGGAAGGGTGGTGGTGGTCTAGGCATGGGAATTACCTTCATAGGGACTTCTGCATCTTTTCCAGTGCTCTCTTCTGCTTCACCACTACCCTTTACCACCTTATCATCATCCTTTCTCACTTTTACCTCATTAGACAGCATAGGTGGGTCAATGGTCTGCTTACCACCACGAGTAGTGATTGTCATACAGTGTGCATCATTTTTCAGATTTTGGACAGTGTTTCTAGGAAGAGTGACCGGTTGCCGTGTGTTCACAGTCACAGATAATTGGGCCATTTGCAACTCGATTTTCTTAATCGATATTGCATGTGTATCGACTTTTTGCCCAATACCTGCTAATCACACCTTAACTCTTTAATGTGCTCATCACTAGCATCGAACCTCCTCATCATTTTGTGCAACATATCCTCAACTCGCGCCATACTATCTCCACCATCCCTAGGAGTAACTTCACAATTTTGAGGAGGGACAAAGAGCCCATTCCTATCATTTCTGTTGCCGTAGTTACCCTTGTTGAATTTGTTGTCGCGATTGTAGTTTCCATCTCGGACATAATGACCCTCACGTTTATAGTTACCATAGATCCGACCTTGGTTCCCTTGACCTTGGCGCCAATTATCCTGATTTGAGCCATGGGCGCTCGATCGAAAAACCCTTGTCTGCTTATTTAGTGCATAGGAGTCCTCCACATAATAGCATTCATCATTAGGGGGTGGTGGTTTAGGCAAGTAGTTAACTGCATTTATCTTTTCTGCACCCCCAGTAATATGTTTAAGTACCAACCCAAGCTCAGTTCTCATCTGAGCCATTTCTTCACGAATCTCGTCTATGGCTGGGTTGTGAGTGGACTGAACTGCAAAGGTATTTCTCCCGGTATCTGACTTCCTAGTACTCCAAGCTTTATTATTTCAGGAGATTTTCTCTAATTTTTCATCAATCTCATCATAAGGGCACTCCCCATAAGATCCACCGGCTATAGTGTTCAACACCACTTTATTATTATCATCATGTCCTCGATAGAAGTTTTCCTTCAGTGACTCATCATCTATACGGTGATTTGTGACACTTCTCAAGAACAAGGTGAATCTATCCCAAGAACTACTAACTGACTCTACTAGTAGTGACACAAAGTTGTTCACTCTGTCTTTGTGGTTTAGTTTCTTGGAGACCGGATAGTTGTGTGCTAAGAAAACATCCCTTAGTTGGTTCCAAGTGAAAATTGAGTTATAAGGGAGCTCAGTGAACCATATAGCAGCCTCTCCCGTCTGTGAGAGAAGAAACACTCAAAGCCCTATTACATCCAAGTCCAAGTCAGGCCTCCCTACATAGCTTTTACACACTTCCCTTACCTTAGCTATATGGGCATGTGGATCCTCAGAAGGTAGCCCTGAAAACAAACCTCTGGCAGTGAGCATTTGCATCAGGCTACTAGTTACCATGAAGGTGTGGCCTGGTGGTATAGGAGGCAAGACAAGTGGCCCATCAGAGTCTGCTATGTTGTCATAGCCTCTGTAGTATGCTTGGGGCCGTGGAGCGGGATTTTGTCCCCTCTATTGGTGTTCACTCGGAGCATCGGGTAACAACTGACCATGAACATCAACCGGAGCTGGGATGTTCTGGTTTGGATCATCATCATTAATTCCCAATTTTCTATTCATGTTGCATAGTGTATGCTCTAATTCGTGATCGTAGGGAAACAAGGGTTCTCTTCCTCTCCGTGTATTTGGCATACAAGGAGGGTGGTTCTGCACGAATCAAGAACAATAAAACAAAGTAAAATCAAGAAAATATCAACTAAACTATAGTAATAAGTTTAAGTTAATCTAAAAGCTACTTTCCCCGGCATCGGCGCCAAAATTTGATATGCTCAAACTTACTTCTCAAATAAGAAGTAAAGCGGTCGTGTCAAGTAAATAACCCAACTAGTGAGGTTGGGATCGTTCCCACGAAGAAAATAGTTTAGACTTAACTACAATCTATTATTACTATTGTTCAGTCAATTACTTCCTTAGAAAGCATAAAATGATAAAAGGGGGGCTTCTATTCCTAAATAAATGAAAATAACTAGCGAAATAAAAGGAGACAACTAACAGCTTCGAATGTTGGAGTTTAATCAATTAATCAAAGTAACTAGGGTTTAAGTGTTCCCCACAGGTTCATAACTTGATAAGTCTAACTATAACAATTCTTTCCTAGTATCTTGCATGCAAAGTGATAAGTTATGTATTTCTAAATCTTTGGTCCGGCATCTAGAAAATTTCACTCCGCACCTTGGTCCGGCTGCGTGTGTTGTTATACTAACCCTTATCTTTACCTAATATTAAGCATCATATTCAATATTTGACTATGTTATTACCTCGTACCAATCAATACTAGCTTATTAGATAGTATACACTAAATCTATGTTGATAATTCTTTTCCTATTATCTCCCGGCAATTAGCATTAAGGCGAGTTCTAACGTTGGTCATCTGTTAAAACTACTTCTAAAGAAAGAATTATCAATACATGCAAGACACTATTCTAGAATTGTTATTTTAGATAGGTTTTACCTCATTATTTGCCTATGGTTCCCACAACCCTAGTTATGGAGTTTAGTTACCCATAGTCAAAATCACAATATTCAAATATATGGTATAAGAATTCATGTACTTACTTCAATGAGAAAGAGTAAAATCCGAAAGTTAAAGTTCGCTTGATTAATCAACAAAAATCACCAACAATCAATGATAAAAGTCTCAAGATAATCAAGAATCTAACAATAATCAAGGGCCTAACCAAATAATCTAGAGTCAGACCTCAAAAACGAGGTTTTTCGAACTATTTATAGAAAATAAAAACCTAATTAAACAAGGACTCTATTTGCTGGAAATCTGTCAGAAACGCGGCTGGATCTACGGACATCGCGACGGATCGTCATGGTCACGACGGACCGTCATGGACTCCGTCGTCCCATACTTGATGAAATTTCTTCTGCTGCTCTCTTCATTACCCTCGACGGCAGGTATGACGGATCGTTACGAGCACAACGGTCCGTCAAGGGTCTCCGTTCCAAAGCACTTGAACTCTTGGAATATGGGTACTTGGGCTACTTCTCTGATCTTCATGACGAACCTGCAGGACGGACCGTCATGGTTACGACGGTCCGTCACGTTTTCCGTAACCCCACACTTGGTCAGACTTCCCCATCATCCTTCAGCAGCTGCACTACGCTGCCAGCTACGGACCGTCACAAGCATGACGGACCTTCACGATCTTCGTAGGTGGTCTCTTCTGCATTTCTTCGCTCAAAAACCTCCGCATTCATCTTTGGACAGATTTCCTGCAAATGAGGAGAAACTTATGTAAAAATTATCACAAAAAGTCTTTTGGACACACTAAACTTATGGAAAAATTATTAGTAATACCGTGGAACCACGGTATATCAGTTGTTCACATGGATGTGTTCACACCTGAAAAGAGTTGGATCTCTGTTAGAGGATATGGCTTGAATTTTACAAAAATTATTACATGAATGTGCTCTACCATCTAGGTAAGGCCAATGTAGGGGTTGACGCCCTCAACAGACTATCCATGGGTAGTGTGACACATGTTGAGGAAGAGAAGAAAAAATTAGCCAAAGCTGTTCACCGGCTTGCTCTCTTAGTAGTTTTCCTTGTGGACATGCCAGTTGGTAGTGTGATCGTTTAAAATAGGTAGGAATCTTCATTGGAAGTGGAGGTTAAGGAAAAACAAGATAGATATCTTATATTATTTTAGTTGGAAGATGCAATTCATCAGCAAAGAGTTGAAGTTTTCTCCCAAGGGGAGATGGTGTGTTTCGTTTCCGTTCGCTCTATGTTCCTAATGTTGGTGATTTGAGGAAGCAGATCCTTACAAAATCTCACATTTCCAGGTATTCTATTCATCTGGTGCCACTAAGATGTATCGTGATCATGGAAATTCTTTCAGATGAACGACATGAAGAGAGATATCACAAATTTTGTGTCTAAGTGTACAAGTTGTCAACAGACTAAAGTAGAACATCAAAAAACAAAAGTTGTGACTCAAGAGATTAATATTCCTACGTGGAAGTGGAAAGTGATAAACATGGATTTCATTACGGGTTTACCTCGTACTCGCAGACAACATGAGTCTATTTGTATGGTGGTGGACAGAGTCACTAAGTCAGCTCACTTCTTGGTTTTCAAGACTACAGATTCAACGAAGGATTATGCTAGACTCTACATAAGCAAGATAGTCAGATTGCATGGTTCCTTTATCTATAATCTCAGATAAAGGTCCTTAGTTTACATCTCATTTCTGAAAATTATTTCAAAAAGATCTTGGTACTCAGGTAATCTTAATACAACATTTCATCCGTAGATGGATGGTCACTTAGGGCGTACCATTAAAACCTTAGAGGATATTTCAAGACATGATCGATTTCTAAGGTAATTTAGATGATCATATACCTCTTATAAAGTTTGCATATATTAATCGCTTCCACTCCAGTATTCAGATGTCCCCATATGAGGCACTATATTGGCGTAGATGTAAGTCTTCGATTGGTTAGTCTGAAGTAGGTGAAGCAAACTTGATTGGGCTAGATCTATGGAGAAAGTTCAATTCGTTAGAGATAGACTAAAGATAGCTCAGAGTCGTTAGAATTAATATGCAAATGTAAGGAGAATGGACTTAGAGTTTGAAATTGATGATTCGGTTTTCTTGAAAGTGTCACTCATGAAAAGGGTGGGTGATGAGATTTGGAAAGAAAGAGAAGTTCAGTCCCTGGTAAGAAGAAGAAGATGAACCTGAAATGTCATTTTTGTTCGTAGGAGAAAGGGAGAGAAAAGAGTAATTTGAAAAGTTTGTTGTGGGTGAGGGTAGGTTATTTCTGTATTTTATTAATGTTTTAGAAGTCCTAAAAATACATTTTACCCCCTACTTAATTCAATCCCTAATTACTAAGTAGTAGAAGTTTTGACCTTGGTTAGTTAGAGTTGTCACCTTTTTAATTTCAAGACTTGATGGATTCCTCCTACTCATTTTTCATGTGAGAACCCCTATTTTCATTGTTCCTCCCAAATCGCTGCAGCATTTTAGGTAGGAACTTTTCCTGTTATCGTCCCAAGTAGCAGAGCCACCAAGGGTGGAAATAAGAAGGGAGCCACATTCGTGATCGATTGTGCAAAGCTCGTTGAGGATAACATCATGAAAATGACCTTCTTGGAGAAGATTCTGCAGGAGCGCATCTAGGTTGGAGGAAAGGCTGAAGCTCTTGGTGACCCCGTGAATGTTATTCGTTACCCAAACAAAATCATTGTCATCTCCAAGAGGTATTTGAAATACTTGAGTTAGAATTTTCTTAAGAAGAATAGTGTATGTAATTGACTCCGAGTAATTTCCCCAAATAAGGACCGTAGTGTTTATGAGTTGAGGTACTTCAACATTGCTTACAATGAGATTGAGGAGGAAGGTTGACTAGTTTGAATTGGTCTTCTTGATAGATCTTCCTTTGTTGAACTTTAGTTTTGTAGTTCTTTATTATCTAAAATTATATGTCTTGTGAAACATTATTTACAATTTGTCAACTATGTTATAACTTTGTCCTTTGCCCCTAAAGAAAGTGTGTACATGTGAAACTTAACCAGAATATCAGTGGTCTTCACGTTCTAATGCATAGGGATAACGATAGAACAGGACGGGTGTGAGGCGGCGGGTTTAAAGCTATACGGACGAGTGGATTTAAAGTTATGTGGAGAGGTTTGAAATAAATATTTCCAAAATTAATGTGGAGCGGGTTTATGCATGTTTAAGGTACCAAATAGGAATTCAAAGAAAATTAAATGTTTGTAGTGAGTAAATATCAAACATATAAATTTGACTTTGACTTTAACTTCTCTTTTATTTGAATTTAAACTAGACATGTCCCATGATTGTTAGTTGTTGAAATATTAATTAGAAAGAGTTGTCGAAATGTTACCTAGAAACAGTCAATTAGTTGTTGAGATGTTAATTATCAAAAATGGAGATGAGAAAATTATGCAGGATTGATTTAAATATAAAGCAGGTCTATATGGGAGGGCATACATGACTTGAAACTCTTTCTAAGAGTCGGTAACTTAGTGCCTTATGAACATTGATTTACCCTCGAGTAGCTGAACAAGATTGTCACAAAAGGCGGTTCAAAAGTGTGTGGATTGAACCATCTCTACTAATGCAGATTGAATCCCTCAGACACATTTTCTTCAAATTATATTATTTGTAATGTAATACTTGGGGATTAAAAATCAAAAATTAAAAAAATGTACATAACTAGAGAATTAATTTGTAATGGTGACCTGAGAAAGGGTATTCTAGCCTCTTAAGTATCACTCCCATATTACCAACTCCAGCAACACAGACAGAAATCTCACTTGCTGCAAGTAAGGTGGGAGAAATTCAATTTACCATGGCATAATGGGCGTAAGCTACACTCTGTGGCAAAAATAAATTGAAGGGAAATCTCAAGTGACATTCAACTAAAATATAACTGCGGACCATTTAAATATACATTTTTACATCATCTGGACAAGTAGATGTCTTATAGCACAATTTTGAAACATGCACGACAATGAGCTTGTATTGAAACCATCTCATATCATGCATTAGCACCATTTAAGGTTATCTATTTATATATAGCTACCAACACACGCTCTAGATCCCTAATTTCCAACCCGAAATTATTTTTTAAAAAAAAAAATCTACTTTCAATTCTACCACAAGTCAGAAATTTACAAGAATGTGATGGAAGGATTCCCAATCATTAGTGACCCTTCTCTTCCTCATCGAAATGTAGGCTCTCGATTCCTTTCAGTGTGGATTCATAGTTCTTCACACCAGGGACAGATGAAGCATGTTTAGTAGGATCTGATGATCCAACAAGAGGGGAGATTCTCTGTCCACTTGATATTTTGTGCATGGTCGCTGGACTAGCCTCAGGCGCTCGAGAACGTGTAGGATCAGAGCCATTTCCTACACTGGAAGTCTCACGGCTGCCAGACACTAGACCTCGCCGCAATGATCCACTTGATCGTCCCAGGAAAGTAGAGCTTGGCAACTGAAAAATTGAACGCTTCATCATAATGTGGCAAAAAAATCACTTGTCATATATAGCATATATCAAGTTCCACATCAACAACTTGAAACACTATTATCTTCTTTTGGTTTTCCTGGGACCAAGGAAATACAAACCTAGATTCTTTGTCCAAATCATCTGAATTCTGACGTAAGAGTTATTTTAGAATTGGCAGAGCACTTCAACAAAACGAAGTTACACACTTGCACTCAAGGTTTCACTACAATTGATCATGGACAGATCTCTGACAATCAATTATGGACTAATCTATATCCTAGAAGCTCTGGAATTTGAAAATCTTACCATCTTATCTAAGTTAATCCAACTCACTTACCATAGCATTCTTGCTGGTAGAATCATTTCTGAGAGGACTCTTCTGCTTGGACAAACTTCCTGCATTTACAAGCGGCCCAGAATATCTCCTTCGAGAAGCATCTGCTAGTTGTCTTCCTTCTTCCTCACCTGCAAATTATTGAGAGTAGGCACAATGAAAATCCCAAATGGAAGAGACAGGAAGGTCTCCACCAGTAATCTCACCAGTAAGTGACGAAGCCAAACAATAAAAATAAACCTCAATGTTCTCATTAGAACACAAAAATGACAGGATACTGGAAGATCACCTGACGGCCTTTCTGCACTAGGGATAACCGGGGGCATGCCTGAGCTGGTTCCAGCACCAGTGCCCTAATAAAAGAAGCCATCATAAGATATAATCTCTGCACACATTTAGAAAAAGCGATATTTCATCACTTACAAGAGGTCGGGAAGGAGGAGCTGCGATTTGCGATTGCTGATATTTCAATATAGTCCAATCAAAAACATAGTCAAACTGAAAGCCTGCAATGCACATAGAAGTGTAAGGGGAGCCTAGATCGCATATTACCAAATAAACCTAAAAATAATCTTTCAAAATTCATTTAGACCTTCGCGGATGAAGAGGTCACGAAATATTCTCTTCAGATAAGCATAATCTGGTTTATCCTCAAAGCGTAGTGAACGACAAAAATGGAAATAGGATGCAAATTCAGTAGGATAACCCCGGCATAAAGCCTGCAAAATTGTAGACCACTGCTCCATAGATGTGTCTAAAGAAAATCCAATCACCAAATTTGCAAATAAATTACCTCAATAGATGTTGACACCTTCTTTTCACTAATTTTATCATATTTCTGCTTCTTAGTTCCTGCTTTCAGCCCTTGCCAAGGAAGACTGCAATAAACTAGATGTCAAAAGAAGCTGAATAAAACAATAATGAGGAAAGAAATTGCAGCAAAATTTACCTTCCCCTTAGGAAGTACATCAGGACATATCCAAGAGATTCCAAATCATCTCTCCTGCTTTGTTCTATAACAACAGTAATAGCATATCAACTGACAAATACAGCATTGTTTCGAGCTGTACAAAGAATAAGCAAACAAATATAAATAACAGGAACACTCACCAATACCAAGGTGAGTATTCATGCTAGCATATCTTGCAGTGCCTGTCAAGTTTTTGTTCTCTCTGTAGTGCAAACTATCTTATAAGGCACAGATAAAATACAAAACACAAATGCATGTGCATTCATACAGAAAAGAACTTGGGGATACTTATAAATAAAGATGAGGCAGTACTACGTAACAGTCCTCTGAAATGGAATAGACATATTTCCATCATAAGATTTTTCACAGCACCAAGAAATGCATTGGGTGACTTCAAGACATGCATTTGTTACACAACAGATCTTAGAGAAATGCACTTCGAATTGTCTTAGCAACATCCATACACCTGCAACAATCTGTAATTATCACATATCCCCAGCTGGAGTGTTACATTTTGGTAATTAGGGCCAAAAGAATCATATCTATTTCTTTCATAATTGACAGAAACTTTCTTCATAATGCCTCATCATATCCGAAGGTAGGAATTTACGTATATAATCTGCTCAGTCTTTTCTCTTCAGATGGAAGTTCTAAAGCAAACTGAAAAAGGATTCTGTACCTATGAAAATCAAGGAGAAGAACAATTTGACAAGGGGAAAAATTCCTATGAACTATACTATAACATATTCTCAACGAAAAAGAAACAGTCACTGCAAACATTAATGCTCTTACAAATGGGAGCTATCAAGTTACCTGTAAGGTATGTGTTGGTGAGTTGAAGTGTCTCGGTACTTCTTGGCCAGACCAAAGTCTATTATGTAGACCTGCATTTTAAGTCGAATTAAACTATGGTAACACATAAATCCTGGGAAATTGTGATAACGAGTAAAAATTAATAATCAAAATATCGGACCTGATTTGCACGCCTTCCCAAGCCCATAAGAAAATTGTCTGGTTTAATATCTCGATGCAAGAATGATTTAGAATGAACAAACTCAATGCGATTTATCTGTAGTAAAAAATGGAATAGCCATGTAACCAACAAGTTTAGGCAGCCTAAGACTAAATAAGAAGCATTATTTTAACTATTACCATTTGATCTGCAAGCATCAGAACTGTCTTCAGGGAAAGTTTCCTACTGCAAAAATTAAATAAATCTTCTAGACTGGGTCCAAGCAAATCCATGACTAGAACATTGTAATCTCCTTCAACACCGTACCACCTCACATTTGGTATTCCAGCTAAAACAAGTATCATAATTAGTACCATTACTCATGAAAACATAGTCAAAAGGAAAGAGAAGACAGAAACGACTATTACTTCCTCCCTGCAAAATTCTATACAACTTTGACTCATATAGCAACTGAGGATGCTTTGTTTTGACATTTTCCTGCAATATCACCAGCATTTATCAGACCTTAAAACCAGATTAGAAGAAATAATGCAGTCATTCACATAGTTGGGGCCTAGAGAAAAAAGAAAGGATGAACACATACACAAAGATAAATAAAGAAAAAGATTAACACTTCCAGATATGTAATCATAGGAATTATTTGCGATATAGGAATATGATATACATGGGAGTTCTATCCATCTTTTTCCCAGTCAAAATCAACTGATCGATGTGTTTCGAAGCTATGAACAACAATGTTATGAGGTATGTATCTCCAATTCACTTTCTGTGAACATCATATGTCCAAAAGGAAATATTAGATCAGAAATTAACATATATGCACAAACTTTTTATCTGTAAGAAGAAGGGGGGAAGGGGGGTTGGCAAGGGAGAGGGGCAAATATGTGTTCACCCACTTGTGGACTTAGATAATGAAGAACAAACTTCTTATTTTTGAATGAGAAATTTGTCTGGAGCTAACTCTTTGGACCAACTGCAACCTCCCTAGCTCAGGGATGATGGGTCTACCCTTCTCTACTTGAATATTGGACTGAGTTTGCTTGGCACAGGGCTCAAACTAGTGATCTAAGACACAAGTTCCTTAACCTATACCAATTTAGCTAACCCCCAAGGACAATAATGAAGCACAAGCTTCTCCAATACCTGCCTGAACTCAGAAAAAAGAACTATTCTGTTACGGCTAACATTCATCATCTGTGTGAGCAATTATACAAGGCAGCAGAACTACATAATGTTTAAAACATAATCACCTTCAACTTTCAAGATCGACATAATTCCATGATAGCATTGACCTGTCAAACTATGCCCATGTGCAATGTAATAGAGAAATCAAGTCATAGTTCACTTGTTCCCCTGATGTATTTTAAGAAAACAAGTGCTAAGCAAATAGGAGCATTCCTACAAGGGGCAACCCAAGTTTTATAAGATCGTTTCATTCTTTACAGTAACTGTTGTCTCAGCCCAAAACTGGCAGCTGAAAATCTCTTTTATAAGAAGGCATTAATGAAATGAAGAAATACTCCCCGTATCACATTTCTGCCACTTCATTTGACTGTGTAAGAAGTTTGAGAAATAAAGGAAGACTTCTGAATGTAAACTCAATATATGCAAGGTACCAAAATTGAAGATACTATCTATATGTATATAATATAATGGCTTAAGTCATTGACAAACACTTAAAGTTGTCCGCCTATTTCATTTAAACACCTCAACTAAGACTTGTATCTATTGAACACTTTATTTGCTCAAAAGTCAATCCTATTAAACACAAAATGATGACATGGCAAAAAAAAGTGTGCTCCACCCTCTTTAAGCGAGTTGAATAGTTCTGAAGTAATATTTTTTTCTTTTTCTTTTTTATTTTTCAAGTTATACAACTACTTTTTTAAAAAAATAATTAACAAAAAGAAAAGAAAAAAAAGAGACGGAAAGAGTTGTCTTCTTCCCAGTCTTTGTTTCCCTGCATTTTCATCATCACTTCAGTTTGTACACACCCACACCACAGTCCCTCACTTTCTTTCTCTCACTCTCTCCGATTCTCTCTGCATTTTTCCTTCTTTCATTTTTTTAATTACTACATAAATCTAAATCTTAAATTTTTTTTCGGAACTCCATTTTTGCTGATGAAGATGATGCAAATTGATTTTTTTTGGGGCAAAAGTTGATCTTATTTTTCATATAATTATAATAAATGATTAGTAATAGAAAGAAAATGATGGCAATGGGTAAAAAGTTCTGATGCTATCCAATTGAAAGAGGAATGAGTTATAGCTTTGGACCGCACACTACCTAGCTCAAAGAGGTAAGGTTCAATGGAGAAGAATTACAGAGGTGAGGGCAATGATTTACTGAGGGGGTTGCACAACCGCCGCCAGTGAAAGGGAAACGAAATTTGACAAAGAAGAAGGGCAGCCGTGGGTGGGTGGTGGTTTTTTTTCAGAAAATTCTTTTTAAATTTTTTTGGTTAGTTAAATAGATTAAAATAGATCTTTTAGAATTTCCCCTTTAAAATAAATTTTTGGACTTAAATGTCACGTGTCATCAATTAATTCATCAATTTGTTATGTCACCGCCAGGTCATCGCGAGTGAATTACACACATTTCACATTTTTGGATGATTGTCAAAAAAATGACAAATAGGTATCAATTTTAAGGACCATAGGTATTCAATAGGTACAAGCATTAGTTGAGATGCCTCAAGTGAAATATGCAGACAACTTTAAGTCTAATATAATTGTAATCTATAAAGTTCAAACTTTTGATGTGGGATAGTTCTTTGGCTAAGGATCCTTCTCTTTTAACTACTTTCTCCGTACATATGTTCAATCATTTCACCCAAATAAGAAAACTCAAAAGTCATTCTTTAATACTTCCAAGACTTTTTGTATTCCAAGCTAATTTAAGAAATATTCAATTTTTTAGAAAAGAAAGGAGGAGAGGAGGTAACGGGATCAGAATATAAGGAAACTAAAAAGGAATCTCTCAATCAATGAAACTGAATTACAGCTTTATAAGAGCTCTACAATTTCTCATACAAGTAGAAAAGGAAAGAGGGGAAAGGAATATTAACTCAATTGATATACCATAATTGTTGGTGCCAATAATATACATACATTCTTGATATTAGAATAGGAAGAGAACCAAAAGAAGAAAAACACAACATAAGGAGTGAATTTTGAGAGTATGAAATTAAGGCATAGCCATTGGCAGAATGTCAGAAGCAGCCATAAAGAGGTTATAATTGGTAAAAAGAAACACAAGATTTTCAAGGTCATGAAAATCTTGAACACGCATATTTGGTTGTTTGAAAGATCAAAGCACAACTTATTTTAATATACAGTATTCAACAATTTCCATTTGGGCCAAAGAGACTTGTAGCAGGTATATTACATCTATCATTATTCTTAATTTCCTATAAATTGATGAATATGGAGTTGCATAATTTGCAAGTAACCCATGATCACAGAATATACATTCCCTGTTTCGTTGAGTATTCATTTGTGAAACAAGAAATCATACCCAAGAAATGGAGCTTTAAGTATCTCGGGTCCATAAGCCAAGGAGACGGAGAGATTAATGATGATGTCGCATATTGTATTTTATTTTTATTTTTTTTGGGGGGGGGGGGGGGGGGGAGGGGGATCGCAACCGGGGTACTGTGTGATAAGAATGTGCTACCAAGACTTTAGAAGGGTAAATTCTATAGAGCAGTGGTTAGACTACCTTTGACATTGTAACATGGGAGTTGGGACAGAGTGTTGATCAATCAAGAACCCACGTCAAAAAGGTGAATGTAGTAGAGATGCAGATGAACTGTAAGCATACTAGAAGAGATATGATTAGAAACAAAGTTACAAGGGACAAGATTGGAGCGGCCCCCTAAGCAGATAAGATGAGGGTGAGAATGGGATGATTCAGACATGTGAAGAGGTGGTGTGTGGATGCGCCAATAAGGGGGTGTGAGAGGTTGGCTATTGCAAAAACTAGGAGAGGTAGATGTAGGATGAAAAAGATCTGAGGGGAGGTAATAAGAGTATTAGACACAACATGACTCGATTCCAGCTTACTAAAGACACGACCCTAGATAGGAAGGTATAGAGGTTGAGAATTAGAATAGACTTTTTGTAGGTAGTTGAGTGTTCCGCACTACATACGGGAGAGGCAAGGTCTAGCCTTATCCCCTTTTATTAGTAGTAGTAGATTTTTTCGAGAAAGGTTAACTAGTATTATAAACAAAAGAAGTACACCAATAGCGTGCTCCTAAGTACTTGCATCAGAAGTATGAAGGAACAGCCAAGACAACATCTATCACCTATATACCTTATAAAACTATCTAAAAATAGGGTAATGTCCCATATATCCTTAGGTACAGAATGGATACACCAAAAGTAAAAGGTTGCTAAACTGTTCATTTTTTTATGACAATAAAAACCCGCAGCCGCTACCCTTAGGTGTGCACAGAGTGAAACCCCCGCAATAGTCGCAAATCACATATTTATACTTTGGAAGGAAATGCTCTTGTTCTTAAAACATCTCTGATTTCTCTCCTTCCACGCAGGGCAATCTTCCATCTCTCTTTGTGTCCTGATTTCCATCTCTATTCCAGCATGCTAGTAGGTCTACACTATGCATTGGCATGGCCCATCTAATACCCCTCAAGTTAATTAACCAGTCATAATGCCAGTCACTTTATAATGCAGAAAAGATGATCTATTGTCACTATTTCAGCTTCACAAAAAAAATCTGGATCATAACTGCCTACTAATGATAGTAGTTACTAATCACTATATTCTTCAATGTGTGGTACTTCTATTGTTTTACTAGCTTTGTAATTTCCTACTATCGTATTTACTTTGTTTCGAAAACCTCTCATTTGTGCCAAGGATCTATCAAAAACAACCTCTCCACCCTACAAAGATTCGATAAGGTCTCCATACATCTTATCTAACCCCCACTCTTGGGACTATACTATGTATGTTCTTTTAATTAAAAATAGCTATTTAATTATTTTTCTAATAATAAACTAAATTGTAATCATTAAATCTTATTATAATCACAACAATCTAGGCAAAACAATAAAAGTGACCAGGATGATGAAAATAAACAACTACACTAAAGACAATTAAAAAGAAAAGTTGGCGTGATACTAGAGGACAGAAGCTAGAATATAATTTAATATTTGTTGATGAGAGAACAAAGAGAACGTATTTTTAGCATCCATGTCAATTTATCTCTTGTTTTCACCCCTATGGTCATCTATTTTTTAACATAAATAGAATACATTTTGATAGGATTTGTAGGTCGTAATATGTCATGATTAGTTCTGTTATTGCACCTACATGCATTGAGTTTTCAATAGTGAAAACCAACTTATGTAGGGTGGTTTATTGCCACAAATACTCTTTTTTGGGAAGTAAAATTTTAGTTGCCACAATGCTTTATTTCAGCCAAGTTACTAGAAAAAAAAATTATACATTAATATAACAACTAATGGTTGAGAAGTTCTTGGTTGCATTTTCCTTATTTATTATATTTATCATCTTCAACAATTTACACTTTTATTTCATAATTCAAGCTCACTTTTGAACATAATATTTATGTGATTTTTCTTTTAAAATAATACTTATTGAGATTGTGTCTGGACTTAAACTAGTGTTACCAAATACATGAACATGGCATTCTTATCACAACATAGTATCGCAGAAAATGAGATGGAGAGAGTTATAACTAATAAATTTAGGAGAACAACCATCAGAGTCCGTAAGTTATATCTTCATCCATTTTGATTTCCAAGTTATTCCACAGAGTATATTTGACCATTAAGTAAATCTAGTACATAAGCCCTAATTGTCTAAAGCTAAGTGGCACTAGCTCATACTTGGAGGGGTAGATAAATTCAAAAGGCTCTTGTCCCCTTTGAATGGGTTTTTGTCAAACAAAACTGGTTTATTTTGAGTCATTAGAGAGGATGACTTAGAATACCGATGGGTGTTGTAGTTGAAGCCAAGAGGACTTTGGCACAATTAAAAATTGTGGAAGTGATGTCGGACCCATATATTAAAGCTAGGCCATCTCAATTCTTTGTTTACATGATGTCGGACCCATATATTATGTCATTTGTGCTTAAGTTACTAGGCATGCTCAAGCAATGGGAAGTCCCACATCAATGTGGGTCAGTGTTGTGAAAAGCGCAAAAAAGTGCGCTTAAAGCGCGCTTCAAAGCGAGGCGACACCAGTGCGCTTCTTTCTCCTGAGGCGATGCGATCTGAAAAAGGTGCTCGCTTCAGATAAAGAAGCGAGAAGCGACATTAAGGCAAAAGTGCAATAAAGCGCGCTTATTATAAAAAGCAACAATTAGGGTTTTTTTAAAAAAAAATAGGTCTATCTAAAAAATTTGAAATATACAATATGACTTAATTTTTCTTTCACGACTCTTCATTCGCTTCTTCTCTCTTTACGACAGCGCCTGAGATTGTGTCTCTCTTCACACCTCGACCGCGACTGCAGGTAAGTTTTAACCGATGTTTATTAGTTCATCTCTATGAGTTCCTTTTCACCTGAAATATACAATCTTCGCCTTTGCTTCATCTCTGTGAGTTTCTTTTCTCTTCACGATGCGACTGCTGTAGTTTTTTCTTCTTCTTCTCTTCTTCTCTTCATCTCTGCTGCGATCTGCTCTGTTTCTGTTCACAATTACTGACTGCCTCCTCTGTTTTTTTAAATTCTTTTGTTTTTTTTCGTTTTTATTTTGTGATCAGTGTGTATGCTAGCAGCTCTTTTTTTAATCTTTTGACACTTCTGATGATGAAGAAGATGATGACCAATTATAACCCTTGGTTATGACACTTGAAGAGTTTGAGGATCTTGTTGAAGAATAGGAGTTTGAATATTTGTGATTTAATTATGTTTTTGATTTTTTGCTTTATATGTTATGACTTATGAGTATTATTGACTATCTATTTTCTTTTAATCTAAGACTATATTACCTCTATTTAGTTATTTAATATTTTTATTTTTATACGAAATGTCGCTTTTTTTAAAAAAAATGTGCTTCGCTTCACGCTTCTGTGAAGCAAGCCCTCGTCGCTTTTTTCCGCTTCTCGCATCCCAAAACACTGATGTGGGTGGTGTAATTGGTTTCTTTGTGGTCCAAGCATACTCACATGATGAGCGCAGGCAGAAGTTCTGAGTTTGAGCCTCACAATCACCCATTATAAAAAAAAATGTACATGCTTAATTTTGAAGACATACTTAAGTATGTAAGTGGAAGTGATACATAAGTGAATAAAATATACTTTCTTTATTAGCTTAAGCTTTTGGTTAGATGGCATTTGCTAGAGGTAAATGCTCTAAGTTATGGCTTCCCCATGGGATGCTCATTTGAAACCTTTGTCTAGTCAATGCTAGAAAGAGAGAAGTGATGTAAATTGTAAACATGAGAATGGAAGGTCGATCGACTCCATCCCTTGAAGTCGATATGTGTGAGTCTTCCACCAATTGACAGAGACGTCGGCCGCCAAAATGACGGGGTCCTTAAGTACTCAGATGCATACAAGGAAAAGACAAACATTCAACGCACTAAAATCTAGTGGAAAACTTAGCCAAAGAAGGTGAGTTTTGTAGATTCTTTCCATTGGTTCGATCCTTCTCCATACGCAACGTGTACAAATCTAGATCGTTTTTATGTGAGAAAGGTAGACTTCCAGAAAAAATAATATTCTTGGTGTTGTTTCAATGTTTTGCTAATGACTTTTGATGGAAACTACAATATCCTAGGAAAATAAGAAGAAAAAAACTTCTAATTTCAACTAACAGTGGAAATAGGTTGCCCGTTAGAACTACTTAATACAATGTACAACCAAGTTTTTGTGGTTTCCATTTTCCTTTCACTTGTATGGGGCAGGAACATCGTGTTTACATTGTCTCCACATGCTCACTAATAATTACCTTCATAAATATATCCCTTATAGGAAAAAATTCAATTGCATTCAGAAAAAACCATTATTTGTCAATTGATTCCCCTACATTTGCTACGAAGTGTGACGGGCCAACTACAATTTCCTCAATTGTAGAAATACAAAAGATCTCCCGTTGGAATCTCATTTACTGAAATGAAGAACTTCAATGGTTATAGAAGTATCATAGCATTAGATGATTAGAGAACAAAGGACCTTTGACTATTCCCAAAAACAAATCCCCCTACATTTAACCTCAATGCATAATTTTTCCTTCCAAAAATATGATAAGCCATGTTGCATAACAAGATGTCTTCACCCATCTACAAATAAAATTATTTTCACTCAATTTGACTACAGTACCATGATACCCAAACATAATAGTACTCACCTTCCTTGAATTACCCTGCCTTATCACATAGCCCTAGCCTAACCATCACAATTTTCCAGTCTCCAGCTTAAAGAAATTCTTGGGGATTAGGTTACTGTGATATTTTAATGGAAGGTGTAATATGCTCAACCAAGAACCCTTTTGCAGTTGGAATAGCATTTTCCCTGGACGATGAGCAAGAGGAGATTCTGCCTCTGTTATCGAGAAGTGCAGATAACAATGCCCTACAATATGGTCTCAAGCATGCCAAAAAATTTATGTTGTCTTTGTTTGCTTGCATAAGTAAATTTCTGTTAGCCTCAGTCAACAAGGAACCAAAATTGTATGATTAATGTTGTTTGAAGCGCTTATAAAAAGTAACTTACAAGTCAAAAGCTAGAAGCTATAAGTAGAGGATATCTACTTTTAGCTTTTGGCTTACTTCAAAACTTTTTTGGCCTAAAGTAAGTGCTTTAAAGCACTTTATAACCTTTCCAAACACCTCCAAAACAAAAAAAAGGTTCAGAAGCCAAAAGCACCTAAATAAGGTTAATTTAAACGAGAACTTAGTTCAATTGAGTGTTAAGTGTGCTCAATAAAACAATATGGGAACCAAAAGCGGGTGTAATGCAAATAAATAAGGGACCAAAGCTACTATTTTCCAAAGACTTAATGTTCTTGAAATACTATAAATTCATGTATATTAACACATTTGGCTACGTTTCCAAAGAGTTAATGTTCTTGAAATACTATAAATTCATGTATATTAACACATTTGGCTACGTTACGATCATTCCAATGATAATCACATATCAACATAGCATACATGCTAAACTTCAGAAACAATGAAAAATTCAATGCTATACAGGGAACTAGGAAGCAGAAAGCCATCATTCACATGTACTTGAGCAAACAATTCTAAACTAAGATATAATTGGTGCTTCACAGTAACTCAACTGTATCGACTATCATACCCTAATAAGTCATCACCTACCTAATTTGGCACATCAGTTTCAAAATACAGATTATTTTCAAATGAACAACTAAATTCTTCTGTTCTAAAAGGGAGATTTCCAGTCATGAGCACTGAGAATGTGGATTTTTGATAACTGGGAGGACAAGCGAGGGATAAGTTGCTATCTTCCAAATGAACCAAAAGAAATAGTAAAAATATACATAACCGGGATGAAAAAGGAAGTGTAAAAATTCAACAGAAGAAAAGTAATTGGTCCAAGAGATGCACTCACCAGCTTAATTGCTACCTCCTCATTAGTCTGTATATTAGTACCTGCAGCACAGAATCGCAATTAACATCAATCAAAAATAGAGTGAGAAGTTTCTGAAACGAACCGAGATAGATCTCTCCGAAAGATCCACTGCCAATTTTCCGACCGAGTCGATACTTGTTCCCAACACGAGTCTCCATCAAAACCCCAATTAGTTAGTGAAGCTACCAATTCAGTAGAGAGATGCAAGAGAGTTTCTTCGAAGTTGTGCTTTTTGCTGCAACAAACGTTTGCTAGGCTAGGGTTTGGTTGAAGAAGATATAGAGAGAGAAAATCTCTCTATAGTTGAACATATGCTCTCTCTTTCCTTTTTAGGTTTATCATTTCGAGTTTGTGCGAATAATTTCGACACGCGTTGAGAAGACGCGTGACCATTTAAGTGCTATTGGTGGCTCCTATGCCGGGCAAAAAGATCCTATATCACGTGACTTCAAACTAGCTACTAATTGCTTTTTGTTACAAAATACTTTCTCGTTTTAGAGTACGACCTGATTTAATTTGGCATAAAGTTTAAGAATTTAAAGAAGATTTTTGTATCTTTTGATCCTAAATTAAAGTTAGGTTAAATGTATAAAATTGCTCTTTGATTTTGTTGTCTTAAATATAGCACGTGGAAAATTAAAATTAAAGTTTTACTAAAAAAAGAGTTCATTCTTTTTTAAACAGACTAGAAAGAAAAGGAGGTTATTCTTTTTTAAACGAAGGGAGTAATATATTATGGATGTCCAGTATATCAAGAATTTATTATATTAGTTTTTCTCTATTATGAAAATGATTGTAACTTCTAATTTTTATAACCATTATTTTTGTAAACTTTTATTTTTATAACATATCTCATTATATTATGTAAATATTATGTTTATGATTAACCTTTTGTATGTATCTATGTTACACTTTACACTATAAATAGAGGCATAAGGGTTCATACTATAGACAGTTGAAGATTTGGAAAATATAAGAAAGAATGAAAGAAAGTTATATTATAGAGTGTTTCTCTTGTCTTATATTTTTCTTGTCTTCATCTTTATAATGTTTTTTTGTTCTTAAGTTAAACAACACGTTATCAACACGAGTAATTCATTCTCCATTAAAAATCAATGGTAGGTATTTCTTGATTTTTATAAATTATCCTAATAATTCTTCGTGCAAGGTATATTTCATATACTATATATTTATTTGTACTAACAAAGATTATTTTGTGGTTATTTATAATGGTTAGTAAATTACGGTTATCTTCACAACAACATTGAGAGGGACAATTAAAATGTTTTAATTTATTTTAACTTATTTTTTTATATGGTTCCAACATGTTGTTCTAATTAATTAGCTTTGTTCATTTTTAATCGATTTTAAGTCAAATTCATATTATATATATGGTATTCAATATTTATATTTTGGTAATGCATTTGGTTTATGAAGAAAATGATTGAGAGTAAGACGGTGGATTCAAGTTTCACCGCACCAAGTGGGTAAGACATTGAGTTAAAGTCTCAGTGCAGCATGATAATAAGAAGTTAGGGTTTAAGTCTCATCGATTTATAACCAAAAGCGTCTTTATATGGGTAAGATATAGGATTTAATTCATAATGGATTGTAGTGATGATATGATGATGACTAACATAAAGTTGTATGATTTTGACTAAAAAATCGTGAAATTGGCTCAATTAATTTGCTTCATTCTCTTATATGAATATGGTAGCAGTGCATAATATGTCTGAAAAATGACAAATGCTTGAATGTATGAATTTGGGTGTGATAAAATGTTAATGATGATCATTATGATAATTAAAAGGGAAAATGCACAAATACCCCCTCAACCTATGCCCGAAATCCCAAAGACACACTATATTATACTAAGGTCCTATTACCCCATGAACTTATTTTATAAGTAATTTTCTACCCATTTTCGGCCTACGTGGCACTAAATTGAAAAAAAAAGTCAACTAGCATTGGCCACACAAGATAGTGCCACGTAGGCCGAAAAAAAGGTAGAAAATTATTAATAAAATAAGTTCAGGGGGTAATAGGACTTTAGGATAGTATAAGTGAGTCTCTGAAATTTCGGGCATAGATTGAGGAGGTACTTGTGCATTATCCCTAATTAAAAGGAAGAACATTATAGGTTCTTAAGATGGTCCTTCAAAGTAATATAATAAGTTATTATGACAGATTGTTTCTTAAGATGACCCTATAAATGTGAATGCAATTTGTATTCATTACAGTGGTATGAAAAGTTATTGACTACGTTGTTGTTGGTGCAACCAAATTTTAAAAGTTTTGCAAATTCTCCATCAAAATAAAGGAATTCAAAGTGGTACTACATTTGGTACATCTAACCTCTTAAAGTGATTTGAGGTGAGTCACATAAATTTGACAAATATGAAAATATGACAATGAGTGTCTAATAAAAACTCATGGGGCATGTTCATGTATTGTTGGATAAATGTCACATCTCATCTCTATGGAAGGTTTGAGAGATTGAAAAGAAATATTTTGGCATAAATGATCATTTAGTCATATACTTTAAGTACTACACAAATATTGTGGTATGTTAAATTATAGAAGGACAAAAGAAATAAATAATTATTTCCTATAAAGATTGTGGCCATGATCAAAATAAATATTGTTTTGTGGCAACACAAATCTGTTATTGATTGTCAAGAAACATGTCTTGCATATGATAATTTTAACCATGACAATAATAATAATTTTCTCCTTGAAGGAGATGGTCACCATAAGAATGACATTGTAAAATTTGTGGTAGTACACAAAATTAATTGAGAGTTTCAAAAGGGCTAATTTTTTACTATCCGGAGGAATGAAATTGTTCATAATATTGAAATTGTAGTAAGTCTCAAAAGAAACTTTTTAAGTTACGGAGGAATTCAAAAAAGAAAAAATTATTATTTGAGACTACGAATTATTGAAAGATTTAATATCTTCAGATTACTACAACCGAAGTGGTTTATAAGATTACCCATTTTTTCCTCTTGTTCATTGTATACAAACATGGGCATGATGATATAATCACATGCAAAAGTAAACTAAAAGTTTACTAGAATAATTATTAATTGGCTTAATCGGTTGGTCATTCCTATTCAAATGTGATGCAAAAGAATTAGAGAATTCAAGTAACTACATGTTTGAAGAAGTAAAATATTCTTTAAGCATTCTTTTGTGTTGCTTGTTCTTACGATAAAATGATTAATGTATTAGCTAAGGTTGAGGTTGTATCCCCTAAAATTATTTGGAACACGCCCGACGTCATTCGACCGTGTGTGCTGCCCAAGGGCCATGCGGGCATGCCATCCCCGACATCGTCTGGCCGTGTGTGCTTTCCAAGGTCGATGAGAAATGTCACGCCAGACGTCGTCTAATCATGTATGCTTTCCAAGGATGATGATGGCATGTTACACCCAACATCGTCCGACCGTATGTGCACTCCAAGAGCGATGATGGCATAGCCACGACCGACGGCATCCAACCGTGTGTGTTGCACAAGGGCAATGATGGCATGCCATGCCGGACGTCGCCCGATCATGTGTGCATACCAAGGGCGTTGATGTCATGCCACAGCCGACGTCGTCCAACCGTGTGTGCTGCACAAGGAAAAGGTGAATATTGGCCCGTTCATCTGCCATGTGAACCGTTTGCTATTATGATTTAATAGATGCATCTATGGTACGATCAGACGTCCAATTGTATCAACTTACAAATTGGTTTTTGTAAGGTTATTTGCTCGAATTCTTAAATTAAGAGGACAGTTTCAAACTATAAAACTATGTTGATAATGTTTGTTGACTTAGAATTGTATGCCTCCAATTATAACTAGACCATGGATTATAAGAACAAATCTCTCAAATTAAATTTGGTATGAGATGATTTTATTTAACATGTGTACATCAAGCCAACAAGGTTCTCCCATCACAATTAGTTCAAAATAAGGAACCAAATAATTTCCATCTAAAAATTTAATATGTTCACATATGATTTTATTGTTCCACTGTCACATCCGGGGAAGTACTGCCTAGACGTAACCGGCGTCGTCGTTCTCGAAGAGGAATTAGACTAGCCCTTAGCATTTGTCATTACATATCATAGGCTAAAACACGGAAAGATTAAAAATTTACATATACATAGTGAAGTTTACATAGTCCTCTCAGATACTACTTATATGAAGTTTACATAGACTCATCAGATAGGAAACCTACTTAAGATTCTCTTTTAAACAACATATATAACATTCATAAGATAGTCTATTAAGATCGTCTCACCTAAAACCATCTAAAGGAGTACAATATTTGGACTTAGCCAATACAAGTTCAATACTCCATATAGGCTTACAACAATGTATCGAACGATAAAGGAAAGAATAATGTCACTAGAATATACGATTACAACGCTAGAATATTGAAAAGGCATAATCCTCGCACATGAGGACCGACCAACACTTGGAAGAAAATAGTCCAAGTCTTCTTCAATCGGCCTCCTAGAAAATCAATAGTCAGAACCTAAATATTTGTAGAAAACATAGAAATATGGGTCAGTACACCACTTGTACTAAGTATGAAAACAATGCACATAAAACATTGTTTTCAAAATTTGAGCAGTAAGTTGTGACCCTCTATACATAAAACATTTGAAACAATCTACTTTTGGGCTTATATTGTACTTAAGTAGGGGCATGAGTCCAATATTTAGTTTAACTTAGAAAACATTAGTACAATCAGTACACCACTTGTACTAAGTATGAAAACAATGCACATAAAACAATCAGTACACCACTTGTACTAAGTATGAAAACAATGCACATAAAACAATGCATCTCCAATTACACGAAGTTCATTTTCCAATGAATTGAAAGCAATGCCCCATCCTCTGTTTGAATCAGCTCTTACTAGCACTTGTCCTTACATTTTCCAAGTGTTGGTTTTTTTGAGGTAAGGTTTCAGCTGGTTTGTAGATGTCTTGAGTTAGTACAACTCACTAATCACTATAACTTTTGAGGGCTTATATTGTACTTAAGTAGGGGCATGAGTCCAATATTTAGTTTAACTTAGAAAACATTAGTACAATCAGTACACCACTTGTACTAAGTATGAAAACAATGCACATAAAACATTGTTTTCAAAATTTGAGCAGTAAGTTGTGACCCTCTATACATAAAACATTTGCTCAAATTTTGAGAAATCTCTATAACTTTTGGGCTCCTTGATGAATTGAGTTTGAAGGATAAAAAAACCATAACTCAATGATTTTAATACGCAAAATTGATGAAGAATCACCACTCAAATCTCCATTCCAAGCTCTTTCTTGAGTTTTGGCTTCAATGGAGTTCTAGAGAATTTCTTAGAGAGCTTGGGGTTTTGATTTGGAAGAACGAGTTTATCTAGATATTTAGGAATTAAAAACCCTCTTAAAATACCTAATATACCCATAAGTAACTTCCCAAACTCTTATTTTGACTTGGGGTGAATTTACTAATTCACCCCTTCACTTAACAGTGAAGCTGTGCCAGTGACAGTCCAACCCACGACCGCCCATCGACAAGCTGATTGTCCACAAACGGATAATCATGGCTGTCCGTTGATGGGTTTACAGACTTTAGACTGGGAGTTTGATCTCCCTAGTCTAAATCTTGGACAAAAAATCCAATCAACGGGGTGTCGACTGGTCAACGAGCCGTCGTTCGCCTCCATCGTTTGTGACTAACCTTGACAGCCTTTGGCTCTAGGAAGGGTCCTTACTCAAGGACCCTTGGTTGGTCCTTGGGGACTTTTAACTTGACTTTTACAATTATATTATGTTTTTATACGAGTTTAGGACCTCCCACATCAATTTTATCCAAAACTAACACATAAAACTCAACGAAACATGCCAAGACATACAAGATCGTATGAAGGCAAACCTTTCGAACGTCATGGATGTTCTTGGACATTTGACCTTCAAACTTCATGAAACTTGACACACATCCTATAAATACTATGATAACCCATATAAGAACCTCATAATATCATAACACATATATAAACACATAAAACACATGTAGTTGACTTAGTCGTTGAACGTCTTAGTCGTCCCTTGACTTTTCACTCCCAAATCACTTAATACTTTAGACACGTCCTGGTTACAAAATTATTAAACATATTAGGACCTTATACTCTCATAATAATTTTTTTAATCTCTAGATTCACCTAATTCATTTTTGAGCTGTCACAATCTCCCCCACTTGGGCAACATTTTTCCTCGAATGATAGTTGTCACTCTCCGAAAACTTCCAAACACAGAGATTCAACTTGCAGTTCATAACCATACCATGTAGCATATTATACAATGCACACCTCTACAAGAAGCATCAATTTCACACAATCAAGAGACT
Source organism: Solanum lycopersicum (assembly GCF_036512215.1). Lineage (NCBI taxonomy): Eukaryota > Viridiplantae > Streptophyta > Magnoliopsida > Solanales > Solanaceae > Solanum > Solanum lycopersicum. Next base: position 17,086,224 of record NC_090804.1, on the reverse strand, counting down.
GGAATAAATTCTACAACTCATCATGCCCTAAAATTCTCATCCTCCTTTCCAAATAGCAAAAACTCATTTTATATTTATTACCATGCTCATATACATCATTTATAACCACCTTACAACAATTTTCAACCAAAGAAGGATTTAGTAAATTTTTTAAAAATGTTTCAGTGAGCAGATTTTTCCTAGCAGCTTTACAATGAATTATTCAACATTTTTAAAAAATACAACTTTCAGACAATTCACGATCAACTTACTACCGATTCGACCGAGGATTATGCTAAGTTTTACATTCAATAAGTGGTAATACTTTATGCAGTCTCGTTCTCGATAATTTAATATAGAGGGTCACAACTTACTGCTCAAATTTTGAAGTCTTTCTAGAAAGGTTTCAGTTTGAATGTGAACTTAAGTACTACTTTTCAGTTTCAAACGGATGGAAAAACATATCGTACTGTCTAGAACTTAGAAGATATGCAGAGGGCTTGTGTGATTAATTTTAAAGGGAATTGGAATGATCACATACCCCTTATTGAGTTCGCTTACGACAAACGGCTCCATACAAAGGTCTTTCTGTGAGAAGCTGCAGATCTCATATTGGGTGGTTCAAAGTTGATGAAGCAGGGTTTATAGGACCAATTGAGTTCACCAAGCCTCGGATAAGGTTAAATTTATTCAAGAGAGGTTGAAGGCAGCACAGAGTCGCCAAAATCATATGTTAGGAGAAGGTTGTTAGAGTTTGAGGTGGATGACTCAGTATATCTTAAGGTTTCACCCATGAAGGGGGTTATGAGGTTTGGTAAGAAGGGGAAACTCATTCCACGGTAAATTGGACCTTATAGAATATCCAAGAGAGGGTAATGTAGCTTATGATTTGGAGCTACCACAAGATTTAGCGTTGGTCCATCTGGTATTCCATATTTCTATGTTGAAGAAGTGTATGGGTGATCTTTCATTGATTTACCAGTTGAGAATGTTAGAATTAATTATATATTATCCTATGAAGAGATTCTAGTTCAGATTCTAGATCGCCAAGTTTGCAAGTTCAGAACAAAGAAAGTTGCATCCGTCAAAGTCTTTTGGAGGAACCAATTCATCGAAGAAGATACTTGGGAAGTTGAGGAGGATATGAAGAAGATATATCCACATCTCTTTCAATTTTGAGAGAATGTTGATCAAGGTACTAAATTCTCCTCCTAGCACTTAATATGAATATGTGTAAGCATGTTATTACTCGCCTTGGTTATGAGTGTTGAAATGATGTTACTACCCTTAGATTAGTGAAAGAGTTTTAATTCAAGGAAAACTTTTCTCAAGGGGGAGATATTGTAACATGTTGTAAACCGAAATAACTAGGATTAAACAACTAAAACTAGTTATTTTTGAAAAATAGGAGAGATCTTGAAAATTTTTAAAGTGTAAAAGTATGTTTTTGGTCATTTTAAAATAGTCATAACTTCTATCTCACGATTTTTTAAAGTCAGTTCTTTATATGGTTGGAAATTTCTCGAAGAGATCTTTCCAACGCTGCCGAGTTTGTGCATTTTTGATATCATATGAGGAAGATATGCCTATCGGAAGCTGTATTATTGGATTGAGGAAATCCATTTGGATGTTTGTAAGGGTAATCTGGTCTTTTCACCCTACTATTTCCTCATTTGTTTTAAGGGTTTATTATGGTTAAAGTAAGTTTTAGAAAATTAAAATATGATTAGGTCTTGGGAGAAAAAGGAAGAGAAGAAAGAGAAAGGAGAAAAGGCCAAAAATTCATCAAGAACACCAAGATCTTCAAGTAGAATTTATCTGGGGTGATCCCTTAAAGGTATATGAGATATTTTTGTGTTGGGTTCGTTCACCCACACACCAACATGTTTAATTCAATGAGTTTTTAATAGATTGGTTGATGAATATTGAAGTTCTTGATGAACAATTATTGAATTCTTGTTGGTTGAGTTGTAGCATGTTCTAGTTGATTGGATTCATGTTTTCGGTTGTTTTTCAGGTCTAATATATTGGGTATTGAGGTTATTAGTGATCCTAAATGATCGTGGTGAGATACATGAAAGTTTAGAAGGTTTAGAGATGAAAAATGAAGAAGAAAAGTCAGAGGTCTCATTTGAAAGGCCCTGGGGCGCTGCGCCAACTATAGCCCCTCAAGACAGCCTCTGTCTAAAAGGCTCTGGAATACCGCGCCAAAAGAGTGCCTCAGACCATAGTCTGCCCGTCAGTGGAACACTTCTAAAATGACATCGGTAAAATTAGAGTCTAACACATGTTTCATGAGGTTTTAAAGTTGTAAAATTGTTTATTATAGTGTTTTGAGGCAATATCTAAAGTTTGGTGATATTTGGAGGTCTAACGTCCAAGAACGTCCATGACATTCAAAAGACTTGCCTTGAGACGTGCTTGTATGTGTCGGAGTGCCTTTTCATGATGTGAGAGGTTCCTAACATGTATACGAGAGTATTTGAGATGGAAACGTACGGGCACGACTCCCCAAGGACCGCTATAGGACCTTGGGTTAACAGGTTGCCCAAGGCTGCGTCCAAATACACATGGAGGGAACCAGCCCGCGTCGCGGACTTTGTCCAAGGAAGGACAAAATTTGGTCCTCATCGTGGACACAAGGTGGACTCTACCGTTTCTGAAATTATTTTTAAAAATCATGTGGGAACAGCTTCGTGTCACAGACTTGTTTCTCGACGAATGTTCCAAAAATTCAGGTTGAGTTTGACTTAGTTAAAAGGTCTTATAAATGGAGGGATATTTCTGGTATTTTAGGGACTAGTAATTGGCAGTTATTGAACCTTTTTAAACCCCCAATACACCCTTCTACTCAAATCCGTCAAGTCCAAAACAAAACCTCTCTATCTCTTCTCTCCCAAAACCTCAAGTGATGAATATTTGAAGCTCCATGGAAGAACACTGATTTTTAAAGTTTTTCTCCATCAATTTAGTGGGGTTTTCTTCACAATTAAGGTATGGAGTTTCATCCTTCAATTCTCTTCCATTCAAGGAGTCAATTTCAATGGTTTTCAAAGATGATTAAAAAAGATGAATTCTCTTATTTTGTTATCTTTCCATAGGTTTCTGCATAAAATGTTTTGAATCAATGAATTATGATTGAATTAATGTTAATTTAATGATTTTACAACAAAAACTCCATGAATACATGCAAATCATGATTTCCGATTTTAACTAAATTATGGGTGATTTTATCATGTCTCAATTGTACTGATTTCTTATGTAGATTGTATTAGGCTATTGATACATGTATGAATTATGTTAGAATTGTATATAGGCTGCCTTAATTTGATGATTTTCATATTGGGTCTTGTTGGATCATTTTATATTGTCATAATTAGTTTGAATTGGTGATTACGTCTTTTGGTAAGAGCCTTTGTGGATTGAATTGGTTGAATTTGCTATGGATTGAAGGTGTTGTGGTTGGAATAGTGGTATGTTGACCGAACCTCTTCTATATTGTGTAGTATGAGTATTTCAATTATTGTAACACTCCGAAAGTCTATGACAAAAGATAGAGCTAACATGATAAAATAAGCTTTAAAACACTGTTTCTAAGCCTAAAATAATGTTTATACACAATTTAGGAAGTGTTAGAGTCAATGCGTCAAGAAACATCCATGACGCCCGAAAACTAGCAAAATTGAACTACTTGACATCCCTATGTTTGGTGAAGGATTGGGAGGGTCAAATGAAATCTAAAACTAGTAAAAAGACTTTAAATAGGTAAAATATAGTATATAGAGTCCAAACGTCCAGTAACAACTCCCCACAGACCGCCCAAAGGGTCCTTGAGGAGGACCCAAACCTTAGCGAGCAAGCTGCCAAAGAAGCTTGTGGCAGCCTAGAATAGAAGGTCACTGTGCGGTGTGCAGCTGACAAGTGGGGAGGAATTATTTTCCTCACAACGCTTGAATTCCACGAGGTTCACTTCCTCAAAACAAGTTTCATAAATAAAATGTGAAATTAGCCCCACGATGCGCAGCCACTTCCCAGATTCGTTGAAATCTTATTTTAAGCATTTTGACTTCAAAAAAAGACCCAGTTAAGTGATGGCTCTTTTGGGAAATTTAGGGGGTAATTATATATAGCCTAAGGTTCAGTTTTTAGTCATTTTTCACTCACCTAAACAAAATTTCAAAAACAAAACACAAAATCTCTCATCTCTCTCTACAATCTGTCTCCCAAAATCCTCACGAAAGCTAGAAGAAGACAAATTACTCTAGAATTTCACTTCAGTTTTGTAGATTAATTTTTATTAAGGTATGGGTTCTTCGCTCTTGGGATTCCTTTCCCCAAGAGGTCCTCTCAAAGTAGATTTCTAAATCACCCAATTCCATGGGCTTTTCTATTCTAAAGGGTTTTCTTCTAAACTTCAAATTGATGATAAATTGTAATTGCCTATGACTACTTATGTTTAGATTGTTGATTAATTGATGTTAATTGATGAAATTTCATGTAAATTCCGCAAATCTTTTATTGTACTTATAAATTGATGGGGAATTCATGAATATACCAATTGTTAGACTTGTTTTATCTATTGTAACTCATTTATGGAATGGATACGGTGATGTATTTTTGGTACTGAATCTATTTACTTGAATAATCATGATGAATCCTTTTACCCAAACCCTAGGTTATGAATTGAAGGTAAATTGGATAGTCATGATACAATTGACTTAGTTGTTGTATTAATTCTATTAAATGATGTTAGTACACCTATTATTGGATTGAATTGGTTGGTTGATGATAAGACCATGATGATCGCTTTTGAAGGAGATTGGGAAAGTCTTTATGATCCTAGGCGTTACTTCAATTATGATGGTTTGTGAGTGCTGATGTAGTTTAATTGAAGCGTGTCTTGTGATTAGCTTAAGTAGGTGTTGGTATGATTTTGAATTGAAATGTCTTGATTATGTGATTGTGAGATTATTATTAAGATGTAATGATATAAGGTATGTTATGAAGTACCTATGTGCCTTTCTATGATGTAATGAGGTTAATGTGCTAATCTCACATATGAGTGTTCTATTGAAAGGATGTTCTCATGCAATTCCTATTGAGCTAATGACTATGTATATACAAGGGGTTAGAACTCTATGACCTAAACTGAGTTATGATTATTAATGAAAGATATTTTAAAAGGGACTGTAGCATAGAACCGAGTGAACTTTATGATGAGGGGTGGCGCCTTCCCAAGGAGGGAAGGTAGGGTTCACCAAAGTCCTCACGGGGTGGAAAGCCTCATAGTCAAAATTTGGCATAAATTAATATTTCCATGAAAGATCCCAATCTCCATAAACTATGTCGTCACCATAGGAATACTAGTTAGTGGAACGACCTAGATATTGCGTTCATGTTTGGTTCTACTTATGTTGGTAGACCACCTTCTATCGGTGTAAGGTTTTACAACACCGGATTCCACACTTATCTCTTATGGTCTATGTCGGTTAAGGCAAGTGTTCTGTAAAGTAAAATGAAGTAATGATGTAAACATAAACTAGGGTGACATAAGAGGTTTGACTTATCCTAGGTAGGGTATGAAACTCTACTTATGCCTTGCACTAGTTTGCCTTGAGGGAATCCTTAGGAGGTTTTTATTATGTTCTTATGATCTTATAAAGTGAATGTTATGCGTATGTTGATTTCACAAGTTGATGATCGTATATGATGCTAGTTTCATTTATGAACATGTTATTGGTTTATATTGCTTAATATAATGATGACTACTATTGATGCTATGTTATTTAGAGTTAGACATTACTTATGATCCTTTGTTTGGTTTACTTAATTGATTAAGGTTATAGGGCTTTGCTTGGTCATTGAACTTTTAGGCTAAAAGGTGGGTTCTGAGTAATGATCTTGCTTATGTGATAAAGTTATAAACTCTATATATATTGACTTGACTATTAATTTTTGAGGTTGGTCTTGTGTTATACATGGGTTTGACTTATGGATTATGTAATTATTGGTCTATATGGTTTCACGATTGTGCATAAGGCTTTTAAAAGTACTTTAGCATGGTTTTGAACAAATGTCCTCTTTAGCATGATTTTAAATGTTTTATATGCATAAACTCATACTTAGTAAAAGTGTCTACTAACCTATCTTTTATGTTTACTACAAATGTAAGATATGGCCGTTGATCTTATAGAAGGCCATTTGAAGACTACTTGGATATTTCCCAAGTCTTCGGTATGTCCCCACTTTCCGAGGACGATACCATTATCAAGCTATTGATGTTGTTCTAGTTATAAGATTTCTAGTTTCATTCCTTTTCATTTGAAGACGTTTGTTGTATAGCCTATATGAGGTTTTTTGTTGTAATGACATATGGGCAACGACTAATGTTGTACTCATTTTAGATGGTTTAATATCAGACGTATCTTAGACATTCTTAAGAATCTATATTGCTATATTATGTATGTGAAATAAAATTAGAAGCCTATGTAGTGCTTCCGATTTTAAAGAGTCTACGTAAACTCCCTAAATATATATTATGTGTAATCAAGAGGTCTAAGTAAACCTCAATGTAGAAGTGATTAAAAATGTTAATTTTCCGCTAATTTAACCTATGAAATATAGTGACAAATGCTAAGAGGTTAGTCTTAGTCCTCTTCGAGGAAGACGACACTGGTTCCTTCTAGGGGCTGCACCCCAAATGATACAAACTTGGTATCAGAGCATCAGGTTGACTATCTGTAGGATTAATGTTTCATTAAACCACATTTGTGTAGGTTCTTTTAAATAATTGTGAAGCGCGCCACACTTATGAGTGAGAAACTATATGATGCTTAGGAAATTCTCATTTTCTTGGAAATCCAATGTGGTGCCTCTAGATTCTACCTTATGTGTGCGTTCACCTAAACCTTGTATTGTGGTTTTAAGTATGAATACTCTATGGGAAGAAACATGAAGACTTGAGATATTGCTAATGTTTGAGTTCCTCCCTATGGAAATCAAGTTCCTCCTCTTGAACAAGTTGCTAATGATGATCAAGCTCCGACCAATCCTCCGGTCTTGTCGGATGGGGACATAAGGGAAGACTTTCTCCAAATGGGCCAAGACATTACTACTCAAGCACAAGCCTCCACTACTCAAGCTCAAGCCATGTTGGCCTAACCTAACCAGAAAGTAGTACCCCAAGAAAACCAACATGTTAGCACTATGGCCTCCCACTTGAGGGATTTCACAAGGATGAATCCCCCTACTTCCTATGGGACCAAAGTGAAGGAACACCACCAAGAGTTCATTGATGAATTCTACAAAATCCTATATGATATGGGGTTGACTACTAGTGAAAAGGCCGAGTTAGCCACCTACCAACTCAAGGACATGGCCCAAACTTTGTACATCCAATAGAGAGACAATAGGCTGTTGAGGGGTGGCCGGTTATATTTGAGATTTTCAAGAAGGCTTTTCTTTATAGTTTTTTTCTGAAAGAAAAGAGGGAATCTAAGGTGCAAGAATTCATCAACCTTCATAAAAGACATATGAGTGTGCTTGACTACTCTTTTAAATTTACTAAGTTGTCGAGATATGCTCCTTTTTTGGTTTACGCCCTGAGGGATGAGATGATCCGCTTTGTGACGGCATTGTCCGATGACTTAAAAGAAGAATGTCATTAGGCTATTCTACGTGATAATATGAATATTTCTCGTCCCATGGTTCATGCTCAATAAATGGAGAAGACAAGGGTTAAGAGGAAGAGTGGAGATGTCAATAGGTCAAAGTCATATGATGGTGGCTCTTCAAAGGGTAGGCTTGACATCCAAGATAATCCTAGGCTCAAGAAGAGGTTTTCTAATTAAGTTCCTTCCAAGTTACCCAAGGATCGTGATGATAGGGTGTCTAACCCTAAGCCTCAAAAGGGAAGGGGTACTATTTCACCAATCAAGACGCCAACTGGTGTAAAGTATGGCAAGAAGCATTAAGGTGATTGTCTCATTGGGACGAACAATAGTGTTAGTTGTGGTAAGAATGGTCAGAAGGTGATGGATTTCCCAAACTTAAAGGGTCAATACAAGGGTAGTGTGCAAGCTCAATCTAGTGGTTTTAATGTTGATGCTCTGAAGAAGAATCCCTTTTATGCTCTCCAATCTAGGGGTGAGCAAGAGACTTCTCCAGATGTGGTGACTGGTATATTGAAAGTATTTTCTACTAATGTATATTCTTTACTTGATTCGGGTGCTATATTATATTTTGTTACTCCCTTAGTAGCTAAAAAGTTTGATATCTTGACCAATATCATGAATGAACCTTTTATGGTGTCTAGCCCAGTGGGTGGGTCGATTGTTGAAAAGAGGGTATATAGAAATTTTCCTATAATTTTTCCCATTAGAGTTACTCATGTTGAATTAGTAGAAATTTATATGTTTGATTTTGATGTCATTTTGGGAATGGATTAGTTGCATGATTGTTTTGCTTCCATAGATTGTAGAACAAGAATGGTCAAGTTAATTTTCCCAATGAACCCATCTGAGTGTAAGGGGGGAAGTTCTATTCCAAGAGGTTGTATCATTTCTTGTCTAAAAGCTTGTAAGATTATCTTTAACCGGTGTTTATACCATACTATAAGAGTCAAAGATTTAGACTCCAAAATTCCTCCTATTGAGTCGATCCCTGTAGTAAGGGAGTTTCTGGAGGTCTTTCCTAATGATCTTCCTGGAACCCTCCCGAATGGGAAATTTATTTTGGTATTGACTTTCTACCGGATACCAACCTTATTTCGATTCCTCCTTATCGGATGGCTCAGATAGAATTGAAATTTTTGAAGGTTCAACTCAAAGATTTACTAGACAAGGTTTCAATCAGCCTACTATTTCTTCATGGGATGCTCCGGTATTGTTTGAAAAGAAGAAGGATGGTCCTTTAGAATATGAATTGATTATCGCTAACTCATTAAAGTCACTATTAAGAACAAGTATCTTTTCCCTCGGATTGACGACTTGTTTGATCAACTCCAAGGGGAAGCTACTTTTCTAAGACCGACTTGAGGTCTGGGTATAACCAACTTAGGGTGAGAGGTGAGGATATACCAAAAACAACATTTGGAACTTGATATGATCACTATGAGTTTCTAGTAATGTCATTTGGTCTCACTAATACCCCGGTGGAATTTATGGATCTAATGAATAGGGTGTTCTGAAGTTACCTAGATTCATTTATCAGTGTCTTTGATGACGAAATCTTGGTATACTCAAAAAATAAGGGTGATCACATGAATCATTTGAGAGTGGTTTTGCAAGTTCTTAAGCCCAATTATTTGTCAACTGTAGCAAATGTGAGTTTTGATTGAGTTCAGTGGTGTTTGATGGTCATATCATCCTAGTGAGGGAGTTGAGGTTGATCCAAGAAAAATCGAGGAGGTAAATAATTGGCCTAGACTATTGACTCTAACCAACATTATCAATTTCTTGAGTCTAGCGGGATACTATAGGAGGTTTGTGGATGGTTTTGCATCCATTGAATCTCCCTTAACTACCTTGACCCAAAAGAATGTGAAATTTGAGTGGTCGGAGGCATGTGAAAGAAGCTTTAAAATATGAAAAATCGGCTTACATCTGCTTTGGTATTGACTTAATCGGAGAGTACCAAGGGCCTCGTTGTATATTGTGATGCATCCCTAGTGGGCTTCCAGTGTGTTCTTGTGCAACATGGGAAAGAAGTAGCTTATGCTTCTTGAAAACTTAAAGGTGCATAAAAAGAGTTATCCAACTCATGATCATGAGTTAGAGGCCGTGGGATTTGCCTTGTAAATATGGAGGAATTATTTTTATGGTTTCCATGTTGATATGCATACTTAAAAGGAGTTAAATCTCCAACAAAAATGGTGGTTGTCATTGTTGAAGGATTACGACATTAGTGTTCTCTACCTTTCAGGCAAGACCAATGTGGTTGTACATGATCTAAGTCGTACGACCATGGGTAATGTGTTTCATGTAGAAGAAGCCATGAAATACGTAGTGAAAGATGTTCATAGGTTGGCTCATTTGGGTGTTATATTGGAAGATTCTCCAAATGGTGGTTTTATGGTCCATCATAACTCCGAATCATCTTTGGTGGTTGGCATGAAGTCTAAGCAACACTTTGATCAATCATTTACGAAGCTGAAGGAGTCGGTTCTTGGTAAGCTTAATGAGTCATTCTCCTTAGCGGAGATGGTGTCTTGAGGTATCAAGAAAGGTTATGTGTGCCCAATGTGGATGACTTCAGAAAACAGATTCTTGAGGAAGATCATGGTTCTTGTTATTCTACCCATATCGGTTCTAAAAAGATGTATCATGACCTTAGAGAAGTGTTTTGATGGGAATGCTTAAAAGGGGACATAACGGAATTTATTGCAAAATTTTCAAATTGCAAATAGGTGAAAGCCGAGAGCCAAAAGCCAAGTGGTTTACTTCAAGAAATCGAAGTTCCCACTTTGAAGTGGAAAGACATCAATATGGATTTTGTGGTAGGTTTTCCTCGTATACAAAATCTACATGTGTCACGATTGGAATCGACACCCCAGACGAGACCGGCGTCGTTGACCTCTCAGAGGTCGCAGACAAACCTAATTATGTCGTTGTTACTTCATATAGGTTAATCTTAGCGGAAAATTTGAACTTTTTTTACTTAACATTCATGTAAGTCATTCTACTTAAACTCATAAATGTTCACAATCACCCATCTAATATTAAGATCATCAAATGAAAGAAATAGTTCATAACTGCATTATACGTATTTTTGCCAAAATGGCACCAATACAAAGTCTGAACGACACCAATACAAAGTCTGAAATGAAAGTGGAAATGAAACACTAGTGAAACATGCCCCACTAGCGAAATCCTACATCTAAGCTAGAAAGTAACAATAGACATCATCTAAAGCATGGGGGCTTACGAAATCCGAATGAAAGTTCCACGTCCGGATAGCTGCAACATAGTACTGGAAGCTTTAACGTCCACCTTTGCCTGCACCTAAAACTAGATATTGTATGGGATTAGTACACACTTGTACTAAGTATGGGTATATGCAAGTACACACCGATGACATGCATGAGTAAGAATAGCTCTTTCCTAACAACATGATTTATGGAAAGTATAGTCGGTGCACTCGCCAAATTTGGATTAGAAAAGTTAGTGGGCTTGCCATATTTTGATTAGGAAAGTCAGTGTACTTGCCATATTGGATTTAGAAAAGTCATGCCATGAGAGTAACATGCATCATAATACGTATAATATTGCACACAACAAAAAACATATTACATATATTGCATAACATATTGCATATAGCACATAACATATTTCATATCATTTGATCATACGCCATGAGACCTTGGAGTCATGGACTTGAAATTAAGACTTCGCAAAATGAGGGCTCAACATATGGGACCTCAACTAGGGAGCCTTCTTTAGCAAACACAGAGTCTGCTTCATTCATTCAGACGTACTTCATTGTATTTGTTCATATACTAGTTCAACCACTAGTCATACCTAGGATGTAGTTTTAAGACTCTCATAGGGTTTGTTGTGCAATGATCAAGAATAACCTAGTGTCGTTACTTGAGTCTAGATCACCTCTTAATTATACTATCCTAACACCTTTGGTATCGTTCATTTCATTATGTGCATTATTTGAGGCTGGCCTCATTCTTTCTTTGGGAACTTCAACCTTAACCGATATAGATCATGTGATCATCATGTAATCCAGTGTGTCATCGCCACACTAAAAAGAGGTGGAATCACCGGCCAAGGTGAACCAAAACATGCTAGCGTATATAGGGAATTGAACTCTGCTAGATCCCTATATTGGCAGTATAGGTTACAAGACTAGGATATATAAGGAGACCCATACCCGGCATGCCAAAGAGTCTCATCTAATGAGAATTAAGTGAACCTCCGCCCTTCCCGAAAGAAGGCATCACCGCTCAAAATTAGACTATCGGTGCTTAGTATAAAGTTCCATTATATTCAACTCACATGTCATTGAAGCTGGCTTCTAGTATGAGGACATCATAGCTCATTAGATTATTTTCTCATCTCATAATCAGTATTAAGTATATACTAATCTCAATACCTTCATTAGAGTGTTCATAGAGACTGGTCTCTTCATTAACTTTTCACTCTCATAGTTGAGTACGTTTTGGTAACATTTACTTAGGCTCATTTGAGATTGCTCTCATCTTTCACATTAGCCTCTTATCATATTGTCAACACATTCATTAACTTTAACACATTTTTTTTCATAATTACTCACCCTTTTTTCGTGAATGTTCATTTCATCATATACCAATGCACTTGGCCATTTAGTGTGTTTCACACTCTTACTTAACCCTTCTAGGGTTACATCATTTCATTTCATACATCTTAGGTTCACTTACTTTTAAACGTATGCTATACTTCTGGGTCTATACATACAAGCCATGAGGCTTTATTCATAGTTTGTTTAAGTTATTCGTATTTTGCTAAGATTTTATGATGCAAGACTTATGCATATTGTATGTATGCCAAGATCGTTGGTTTCGATCAATATAGGCAACATTATTTTGAACATTTATTCATGTATGACATATGTATCAATGCAGAAATTGGGAAAGGGAACCCGATTTCGAATCCCTTGGACAATACTTACATTTTTATTTATTTTGGTTCGATCCACTCGGTTTGGGGACCTAAGATCAAGTCACAATGGCTTCTCTTCATTTTCTCTTAATTTCTTTATTTTTCGTTCGTTTGGGACCGTAAGCATGTGGGATCAAACCCCCACAAACTCATTTTCTTTTATTCAATTTTTCCTAAAACCATTTTTGTTTGAAAGAGAGGGTGTGGGATCGAATCCCCATAGCCCCACTTTATTTTTCTGCTTAATTTCCTTTATTCAGCGAAGAGGTCGTGGGTTCGATTCCCACATTCCAAAACTTTTATTTTTCTTTTAATTTTTTCATTAAGTCTGACCGAGAGGTTGTGGGTTTGAACCCCACACCTCTCATTTTTTTTTCATTATCTTTTTCATGTTTTGGTCAAGGCACACGTGTTCGATTCCCACACGCCACATTCTTTTTCATCACTTTATTTTTAACATGGTGAGGTCACGGGTTCGATTCTTAGTTACCTCACTTATTTTCAATTCATTTTACATCGCATAATACACCACTTATCTTGGCCGAAACTCTTCAACAAAATGCTGGAAATTATGTACTTTTTTCAGCTCATTTTCATCAATGTTTACACGTTAGTTCTTAGGGTAATTCATGGATCATTACATCATTAGGTGCATTTTCATGGATTCATTTAGCTAATAGTTTCCATTCAAATCAGACATATTATACATAGTATGAACATCACAATTTATACAAGTTTGTGCACGTAAGGATACAACCATAACATGTGATTTTCGAACTTAAAACCAAGAGTATATGTCACGGCTACACATTGCACACACATAAGCACATAGTTTCGGACAGCATGCTTAATATTCACATAAATCTGAACATACATACATGAACGTAATCATCACGAAAACTGATTACATCCCTAATTTCTACAAGCAAACATACCAAACCTACAAATTGATGGGATCTACTGAAAGGGACATGCAAAGGGGAACAACCCTAGTTTTCTGAATAGATTCATGTGAGTCCTAAGGATCTCTTGGGAAAGGGACCAAGAGTAATAAAACGATACCTTATTTTGATGTTCTAACCTTGAACCTGCTGCCCAAAGACCCTCTCCAGAATCACGACCAAGTTCGAAAGCTTCAACACCAACTCGACGGAAAAACCTCTTCCTTATTCCTAACGTTTTTGGTTATGTTTTGTATATTTAACATGAAAGTTCTTAAAGTTTGAAGAACTTTTGGTTTAAATTCATTTCTTGTATTTAGGAAGAGAGAACATGAAAATAAAAGAGAGATATTGACGTGAGAGAGAGAGAGTTAAAACGTGTAAGGTAGTTTAGGATTATGTGGAGTAGTTTAGACTTAGTCAACTAGGAATCTTTCAAAACTTTAAAAATATGATTTTACTTTTGATTAAATAAGATAATCAATATTAATTAATTAAATAAATTTACCAATTTAAATAAAAAAATTTAAATCATTGCTCCCACCTAGGTTCGAACTCGGGTGGAGCAAGATTTTGCTAAAAGGACAATTTCGGCCCTCTCTCCCCAAAATACTCCTACACCCTATTAATTAAATTATTAATTACATATTTAGGGTAATAAAAATACTATCCTTTTCCTGGAAAAAGACCATTTTACCCCTAGACCCTTCAAACTTAAGATTTCCCCTTTTTAAGTCTGGTAAAGACTCATTCGAGTGAATATTCATATTTAGGAGCCCTACCTGGATGAACCCAACCTTTCCTAGCTCAAATAAATCCCTAAGTTATTTTTCTTGGATGTCGCAAGGGTTCAGAGGTCTGGTTCTACGCGCATCAATTATGTGTGAACCCGGTCTTATCGTAGGCATTCTAGGCACATTAAGAATTACTTAGCATATCCATTTTTAGGGTTGTTACAACATGAATCTATATGGGTGGTTGTGTATAGGTTGAAAAAATTTGCTCTTTTTATTCCCATCAAGTCCACAGACTCAACGAAAGATTATGCAAGGATCATCATAGATGAGATTGTGTGTCGCCATGGTATTCCGTTATCAATCATATCAGATAGGAGTGCACAATTCACATCTAGATTTTTGAGTTTGCTAAAAAAAGGGTTGAGTACCAAGGTGAAGCTAAGCATTACTTTTCATCCTCAAATGGATGGTAAAGGGAAGCACACTATTCAATCCCTTGAGTATGCTTAAAACTTGTATCATTGATTTCAAGGAAAACTGGGATAGACGTTTTTCTTTTGTTGAGTTTTCGTATAATAATATTTACAATTCATCTTTATCTATTGATCCTTTCAAAAATTTGTATGGTAGGAGATGTAGATCTCCATTTGGATTGTTTGAAGTGGGAGAATCTTCATTCTTTGGTCCCAAGTTGATATATAAGACTTTGTAAAAAGTTCATATAATAAGGAACCAATTCAAAACAGCCTGTAGTCGGAAAAAGTCTTATGCTGACCATAGGAGAAAGGACTTAGAATTTGAAGAAGGAAATAAGGCATATCTAAAAATTTCACCCATGAATGGAGTGGTGAGATTTGGCAAGAAAGGGAAATTGAGTCCTCGTTATGTGGGTCCTTATGAAATTTTACAAAGGGCTATAAAATATTGCATATGAGTTGAGGTTACCGGGTGAATTGGCTTCGGTTCATTCGGTGTTCCATGTATCCATGCTTAAGAAGTGCATCAGTAATCTCGAATCCATTCTTCCTATTTAGGGTCCAGGATTGGAAGAGAACCTCTCTATGAGGAGGTTCCAGTTGAAATCTTTGATAGACAAGTGAAGAGGTTGAGGAATAAGTAAGTGCCTTCCGTAAACGTATTATGGAAGAATCACCTAGTTGAGGAGCAACATGGGAGGATGAGGCCAACATGAAGTCCCGTTATCCTTATCTCTTTGCTAATTATGGTTAGCTGTTCCTATTAGTAATAAAAATAATGAAAAAATTGAATTTGGCTTGATTTCTGAAAATGTTCATATTCTAATAAAGGTTGTGTCAAAATGAGTTTCATAAAAGAGACTTTTTGTGTAAACTTGTACTTATATGAAATATATGCTTTTACCTTCTTGAGATTTTTAGTACTTTTATGTTTCCTTGATAATAATACTGGTAAATCTTTGGAGTAATTTTTAGCTTATGATTAGTGTTGCGAAGGTATTTCCTCAATATGTGTTATGAATGTTGAACTCTTATGTGAAATAACTTGTGATTTGAATTGCTATGTCTAATGCCATAATTTTGCGTTGAATGGAGTTGTGAAGTACTCCAATGAGTTATGAATCATAACGGTTATATGCATGTTGTTGGTTGGGCTGCTAGTATTGAGTCTATCCTTTCCCTACAAAAGATTTTAGTGCCATTCAGGGATGAATGTTCCTAAGGGGGGGGATAATGTAACACTCCGAAAGTCCATGACCAAAGCTAGAGCCTCACGTGATGAACTAAACATTAAAAAACAATTTCTAAGACTGAAATAATGTTTATAAACCATTTAGTAAGTTTTAGATTCAAGGTGTCAATAAACGTCCATGACATCCGGAAACTAGCGAAATTGAACTAGTTGACGTCCCTATGTTTGGTGAAAGATTGGGAGAGTAAAATGAAGTCTAAAACTAGTAAAAAAACTTTAAATAAGTAAGATATAGTATATAGGGTCCAAACTTTTATTAACGACTCCCCAAAGACTGCCCGAATGGTCCTTGAGGAGGACCCAAACCTTGGTGAGCGAGCTGCCAAAGCAGCTTGCGGCAGCCTAGAATTAAAGGTCACTATGTGACGCGCAGATGACATATGACGCGGGTGGCAAAATTTTCCTCGTGATGCATGCACTCCACGATTCTTACTGCCTCAAACTGGATTTCAAAACTAAAATGTGAAATTAGTCCGCGAGGCGCAACCACTTCACTGATTCATTGAAATCGTACTTTAAGCATTTTGACTTCACAAAAAGACCCAATTAAGTGCAGGGTCTTTTGTAAAATTTAGGGGGTGATTATAATAGCCTAAGGGTCAGTTTAAAGTATTTTTTTTCTCACCAAAACCAAATTCCCAAAATAAAACCCAAAAGCTCTCATCTCTCTCTACTTTCTCTCTCCCAAAATCCTCCATTAAAGAAGCAAGAAAGCTTGAAGAAGAAGAGCAATTTATTACCATCATGCTCAATTATCTCTTGTCATCACCACGAAGTCAATCTTTTGATCAGTATGACATTTTAAACTCAGTTAAACCAATCAAATATAAAGGACTAACCCTCTTTTATAACCACTTTTTTACTAATATTCTCAACTATGTTCACACAAGTATACCCGTTGAAGCTTCTTTTACCTATAGATTGTCATCCTAATGTCGATCCATTTCCAAGGATCTTACAATGAAGTCAACACTCATTTAAAATCCTCAACACTAACATTAGTTAGTATACCAAAGATCCACCACTTAAAGCTTCCTTATAAATCATGTTTAACCCATCCGTATGTACTAACAATCTAATTGGTTTCTCAAATATGGATTCAACACAAAATCTTATTATATGAACATATGATACGATGGTTAACTCCTACAATTGTTAGTATTCATACTTGAAAATCGACATATCTATTTGCATATACCGCTAATACCACATCGTGAAAGTCTGTTACATCAACCATTAGAAAGCACCATACCTACCGAGAAGATTGGACTCAAGTAGCCTACACATTTATACCTCGTTAACTAACAAACATACACTACAAAATCTGTTCAGTCTCTCGTCCAAAGAGATATGTATAAAAGGTGTAACACATTTTCTAACTCTAAACAATTAAACATTGATACTATTATAATAGTCGTAGAATGACCTTCTTTAATATATAAACAATCTTTAAATTCGTAGTAGAGAAGCTGACTTCAATTTGCACAATATAACTTTCAACATTTGCTAAAAAACCCATACATGTTATCACAACTTTACCATCTATATTTTCCGAAGTTACAGTGTTCATTATCTATATTTCATTTTAATAATTTACTTTCAATTGCAAAACCTCACAAGATATTTCCTATACCATACAAGTATAATTCCCACTACTAGATGACAGAATTCTATAAGAATTAAATCCTTATTTCTTTACTGGTTAATAACTATAAAAACTATGTTTAATATGTTATCATCTCAAATATCTTCAATCTACACATTTTATAAGGTAAATAGTAATCTTAATGTGCAAAAATTCTTTAACTTTCTCTAAATGTTGAAGCAAAATACATGTAGATAATATCACTTATGAACTCTTCAATTTCAGGGAATTATACCTTTTCAATCGAGGAAAACTTAAGGGTTCCATGGATGCAAGGATTCCATGGATGAATAAATCTATAATACCTTGTTATCAAATTCCACAATAATGGAGAACGGATATCTTACCTTGAGCCCTAGCTTCAACCCTTTCATCGTCTTCAAGTTCTAGAGAGAGATACATTTTGGAGTGGAGACTTGGTCTTATTTTACAAATTTGAGAGAGATTTCTATTGATGGAAATTAAGGGTTAAAAATATTATATAAAGGTCTTAAACATAGGTAAAACAACGTAGTATAAAATTAGACTAATTAGTAAAAGATCTAAATACCCCGATAAATAATTTTTGGATCGCCAATGATGGACCATGTCGTGGTTTGACCAATGATCCATCTTGAAAGTTCGTTGTTGGTCGTTAGAAGAATGATTTTGGATCGTTGACAATGGACCCTGGACCACATACCGTGGTTTGAACGAAGGTCTGTTTGTCAGATCCTTGTTCCTGGACCTTTGGACAACTTTTGGGTGCCTAGTCAACAGACCATATCTACAGTCTGTTGTTCTACCCACAAGGCATGGTTGGACTCCGTAGCTGACACCTGAAACCCCTAAAATTTTCTAGGTTGCCCTCTTTTGATCATTGGTGTTACATTATGTCCCCTTTGGAATCATTCTTCCTTCAATGTAATTCTAGACGCCTCGTGAAATAAAATAATTTAAACTAGAATCCTATGATGAATAAATTCTCATTCTAATGCACATATTGAGAAGGAAATGCCGACTCCAAGTTAAACATACTCAATTCATCATAAGGAAAGTAGAAGCTAGAACCAGAAATCCAATTTGCATGAAATTTCAAGATTTCTTATATTCATGGAGGAACTACCATCTCCAAGCCATGAGCAAGTTCAACATAATCGATGGAGCCTATATGCAATCTATGCTCAAAAACATATGTTCATCAATTCATTTCATGAAGTCTATAGGTAACTATTTCCCAATTTACAACATTAGGAAAATCAATCTTGTAAACTCATTATATTTTAAAACCGATGTTTTTCATGAACATGCATAATAAGGAAATCATGGGAATATCTAAAACACACGACACCAAAACAAAGTGTAAACTATGACGAACTCATTACCTCAAGATAGTGTAGGAGTAAGAGGAAAAATATGAGGATATCAGGACATCATATCGGCCTTGGCCTTCCAAGTAGAACCCTAAACTAAATGATTCCTCGACAATACATGCATTCACGGTACAGACTTCTTTGTTTATCAACTTCTTAACTTGTCGAATACTGGTCTCAAATCTCAACCCAAACTTCCTCATAAGAATGTATTTCATCAACTCCCAAACTTTCAAAGGTTATTATAGATGTCATATATCCAACACATGTATTTAACATAGAAACATGGAAAACTAGATGCACCTATGCTAAATCATTAGGCAAATCAAGATCATAAACAACCTTACCAACACGTCTCAAAATATTATTTATCGAACTACATAACAGGAAATAACCTTTCCTTTTTCCAAAATCTCATTACACCTTCATGGGTCAGATTTTCTAGTAAAGCCAATCATGAACATCAATCTCAAGATTTCCTCTTCTAATATTGCAATAGTAATGTTGTCATCTTTGGGTTGTTCCCAACCTTTCTCTAATAAATTGGACTTTTTCCATAGCCTCATAAACTAACTCATGTCCTATCAAAGAAAATTCACCCACCTCAAACCAACTTATAGGAGATCTACACCTCCTCCCATAGAAACCTAAAATGGAGCCATACCAACATTATAGTAATAACTATTATTATAAGCAAACACAATCAACGACAAATGATCATCCAAATTTCCCTTGAATCGATGACACACACTCTCAACATATCTTCCATAGTTTTGATAGTACACTACACTTGCCCATCGATTTGCGGATGAAAAGTTGTTATAAGCTTAACTTTAGTTCCAAAAGCTTTTTGGAAAGACTTCAACAATTGAGAAGTAAAGTGAGTACCTCTATCCGAGATACTGGACAAGGTCACTCCATGAAACCTTACCATTTCCCTCAAATATGACTTAGAATAATCTTTCACCGAATAAGAAACACTAGCAGAAATCAAATGTGTCGATTTCGTCACTTGTTCTACTATAATCTAAATCAAATCATATTGTCGTTGAGTACGAGGCAACCCTACTATGAAGTCCATATTCAAATCTCCACACTTCCAAGTAGGAATAATAATGTCTTGGTATAAACCTCCTTGTTTATGATGTTCAACTTTCACTTGTTTGTAATTTGGACACTTAGCAACAAATCTGCAATATCCTTCTTTATCCCAATGCATAAATAGACCTCCTATAGGTCTCACTACATCTTGGTGATCCCGGGTGAATGGAACTCCAAGAACTATGGGCTTTTTATAAGATAAGTCCCCTCAAATCATCAACTTTAGGAACACACAAACGACCTTGATATCTAAGTACACCATCTGCTTCTTGGGAAAAAGCCTCAGTCGACTTTCTAAGTACCGCTTCTTTTAGTTCCACTAAAGGTCGAACAAGACATTTTTTTATCTTTCACATCAATCACAAAAGATGATTCTGAACCATTGTGAACCATAACATCACCCTTGGTGAATTCCATCAACCAAACTCCTAATCGGGCCAATCTACATACATCTCGTTCCAATTCTTTCGTATATTGCTCTATATTGGAACCATTACCCATTGATAATTTACTAAGAGCATCCACCACCACATTCGCCTTACCGGGTGATACAAAACACTCATATCATTATCCTTAAGTAACTCAAGCCACTTTTTTTGGCGCAGATTAAGATCTTTCCAATTAAACACACATTGTAGGTTCTTGTAGTTGATGAACACGTCTACATGAACACCATACAAATATTTCCTCCAAATCATTAAGCCCAAAATAACCACGGCCAATTCAAGATCATGGGTAGGATAATTTTTCTCTTGAACCTTAATCTTCCTTGAATAATAGCAACAACATTCCCATTTTTCATAAGAACACATCCTAACCAAATTCCCAAGGCATCACAATAAACAAGAAAACTATATATACCTTTCGGTAAAGTCAACATCGGAGAGGAAGTGAATTTTTCTTTCAACTTCTATAAATTCTTCTCGCATATTTCGGACCAAATGAACTTGGCCTTCTTCTAAGTCAAAGTTATCAACGGAAAGGAAACTTAAGAAAAGCGTCAACTTATCTTCTGTAGTTACCAGCCAAACCCAACAAACATGTAATATAAGAAGGGGATAAATGTAACGACCCAAGAACCATTGTTGGTCCCCAAGCGAATCCTTATCCTGGTTGACCGCAAGTAGATGACTAAGTTATGCATGTAGAATCTTAAAAATGAAATACAAATTCAATAAATTCACCTTTACAAAGCTTTAACCCAAAAGAAAAATCTGAATGATAAAAATAAATTAACTTGTCATTAAATCAGTATCTTATGTCTTTAAAATAATTAATAAATAGATGATACAAACATCTCAACTATACTGACTATCTATGAGGACTCTAGATAACAAAGATGGAAGTCGGGAAAAGACCCACGACATCCTGATTAAACTAAGAAGTAAATGTAATCCTCCGAAACAAGAAGGTGCACCATCGCTAACTTGAACTCTCGAATATATCAATGGAGATCTTTTTGATGAACCTGAATACATGTATCTGCATCATCAAAAAATGCAGGTCAAATGGCTCAGTACGTGGAATGTACAAACATGTAAGGGCAAATCTAAAGCATGAAACATAGGCTTGAACTAGATAAAAGGAAACATACTTACCTCTTTACAAACGTACTCAACTCAAGGAATACTCAACGATACTCAAAACTACTCAACTTACTCAACAATCAAGAACTCAAGGATAAGATACTCAGCTCATATATTTGATACTCAACTTCAAAGATATGATACTCGATTCAAAGAAGAATATATCAACTCAAGATATTAAATTTAAGGTACTAAACTGAACTTATTTTAATATATAGTTGTTTAAAAACAAGTGCAGTATAAAGAAAAAACTGCTTAAAACATGATGACAACTGATAATCATATTATCATAAAATACATACCATGCACCCTTTCAAAGTCTACTTTTGTAGTGCATGAAGTCCCATACCCCCATTCATACTAAGCAGAACCCCTTGAGGAACCATGAAATTACTAGTATGGAGTTTCTCTAATCGATAATTAGACTAAGTGATGATACAACATCTTGCCCACGCTGATAGAATTGTCTTATACTTTGCCGTCATATAGAATGCTTAACTTTGTGGATCCACTAGCTGAACTTAAGTAATCATCTAAAAAGTATGATCCTTTACCACCCATGAGGATTAAATGGTTTATGGAGACTTGAGTTATCTTAACTCACATCCCCATATCAGTGCTCAATACTACTTCCAAGTTATACTTAGATCAATAGTTTGTAAAAAAAAATTCTTTTGTTTGAGATAATTACTCAAAACTCATCTTAAAAGCTCTCTTCGAATAGATGTTCCTTTTCTTTCTCAAATATGTAAACATTTTAAACTCTTTTGGAAATCTCAGTTTCCTCTAATCTTAAATGTCAAAACCATTTACTCTATGTAATAATTGGTTCACATATAATCTTTGAAGAAATGAATTTTACTCTTAGTCTTTACTCAAATCAAATATTAAGCCTTAAAACAAAGTTAAAACGTCGGTGAAAGACTTCTGAAAAACTTTATAATTTTCTCTTTGACTAGATCCTTAACTTCTACACTTGACTCTTAACGTTCCTTGAATTAAAAATATGGATTCAATGTTAATGATTTCATGTTTATGGATGATTTTATGATTCTCAACTTGTAGGGTTCATGCGGAATTATGAGCATGAACTACTCAACTCAAAGACTCAAAGACACCTCTCATCTCAAGATTATTTGATTTATAGGGTTCATGGTAAATTATGGGCATGCACAATTCAAATCAAGGAATTCATGGGTAACATATTGTGGTCCCATGATTAGAAACATAAACTCAATGTGTTAGAACCTTATTACTCAAGATTTAGAACATGAAGATGCTACTCCTCTGAAAGATACACAACTTATGGAGTCCACATACAAAATTTGAGGGCATGAGCGACTTGACTTGAAGGTCGACATAACTACATCGAACTCATGTGTAAGACTCTTCACATTCTCTGACTTAAACAATTTGTTCGAGTGTGTAGTTGATCTCAAAGTATTCAATTTGAACTCAAACACTTTCTTAAACTCTACTCTGAAATATCTCTTGAATATATATTATGAATTCAAGAGTCATGGTTTATAATATGAAGTATCTCAATAAGAATATATAAATTTGATAATTAGAAATATCACATTTAAAAGAAACATGGACTCAAGAACTCCAAATCAAATTATCTAAAAAATAATCAAATCTAAGGAAAATATCTTAGATTTCTCTTTTATTATCTTAAAGTAGATTTAGGGTATGAAATGAACTATTCCAACACTATGATAGCCTTACATACTTGAAAAAAAAATGTTTTTGAATAATCTTGAAGAAGAACTTGATAAGAAGCCTTGAAACCCTAGGTTGAAGGAAAATAATCAAGAAAACCTTTTTTGAGATTATTCATTTAGTTTGTTGAAATATCTATGACAAAGGATTATGATTTTCATTAGTGAATGTGAAAATAAGTTTGTTTTTAGCCTTTTATTAGTCAAGAAATTCTTTTATGGTTTTCTTGGAAGTAAAAAGACAAAACAACTATTTTTAATATTTCCCATCGGCTAATTCGTGACAACACTGTATAGGTTACTAAAATAGTAATAACTTTTTACTCAGAAATCGGATTGAAGCGAAATTGGTGGAGTTGGAAAGTAGATTAAATTTTCTTTAATTGGATAGGTTATGAGTCACGTAAATCTTAATATTCTAATAGATATGGTCGTTTAAATTTGAGCCAAGTACAATCTTAATTTAAAACATAATCGATAAGGAAACTTCAAGAACACTTATAAAGAACTCATCAAGAACTTAAATCCTTAAATATTAAGAACGAAATTATGTTGAAACTAACACGTTTGGGGAGTGGAATCTTACATACCTTATAGGGAATAAACCCATGGCAAAATTCAGCGACAAAACGCAACAATCTCAACGAATACTTGATCCTCTCCTTTTCTTCTCTTTTTTTTTTCTCTTCATGAACTCTCAATTAAAGCCCTAGTAACAAATTAGGATTATAAAACTGAAACTAATAGAAATTGAACCTTAAAAATTACTTAAAATGAATTAAATCTTATTGGAGAAGGAAAAGACCAAGATACCCCTCACTATTTTCGGCTAACTCCTTAATAGGACAATCCAACTTCAAAAGGTCATATCTCACTCATCTCAACTCAAAACTTAGAAAACTCATTGGTGTTGGAAAGATAAACCAAAATAAATATTCTAAGGTAACTTCTAGCACATCTAACTCATTTTGTTGTAGAATTTGTGGTCATTTGAAGTTGACCCAAAACTCATACTTAACTTTACTCTCCAAATTTCAGATTTTGCTATTTCCAATTTAGATCTTTTTGGAACTCAAGATGCTACATATCCTAATTTTGAAGAAATTTCCTTGGCAAAAACTTACCCCCTACAAATGATGTTTTAAATCTTAGCTCAAAAATTTTCTGGGGTGTTATAATAAAGGTTTAGGCCAATTTTTTACTGCATTCGTCTTCTTATGATCTACCTTTATACCCTTAATTGAAACAATATAGCCAAGAAAAACTCATACTTTCTACACTTTGAAAAGAGTTGTTCATCCTTGAGAATTTGCAACACAACCCTTAAATGATTGATATGATCATCTTAACTTCTCGAATAATTAAATGTCTCATCCATGAACACAGTTACGAACATATCAAGGTACTGTCTAAACACCCTATGAATCAAATCCATAAATTCCACTGGAGCATTGGTCAAACCAAATGAAATTACCAAAAAATCAAAATTAACACACCGGTTCTAAAAGTCTTTTTCAAAATATCATCATCTTTCACCCTCAATTAGTAATAACTTGAACTAAGGTCAATCTTGGAAAAGTAACTCGCTTCTTGGAGTTGGCAAAACAAGTCAACCATCATAGGGAGATGATACTTATTTTTAATGTCACCTTATTAAATTGTCGGTAGTCAATACATATTCGAAGTGAATTATCTTTCCTTTTAAAAAAATAGAACCAGATCACCCCATGGAGAGATACTCGATTAGATAAAACCTTTATCCAACAAATCTTTCAATTGATCCTTTTATTCCTTAAGCTCTACTAGATACAATCTATAAAAAAACAAATATAAATAGACTGTGTATATGGGAAGTCAATACCAAAGTCTATTTTTCTTTATGAAAGAATAACATGTATATAATGTCGGAACACTTATGAAAAAACATGAATAATGGGGGCCGACTCAACAGTAGGGGTTTCAAAATTTAAATCTCTAACCCAAACTAGATGGTATATACAACCCTAAAAATCATCCTCCTAGACTTAACTCAAGCATAAATAACTCTTAGGAATATAATTTCCTTCTTTTAACTCGGGATAGGCTCATTTGTTAACAAAAATCTGACTATACGGGTTCTACAATCAATCAAAGCATAACAAGAGTGCACTCAATCGATTCCAAGGATTACATCAAAATCTATCATATCAAGCTCTACCAAATCAATAAGAGTAGCTCTATGGGAGAATGAAACGTAACAATTTCTATTGAAAAAGGATCTAATAATACAATGGGGAGCACATCGAATCTCATAGCCACTTTCGCGTCACCGAAGATAAGGGTAGCACCGGGAACAAGTATAGCATAAACATAAAGTCAAGACACTTTCATCATACCAATAACCAAATCGAGTGAAACCTCTTGTTCATTATGAGTTTGAAGTGCGTAGAAGCTATTTTTCTTGGGAGCATTAGTACTCGAACCACTTAGACTGGATGAAAGATAGGGTTGAGCCCTATAACGGTTATCTCCCTTATTGTTAGCCTCTTATTTTGTAGTCCATCTTACCACACCCAAAATTATCATCGTAATTTGATAGACATTAGTACTTATGCTTCCTTCTGCACTTATCACAATTTGTCAATAAAGACCGAGTACCATTTCCTCTTTGAGTCTTAGGGTTAGACACCCTTTCGTTGTTGAGCTTAGGAGCACTGGAAGAACTTTCCCCGATTGTAACACCCCATATTTGAGGAAGGGAAAATAAACTATTTCCAAAACATCCAGGTGTCTATCCACGTTGACAACCCATAACTCATAGATGGGACCATGAAAAATATGTGTGGCCTTGGGTTGATACACTGACACTACCCAAAAAGGGTCAAAACCATGCTAGACCAACAGACCACTAGTGAAAACACAATTCATGGTTGGGTTCCATCATCTAAGAACTTTAGGTTGGGGTTACCTAACCACCATCAATAGCCATGCAAGATGGACTTTCGTCGTGTCCACGGTCCGTCAATGGTGTCTTATGGGTTGCAACTAATATTTAAATTGTATGGATAATAATGTCTTTCCTAATAAATTAGCTCCTACACTACATCCTTTTACCCTTCACTAAGACCTTTATATAAGTGTTTTCAATTACCCAATTTCCCCATTCAAGTCATTCTTCAAAAAAATCACAAAAGAAGACCAATTCTCCTCTCCAAGATATTTCTCTCTCTAGAACGTGAAGAAGAATAAGGATTCAAACGAGGATTTCAAATCAACTCTCAATCCGTTGAATATTAGCATTTGGATTTGAGGTGTGATGGTTTTCATCCATGTATTACTTCCATTCGTGGAGTTGCAATATTCCTCTATTCAAAGTTAGAATTTCCCAAAAGTGTTGGGGTTTTCTTTAATAATCATGGTTTTTTCATTATTATTTCAAATGATTGATTTATGATCTTGTATGCATGAATTGACAAAATAATATAATTTTATGATGATTTCCCCTTAAACCTATGTAATCCCCATGTTTTCAAGTTATGAAACATATGATGTCGGATTTTGATTGTAAAAGAAGAATTTTATGAAATTAAGCATGTATTTCAAGATTTACATGAATTTATGATGAAATTCATATCTAACCCATGTTTTTGGAATGTTGATGATTGAAAGTGGGTTTTGAACCTTAAGAGGTGAATTATGGACTTATGCGCTTTTACAGGAAATTTAATCCAAATGATTTAGGGATGCTTTGAGAGTGAAGTGTCAATGGTCATGATCACGATGTGTTATTGAAAGGATTTTCTCATAAATACATAAAATCAAGGTGTGATAAGTTTCCTCATATAATAAATGATTCAAAGCTTGAAATGTTTTCTCATATCATTGAATCAAAGATAAGGAGTTATCTTAATGAAATTATCTTAGAATTATTATCCAAGAATACCTATCAATGGATGATGACTTATCTTGGATGGGCAAGATTATATGCCCTTCTATGGTTAATAAGAACATCAAGAAGAATTGATTGTTTTATGGGATTTATGCTTAGCACTAAAGTAGAGGTCAGGTTCTTAGAAGCAATTTGTTTGTCCCATACTTATATGCCCCGGTATAATGACTGACTAGATAGACATTAGCTAGAGGATCCACCAAATCTATGAGTTTTGCTCGTTACCTTGGAAGTAGGACAACCCTTTTTGGTGTGGGAGACACCGAGGATCATGTTATTGTTCACATTGTGTCTATGTAGGTCAAGGATAATTATCCATATTAATAATGAACTAGGTACTTCAAGACGGATCACATATGAGTTCAAAGGTCTTAAAGATGATGTTAGCTTGTATTGACCATTGTTTTATGACTGCTGTTTTCTAATTCCCTAATCTCATGATTTAGCGTGGTCAATTGTTTGTTGTGAAGTGAAATGTCCCTTTTTACCATGATTTAAATATTCTATGCATAGCTATCATACTTGGTACATTGTTTTGCACTAACACAAACTCCTGCCTACATTTCCCCTGATGTAGATTCTAACAATCGGGGTCATCAGTTTCATGGCTAGTGGTTGATTTTGAGATTCTTGAGCTTTAGTCAGCTCTCATGCTTCCAGGTTGAAGTTTTATAGTTTCAATTTCTTTTATGTATTTCACTTTCGTACATGATGTTTAGGGTAGACCGAATTTCATTCAATTATACTAGATGTCTATGTTGAGACATGTTTTTTAGACTTCCGTTTTTCTTTTATAAAACTACTAAACTTGGACTATTCTATTAGTCTCATTGTTCTATTTCTTCTGTTATAAAATATAAGTGGCTTGTATGGGGTCCTTTGGGGTTTTATATGTCATGTTACATCTAGGGGATACCTTTGTATCGTGAGCAACTTGGTTATCAAAGAACACAATTGAGAATTGTCCTAGGATATGTGACAAGACGCATCTAGTAGAGTCTTTTTCATTATTGTGAAGCGCGCCACATTATGAATGAAAGGCTATAAGATGGTTAGGAAACTTCTCTTCTTTCATTATTCTTGAGTCGTGTGATAAAGTTCATCTCTATCTGTTCTCTCTCGTAATCATTATCACGTGTTCTAAGGATATAACTACTTGAAGAGCTTATACTAGAACGAATGTGAGGGATATAGTGGAACAAGAAGTTCCTCTCCAAGCTCCTCAAGTTCCAGTCGACCCTTTGGGCGAGCAAGTGACTAATGTAGAGTTTTAGGGATGCTTTCCAAGTGTTGGCTCCAGCCATAAAGGCCCAAGACGATAGGCAGGTTGTGTTTCATGAACCCAAATATTGGCCTGGCGACTTCAACAGAGAGGGACTTTACTAGGATTAATTCTTCGGATGTCATATTTCTAAGGTTGAGGAAAATCCTCAATAGTTCATCGACGAGGTCCATAATGTATTGATGCACATGGATTTAATCCATTAGAAAATTCAGAGTTTAGCTCTTAAAACTTAAAGGTTTGGGTCAAATTTTGTTCACCAATTGAAGGAAGGGAGACTGGAAGATCCAGGTCCTCTTGATTGGGAGAATTTTAAGGCCACTTTTCTTGGTAGGTTCTTTCCCCTTGAGATGAGGAAGGTTCTTGAGTTCATTAACCTTCGACAAGGGAGTATGAGTGTGAGTAACTATGCTATAAAGTTTACTCAATTGTCTAAATATTCACCAACAAAGGTTGCCAATTGTGGTTAAAGAGTGATATACCTCCATGCCCATTAATGAAATGGACATCTCTCATCTCATGATTCATGAAAAACAGATTAATGAAATGGACATCTCTTATCTCATGAGTCATGAATAATAGATTAAAGAAATAAAATTAGTGAAAAGTTTGAGGGAACAAAAATTTCTAAGACTGCTGAGGGTCATTTCTCCCACGCAAGGTTCGATGGACATTATTGTCCTAGATTTTGACAAAGGTTTTCTGGTCAAGGTTCCTTCACTGATCCTCCTAAGTTCAACAAAATAAGGGTCTAACCCTAAGCCTCATCGATGGTATTGTAGTGAATCATCATCACCCATGTCTACTTGTACTAGGTATGGAAAAACGCATGAGGGTAAGTGCCTAGACGGCATGGATGGTTGTTTTAGCTATGGTAAATGTTGTTACAAAATGAGGGATTGCCTAATGCTTACTAATAAAGAAAGAGAGAGAAATCAAGATCCTCCTAGTGGTTTGGGACCCAATGCTCCTAAGAAACACTGATTTTATGCAGTTTAGACACTTGATGAATAAGAGGGTTCTCCCGATGTGGTTATCGATATGTTGAAAGTTTTCCAACATGATGTTTATGATTTACTTGATCATGGTGCTATGTTAGCTTTTGTAACGCCATATGCATATATAAGTTTTGATGTTCTTCCAGATGTGTTGTTAGATCTTTTTTTAATTAACTCCTATTTGTGATACTATATTGGCTAACATAGTCTATAGAAAGTGTCCCGTTTTCTTGTCCCATAGACTTAATTTTGTTGACTTGGTAGAACTTGATATGTTAGATTTTGATGTTAACTTTGGTATAGATTGGTTGTGCTCATGTTATGCTTCTATCGATTTTAGAACTTGTGTGTGTTAGGTTTCAGTTCCCAAATGAGGCTATCCTAGAGTGGAAGACGGGGAAGTTATATGCCTAAGGGTTAGTTTGTCTCTTATCTTAAAGCTAGAAAGATAATTTCTAAGGGTATATTTTACCATCTAGTTAGGCTGAGGGATGTCGATTCTAGAACCCTTCTATTTGAGTCGGTCCTCATTATAATGAGATTTAGAAAGTGTTTGTAGATGATCTACCCAATATTCCTCCTGAGAAGGAAATAGAAATCAACATTGACCTTCTCTCATATACGCAACCTATTTTGCTCCTTCCTACCGTATTTATTCGACTGAAATTAAGAATTTAAAATAAAAATTGTAAGACTTGTTGGATAAGGGTTTCATCCGACTGAGTATCTCCCAATGGGTTGCTCCAGTTTTATTTGTTAGAAAGAAAAGTATTTCTTTTCATATGCGCATTGAGTATCGATAGGTTAACAATGTGACAAATAATAACAAGTATCCTCTTCCAAGAATAGATTATTTATTTAACCAACTTCAAGGAGCAATTTATTTCTCTTAGATTGACCTTTGTTCGGGTTATCACCAGTTGAGGGTGAAAGATGTTAACATTTCGAAGATGGCTTTTAAAACTCAGTATGTAATTATGAGTCTTTGGTTTGGCCGATCACTATAAAAGGTTTTTGAAGGGATTATTTCAATTGCTTCTACTTTTATTAGTTTACTCAAAATAAGGCTATGTTCATATGGTTCGGAGCATGTAAGAAGAGTTTCAAAAATTTGAAAGATAGACTTACTTTCGTTTTGGTGTTGATCTTATCAGAAGGACAGATGGTCTTGTGGTTTATTATGATTCCTCAAGAATTGGTTGAGGATGTGTGCTTATGTAAAATATGAAAGTTATTCCCTATGCCTCAAGGCAACTTAAGATTCATTAAAAAAATTATCCTATCCATGACTTAGAACTAGAAACAGTTGTTTTGCCTTAAGATTTGGAGGCTTTTTTTGTATGGAGTTCATGTGGATGTGTATATCGACCACAAAAGTTTACAACATCTGTCAATCCAAGTTGACGGCCAAGTGGATCATATTATCCAAGATTTGGTGGACATATTAAGGGCTTGTGTGGTTGATTTTATTGATAATTGGGATGACTATTTGCCATTTATTGAGTTTTCTTACAATAATAACTATCACTCGAGTAGGAGGTGTAGACATGGCTCCATTTGAGGTCTTATATGGTAGGAGGTGTAGATATCCTATAGGTTGGTTTGAGGTGGGTGAATTTTCCCTATTAGGTCTTGAATTGGTGCAATAGGCCATATATAAAGTTCATCTTAAAAAGAAAACGTTGAAAACAGCTAAAAGTGAACAAAAGTCTTTTGAAGATGTAAGAAGAAGGGATCAAGAGTATGCTAATCATGATTGGGTTTACTTGAAAATCTCACCCATGAATGGTGTAATGAGTTTGCAAAGAAAGGGAAGCTTAGTCCTTGGTATGTAGGACCCTATCAAATTTTGAGATGTGTTGGTAAAGTTTATTATGAGCTAGATTTTAATATGAGTTGGCATTGGTGCATCCTATTTTACATTTCTTTACTCTTAAGAATTGTTTTGGATATCCTACATCCACAGTTCCAATAGTAGGATCGGGAGTTGATGAAAGTCTTTCTTACGAGGACGTTCCGATTTTTTGTTTGGAAAGTTACGAAGTTGAGGGTTCTAATTGGGAGGCCGAGGCCAATATTATATCTCGATATCCTTATATTTTTTTCTTTATACTCCTATTCTAGCTTGAGGTAATGAGTTTCTCTTGGTTTGTTTGTTGTTTTGGTATAACAACTCAGAAATCAGACCCAAAAAAATTAATAAAATCTACATGAAACAATGCCTCATGGCATGGTTCACGGAGTGTGATAAGTTCCATAGTACATATACATGTTTGTGGTTATGACTTAGAATTCACTAGGCCCATATATCAGGCCACGAGCACCTTAAAGGTCAATGGTCTTGATAATAGGTCAAGTTTGTGCCCGTAGTGGCTAGACTAGTTGCCCTAAACCTAGGACTCAAAAACCCCACGCCTAAGTGATTACCTCCACGGTCCGTGTTCCTTACGTGGGTCCTAGGGGCGTTCGTGGAAGTGTAGGAAGTGAACCCTTTAGACAGTGTCTCCATACTACATCCCAAGTAAAGACCACAGACACCTTCACAGACTGTGGTCATTAACATGGGTAGTTGTAACTCCCGTGAACTTAGACCCAAAAGCCTTTAGTACAAGTGAAGACCATGACCGACTTCACATTCTGTGGTCCATTTCATGGTCCGTGAAGATGGTCGTTCTTAACCCATCTACAATTTAAGTCAAGGTTATTTTGGTATTTTCATTTTTGTTGGACTTATAAACCTTGTGATTTTACCTATAAATTTTGTGGTTCTAGTCAATTTTAGCCTTGAATCATAACTAGAACATACCTAAGTCAAATCATTAATCAAAACATAGAAAAATATAAGTGAAAGAGGAGAAAGAGTCAACCAACCCTACCTCCTAGAATGCAACAAGTTTTCATCACTTTCAGCCCCGAAATTGAAAGATTTATCTATGGAATCCATCACCAGGTATGTGGTATTTCATTAGTGGGTTCCTTTCGCCCATTAGATCCCTAGTTTTCGGTGAGATTCTTGATTCCCTTATCATGACTAGACCTAGGATTTCTAGAACTTTAGAAGATTATCATGAATTAGTAATTTATATGATCCAAATTAGATTATTATGTTATTACTTTGTTTACTGGATGAATTTCAGAACTCTAGCTATGTACTTATTTAGTTCTTGAATTACACATGATAGTTTAGACATTTTAGTTATTTCATATACACATGCATCAGTTTTGAATGTGTCTTTATCAGTATATTAGCATTCTCAATTTGCATGTCAGCTTGAGCTATCCAGTATAATACAGAAATTTGATCATAATGTGTTAATCACTTATTCCATTGGATTAGCATAATACCGAGTTAGACTAGGGTTTAGTGTACCCATATCATCCCAGAACTACTAGTCATATAGACTATAAATCCCCTCTCTGGCATCATTATAGTAATCATACAAGCATGCCTCTAAACCTCTGGCAGGCTCTATTCGGTCCTCTCAATAAAGCATATACATCGAACTCCACATTTAGCTCATATAGTTTTACTATCAATTATTAGTAGATCCTACAGTTCAGTCAGACTCCATTACATTG
The DNA here is from genome assembly GCF_036512215.1 of Solanum lycopersicum. Taxonomy (NCBI): domain Eukaryota; kingdom Viridiplantae; phylum Streptophyta; class Magnoliopsida; order Solanales; family Solanaceae; genus Solanum; species Solanum lycopersicum. Next base: position 17,053,003 of record NC_090804.1, on the reverse strand, counting down.
ACCATGTTTCAGTATTCAGTTACAACATGTTATAACTTAGTTGTTACATTCACTTTAGTCATATTCAGTATTTTAGTATCTATAACATGTTTAGTTTATCCTCTTTCTTTATTGCTTGTTAAGTTATATGTTTGTTTCCCCCTTTTTATATCCCTCATGCTCAGTACCTTTCAAGTAATAATGCATATATTGCGCTACATTTTCTCGTGATGTAGGTTCAAGTCCCTAGCAATTAGAACATGCATAGATCGATTCTTGATCTTCAGTTCAACAATATTAGACGTGAGTCTTCTGTCACATCTCAAAACCACACCCTAAAAGCTAGGGGCAATCTCTGATTGCAACGTGCATACTTGACCTCTCGGGGATCTTTTACAAGCATTACATATCATTCATCGCATAAACATAGTGAAAAGTAGTGCGAAATTAAAAATTTTCACTAAATATGACATATACTCTTTAAAAATCTCTTCCATATAAAGCAATAGGAAATACTAAGTCTCAACCTCATCATCGTAAGACACAAGATACTTAGAACATGGCCCATACTTCAAGATACTAATATAGAAATACTTAGTCTATTACAATACTTTGAATGGAAAATATAAGAGACATATACGCCCTCGAGTCAAATGAGGACATACTTCAACTTCTCTTGAACGATGCTATGGTCCAAGTCTTCACTCCCAAAAGCTCCTCACCTACCAAGAACTATATATATTGATAAAAGGATGGAGTTAGTACAACCATATGTACTAAGTATGGCATTATGCATAAAAATCATGAAAATGGAATTTATTGGAAATATGCATCTTTTCATTTATAAATCATATTATAATTATAACAACATTTATCAACTTAGAAACACATAAGGGAACATTTAAACCAAATATCGTAATTTTTGAGTCACTTTAAAGTGAACTCATTTCACTGTATAGTGAAGTTCTTCACTATTACAGTGAAATGCTTCTTTTTCCCCTTGACATCTTCTAATATGTAATTATCCCACTTAAGGCTATCCTAAGATCGACTTAAAACACCAAGAGAGACCGCCCATACAATCCCTCACCTAGGAATACCTAAATGACACTCAAGGCTACTTATGTTGAGTCATATACCACTTTAAAGACATCATAAACATCAATGTAAGTTCTTATACAAATAGTGACTCAAGTGAGAGACATCATAAACATCAATGTAAGTTCTTATACAAATAGTGACTCTAAGTCTCACTTGAGTGAGTTATGAAGCGACCACCCATACAATTCCTTGCATACACACTCAAGAGATCCTATATACTACCTAGGATAGAATCATTCTCACTAAGAGTATCAACATATAGATAATATGACATTTACTCATCAAAGGCTATCAAAAGACTTACTTATGTAGATAAATAAGATAACGTCCATCATTAACCACTTCAAGACTACCTAAATAATCCTTAGGACTTCCTAAGTTTGGATCATGTCCACATAATCAACATCTTCCCTAACTAGAGTCGTTCTTAAGACTCATCTAGGTAAGATATGAAGTGACCATTCATATTCCCCCTTCAAACCTTAACTAGACAACCCTTAACTACTCTAGATAGGTACTTATTCCTTTTACATATTTCACAACATAAGTAATTAGTTCATTAGTTCTTAAAAACTCATACATCACATGAAGGACATTCAAGTAATGGTCTTATACAAGACCTAGGGACTCTAACTAACGCTTTCAAAATCTATTGTTCAATGTCTAGATAGCGTTCCATACCACCACCTAAACTTCAAAGAACTTCTCTATTATTAATAAGTATCCAACAAGATGAGAATATGCAATAACCGACATAGACCATGACAACTAGACATGGAATCTGAAGTTCTAACCTGCTCCGATGAGGGTGTTCTACTTCCCAAGGGTAGATCTAGGACACATCCCATGTAGGCACATGGTTAAGGAGTATAAAGGGCTTTTATGCACTCTAGTCTCATTCTTAAGTAGAGGTACATTATACTCTAGACTTATTCTCAAGTAGAGCTACTTCCCATTTCATAATCACTCTGTGCCAGCCTTGGTTCTCATAGAGTAATTGAAATTAAAGGATCACATGAAAAGGTTTCCTTATCTAGTTCATAGCCCAATCACATTCACCCTACAAAAGAGGTCCACTAGGCTACCTTCCAATGGAGACTAAGAGAGCTCATTATGACTTTCCAAAGGATTAATATGATGTCGTTCCAGCCAATTAACCTTAACTCCACCATTTCTTTACATGAAGGACACCGTTGCGGCTGTCGACTTGAACATTCATAACATAATCGTTACCACCTTCTTAATATCCTCTAAGGTCTCACATATATTTCATTCACACATGAAAAGGGTTCACTAAGCCTACCTAGTCAATACATCTCATAATCTCATAAAATTCATTCATATATCATGTAAGGGACACAAGTCTACCAAACGAGACACTGCATTCTTTCACTTTATCACATATAGTGTATCATTCTTTAAATCACTTAGGATGACCCTAATCTTCTTAATTTCATCGTATACATTACTATATCATTATCAATATAACCATCAAAACTCATATAGTCAAGTATAAACAATCATATATCAACATCTAAGACTACACATATAGGCACATATTCAGTGTCTAACATGATCACCTACATACATCAATAAATCACATATACTTTCACATTGCTTAACAAGTAGATAGATATCATAATATTTATCATGATAAACTACAAAACATAGCCATATTACTTCAAGTAGTGCCGACAAGGCCCTGATCATCATAATGCATAAAGTAACGCCGAGAAGGCCACGTCAATTGCAAGTAAGGCACATAAAACTGCCACCATAAGTGGACCATACTAATAAAGACATAATTGAAGTATAAATAACATCCAAAATAAAGGAAATATGGAAGATTACCACCACCACATCCTTATCACCTCAATTCGATGCTAAATCATCCAGTTCAACACCATAAGGCCCTTACCAATGGCCATGAACAATAATTCAATGTAGAAACTATAATAATTAATGAAACTAGGTAAATTAAATAGATATTCAAAAATCTAAGATAACCTAGATATCAATGGAACACAATTCTTACATCATTAGAAAACCCATAGAAATCTACACTAGAATTCAACAACATTAGGTTAATATCAAGTGACCCATAACTTAGTCAAAATCTAGGGTTTGTCCAATTCATGGGTTCATAGGTAATTTGGGTTAAAATAATCAATTCAACATCAATCAAATGATTATTCGATGTTAAGAAATCATTAATACAGGAACCCATGGTAGAGTCATGAAATTGGACAATTCAACTTTGAAAACTTAGAAAACATCTGGAGAATTGGGGCTCCTTGATGAAACGAGTTTCAAGGATAAATATTCATACCTTGATGAAGCTAATTGTTCACTTTTGTGAAGAATTTCCACTCAAAACGTCAGACCAAGCTCTTCCTTGATTTTGGATTTCAATGGAGTTTTTGGGAGTTCTTAAAAGATTTTAGGGTTAAGATTTGGAAGAATGCAATATTTTAGGTGTCAAACACTTATAGACTTGTTTAAAATACCCAAAAAACACTTAATAAACTGAAAATACATCCATTTATAAGTGGGGTGAAATTAAAATATCACCTCTCAGTTAACAGTCAGCTGCACGCAAGCATAGGCTCACAGACAACTGACCCATCGACGGGGCGTCAGTCCACTTACGGACCGTGATGTCCACCGTCGATTAGGTTAGAGCCTGGAAAAGCTTGAATTCCTAGTCTAAGTATCCAACGACGCCAACCACCTAAGGGGCGTCGACCTGGCCACTGGTCGTCGATTGCCTTCCGTAGGTGGACTGCCTTTGGGCAGTTTTGGCCACCAACTGGGGTCCTTCCTCAAGGACCCTTGGTTTGTCCTTGGGGATGTTTGCACGGACGTTTCCAACCCAAACATGATCATATATGATTTTATGACCTCTCAAAAGAATTTCACCCAAAACAAACACATAAAACTCAATGAAATATGCCTAGACACACAAGGTCATTTCAAGGCACATCTTTTGAACATCATGGACGTTCTTGGACGTTTGACCTCCAAACTCCACGATACTCGACAAAATTCCTATACATGATATAATAACACATTTAAGGACCTTACAACCTCATGAATAACACATACACACATAGAACCACATATGAGGCACCTAGGTGACTTAGTCATCGAACGTCTTGGTCGTCCCTTGACGTTTGACTTCCAATGCACCTAATACTTAAGCTACTGCCTCTACACCATATAATATACTTATTTTAGGACATCAGACCATCAAGACCAACATGTTAGGCTCTAGTTAACCTAAGTCATTTTTGGGGTCTTACAATATCCCTCACTTGGACAACATTCGTCCTCGAATAACAATTGCTACTCTTTGAACACTTCCAAGAATAGAGATTAATATAGAAGCTCATAACAATACAATAGAACACATAATCAATAATAAACCATCAATTTCACGTAGTCAAGAGATTTACAACACAACAAGAAACTAGAAATCCATTTTATACTCAATATGCTACAAAACTCACAAGCTTCATTCCAAATAGTAAAAACTCATTTTATAATCAATACCATGCATATATACATCAGTTATAACCATATTACAACAATTTAAGACTAAATAATCAAATAGTCAATTTTTCCAAAATTTTATAGTGAACAGTTTTCCATGCTACAGTGATTTTACCAAAATTTTCAAAAATCCAAATTTTAGGCAATTTATGATATAAATATACTAATATTCAAAATAACATCATATAAACACATCATACAATATAATCATAACTTCATAAACTATAAAATGCAATAATTTAATGAAATTCAATTTCAACAAAACTCCTAATTATCATGCACATGAATAAAGCTTCTATACCATTCTATCCCATTTACTAACCATACTCCCCCACTTAGAAGAAACTCATACTACCACAAGTTAAAGAGAACTTACCAACATCATCATCACTCTCATTCTCATCCGGCTTTGATCCTCTTGCCCGGAGTTCATAGAAACGCCTATTTTTTGGAGCATCTTCCTTTGGGGTACTAGGAGCAACTTGCTTACTCTTCCTTCCTCTAGACGCAATGGTAGGACAAACTCTCACCTTATGGTCATCCTTGCCACAACCATAGCAACCACTAGTACCGCCTAGCCATTTCCTATAGTGCCTCTTTCCACAAGTGACACATTTAGGCTTTTTATTTTGAGAACCACCTCCTTTCTCAAATTTCACCTTAGCACTCCTAGGATCTTCTTGAGTTTGAGCCCTCTTCTTAACCTTAATTTGCTCATGATCACTATAACCACCCCTTTTTCAAGTTTATAGTCATCTTCCTAAGTTTAGATTCTTCGATTGATTTTGCATACACCATGAGTCTAGCTACGGTCATATCATCATGTAACATCGTTGTACGACAATATTCCCTTACTAAGTCGGCTACTCCCATCATAAAATGAATCGTTTCATCCCTTGGATTTGCCACAAGAGAGGGAGCATATTTGAACAGCTTAGAGAACTTCAAAGAGTATTATTCAACACTCATATTACCTTGCTTGAGATTGATAAACTCCTCTACCTTAACTTCCTCATCTCACGGGGAAAGTATTTACCAAGAAAAACTTCCTTAAATTCTTCCCACTCAATAGGACCCGACTCCTCCGGCCTATTGCCTTTCCATTGTGTGTACCACATTTTAGCCACATCTTTCAATTGATACGAAGCCAACTCCCCTTTCTCCCTAAATGTTACTCCCATAGCATGCACTATCGTGTACACCTCACTATAAACTCTTGGGGATCCTCTCACACCTTAGAGCCAAGAAAGATAGGAGTATCCATCCTCATAAAATCTCTCAACCTAGAGGTCATAGTGCTCTCCACCACATTCTCCCTAGGCACCATACTCAAATTCACTTGAGTAGTTACTGCTCGGGCAAAAGCAAGCAAAGCCTCTCTAATATCCCTATTACTCAACTCCCGGGGCTCATCACCTACTCCCACAATAGGAACTTGATCACCTTGAGGAACTTGAGCACCTTGAGGAATCTCTTCTTGCACCTCATTCTCTTCAACTCTCCTAGTCGATGTCCTCCTCGCATTCATCTTGCACCATACTCATAACTATTCCTCTACGAGATGACATAGGAATAGAAAATAAGGGTAAATATATCGTCATATAGCCTCTTGCCCATAGATGTGTCGCGACTCACACCGATGGTCAAGACTCTACTATACGTGACTTGATGAGACTTTTTGATTCCTAATACTAATTTTACAACGTATGCTCTGAAACAAAGCTTGTCCATCCCAAAACCACACCTAGAAGCTAGGGCCAATCTCGGTTGCAACCGGCATACTTGACTCTAGGAGGTCTTGTGCAAGCCTTTACATATCATTCATCGCATAAACATAGTGAAAAGTAGTGCTGAATTGAAACTTTTCACTAAACATAACATAGTTATTAAAAATCTCTTTCATATAAAGCAATAGTAAATACTAAGTCTCAACATCAACATCTTAAGACACAAGAATACTTGGGACACAACTCATACTTCAAGATACTAATATAGAAATACTTAGTCTATTACAATACTTTGAATGGAAAATATAAAAGACATATATGCCCTCGAGTCAAATGAGGAGATACTTCAACTTCTCTTGAATGATTCTATGGTCCAAGTATTCACTCCCAAAACCTCCTCACCTACCAAGAACTATATAGATAGATAAAAGCATGAAATTCCAACAACCACAAGTACAAAGTATTGCATTATGCATAAAAATTATGAAAATGGAATTTTATAGGAAATATGCATCTTTTCATTTCTAAATCATATTATAATCATAAGAACAACATTTATCAACTTAGAAACACATATGGGTACTTAACTAGACACCTTAACTAGACAACCCTTCACTACTCTATATGGGTACTTATTCCTTTTACATACTTCATAACATAAGTCATTAGATCATTAGTTCATTTAACTCATACATCACATAAACAACATTCAACTAATGGTCTTAGACAATACCTAGGGACTCTAACTAACACCTTCAAAGCCTATTGTGCAATATCCACCACCTAAACTTCATAGAACTTCTCTAGTATTTATAAGTATCCCATAAGATGAGAATAGGCAATAACCGACATAGACCCATGATAGCTAGACATTGAATCCGGAGTTCTAACCTACTCCGATTAGGGTGTTCTACTTGCCAAGGGTAGAACTAGGACACATCCCATGTAGGCCCATGGTTAAGGAGTATGAAGGACTTTTATGAACTCTAGTCTCATTATCAAGTAGAGGTACATTGTACTCTAGTCTCATTCGCAAGTTGAGCTACTTCCCATTTCATAATAACTCAGTACCATTCTTGGTTCTTATAGAGTAATTGACATTAAAGGATCACATGGAGAGGGTTCTTGTTCATAGCCCAATCACATTCACCCTACTAGAGAGGTCTACTAGGGCTACCTTCCAATGGCGATTAGGATAAATAATTATGACTTTCCTAAGGATTAATATAATGTCGTTCCAGCCAATTAACCTTATGTCCGCCATCTCTTTACATGAAGGATACATTACGACTCTCGACTTCAATATTCATAACATAACCTTTACCACGTACATGACCTTCTTAATGTCCTCTAAGGTCTCACATATCTTTAATTCATACATGACAAGGGTGCACTAATCCTACCTAGTTAAGACATCTCATAATCTTATAACATTAATTCATATATCAAGCAAGGGACACAAGTTTATCAAACAAGACACTACATTCTTTCACTTTATCACATATAGCGTATCATTTTTTAAAGCACTTATGATGAACCTTATATTCTTAATGTCATCCTATATGTTACTATATTATTATCAATATAACCATCACAATTCATATAGTCAAGTATAAACAATCACGTATCAACATCTAAGACTACACATATAAGAACATAGTCATAGTCTAACATGATCACCTACATACATCAATAGATCACATATACTTTCACATTGATTTACAAGTAGATAGATATCATCATGTTTCAGATGATCAACTACAGAAAATAGCCACAATACTTCAAGTAGAGCCGACAAGTCCATGATCATTATATTTCATAAAGTAACGCCGACAAGGCCACGTCAATTGCAAGTAAAGCACATAACACTGCCACCATAAGTAGACCATTACAATCACAATATAATTGAAGTAAAAATAACATCAAAATAAGGTAAATAGGGAATCTTACCACCATCACATCCTCATCACCTAAATTTGATGCTAAATCATCCAATTCAACACCATAAGACCGTTACCAATTGCCATAAACAATAATTCAATGTAAAAACTATGATAATCAATGAAACTAGGTCAATTAAATAGATATTTAACAATCCAATATAAACTAGATATCAATTGAACACAATTCTTACATCATTAGAAAGCCCATAGAAATCTACTCTAGAATTCAACACATTAGGTTAATATCAAGTAACTTATAACTTAGTCAAAATCTAGGGTTCATATAATTCTTTGGTTAATAGGTAATATAGGTTAAAATAATCAATACAACATCAATTAAGTCATTATTCGATGTTTAGAAATCATTAATGCAAGAACCCATGGTAGAATCATGAAATTAGACAGTTCAACTTTGAAAACTTAGAAAACATCTTAAGAATTAGAGCTCCTTTATTAAACGAGTTTCAAGGATAAAATCCATACCTTTATGAAACTATTTATTCACTTTTATGAAGAATTTCCACTTAAAACGGCAAACCAATCTCTTCCTTGATTTTGGACTTAAATGGACTATTTGGGAGTTCTTAAGGGATTTTGGGGTTTTGATTTGGAAGAATGAAATATTCTAAGCGTTAAACATTTATATACTTGTTCATAATACCCAAAAGACCCTTAATAAAATTCCAATAAATACATTTATAAGTGGGGTGAAATTACAATATCGCCCCTAACTTAACAGTGAGCTGCACGTAGGCACAAGCTCATAGATGACTGACCCATTGATGGGCCGTCAGTCCACTTATGGACCGTGTTGTCAACGGTCGATTGGGTCAGAGCTTGGAAAATAGAATCTTGGCTTCCTAGTATAAGGATACAAAGTTCCCACCACCAACAGGGCGTCGACCAGGCCGCTGGCCATCGATTGCCCTCCATAGGTGGACTGCCTTTGGGTAGTTTTGGCCACCAACATAGGTCCATCCTCAATGACCCTTGGTTTGTCCTTGGGGTTGTTTTCTCGGACGTTTCCAACCCAAACATAATATTCTATGATTTTATCACTTCTCACATGAATTTCACCGAAAACGAACACATAAAACTTGACGAAACATGTCTAGACACAAGGTCATTTCAAGGCACATCTTTCGAACATCATAGACGTTCTTGGACGTTTGACCTCCAAACTCCATGAAAATAGACACACTAACTATAAATGATATGATAACTCATTTAAGGACCTTACAACCTCATGAATAACACATACACACATAAATGTCAAACGTCTTGGTCGCCCCTTGACGTTTGACTTTCAATGCACCTAATACTTTAGCTACTGCCTCTATAACGTATAGTAGAATTATTTAGGACCTCATACCATAAATAACAAAATGTTAGTCTCTAGTTAACCTAAGTCATTTTTGGGGTCTTACATCCTCATTCTCCAAGAACTGATGGCATGTTTACCTTTCTCATTGTTAGTCATTAGTTTCAATTTTGCTAGACCAAGTTGGGGCGTAACCTAATATTTTTAGCCCTTATTGAGGCTTATTTTATACATAGCTTGATTCATCTTAGTAAAGGTTTGACATTTCTCTTATATTTAGCTCATAGATTTTATATATTTAGTTTTAGTATATGGGTATTTGCCCATCGTTTTAATCTTAATGATTTAGCTTCTGCAACAATTTATTTATCAGTTTAATTATCTTTAGTATGCTCATGTCATGCCAATATTGTTAGCTTAAGGTCACTCGTGATCCTAGGTGTCGTGTCCTCATCTCGTGGGTATCTCAGACGTGACATTTGGATTCATGTGTTTCCGTGATTTCCTAATATTATGCATGTTCAAGAAAACTTGTGTTTTCAAAGAAACTGAGTTCACATAATTGATTTTTCACATGTTCATATGCATTGAGTAATAGTTTCCTATAAACTACATGAGATATATGGATGAACATGCTTTATCTATGTTTTTTGACAATGAATTGCTATGGGCTCCATGAGATTCCGTTGAGCATGCTTTCAGCTTGGAGAAAGTAGTTCCTCCTTGAACATGGGTAATTTTAGTTTCATGAATATTGGGTTGCTAGGTGAAATTCCTACATCCTTATGATGCTTCGAGAATTTTTATCTTTGAGATGATGTTTCCTCGGATAAGTGCATTGCATGCAAGATGGGCTAGTAGATATAGTTTCATCTATCTAATGATGTTTTGATAAACTCCCTAGCTTGGAGTCGGTAGTTTTTCCTTGGTTATTTGCATGTAGATAAAGTTGCATCATAGGTTTTGTTTCTAATTCCTCTCCTACACTTTTCGTACCTGTTTGAATAACTTAAAACACAAATGATTTCAAGGAGGAGATATTGTAACACCTTAGATTTGAGGAAGGGCCAATTAATAATTTCCAAAACTTGAAGGTGTCAACCCACGGTCCGTTAGTGCGATCACTTGGGTCGCGGCTGATAGTTAAGTTGTAGGGGAAATTGGGTCTTTTCCTAATTAATTAACTCTTATACCACATCGTTTTACCTTTCACTAAGACCCCTATATAAGTGTTTTCAACCCCCAAATTATCCCATTCAAGTCATTCTACCAAAAATCACAAATGAAGACTAATTCTCCTCTCCAAAACATTTTTCTCTCTAGAAACTTGAAGAAGAACAAAGACTCAACCTAGGGTCTCAACTCAAATCTCAATTCCTCCATTGAAGTTTTCCATTTGGATTTGAGGTATGACAGTTTTCATCCATGGATTCCTTCCATTCACAGAGTTTCAAAATTCCTCTATTACAAAGTTTGAATAACCCAATTGAGTTAGGGTTTTCTTCAATTATCATGTGTTCTTTTCATTATTGATTTAAATGCTTGAATTATGATCTCCTAATTGATGAAATACTACGATTTTATGATGATTCTCCCATGTTTTCATCCAATCCCCATGATTTCAAGTTATGAACCATATGTTGAGGGATTTTTATTGTAAAGAAAGAGTTTTATAAAATTAAGTATGTATTGCTAGCTTTACTTGAATTTATGATTAAATCCATATCTAACCTATGTTTTCTGAATGTTGATGATTGAAAGTGTGTTTTTCTTTGGGAGTAAAGTATCAATGATGATGATCATGATGTGTTATTGAAAGTATCTTCTCATAAACACATAAAACCAAGATGTGAATGGGTTTCTCACATAATAAAGGATTTTATGCTTGAAAGGCTTTCTCACCTAATTTAATAAGAAGCTATCATAATGAAACTAGCTTTGATTTGTTATCCAAGGATACCTTTCAATGGATGATGGCTTAGCTTCCGAACAACAAGAATTAACTATTCCATGGAATGTATGCTCGCATTGGGATGATATTCTTAGAAAAGCTCTCCTGTTAGTAGAGGTTGGGTTTCTAGAAGAATTCTCTTTTTCCCTTACATATATTCCCCCATGCGATGATTTTCTATATAAAAATTAGCTAGTGTATCTACCTAAGTAAGAAGTTATGGTCCTTACCTTGGAAAGTAGGACAACCCTTTTCGGTGTGGGAGACACCAAGGGATTATTTTATAGCTCACATTGTATCTATGTTAGTTATGGTTAATTTCCCACATTAATAATGAACTAAGGTTACTTCAATAAGAATTGTGTATGTGTTAAAAGGTTCTAATGATGAATTTAGCTTGCATTGACGAAGGATTTATACTTATGTTTCTTAGCACTCTTATATCATGTTTTATCTTTTTCATTTGCATGTCATAAAATGAAATGTCACATTTTAGCTTGAATTAAATATTTTATGCATATATATCATACTTGGTTAATTGTTTTGTACTAAACGCATTCTCTTGCCGACATTTCCGTAAATGTTGTGTCTAATAGTCAGGGCCATTAGTTTTGTGGGTAGTGGTTGATTTTGAGGTTATTCTGCTTTGGTGAGTCTTCATTCTTCGAGGACGAAGTTTTGATTTTTTAATTTCTTTTATGTTTTTTACCTTTGGACATGATGTATAGGCTAGGACTGATTTCAGTCTATTGTACTAAATAGTATTGAGACAAGTACTTTAGACTTCCGTTTTTCTTTTATAAAACTATTAAACTTGGACTATTGTTTTACTCTCATTGATCTATTTCTTGTGATATGAAAGATCAGTTGCTTTTATGGTAATATTTAGGGTTTCTATACGTCATGTTACATCTAGGGGGTACCCTTGGGTTTTGACACCAGAAGACCTTTGTCAAAACCTAGAATGACTATGTCCATCGGACCTTGCATGAGAGAAATTACTGTCACCGGTTCTAGACCTCTTTGTCTCCCTATACCGTTCATTCAGTTTCTCCTCTTTAATGTGCTAAGAAGGAACCATGAAATGATAAATATAAATGACAATGACAAGCATACTCATATGACACTCTTTCAGTACCAATCCGGACAAACCCCAAACAAACTTGCTCATCTTTGCCCTAGAGTCGGAATATATAAAAGGAGCATACTTTGACAATTGAATGAATCTAAAAGAATATTCTTTCACACTCGTGTACCCTTGTCTGAGATTAATAAACTCAAGCACTTTTGTGTCCCTCTTATCAATGAGAAAGTACCTATCAAGAACAGTGAACTTAAACCTCTCCCATTCTAGCGGACCGTCATCTATACCTGGCAGCGGAAAGGGTACTTATCGGATTCTGGTCCAGTCCGTCCCGGTCCAGTTTGGTACCGGTTCGATACCGGTTAGTACCGTTAAGGACCGCTAATTTCTGGTTTTGGGACAGGAACCGGGACGGAAATCGGTAAATACCGGAAATTACCGGTCCGGTTAAAAAAAATTTAAAAAAATATATCCGTCTACTAGCCATTGGGTAACGGCTAGTGGGCCCCCCCAACGGCTATTTGAGTAGAATTTCAGACAATAGGATCCCTACCCCACCCCAAACTTTTTTAATACCCTAAAGTTTTAAAAAATACACTTTAACCCATTTTTTTACTTATAAATACCCCTAAATTTCATTCTTTTAAATCACAAAATCATCTATTTATCTTCTACTCTCTCAACTCTCTACTCTCTATCTCTAATCTCTAATTCTATAATATATAATATATTCAATTCCGGTGTTGCCTTACTTGGTCTTTGGAAATGAGATTTGGAGCTTCAAAATTCAATTTTCAACTTTCCACGTTCGGCTTTCGGCGGTCATAAATGCCTACTTTTTTAAGTAGACGTTCGGTACATTCTTTCTAACTTTTATTTTACGTTTCATTTATATTTAAATAATTATTGATTTATTTTGTGATTTATTATTTGCATAACATTTTTCGTATTATATTTAATCTCAGGTTTAATTTTTTCATATGGATTCGACAAAAATATTGTTCAAAAAGGATAGGGAAAAAAAGTGCATTAGAGTGTGTAAAAAGTATTTGTAACTTTACATCCTTCGATAATGCAAAAACCTATAGTTATTCTAAATCAAAAACTAAAAATTCTACTATATTAAAAATAAATACGGATGATTATACGCATGTTTATGATACGGTTTTTAATATTGATAGTAACTCAGGATTAGATCCTTATCATGAACATTTACAACGTCCCTTTGGTAATTTTGATGAGGATTTGCCTAGTGATAATGATAATGATAATGATATTGATAATTATACTGATACGCCTACTTTTGATGATGATGATGATGATGATGAAACTGAGCCACTTACGGCTACTAATACTCCCAGTGCCGCTCCCTTTGGTTGTCCTGCCCCAGTTCTCGTAGTACATCCTAGGCCTAAGGAAGAACGTGTTAAAAAATCGGTTGTTTGGCAATTTATGACACAAAACGAAGATAAAACACAAGCTATTTGTAATAAATGTAAACATATATTAAATCATAAAGCTGTTGGCAAATCTGGCGGGACGGGACATTTGAGTAGTCATTTAATGTCTTGTTGTAAAAATGAATTTTCGCATGCTAAAGCGGTAGCAGAAGCTAAAAAAATGGTACCCCCCTTCCTGAAAATGTAGGAGTAGGCGGCTCTAAAATGGTACAAACACAATTAAATCCGTCTAATGTTTCTAGCTCTAGTTTACCACCTTCATATAGTAGAGAAAAAGATCTTGTAGAACTAGCTAAAATGATATGTGTGATGGGTTTTCCATTTAGTTTTGCTGAAAATCCCGGTTTTATACATTATATTCAAATTGTATATAATCCAAATTTTAAAGGTTTTGCTAGAAATACAATAAAAAAGGTTGTATTTGATTATCATGCACAACATTTTCAATATCTTCGTTGTTTATTTTATTATAATGCTTGTAAATTAGCTATTACTTCTGATTTGGATCGTAGTGTAAATGGTAACAATTATTTGACTGTTACTGCACATTGGATTGATGAAAATTGGCATATGCAAAAAAGAATTTTAAGTTATAAATGTTGTCAAATGCAAAAAACCGGTAGTTATATTGCTCAAACTATTTTAGATATTTTACAAAGTTATGGAATATGGCGATAAAATAAGTAGTATAGCCTTAGATAATGCTTCAAGTAATAATTCTGTTGTTGAATATTTAAAAACTACACTTTGTCCTTTCTATGGTGATAATTATCATATTAGGTGTAGTGCACATATATATAATTTGATGGTTAAAGATGGTGTATATGTATGATAACGGATGTACGAAAGTTGAAAATGCATGTCATTTTATATTTAAATGTCAAGTTAAGTCTAGGCGTAAATATTTTCAAAATCGCTGTTTTGAAAATAATCATCCACATAGAAAAATTTCAAAAACAGTGTCTACTAAATAGAATACCTTATATGAAATGCTTGTAGTCGCTTATGAATATCGAATACCCTTACAAATAGTTTGGAATACTCATAATTCTGATATGACATATAGACAAGATGATAATGATTGGCGTGATATAAATGAACTTATAGATTTCCTAAAAGTTTTTTACTTAACTACAAAAAGAATTTATGTACTTTATAATGCATCAATTTGCCTAATATTTGTATGATTTCTTCTAAAATATATAAATTTAAAAATAAACCAAGATTTCCACAAATTATTGAAAAGTGATTATAAAAATTAAAAAATATTATATTCTTATTCCTCAAATTTATTTAACTGCATGTTTGTTACACCCTAAGTATAAAGATTTCGGTTCATCAAGAATGGTTGAAAAAATATATTTTAACTTAGATATTAATGATGTATTAGAAGAAATTCCTAGCTGTAAACAAGTTAAAGATAGCATAAATATTGAAGCTAGAAAATTGTATGATTTATATAATGCTAATATAAATTTATCAAGTGAAAATGAACCTGAAAGCTCTAGGGTTAGATTTGATGAAAATAATATTGATAATTATTTAGAGGATTATCTTGAACTTTCTCACGATAATAGAAATGATTATGATGCCTATATTAATCAAAATACAGAACCTACTGAAGATATTCTCAAATGGTGGAGAGATCACACCAAAGGATTTCCAAAACTAGTACCGATGGTTCGAGATATATTAGCAATGCAAGCGTCGTCGGTAGCTTCGAAAGGCGTCTTTAGTGCAGCAAGGTTTCAACTTAGAGAACATAGGGATTCACTAGCAGCCGACAGCTTGGAGATATCAGTATTATTTCGAGATTGGGTTAATGTCGAGAGAAGAAATTTGGGTCGTGAACCACTACCGACCAAATTTTAAGATGACGTTGATGAAGTAATGCAGGATTATAGTTATGACGGGATTGAAGCAATGGAAGATCTTTCTATTCAACCTATTCCTGAACATGTTACTAAAGAAATGTTGAATGATTTACGATGGGATTTATATGGTGGCACCAACTATTAGTAAAAGTATCAAACTAATATTTTGGTTAATGTAATTGTAATATCAAATAAATATTCATAAAAATGTAGGCTATTCGCCTTAATTTGTTCTTTAATATTGTTGTATTAATTTTAATTTTTAATATAGTCAATTTTTAATTTTATAACTTTTTAAAGTTTAAATTCAAAAATTTCAAACTTTAAGAGTTTGAAATTTAAATTTTATAACTTTAAAATTTGAATTTAAAATTTTCAAACTTTAAAAGTTTGAATTTAAAGTTTGAAAATTCAAATTTGAAACTTTAAAATTTTGAAAATTTTAAATTAAAACTTTAAAGGTTGAATTTAAAATTTTCAAAATTTAATAGTTTGAAATTTAAATTTTATAACTTTAAAGTTTGAAATTTAAATTTTTAATTGCTTAATTATTATAATAAAAATTATATAGAATTAAAAAAATTATTTTTTTTAATTACCGGTCCGGTCAAGTCCGGTCCGGTATACTACCGGTTCTCTTCCGGACCGGGACGGAACAATAATATTTTTACCGGTTTCTCGGACCGGTCCGGTACTAGTTCCGGAATGTTACCGGTCCGCACAGTACCGGTTCCGGTAATTACCGGTCCGTTCCTCCCGGTTCCGGTTCTCCTCATCTACCGGTCTTGCTTCATTCCATTAATTGAACAAAATTTGGGACACACCCTTAAGTTGGTAGGCGGCCAATTCTTCCATTTCTACCGAAGTCACTCCCTTAATAGTCAACATCTTGTAAACCTCATTAATAAACCTTTGTGAATCTTCCTCGACTTTAGAACTATTGAATGTTGTAGGATTGAACCTTGTGAAGTCCCCATTCTAGATATTGTTGTACCCACATTGGGGTTCATGTTGAACACAAACTCCCTATTGGCTTGGGTCGTGACGGCTTGATCCAACACTTCAAAAGCAATCATAAAATCCGCATTAGTCACTTGCTCGACCAGAGAATCAATCGGAGATTGAGGAGGTTCCCCTTAAGCAATCTCTTCTCCTCAATCTTTCTAGCAAAAGCTCTTCGAGTAGTCATATCTTGTAGACAATCGGGGGTATGGATTAGTGTAGACACGTATTTTTGACCGAACATAAGTTTAACACCATTTTTAGAGCTTAAATTTTTATAATCTTAACTAAATATTTTGACTTATATCTTACTTTATTAAGTTTACTTTAATAGATTTGAAAACAAAAAAAAAAGCATAACTTTTTAAGGCAAGTTTTATTTTGAATTGTTTAAAAAAAAAAGTTACAAAAAATAGTTTCTTTTCTTTAATTAAGATTAATAATGTAGTATTTGTAACGACCTATTTAGTAGTTTTGAGCAGTAAAGTTTATTTCTGGTAATAACTGTCTGGGTCGACGGATCCCACGACAGACCATCATGGGCACGACGGACCGTCGAGGGGGTCTCGTTCCAAAACACTTAGATTCTGAAATTTTGGTACTGAGATCGACTCTCTGAACTTCGTGACGGAACTGCAGGACGGACCGTCGTAGGCACGACGGACCATCACAAACCTTTCCATATAAATTAACTCTCTGAACTTTGTGACGGACCTGCAGTACGGACCATCACAGTCATGACGGACCGTCACAGGCTGCGACCCTGACTGGGTCGGATTTCTGTTAAAAGTTTTTAAGGGGTGTTTTGGACTATTCCTGCTTATAATTATAAAGTTAGTGGGTTAATGTTAATAATTCAATTACTTGGGCGTTAAAGGAGATAACCTTGAAATAAATAGTGGGTTACTTTTATCATCTTTTTATACTTAATTAGATGATAATTAGGGTAAAAGAAAAAGAGTTTGAATAAGGAAAAATAGAAAGAGCAAAGAAAAGAAGAGAGAAACGAGCGAGAGAAAGAGAAGAACGTAGGGGAAAGCAAAGGTTTTGGGAAGATAGCTTGCTTGATCATGATTCTTCGGTGGAGGTAGGTTATGGTTTATGCTATTTCATAGTAAACTCTTAATAGCGAATGATATGTATTGGGTAGTATTGTAAAGTCTTCTATATGCTTAATTGTGTGCTTGCACGATGTGATTATGTAATTGTAATGGATTGGAAAGATGAGGCTGTGAATCTTAAGCCTTAAATCCACTTTGTTAATGATGATGCCTTGGTATAAAAGAAGGCTTGATGAACTAAAAGAATGAGATTAGGGGATCGGGTGTCACGAACCGACACATAGAATTAGGGGATCGGGTGTCACAAACCGACACGTAGAATTAGGGGATCGGAGTGTCACGTACCGACACCAGAAATTAGGGGATCGAGTGTCACGAACCGACACGTAGTAGTAGGGGATCGGAGTGTCACGTTCCGACACCAGGATAATAAAGAGAATGAATCTTGAGGGGATCGGAGTGTCACGTTCCGACACCAGGATGATAAAGAGAATGAATCTTGAATTATGTTAATATACTCAAATTTAAAGAACCTATTCCCCAAATGAGTATGGTGTGGAGGCTTGAGTCCTCATAGAAGTGCTTGGGTTGTGGCCAATGGTTATGGTACTTGTTGTTGTCACCAGTTGACTATGGTATTCGATTTTATATTATTATCAGATATATATTGCTTTCTATTCTGAGTTGGCCGATGATACCTACTCAGTACTTGTGCCTTGTACTGACCCCTACTTGTAATTTTCTTCTTTGTTATTTGTGGAGTGCAGCAAACGTGCTATCGACTTCAACTCGTCCTCAACTCTAGCAAGTTTTCATCACGTCAGATTTCAGGGTGAGCTATTGTTCCTAACTCGGACTGGATTCTCTCTCATTCATGTCTTGATGTCCTTGAAGCTCGGACATGGACCATCTGTTTTCTTATTTTAGCTTCCTAGATACTCTTAGATTTAGTAATTTGAGGATAGAATGTTCTTGTGGTGATGACTTCCAGATTTTGGGAATAATAAGTATTAAATTTTAGAAGTTATTTATTGGTTATATTAATGAGCTTTAAGTCTTCTGCATTATAATTTGTTCATTATGATTAAAATATTGGTAAACGTTGGGGTTTAGATTTGTTGGGTTCGCTCACATAAGAGGATAAGTGTGGGTGCCACTCGCGGCTCGTTTTGGGTCGTGACAAACTTGGTATCAGAGCATTAGGTTCGTTGGTCTCATCACACAAGAACGAGTCTAGTAGAGTCTTGAGGAACGGTAGGGGGATGCCTTTACTATTCTTTGAGAGCCTATAGGACTTTAGGAAAATTCCATTCTTTCTTTCTTTCGTGCTATTACTTGGATCCAATTGGTATCTAGGTGATACAAATTGGTGTCTGACATCCTCACTCTATTTTGCAGATGGTTAGAACTAGAGCAACAACTGCGCCAACACCAACACCGGCAAGACAAGATGCGTCTTAGCCAGCCACTGGGGCTGTAGCTCGAAGAGGAACAGTGGCAAGAGGTCGTGGTAGAGGTCGCGAGAGGATGTCCTCTAGAGGTAGAGGACAAACATCTGGTCCAGCTAGTACTAGGGAGGTGACTCCTCCACCGACTGATGAGGCAGTAAGAGAGGGTGATCAAGGGGAAAATGAGCAAGTGCAGAATGAGGAATTACCACCCCAACCTACCCCAGAGATGATTAACCAGGTTTTGCTTATCTTAGCAGGTTATCTAATCAAGGCCAGATACCTCCAGTGTTTTCTGCACCAGCACCTTAGGTTCCGGGAGTACAACATGCATCTGTTGTGGCTCCCCGCATGGATGCCTCATTGGAAATATGCACGTTTCCTCGATTGACTACAGGGCCTATAATGACGAGTGATCAGCATGAACTTTTCACTAAATTTTTGAAGTTGAAACCTCCAGTCTTCAAGGGTGTTGAATCTGAGGATGCCTATGATTTTCTGGTTGATTGTCATGAGTTGCTACATAAGAAGGGCATAGTAGAACGATTTGGTGTTGAGTTTGTGACCTATCAGTTTCAAGGGAATGCCAAAATATGGTGGCGGTCATATGTTGAGTGTCAACCAGCACAGGCACCACTTATGACTTGGGTGTCATCCTCTAGATTATTTATGGAGAAGTATATACCCCGGACTTTAAGGGATAGGAGGAGAGATGAGTTCCTGAGCCTAGAGCAAGGCAGGATGTCGGTTACTGCTTATGCGGCTAAGTTTCGTGCACTATCCAGGTATGCCACCCAACTTTGCTTAAGTCCACAAGAGCGGATTCGCCGTTTCGTGAAAGGGTTGAGGTTAGATTTCAGATTTCAGCCTTACAGGTAGCTGCTGCAGCAAAATCCTTTCAGGAGGTGGTAGATTTTGTGATAGAAGTGGAGGGAGTGAAGCCAGACGACTTCACTATGGCATCGACATCTAAGAAGTTTCGTAAGGGAGGTGAGTTTAATGGTTCTTACTCCAGAGGGCAGGGTTCAGGAGGTTACCCAGCCCGACCTATTCAGTCTTCACTACAGGCTGTAGTTCGGGGTCCATCGCAGACCAGCCAACATTCCTCTGAGTTTGGAGGTTACCCCCAGACTTCGTCATTCTCACAGAGACCTATGCTTGAACCCAGAGAGTGTTATGGATGTGGGGAGACTGGACATATTAGGAGGTATTGTCCAAAACAGAGTTACAGACCCCCAATAGTCAGAGGTAGAGGTGGTCATGGAAGAGGCCGCTATTCTGGAGGACGGGGTGGCCAAGGTAATGGAGGTCACCAAATCAACCGAGGTAGCGGGCAAACTGGAACTACTGCGGCGCAACATGGTAGGGGCAACGGGCAGACAGGTGATAGGGCCCATTGTTATGCTTTCCCTGGGAGGTCTGAAGCGGAGACATCTGATGCTGTTATCACAGGTAATCTTTTGGTTTGTGATTGCATGGCTTCTGTATTATTTGATCCTGGCTCCACATTTTCATATGTATCTTCCTCATTTGCTACTGGTCTTAATTTACATTGTGAATTGCTTGACATGCCTATTCGTGTTTCTACTCCGGTGGGTGAGTCTGTGATGGTTGAAAAGGTGTATAGGTCTTGTCTTGTAACTTTTGTGGGGAGCAATACTCATGTAGACTTGGTTATCTTAGAAATGGTTGATTTTGATATAATTCTGGGTATGACTTGGCTTTCTCCAAGTATTGCAATCTTAGATTGTAATGCTAAACTGTAACGTTGGCCAAGCCTGGGACAGATCCGTTAGTGTGGGAGGGTGACTACACTTCCACTCCAGTTCGTATCATCTCCTTTCTTCGTGCTAAGAGAATGGTTAGTAAAGGTTGTTTAGCTTTCTTGGACACCTCAGGGATGATACTACCCAAGTACCTTCAATTGAGTCGGTTTCAATAGTCCGTGAGTTTCTGGATGTGTTTCCTGTAGACCTTCCTGGTATGCCACCGGATAGGTATATTGACTTTTGCATTGATCTAGAACCGGGTACTCGCCCCATTTCCATACCCCCTTATAGAATGACTCCCGCTGAGTTAAGGGAGTTAAAGGCCCAACTTCAAGAGATGTTAGGTAAAGGCTTCATTAGACCAAGCGCTTCCCCTTGGGGTGCTCCGGTTTTATTTTTTGAAGAAGA
Organism: Solanum lycopersicum; assembly: GCF_036512215.1. Lineage (NCBI taxonomy): Eukaryota > Viridiplantae > Streptophyta > Magnoliopsida > Solanales > Solanaceae > Solanum > Solanum lycopersicum. Next base: position 17,031,323 of record NC_090804.1, on the reverse strand, counting down.
AGGATGGGAGTTTTCGGATGTGCATAGACTACAGGAAACTAAATAAAGTAATTGTTAAGAACAAGTATCCTCTTCCTCGCATTGATGATTTGTTCGATCAGTTACAAGGTGCTTGTACCTTCTCAAAAATCGATTTGAGGTCTGGTTATCATCAATTTAAAATACGGGCAACGGATGTGCCAAAGACTGCTTTTCGGACGAGGTATGGGCATTATGAATTCTTGGTAATGTCTTTTGGACTAACGAATGCCCCTGCTGCGTTCATGAGCCTGATGAACGGGATTTTTAAGCCATATCTGGATATCTTTGTCATTGTGTTTATTGATGATATACTGGTATACTCAAAGAGCAGGAAAGAACATGAGGAGTACTTGAGAATTGTGTTGGAAGTGTTGAGGGAGAAAAGACTTTATGCCAAATTCTCCAAGTGTGAGTTTTGGATAGATTCAGTGTCCTTCTTGGGGCACGTAGTTTCTAGGGATGGAGTGATGGTGTATCCTTCTATGATTGAAGCAGTGAAGAGTTGGGTAAGACCTACTAATGATACAGAAGTAAGGAGCTTTGTTGGTTTAGCTAGCTACTACCGTTGATTTGTCAAGGGAATTTCTTCGGTTGCTTCCCAATTGACAAACTTGACTAAGCAGAATGTTCCATTTGTATGGTCGGATGAATGTGAAGAAAGCTTCCAGAATCTTAAGACCTTGTTGACTACTGCACCAATTCTTACCTTTCCAGTGGAAGGCAAGAATTTCATTGTTTATTGTGATGCATCTTATTCTGGGTTCGGTGCAGTGCTAATACAAGAGAGAAATGTGATTGCTTATGCTTCAAGGCAATTAAAAGTGCATGAACGTAACTATCCGACCCATGATTTGGAGTTGGCCGCAGTCGTGTTTGCATTAAAGCAATAGAGACATTATCTATTTGGGGTTAAGTGTGAAGTCTATACAAATCATCGTAGTTTACAGTATGTCTTTACTCAGAAAGATTTGAATTTGAGACAGAAGAGATGGATGGAACTACTGAAGGACTATGATGTTACTATATTGTATCACCCAGGAAAAGCTAATGTGGTGGCAGATGCCTTAAGTAGAAAAACAGGGAGCATGGGAAGTCTAGCTCACTTACAGGTTTCTAGACGCCCATTGGCTAGAGAGGTTCAGACTCTGGCTAATGACTTTATGAGGCTGGAAGTACTAGAGAAAGGCGGATTTTTGGCCTGTGTGGAGGCATGATCTTCTTTTCTTGACAAGATTAAGGGAAAGCAGTTTACTGATGAGAAGCTGAGCCGAATTCGGCATATGGTGTTGCGAGGAGAGGCTAAAAAGGCAATAATTGATGAGGAAGGCGTTCTGAGGATTAATGGAAGGGTATGTGTGCCCCGTGTTTATGATTTGATCCACACTATTCTTACAGAGGCTCATAGTTCAAGATATTCTATACATCCTGGTGCAACCAAGATGTATTGCGACCTAAAGCAACATTTTTGGTGGAGTAGGATGAAGCGTGACATCGTTGATTTTGTCGCCCAATGCCCGAATTGTCAGCAGGTAAAGTATGAACACCAGAGACCCGGAGGAACACTTCAGAGAATGCCCATTCCTGAATGGAAGTGGGAAAGAATTGCAATGGATTTCGTGGTTGGTCTCCCAAAGACATTGGGCAAGTTTGATTCTATTTGGGTAATTGTTGATAGATTAAATAAATCTGCTCACTTCATTCCGGTCAAGGTGACTTACAATACAGAGAAGTTAGCCAAACTCTATATCTCAGAAATTGTTCGATTGCATGGAGTTCCACTTTCCATCATATCAGATAGAGGTACGCAGTTTACTTCTATGTTTTGGAGAACATTGCATGCTGAATTAGGTACTAGGTTGGAACTTAGTACTGCATTTCACCCTCAGACCGATGGTCAGTCTGAGCGAATGATTCAGGTGTTGGAAGATATGCTTCGTGCATGTGTGATAGAATTTGGTAGTCATTGGGATAACTTCTTACCCTTAGTAGAGTTCTCATACAATAATAGCTATCACTCAAGTATTGATATGGACCCATTCGAAGCATTGTATGGGAGGAGATGTAGGTCACCCATTTGTTGGTTTGATGCATTTGAGGTGAGGCCCTGGGGTACTGATCTTCTGAGGGAATCATTAGAGAAAGTGAAATTCATTCAAGAAAAGCTTTTAGCGGCGCAAAGTAGGCAAAAGAAATATGCAGATCGAAAGGTTAGAGACTTGGAGTTCATGGAGGGTGAACAAGTCTTGCTGAAGGTTTCACCCATGAAAGGGGTGATGCGGTTTGGTAAGCGAGGTAAGCTTAGTCCGAGGTATATTGGTCCATTTGAAGTTCTGAAGCGCGTGAGGGAGGTAGCTTATGAATTAGCCTTACCTCCAGGACTGTCAGGAGTGCACCTGGTATTTCATGTGTCTATGCTGAAAAGATACCATGGGGATTGAAACCACATTATTCGTTGGGATTCAGTTCTTCTTGATGAGAATTTGTCTTATGAGGAAGAGCCTATTGCCATTCTAGAAAGAGAAATCCGCAAGTTTAGATCAAGGGAGATTGCATCCATCAAAGTTCAATGGAAGAATCGACCAGTTGAAGAGTCCACTTGGGAGAAGGAGGCTGATATGCAAGAAAGATACCCACACCTGTTTACAGATTCAGGTACTCCTTTTCACCCTTGTTTTTCTTCTTGTGATCGTTCGAGGACGAACGATGGGTAAATTGGTATCTATTGTAATGACCTGTTTAGTCGTTTTGAGTAGTAGAGTTTATTTCTTGTAATAACTGTCTGGGTCGACGGATCCCACGACGGACCGTCATGGGCACGACGGACCGTCGAGGGGGTCTCGTTCCAAAACACTTAGATTCTGAAATTTGGGTACTGAGATCGACTCTCTGAACTTCGTGACGGAACTGCAAGACGGACTGTCGTAGGCACGACGGACCGTCACAAACCTTTCCACAGAAATTAACTCTCTGAACTTTGTAACGGACCTGCAGTACAGACCGTCACAGTCATGACGGACCATCACAGGCTGCGACCCTGACTGGGTTGGATGTCTGTTAAAAGTTTTTAAGGGGTGTTTTGGACTATTCCTACTTATAATTATAAAGTTAGTCGGTTAATGTTAATAATTCAATTACGTGGGGGTTAAAGGAGATAACCTTGAAATAAATAGTGTGTTACTTTTATCATCTTTTTATACTTAATTAGATGATAATTAGGGTAAAAGAAAAAGAGTTTGAATAAGGAAAAATAGAAAGAGCAAAGAAAATAAGAGAGAAACGAGCGAGAGAAAGAGAAGAACGCAGAGGAAAGCAATGGTTTTGGGAAGATAGCTTGCTTGATCACGATTCTTCGGTGGAGGTAGGTTATGGTTTATGCTATTTCATAGTAAACTCTTAATAGCGAATGATATGTATTGGGTAGTATTGTAAAGTCTTCTATATGCTTAATTGTGTGCTTGCATGATGTGATTATGTGATTGTAATGGATTGGAAAGATGAGGTTGTGAATCTTAAACCTTAAATCAACTTTGTTAATGATGATGCCTTGGTATAAAAGAAGGCTTGATGAACTAAAAGAATGAGATTAGGGGATCGGGTGTCACGAACCGACACGTACAATTAGGGGATCGGGTGTCACGAATCGACACGTAGAATTAGGGGATCGGAGTGTCACGTACCCACACAAGGAATAAGGGGATCGGGTGTCACAAATCGACATGTAGTAGTAGGGGATCGGAGTGTCACATTCTGATACCAGGATAATAAAGAGAATGAATCTTGAGGGGATCGGAGTGTTACGTTCCGACACCAGGATGATAAAGAGAATGAATCTTGAATTATGTTAATATACTCAAATTTAAAGAACCTATTCCCCAAATGAGTATGGTGTGGAGGCTTGAGTCCTCATAGATGTGTTTGGGTTGTGGCCAATGGTTTTGGTCCTTATTGTTGTCACCAGTTGAGTATGGTAGTTGATTTTATGTTATTATCTGATATATATTGCTTTCTATTTTGAGTTGGCCGATGATACCTACTCAGTACTTGTGCCTTGTACTCACCCCTACTTGTAATTTTCTTCTTTGTTATTTGTGGAGTGCAGCAAACGTGCTATCGACTTCAACTCTTCCTCAACTCTAGCCAGTCTTCATCACGCCAGATTTCAGGGTGAGCTATTGTTCCTAGATCGGACTGGATTCTCTCTCATTCATGTCTTGATGTCCTTGAAGTTCAGACATGGACCATCTGTTTACTTATTTTAGCTTCCTAGATACTCTTAAATTTAGTAATTTGAGGATAGAATGTTCTTGTGGTGATGACTTCCAGATTTTGGGAATAATAAGTATTAAATTTTAGAAGTTATTTATTGGTTATATTAATGAGTTTTAAGTCTTCCGCATTATATTTTGTTCATTATGATTGAAATATTGGTAAACGTTGGGGTTTAGATTTGTTGGGTTCGATCACATAAGAGGATAAGTGTGGGTGCCACTCGCGGCTCGTTTTGGATCGTGACAGTATTTCTTCATTGTAATATGAGATTGAATTATTATTTTATTTTTATATATAATTAGCTGACTTTTTTTTAATAATTATTATTATAATTATTAAAGCATAATAATAATCTTAACCCCACTACTCTTCCCATTTACCACAAACATAAACTCATTCCCCCATTCCTCACATTACACACAACTCAGCAAGAAGAAAAGTCTGCAAAAAAAAATCCATCAACGTAAGAAAACACACCATGGCAGAAAAAAAAAAGAACAAACATTTCATTTTTATTTTTTCTTTGAAAACTTTACAACTACATTCACATAATTATTTCTTTTTCATTAATACTTTATCTTAATACAATATATATACTACCACATACAATCTACAAAAGCCTTGTGAGCATTCTAATCGAGCTCTGGTCCAGATTTTGTGGTTCTATTTCTTCATATAAGGTTCAAGTTTAACTTATCTCTTTAATTTATTCATGGAATTTGATGTAATTTTAGACTAGTTTTTCTTTTTTTATTCATTATATAATTGAATATTTATAAAAGGTTAAGAATATCTCGATTTAATGAATTGAGCTAGTTATAATTGGTGATTGTCTTGATTTATTTATTTTTATTTGTTAGTTGTTATTTTTTTTAAAACGGGTTGTGGTTGTGCAATTGTTTTAACTAGATGCCAATAAGGATAAAAAAAATATTATTAGGCTAAAAATTTATTGACAATGTTATTTTATAAAAAAAAGATTTGTTTTAATAATTCGTCATTATTTTGCTAAATTAGTAAGAAATTGCTACTCGTGTAATGCTTAATTTTGACGTTAACTGAGTAAATTAAAAAAAAAGATGTTATATTGATCTAAAACTTTATCATGCACCATAAAAATTTATATTAGTTATATGGTATTTCATTATAATTTTTTTGTAAGGAACATATATTTTCTCTTAACTTTAGATGAACTTTTAGGTGTATTGAAAATATTTCTTTCAATTAAGACTGCGGTTGCACAATTTTTTTGAAACATTTAAAAATAGATCAAGGATGTGGTGACACATCTTGTTCAATGATATAATTAATCATTATTAATTTAAAATAGAGACTTATAAAAATCAAGATTATTAAGTGTGATGCAAAGAAGATAGTTATGTCTCTAAATGTCAAGACCAAGAATGTGGCTACGTATCTAGGTCGAGACTAAATAAAAAATATGAGAAAATCATGGCCTATAAAATATATCCAAAAGATACTTAAAATAAGTATAAGTCAATAAAATTGACATTGCTAGAAGCACAGGACTTCATATGCGTAATACTATTCCATCTGTCAATAAATTTCCTTACCTGAATTTCTGGTTCGCATACCAAAAAAAGGCATTTCGATTAGATTAGGGATTAAACAAAAATGTTACTTGGAACCGCATAATTCAATTTCAAGTGGATACTTTGAAAAATAAAATAATCCCTTTTTTATTTCGTCACTTAATTAGAAAAACCAAGTAGCCGTGCACGAAAAAAGGGTGTGACATCTTTGGTGATTGTATTGGGGAATAGCCAAAATTCGAGCTTTGTTGTATTGAATTTTACTTGATTTTATCATATTATTTTATCGGTTATATTGTGTTTGATGGCCCAATATGCTACTTTTTTCTTATTTATTGTTTTTTATATTTATATTGTTCAACTTCACTAAATTATTTTCTCTCACGTACACCTTATGAGTCTTTGACTACATTTACACACAAATATATGAATGCAGTTATCCATCATATTTTCCCTTGATATAAAGTTGGAGTTTCTTGACACCTAGTGAGGGATATTTAGTCACATATGTTAGGCGGGGTTGGACCAGAAATGAAGTCGGAATAGCGCTGGTACGGATAATTTTCCCCTCTCTGGCTCGAGTTGTCCACTTGGGTAAGCAATTTAGATACCTATCTCCTTCAGGTTTGAACATAGTAAACTGGAATGTACACAGAGTTTCCCTAGAAGACTCTGCCTATTTGCAATATTTGCATTTGACTTAGTGAGCCTCAAAACAAAAGTTAGGTCCGTCAAGGACAAGTATACCGCTCTTTCTTGACCACTTAGATCATTTAATGTGCTACATGAAATATGTATTTGTTTAGAAAGTCTTGAATAATAATGCATTTATCAAGTAAAGTTTTAATATCTTAATGTTTTTTTAACTGCACGAACTATGCACACATGATTCTCATCTTGATGAGATACGTAGAAAACTTTCTTTGGGTTCAATTATCTTTATTCAAAAACTAAAAAAACATCTTCATAAAAAATGCAAAAAAAAAAATTGTAGTTATATTCAACAATATTTTTATTCTTACCAAAAAAAGTTATATCATAATAATGTTCTAACTTTTAAAATTCCTCACTCATAATAAAAGTAAAAAAAATCTTTGTTTATTTTTATTTAATTTTAGCATAAAGTTCAAGATCAAAAAAATATTGTTTTTTAATTTTCTTTAAGTAAAGAAAAAAATATTTTATCTTAAAAGTTCAAAAAAAATGATGCAAAGATCTTAATCATTTTTATCAAGCATGTTATGTACGTAATCCAAATATAAATTAATTAATGCAACAGTTTTTTTAAATATAATATAATAAATAAAATTATTAACAAATAAAAGTAAAATAATATAAAAAATAAATATATTGGAGCTAGTTATGATTAAAAATTAGGTTCTCTAAGATTATTCGATAAATAAAAATACATGTGCATTCAAGATGTGCAACATATGGTTATAACTGAAAAAATTTCTAATCCTAACAAGATTTATTGTCAATACACATAATTAACTTAAAGGTGATTGATTTGTGGTTAACCTGGAATCTCATCCCTACAATACAAGATAAAAAGGGAAAGAGAAAATGACCAACAAATATGGAAATTAGGCGTACAATGATGAGGTCTGAAACCAAATGGTTTCACAAGAAATAGTGTCAACATAAGAGGTAAGGGTACTAAAACAACAAATAAAAGAGATTTCCGAAGCTTAAATGAGTGGACAAGCTCCACCGTCTTCAATCTCTGACTATCTAAATACAAATATGTCACCCTATCCAAATGTCAAAAATGATCCAATTAATCCACCTGAATTCGACCCCTATGTTGACACATCCAGCGTCTCTATAACTTCTACGGTGACAAATTCGCCGACTTATAGCATTCCACAGCCAACAAGGTGCCCAAATAAAACAATAATTCTCTATCTTAATTTCTTCATGATCATGCCTACACACCTGAAGAAACCCTTAAAATTCCAAGCTCGTATCCCAACTCATCAATATAATCCCCCTTTCAAAATTGAGAAGACGTTTAAGAATGAGGAATATGATGAAATGGCTAAGAAAATGAAGAGTTCTGAACAAATTATAAGATATATTCAGGGACTAGGTGGCCACAAGTGATTTGTGAATGTTTCTCCACTTCCATTTGTCTGCTAGTTTAAAACCCCAAAGCTTAAGAAATATAATTGTCACAAAACCCCATAGCTCATTTGAAGCAATATTGTAATCAACTGAGAGAGGCTGGTAGCAAAGAAGAATAGCTCATGGCTACTTTTGGAAAAGTTTGATGAGAATTGCGTTAGAATGATTCATAGATCAAGATATAACTAGCATAAATAGGATGATCCGGTGCGATGTTTTGTTTAACAATTTAAGTATAACATTGACATAGTTCTAGATCATACTTCAATTGTAAACATGAGGAAAAATACTACCGTGAATTTTTTTGAATATGCTATTAGGTGGAGGGAGCAACCTACAAATGTTAACCCGCCAATAAAAAGGTCTGAAATGATTGACGTTTTCCTGCAAGTGCAAAAACCCGACTACTTTCATTTTTTTTACTATGTTGTTGGAAAACATTCGTTAAAGTTATTAAGATAGGAGAAATGGTTGAAAATGGCATTAAGTATGGAAAGGTTGTAAGTCAAGCTCGCTTAAGAACCATGACACACGAAAATGGAAAGAAATCTTGCGGGAAAGAAAATGAAGGAGGATGTAGCTACTATAGAGGCGAGGACCCAAAGAAGTACGAGGGAGACACTTGATAAATATGTACCATCTCAATTTCATCATTATAACCCCATGTAAGACATACAATACACCATTGTCCCACCACAATACGCAGTCTATAGTGCACAACAATATGCACATCAGTTGAACTATCCTCAATGACAAGCACCAACAAAACAAAGTGTTTGTCCTTCTTCTCAAAATTTAAAAGAACCTTATAATCCTAGTCCAAGACACGGATTTGAAGGAGTTAAAATTCCTATAACAATTTCACACCAATTTAAGAGTTCTTCACAAGTATATTTGTGAAATTGAAACATTTGAATATGATAGAGCCAATTTCTCAAATTTATGTGGACCCACATGCAGAAAATTTCAATCCTACAATATGGTGTGCATACTATTGAAATGCTCCAGGGCATAATACTAAAGATTTTCAAAATGTAAGAGAAAGGTGGAAGAGGTTATTCAAACAAAGAGGATTGTGGTTCAAAATTATGATCTCTCAAATGTTACTAAAATCCTCTGTCGGCACATAGTGATGTACACTTTATCGAGATGATATATGATGAAAAAAATATCATAATTCTGAATAAAAAACAATTTAAATTGGTGATCTTTTACGAAGGCTAATGTGCAAAACAGTGGCTAAGAATTCAAGCTTGGTGATTAGAAGACACTCTTATTTTCTATAAAAAGAGTATATGGATAGTTTATAATGTCATCATTGTGCTATGCAAGTCTTTTTTATTTTATTTTAGTAAGTCAAAACTTTCGATCATTTCTCTTATGTGTTTGTTTGTTGAATTTTTTCATAGTTTAGGTTATTATAGGGTTGTAACCTAAAATTTAGTTTGTTGTTCTTGTCATCAAGTCTTTTTATCTTAACATAATCTTTATTCTATGTAAAAGTGACCCATTCTATTTGACATTCCACATATACATCTCTTTTTAATTCAATTTTTGTGACATAATATGCAAGAAGATTGGGTAAGATCTTAAGATTGTCTTTAGTCGTGGATTGAATACACCATACAAGTCAAAAAAGAAATACATTTGAAGAAATGAATAAAGGACTTAAACAACTTGATACGTCCTTTAGATTAAAAATGGTAAAAATAATAAATTTAATTTAAATTGACGTATGTCATTTGTTATCAATAAGGTTTTACTCAAATGGAGATTTCTAGATGAGAAATATGGAACAAAAATAATATGCATATCCATCATTGCATACGTTGCAAAGACATAATGTATGATTTTCACTTCACATCTACAAGAGCATGCTTGTATCTAACATTTTAAATAATTGATATGACAAAGGCAATTCATTCTACTATTCAAACACCGTGTAATCCTTTGTTATACCTTTTTAGTCTTAGTTTTATTATCTTTCATACCTCTCTTTTGAAATCAAAATACAGTTAAAAAAGTCATACGATCCAAAGAAAAAGGAAAAAGACATAAAAGAATAAAAAAAGAGTGAAAAAAAGGTAGAAAAAAATCAACAACAACAAAAGAACAAACTTGTTGAACTACATTTGACCTGATTGTTACTTTGACAAGATACATTGGAAACCTTATTTAATGTTCGGTCCAACCAAGAAAATAAATCCAAAAGGTCCTCATCACATAAATTGGAGAATAAATAATAATATTATATTATTTTTTTTATGCAAAAGATAGTTGAATCCAAATTTCGTAAGTCTTAACCGTGTTACCGCATTATCTTTGAGTCTTCACGTCAATCCTTTATATGTAAACCTATCCAAAAGAAACGTGAAAATCTAAATAAAGACCTTTCTGATAAATTTTTAACAATGAAAAGTTAAGCAAGCTTTCATTGTTTATTATCATTCACGGAAAATATGATGTCCTTCGTATGAGTTTTGAAAAATGAGAAAATCTTACCAATGAAGATCCTACAAAGCGCTATAAGACTCGTATTTTTAAACATTATGACAAAAAAAATTGCATGCATTTTTTCCCTAGGATAAACATTTTCAAGTCTGAGATATGTATTTCTCATTTTCTCCTAGGATAAACACTTGCTAGTTGGAGACCTTAATTAGTAATTATTTTTTATTAATGTATTTTAGTTATCATATGATAAATATTTTCTACTTTGAGATAATTATTTTTCGTTTCTCTTTTAGGAATAACATTTTATAATCTAAAAGAAAATTAAAAATAAAAAATAAAAAATGTTATGGTAATTGTATTTGATGATATTGTTAAGCATGACCCTCCTCATAAAGGGACTAACATGACCCTCATAAACAAAGAGATTTAGTGTAGCAGGATCCTCCTAAGCAATGTAAATTAATGTATCAGGACCCTCCTAAACAATGTGAATTAGTGTAGTAGGACCCTCATAAATAATGAGAAGTACAGTAGCAGCACCCTTCTAAACATTGGGAATAAGAGTAGCAAGACTTTCCTAAACAATAGGAATTAGAGTAGCAAGCCCCTCCTAAAAAATGAGAATTAATATAGCTCATAAAAAAGAGAATTATAGTAGTAGGACCCTCCTAAACAATGAAATTAGTGTAACAGGACCCTCATAAGAAATGGAAGTAGTGTAACAGGACCCTCATAAACAAAGGGAATTAGTGTAGTAGGACCCTCCTAAACAATGAGAATTAGTGTAGCAGGACTCCTAAATAATGTGATTAGCGTAGCAAGACCCTCCTAAACAATGGAAATTAGTGTAGCAGCACCATCATGGACAATGAGAATAAGAGTTGCAGGACCCTCCTAACAATGAGAATTAGTGTAGCAGGGCCCTGCTAAATAGTGAGATATAGATTAGTAGGACTCTCCTATATAATGGGATTTGGTTACTTTCTCCTAGGATAAACACTTCCTAGTAAGAGACTGATAATTTTCTCTTAAGCATAAGCACTTTCTAGTCTGAGTTTATTTCTTTTTAATTTACATTTGCTAATAACTCAAAAAAAATTAATGAATTTAGTGGCAAAATTTTTTTTTATTTCTTTTGTTTGTGATGGTTTTTAGGTTTCTTCAAGCAAAACATGGATTTGAAATTTAGGAACAAAGTTTCAACTCTTTTCAAAATGATCAATCCCATGATAGCCTAAATTAGTTGTTTCTTCAATGCATATAGTCGTCTCACTTCTTGACATCTATTTCTATTCAACTTCTAATCAAGAAGACATGCATTCATTCAAGAACTTATTCGAAATATAATTTTTAAGAGTACCGAAATTCACTCTAAGTGGAAATTAAGTATCAAATTCAATTCAAGATCAAGATACTCACCCAAAAAATCAAGGTGATATCTGAAAGTCAAGACTCAAGTGAAGACCCAAGAGAAACTACATAGGTAGGAGCTTATAGATTTATTTTTCTTTTGACTATTAGCTTTCATTTTTTTATGTAAGGATAAGAGTAGCGACCTGGAGCCTCTATGACACCTCATTGAAATTCTAACTCATCACCTCATCTCCTTGAAGGACATATAAGCTAATTCCCTTATAACCTGGGACACATAGATGTCCAAAACTAAGACTTGGTAGCACATATCTTTATTTATGAAAAGTTTATGACAAGTTTTATCATTTATTTTATTCATTACTCGATTGAATATTGATAAAAGTGTTAAGAATATCTCTATTTAATGAATTGAGATAGTTTAATTGGTGGTTATCTTGATTTCTTTATTTTTATTTGTTAGTTGTTATTTTTTAAAAAATGAAGGGGTTGTGGTTGTGTTCTTGTTTTAACTTAGATGCCAACAGGATAAAAATAGAGATTATTAGGCTAAAAAAATATTGCCTCTTTAATTTTATCAAACAAATTTTTTTTTAGTAATTTGTCAGTATTTGTCATTAGTAAGAAATTGTTACCCATGTAATGCTTAATTTTGACGTTAACTTTAAAAGTAAACAAAAAGATGTAATATTGATATAAAATTTTATCATGCACCATAAAAGTTTAGATTAGTGTTATGTTGTAACATCTCGTAACTCATAATAGCCAAGAATAAGCTAAAAAACTAAAACTTACACTTTTGCAAATATAAGGAAAAATCTGGAAAATTTCTTTAATTTAAGAAGTGAGTTTTGGTCATTTTCAAATGATCATTACTTTTAACTCAAGATGACTTAGAAGTAATTCTTGATATGGTTTTAAAGCACTTGGATAAATCTTCCCAACTCTGCCGAGTTTGCACATTTTCGGAAGTTGGCTACCGAAGTGAGAAAAGTCCAATTTTGGATTTTAAGAAGCCCAAACTAATCCTTTCACCCATTTATTTCCTATTTATTTTTATTTATTTATTTGGGGTAGCACTAAGTTTTTAGTTCATATTAGAAAATTTATTTTACGCTTAGGGCTTGAAGAAAAGAGAAGAGCAGAAGGAAAAGCGAGAAAAATCAAGGATTCATCAAGAACACTAAGGTTTTTCCGAGTGGAATTCTAATCCCTATGAAGGTATGTGAGATTCTTTTTGTGTTGTGTTAGTTCAACCACACACCAACTTGTTAAATTCAGCGATTTTGAGTAGATTGAATAATGAAAAGTGAAGTTCTTCATGAACATTGTTTAATTCTTGTTGGTTGAGTTGTTGCTTGCCTAAAGTTTACTTGATTTGATATAAAATGTTCCTTATGTCTAGATGGACGTATTTGAGGTGGAAACTTTCAGGCACGATTCCCCAAGGACCACCCTAAGAGTCCTTGACGAGGACCCAACTTGTGGGTAAAAACTTCCCAAGGCAATGTAAACCAACAATGGAAAAACAACGGCCCATCATTTGTAGGCATAGCCTCATACTTATAATGGGATCTCAAGCCCCAATTTTTCTGGGTCTTTGTTGCAAACGATTGACCTACAGTACGGAGACATCGGTCTATCGATTGCAGGTCATCGATGGAGTCTACAATTCCTTGCAACACACTGCCAATCGAAGGGGTGAATGGTAAATTTTCCCCATGACCAAATAAATCCATGGGCGGTTAAATAATGTGTTTTTCGGTATTTTATGAATATTATAAGAGACCCCTTTAGACAATAGACTCCAAGATCAAAACCTCTCCCTCTCCAAAACTCTCTGAAGAATACCATAGAAGAGAAATTGGAAGCAACTCTTAGGATGAATTTCACCAAGGATTCAAGCTAGGATTAAGGCTCTAATATAAGGTATGTGAATCTTATTAATCCATGTGTTTTTCCATTCATGGAGTCCCCTAGGTGTTCCTCAATTGTGAATCCTAAGAACCCCAATCTAGAGAGGGTTGTGATTGCATTGTTAAGGTAAGGCTTGATTGTGATCCCAATCTAGTGGGTAGCATTCAATTATGTCCATATGATGAATATGTGATGTTTTCATGAGGTTTTCATGTTGAATTGTAGTAATTGATCTTGAAGGTGATCATGAGGTTTTCATGTTCAATTGTATTGCATGCTAATTGATCGTGATTGAATAACCTAGATATAAATTGAACTAGGACTAATTGATCTAAGATGGTCTTGACTTGTATTGTTGGAATTGAACCTATATGATCATGTATGCCTAGACTTACCTTCTAATAATCAAATTGAATGAATTAACTTGCAATTGAACATGGATCATGATGAATTAAGGGAAGTAGTCGATTGTAGGACTTGTATGCCATTGATGCCAGGGTTTGGGGTGAAGAGTTACCTTCTAATGATCAAATTCAATGAATTAAATTGCAATTGAACATTGATCATGATGTATTTAGGGAAGTTGTCTATTGTAGGTATTGTATGCCATTAATGATAGGGTTTGGGGGGTGAAGTCATTATGAAGAGATTGTGATCATGCTTTCTTCTCTTCTACACTTAAACATGAACATTATAGGAGAATAAAGTTATGTCAGACATATGGATTCTAGGTTGACCTAATAACCTAAAATGAATCAAGACATAATAAGCTAGAATAGCTTGAAGTTGTATTGAATAATAATCTTCTTGTTTGGTTGGCTTGGTAAGATAAGGCCAAGGTATGTTAGCTTGAGATGCTAGGTCTCATGATAGCTTGGGATAGAGGAAGTAATCTCTCTCATGTTTATCTTGGACATGTGTTCATATTATGCTTGATAATGATAGTTTGGAATGGTGGTTCTCATGATAGCTTGGGATTCAGTAGTGAAGCTCTCCTAAGAATAGCTTGAAGTAGCATAACTATAGTCCCTTCATAATAGCTTGACTTGGTTAGGCCTAAATCGTTTCATAATAGGTTTAGGGGAAAGGCCTATATCCTCCTATTGATAGATTGACTTAAATGCAAGGTGTATTTCATGATAGCTTGTCTTGCATGCAAGGCGCATTACACGAATGAACGTGAGATTAGTTTCTCATGATAGATTAGGTTTGAGGATTCATGCTCCCCTATGATTATATTGCATCTACATGATTGATTTCATGATGGTTAGGATGGGTGACTCCTTCCTTAGTTAGCTTGGATTACGTTAGTCTAGAGAAGTACTTAGTGTGGATGGTAGTATGGGATGCTATCCATACGTGGCAGAAGTATGACTTGAAGTTACCTACGGCATAACCTCTATCATATGTATGTTTAGCTTGGATATTTATTATAGTTGCAGTACATGACATGATAGAGGTAAGTGATAGTTCCTTGTCAATATGAAGTAGATCTACTAGAGAGTCCACAAAAAAATGATAGGGAATAGGATTACTTCAGACATGCCTAGTGTGTGATGTAGAATGGGATGCTTCACATGCATTGAACAAGTATGCTATGAAGTGGCCTAGGAGCATAGTGCTTATATATTATGATGAATGTAGGTCTTAATTATGAATTGGATCATGATCAAGAATGACTGAAGAGAGGTACTTAGCTTAGGTAATAGTATCAGATGCTACATTAGCCTTGCACAAGTATACTTGGACGTGGCTTGTGAAGTAGTTCATTTGAATAAGAACAACAATGAGTTATGTATGAAGTCTTATATGCTTTATGATGATTTATTATGCCTATGGTATTCATGTTATGCTTTTGGCTTTTACCTCTTATGATTATGTCTATTATGACTAACCCTTTAAGATATCTTAGGATTTGGTATAATGATAGTTTCCATACATGGTACATTTCGTACTAACGCATATTTGCCTACATTATTTTAGAATTTTATGGTTTGTGACCTAAGATAATTGTGCTCGTGATGTCACAGATGGTTTTTTAGACATATGTTAGAAGTTTAACAAAATGATTCTACATAACGTTTTGAAAGAAAAGATTTAATTCCGCTCAACTTTTCATATATGCAATGAAATATGTCCAAGGGCTTGTACAAGACCTTCGAGAGGTCAAGTATGTCTTGTTCCGACTTGAAGGATGACTTTTCCTCTAGGGTGTACTTTGGGTTGTGACAGTATTCGGGTTCTTTTTACTCTAATCTATTGGGTATTGAGAGTATCAGTGATTCGAAGTGTTGGGGAAAGAACCATGGAAGTTTAGAGGGTCTAGAGATGAAAACATTAATGAAAAGTTGAAATGACATCGTCTCCCATAGCCCCACAGGACAGTCTCTGTATGTAAGGCCTTTGGGATGCACGCCCTCCAGAGCCTCCCAACTTGGCCTCTGAAGTTTGGGGTGCTCCACGCCTCTCAAAGCACCAAGGACGCCAGTTCACCACATTCTTTCTCCATCTTTTTGTACTAGTTCCTAAGTGATGTACCCATGTTTCCTAGTTTATTCAATACTCTAAGGTACATCTAAACATCATGACATCATCCATAAACTTGAGATCATGAACCTTGAATCTCTAATCCAATTCAATAAAAGTTAAAATCAAAGTCAAAAAAGTTAAGAGTTAATTCTAAAAGTTAATAAGTAAGTCACAGCAAATTTCTTAAGAGTTCTCTAGGGTCTTTACCAACGTTTTAACTTTGTTTCAAGACTCAAGTTTCAAGCTAAGTAAAGAGTAAGGAGTGAAGAGTAAAGAGTAAATTTAAAGTTCCTTTCTTCAAAAGTATATAGTAAAGAGATTTTAAATATTTTCACATTTAACAAGTAAGGAAACTTTGATTTCCAGAGAGGCTTCGGGCTAGTTTTCCTAAAGGAGTAATAGCTTTATAAAATGAAGCAAGTAGGGATCTAAGATATCCAATATAGTCTTTGAGCAAAGTTTTTTGAGCACTAATCTCAAAACACAGAAGAAGTATGTTTTAAAAAAACATAAGATCTCGTATATTTTTGGAGTAGCATTGAGCACCTAATTGGGGACGAGCATGAGTTTAGATAACTCACATCTCCATAAAACCATGTTGAAACCATGGGTAGAAAAGGGTCATACTTTTTATATGAATCTATTTCATAGTAGAATAGTAGATCCATTAGGTAGTTTAGATGTTATACCTTTGGCCGAGTATAGGATGCGCTGGTTGCGTTAGGTAGATCGGTGTATTATCACTATAGCTCTTAAGTGATGATTTTCTCTTGAGGAAACTCCCACAAAAGTTATTGTATTTTTTATATACATCAGTTTTGTTTGTATTTTTATATACATCTTAGAGTTAATTGTATCCTTGTATACATTAAGAGTTTACAGTATGTTCTCATATTGCTTTTCTTTATATTGTCCTTACTTTTAAATTACAATATATTGAAATAAGTTACTTATTCATGAGTTGAGCAGATCCAAGTAATTGTTCCTTCTTACTACTTTTCAATTTTATGTTCTTGTTTCTTAGCATTTAAACTTGTACACTCGTACATTTAATGTACTAATGTAAGTTATTCTGCATCGTATGATGATGTAGACGCAGGTAACTAGGATTGGCATTTGGCGCACCGTTGATCCATTGAGCAGCTCGGAGTCAATTGGTGAGCCTCCCTTCATTCTGGTGGACTTCCTTATCATTTAATTATTTGTTTTAGTTTTAAGTTGTTAGGATGTTTGGGGTTTTGTCCCAACGTCCATCTTTACTTTAGAGGCTTCATAGACATATAACATTAGTATTTTGTCTTATTCATTTCAGTTGTGTACGTTTAAGACTTAAGTTTCTATTTTGGCTAAGTTAATACTTTATATTTATTCTTTTTGAGTTATTTCTCTTATGTTTAAGTCTTACACTGAGTTAAAACTTCAAAAACATGGGTTCTCTTGGGCGAGCAATAGTCTTCGATTGTCGGCCACGTCCAAGGTGTAGGCTCGGAGCGTGACAAACTTGGTATTAGAGCATAGAGTTCAAGAGTCCTAGGAGTCTATGAATTTGTGTCTATAGTGTCCTAGTTATCGGTGTGAAGCGTGCCACATCAATAATTATGAGGATGCAACATTTAGGAATTTCTTCACTTCTTTTATGTTACTTTCATACGTTAAAGTTTATCTCTAAAAAGTCTCTCTTTAATTTGTGTTTGCGCGTGTTTCAGATAACCATGCCTCCACGAAGATCAAGAAACGGTCATCCAGGTAGGAGCAATATTGAACCTCAAGAACAAGAGTTACCCGATGCACCTGAAGTGCAACCTCAAGTGGGGATTACCAAAGCTGAGTTCCTTGAGGCTATTAGGATGCTGAGTCAACTTGTGACTAACTACGTTGGTCAACAAAGAGGAGCTCGACAAAAAGGGATTAACATTTAGAGGATTCGGGAATTATTGAGGCTGAATCACCCAAGATTCACTGGTTCAAGCACTACTAAGGATCCAAAGAACTTCACCGAGGAACTGAAAAAGGTGGTCGAGGTAATGCATGCTGCTGACACTGAGAGATTTGAGCTAGATTCTTATAAACTCAAGGAAATTGCTAGAAGTTGGTGTGATCAGTGGAAAAGGGTAGAGATGAAGTGCACCACCTACGAGTTAGGATTGTTTTGAGGAGGCCTTCTTAGGTCATTTCTTTCCTTGAGAACTGAAAGAGGCTATCGTACGAAAATTCCACACACTTAAGAAGGATTCTCTAAGTGTTCATCAATTTGGGTTGAAGTTCATCTAACTATCCATTTATGCTCCGGAGATGGTTAAAGACATGAGGAGTAGAATGAGTTTTTTGGTTGCTGGATTAGGCCATCTATTAAGCAAAGAGGGTCGGGCAACAATTCTTATTGGGGACATGGACATTTCGTGGTTCATGATCTATGTGCAGTAGGTAGAGGAGGAAAGCTAAGAGACAGAGAAATTTTCAAGAACAAGAGAGTTAAGACAAGGAGTGAGTCAAGGAAGAAGAAGAATAATGCCAACCGGTCATCCTTCCAATAGAAACAAAAGGCTCTTGCTCCAAGAACAACTATGAGCACTATAGGCAAAATTCCAGCGTTAAACCTTCCTATTCACAGGGTAGTGTGGTGAAAGTAGGTAGTAAGCCTCCTGCCTACACCAAGTGTGGTAGAAACCACTCTGGTGTTTGTCATGACGGCTTCGCGGGTTTTTCAAGTGTGGTCAGATCGGGCATTTCATGAGAAAGTGTGCAAAGAATAAGCAGGGAAATGATAGTAGGGTCAATAGAGCCCAATATTCTTCAATTGCTCCACCAGACAATGATGCGCCTAGAGGAGCTACTTCTGAAGCTGGAAGAGGAATAAACCACTTGTATGCTCTCAACAATCGCCAAGATTATGAGAACTTTTCCAGACGTTATCACTGGTATGACACAAGTCTTGGACTTTACTGTTCATGCATTTCTAGACCCACGAGCAAGTTTATCTTTTGTAACTCCATGCCATGAACTTTGATATTATTCCTGAGAAACTTAGTGAACCATTTAGTGTTTCCACACCAATTGGTGAATCCATTCTAGTAAAAAGAGTATATCGTGATTGTCCCATTTCCGCCAGTCACAAGACTATCATGGCTGATTTAGTTGAGTTAGACATGGTAGACTTTGTTGTCATTCTTGGTATGGACTGGCTTCAATCCTGCTTGCTACGCTCAAACTTACTTCTCAAATAAGAAGTAAAGCATTCGTATCAAGTAAAGAACCCAATTAATGAGGTTGGGGTCGATCCCATGAGGAAAATAGTTCAGACTTAACTTTATTCTATTATTACTATTATTAAGTCAACTATTTCCTTTGAAAACAAAAGACAGAAAAGGGGGTTTTTAACTCTAAATTAATGAAAATAATTAAGTAAATTAAAGGAACCAACTAACAGATTCAAACTTCAGAGCTTAATCAATTAATAAAAGAAACTAGGGCTTAAGTGTTCCCCATAGGTTCCTAACTTGATAATTCTAACTATAACAATTCTTTCCTAGTATCTTGCATGTAAAGTGATAAGTTATGTATTTCTAAATCCTTGGTCCGTCATCTAGAAAATTTCACTCCGCACCTTGGTCCGGCTACGTATGTTGCTATACTAACCCTTACCTTTACCTCATATTAAGCATTGTATTCGATATTTGACTAAGTTATTACCTCGTATCAACCGACACTAGCCTATTAGATAGTGTACAGTAAATCTATATTGATAATTCTTTTCCTATTATCTATCTCCTTGGTTCGGCAAGTAGCATTAAGGCGAGTTCTAACGTTGGCCATCAGTTAAAAAGACTTTTAACAAAAGAATTATCAATACATGCAAAACACTATTCTAGAATAGCTATTTTAGTTAGATTTTACCTCATTATTTACCCATGGTTCCCACAACCTTAGTTATGGAGTTTAGTTACCCATGATCATAATCACACTATTCATATATTTAATATAAGAATTCATGCACTTACTTTAATGAGAAAGAATAAAATCCAGAAATTCACTTGATTAATCAAAAGTAAAATCCAGAAACTCAATTGATTAATCAACAAAAGCACCAACAATCAATTTGAGAAAAATGTGTATCAATTACTGAAATTAATCCTTCAATACATGAACAAGAGAACTAAAGATTATCGAAAAGTCTAACCATCTAACGAAATTTCTAACTATCGAAAAGCCTAACCCTAAAAATGAGGTTTTTCGAACTATTTATTATAAAAACACAAACCTAATAAAAGAAGGATTCTAGTTACTGAAAATCTGTCAAAACGCATCTGGGTCGACGAACCTCATGATGGACCAATGTGGTCACGATGGGCCGTCATGGCCTCCGTCATCCCATACATCACAAATTCTTCTGCTCCTTTCTTCATTACCCTCAACGAACAGGTATGATGGACCATTCCAAGCAGGACGGTCCGTCGAGGGTCTTTGTTCCATAATACTTTGATTTCCTGGAATTAGGGTACTCGAACTACTCTATGATCAATACGACGAACCATCAGGACGGACCGTCGTGGCTATGACAGTCCGTCATGGAATTCACAAACTCGACGGACCGTCATAAGCTCCGTAGATGGTCTCTTCTGTATTTCTCGCTAAAAAATTTCCGCGTTGTTCATCTTTGGACAGATTTCTTGCAAATAAGGAGAAACTTACATAAAAATCAATACAAAAAGGCTTTTGGACACACACTAAACTTAAGGAAAAATCATTAAAAGTATCGTGAAACCACGGTACATCAACACCCTCAACTTAAATTCGTATTTTGCCCTCAAGCGATGCATTATGACTCACTACAAAATCTTTGTACAAGAGTATCCATATTTTAGCTTTCGCAATCATTTGGTTATCAATCCCGATCATTCTTATTATGTTTATGCATGTTATAACTATTAGGATTGAATTATGTGGAACCAGACCATGACACAGACTCACCACGCACTGACATCTATCCTCTTCAATTTCTCACCAAAGTGCTAATATTTCCGGTATTGCAGCTAGTGACCTCACTTCAAAACAACATCCTCATTTTTCACACAATGATTTCAGTTTGAGTATAAGTATTACTTTTCAACACTCACTCTCTAAACAAATTCACAACTCATTCATACATATTTCCATATGCTTTCCCTTATTTTCACTGCTTTAAGTTCGCCATACAATGCTTAGGATCATGATAAGACTTTCTTAGCTTATAACATAGTCTCAGGGTAAGGTAGGGTATATTTAGGTATACTTTAGTGACTTGTTGCCCTCCATGATATATCGGCTAAATGTACCACATTTTTATCGTTTTATTTCGCCCAATTTCTCAATTTTCTTTTTATCTTGCTTTTTTCCCTTTATTATCCTTATATGTAAGTGACTTTTCTTTTTTTTTTGTCACTTCTGTTTTGTCGTTTCTTTCTCTTCATTCTTTCAACCCCACTTTCTGGAGTATTCCTTATAACAGCAACCCTCAACTCATGCCTTTTCCATGAGTCAAGGTTCACAATACCCATGGTTGGGTCAGGGCCACGACAAGGTTGTTTTCTGCATTAGCCACCCTCAACTTATGCTTTTGGCATAAACTGAGGTGCACATGTCCAAGGAGGGACCAGGGAAACACATTGTTTCCAGAGAAGATCAATTTGGGTGAAAAAGAAAGATCTGTTTTTAGGCTCAAATCATTTGGACCAATACGGGATTAACTTTATTTGGTTCTCTATTATTTGGGATCAAGATTGACTATTTTGAACAAAGGCCTATGATCCTTTCCTAATTGTTCATTTTGATTTTCTGTTATTTAGGATCAAGATTGACTAGGTCAGTCTCAATCGTGGATCCTTCAAATTTTCCTCACACTCACTTGACATTTATTACATTCCCAGATTATTAGACACCTAGTTCGAGTCTTAAATTCAAGGTCATGCAGTAGTGTATCTCTATGTCATGTTTAGAGCCACACACTTATCAATTACTATGCCTAGTCATGCATCATTTTCATATTGGGATATCATATTTGTTTTAGCCATCAGGCTTCAGAGTTATACTATGTACACAACATATAACATGCCAGTTCAACAATAAAAGTAATCAGTCTTTTGGGGGAAAAAAGAACACAGGAAAGAATATCCCAAGAGGATCTTGAATTGGGATACTCAGACTTCACCCTAGCACTCACTTTTTATTTACCCCACCCCCAACAAAAAAATATGCAATTGTCCCCAATGCATAAAAAATTGAAATACGAGAGTGGTAGGTGAAGTAAACCTGAGGCACAAAGCGCCGAGGATCAGCAAGCTGGTGGGGTCGGTTCCCCGGAACCCACTACCTCTGTAGTCTAGAGACCCTCAGTAGTGTCTTTATCAGCAACAGCACTATCAGTCGTGCCTCCCGCTGTCTCCACATCTCAGAAGTAGCAGTGAAACACGACGGACCAGGTGACTGGCCGTCGTGAGTATGAAGGACCGTCATGGGGTACGTAGAAAGAGTATGAAGACCCTTAGGAGAGGGGTCTCTGACCGTCATGACGGTTGTGAAGGACGGACCATCGAGGGTACGATGGTACGTTAGTGGACACTTAGAAAAAAAATGGAGATCTTAGGACAAGGGTCTCTGACAACCATGACAGTTGTGCAGGATGGACCGTCGTGGGTACGACGGTCCGTCGTAGATGTCTATCAAAGGACACTTAGAAAAAGTACGGAGACCCTTAGGACAAGGGTCTATGACTACCTTGACGGTTGTGTAGGAAGGACCGTCGTGGGTACGACGGTCTATCCTAGATGTCTGTCAGAAGACACTTAGAAAAAGTATGGAGATTTTGAAAACAAATGAAAAACATACATGGCACGACGGATTCATGCGATGGTTCATCGCAAGCATGACGTTCCGTCGATGTATCTGTCACTGAATGTTGTGGAGTGATTTTCTACAAAATTTCCTGGTGATGTACTACCTGCAAATTTAAAACCCATTAGTAAAAAATGCTACCATTACTAGAAAGAAAAATATAGTTGGGTTAGAGGATACGTATTGGGTTGCGTCCCAACCAGCACCTGATTTACGTCGCGGCACGACTGAAGACACTTGATTACTCAAACTTCATCAAGAAAATAGTACCACCCTTTTCCGGCAAGTCTATCCAACATCTGATCCATGAAGGGCATAGGAAAATGGTCTTTTTTTATCCATGCATTTAATTTACGGTAATCCATACACACCCTCCATCCAGTAATCGGTCTCATTGGCACAAATTCATTTTTGTCATTACGGACCACAGTCATTCCCCCTTTCTTAGGTACACACTGAACAGGGCATACCCAACTACTATCAGCGATCGGATATATTACTCCAGCATCGAACCATTTAATGATTTCCTTATTCACGACCTCTTGCATAGGTGGATTTAAGCATCTCTGGTGCTCAATACTTGGCTTATGATCGGGCATGAGTTTGGTTTTATGAGAAGAAATACCAGGAGGGATCCCAATAATGTCCGCAATAATCCACCCAGTAGCTTTTTTGAACCTTTTTAGAAATTTCACCAAACTCTCAACCTGTTGTTCATTCAGGTCTGATAAATGATTACCGGCAAAGTGTCACCATTTCCTAAGAATTCATACCTGAGATGAGGTAGGAGAGCTTTTAGTTCTAACTTTAGAGCCTCCTCTATAGATGGTTTCGCGGGTGGAGACTCGTGATTCTTCATGTCTAACTCATATTTCTTTGATTTAAATCGAACATCAACACGATGAAGAGCCGCTAATGCTTCTACACCTAGACTTTCTTCGATTTGTGTCTCGGATGAATTACCAACTTTGTAGGATATAGTAGATACCGATTGGAGCTCACCACTCTGCCTCATGGACCTACAAATGCTGAAGGTCACTTCTTCATTGTTCAACCAAAATTTCATCTACCCCTTTTCCATATTAACTAAGGCTCTACCCATAGAAAGGAATGGCCTCCCAATAATGATAGTCACTTCAAAATTGACTTCACAATCAAGAATAACAAAATTTGCCAGAAATATGAACGAATCCACTTTTACTATCACATCATGGAGTATCCTATAGGCCTTTTTATTGTTCGATCAGCCATGAATAGCCGCATCGCAGTGGGCTTTGGATCACCCAAACCCAACTTCTTGTAAATCGAGAGGGTCATGAGATCTATGCTTGCCCCCTAAATCACATAATGCTTCCGCAAAATGTAATGACCCGTTTGTACAAGAAATGTGAACGCATCCGGATCTTCTTTCTTTTGTACTAGAGATCTTGTAGCAATAGCACTACAATGTTGCATTCTATAATCATCCTCAAATCTACCGATCTTTTCTTTGTAACCAGATCTTTCATAAACTTGGCATAACCGAGCATTTGTTCTAGAGATTCTACTAAAGGGACATTGATAGAAAGCTGCTTCAACATTGTTATAAAACGCCGATATTTACTATCCTCGGTCTTTTTCACTAATCTTTGAGGAAAGGGGGTGGTGGTCTAGGCGTGCGATTTACCTTTTAAGGCACTTAAGCATCTTTTCCAGTTTTATCTTCTACTTCACCACTAACATCTACCACTTTATCATTATCTTTTATCACCTTTTCCTCATTAGACGGCATAGGTGGGTCAATGGTTTGCTTGCCACCCTGAGTAGTGATTTCCATATAGTGTCCATCATTTTTGGAATTTCGGACTGTGTTGCTAGGAAGAGTGCCCGGTTTCCATGTGTTCACAGTCGCAGATAATTGGGTCATTTGCAACTCAAGCTGCTTAATCGATATTGCATGTGTATCGACTTTCTGCCCAATACCCGCTAATTCACTCCTTAAGTCTTTAACGTGATCATCACTAGTATCGAACCTCCTCATCATTTTGTGTAACATATCCTCAACTCGCGCCATACTATCTCCACCATCCCTAGGAGCAGCTTCACGATTTTAAGAAGGAACATAGGGCCCATTCCTATCATTTCTGTTACCATAGTTACCCCTGTTGAAGTCGTTGTTGCGGTTATAATTTCCATATTGAACATAATTTCCCTCACGGTTATAGTTATCATAGTTTCGACCTTTGTTTCCTTGACCTTGGTACCAATTCTCCTGATTTGAGCCTTGGGCATTCGGTCGGAAACCCCCCGTCTGCTTATTTACCGCATAGGAATCCTCCTCATAATAATATTCATCATTTGGTGGTGGTGGTTTAGACAAGTAGTTCACTGCATTTATCTTTTCTGCACCCCAATGATATGTTTTAATACCAACCTAAGCTCAGTTCTCATCTGAGCCATCTCTTCACGAATCTCATCTGTGGCTAGGTTGTGTTTGGATTGCACTGCGGACGTATTTCTTCTAGTATCTGACTTCCTAGTACTCCAAGCTTTATTATTCCAGGAGATTTTCTCTAACTTTTCTACAATCTCAGCATAAGGACACTCTCCATAAGAACCATCCGCTATAGTATCCAATATCGCTTTATTATTATCATCATGTCCCTGATAGAAGTATTCCTTCAGTGACTCATCATCTATGCGGTGATTGGGGACACTTCTCAAAAATGAAGTGAATATATCCCAAGAACTGCTAACTGACTCTCCTGGTAGTGCCACAAAGTTGTTCACTCTGTCTTTGTGATTTAGTTTCTTGGAGACTGTAGTAACATGCTAAGAAAACATCCCTTAGTTGGTTCCAAGTAAAAATTGAGTTGTAAGGGAGCTTAGTGAACCAAATAGCAGCCTCTCCCGTCAGTGAGAGAGGAAATACTCTTAGCCCTATTAAATCCAAATTCAAATCTGGCCTCCCCACACAGCTTTTGCACATTGCCCTTACCTTAGTTTATGGGAATATGGGTCCTCAGAAGGTACCCCTGAAAACTAACCTCTAGCAGTGAGCATTTGCATCAGACTACTAGTTACCACAAAGGTGTGGCCTTGTGGTAGAGAGGGCAAGACAAGTGGACCATCAGAGTCTGCAATATTATCATAACCTTTGTAGTATTCTTGAGGACGTGGAGCCGGATTTTGTCCCCTATGTTGATTTTAAAAAGGATCATCGGGTAATAACTGACCATTAGCATCAAGTGGAGCTGGGATGTTCTGGTTTGGATCATCATCATTAATACCCAAGTTTCGATTCGTATTGCATAGTGTATGCTCTAATTTGTGGTCGTAGGGAAACAAGGGTTCTCTTTCTCTCCGTGTATTTGGCATACAAGGAAGTTAGTTCTGCAGAAATAAAAAACAATATAAAAGTAAAATGAAGAAAATATTGACTAAACTTTAGTAATAAGTTTAAGTTAATCTAAAAGCTACTTTCCCTGGCAACGGCGTCAAAACTTGATAAGCTCAAACTTACTTCTGAAATAAGAAGTAAAGCGGTCGCATCAAGTAAAGAACCCAACTAATGAGATTGGGGTCGATCCCACGAGAAAAATAGTTCAGAGTTAACTTTATTCTATTATAACTATTATTTAGTCAACTATTTCCTTACAAAACAAAAGACAGAAAAGGGGGTTTTTAACTCTAAATTAATGAAAATAATTAACTAAATAAAAGTAACCAACTAACAGATTCAAATCTTGGAGCTTAATCAATTAATAAAAGTAATTAAGTGTTCCCCGCAAGTTCCTAACTTGATAATTCTAACTATAACAATTCTATCCTAGTCTATTGCATGTAAAGTGATAAGTTATGTACCTCTAAATCCTTGGTACAACATCTAGAAAATTTCACTCCACACCTTGGTCTGGCTACGCGTGTTGCTATACTAACCCTTACCTTTAGCTCATATTAAGAATTGTATTCGATATTTGACTAAGTTATTACCTCGTACCAACCGACACTTGCCTATTAGATAGTGTACACTAAATCTATGTTGATAATTCTTTTCCTATTACTCCTTGGTCCAGCAAGTATCATTAAGGCGAGTTCTAACGTTGGTCATCCATTAAAATGACTTCTAAATGAAAGAATTATTAATACATGCAAGACACTATTCTAGAATTGATATTTTAGTTAGATTTTACCTCATTATTCACCAATTGTTCCCATAACCCTAGTTATGGAGTTTATTTACCCATGGTCATAATCACACTATTCATATATTTAATATAAGAATTCATGCACTTACATTAATGAGAAAGAATAAAATCCAGAAATTCACTTGATTAATCAACAAAAGCACCAACAATCAATTCCTGAAAAAAGTGTATCAATTAATGAAATTGATCCTTAAATACTTGAACAAGAGAACTAAAGATTATCGAAAAGTCTAACCATCTAACAAAGGTCTAACTATCGAAAAGTCTAACCCCAAAAACCATGTGTTTCAAACTATTTATAATAAAAACAAAAACCTCATAAAAGAAGGATTCTAATTACTAAAAATTTGTCAAAATGTGTTTGAGTCGAGGGACCTCGTGACGGACTGTCGTGGTTACGACGGGCCGTCATGGCCTATGTCATCCCATACTTCACAACTTCTTCTGTTAGTTTCTTCATTACCCTTAACGAATAGGTATGACGAACCGTTCCAAGAACGACGGTCCATTGAGGGTCTCCGTTCCATAATAATTTAACTTCTTAGAATTTGGGTACTGAGACTACTCTCTAATCATCACAACAAACCAGCAGGATGAATCGTCGTGGCTATGATGGTCCGTCATTGACGTCCGTAATCCCACACTAGGTCAATCTTCCCCATCTTCCTTCAGCACCTTCTCTCCTCACTATGCTGCCACCTATGGACCGTCACAGACTCGACGGACCGTCATTAGCTCCGTAGGTGGTCTCTTCTGCATTTCTCGCTCAAAAACTTATGTGTTCATCTTTGGAAAGATTTTCTGCAAATAAGGAGAAACTCACATAAAAATCAATACATAAATTCTTTTGGACACACACTATACTTAAGGAAAAAGCATTAAAAGTACCGTGAAACCACGGTACATCACTACTATGCCTCAGTTAATTGTAGAACTCGAAAAGTAAAGTTTCATTTTCAAAATGAGCTAGTCTTAGAGTGGAAAATTAGTTCAGTAGTGCATAAGGATTGTTTTATTTTGTACCTTACGGCGAGGAAGTTAGTTTCAAAAGGGTATGGCTATTACTTAGTCCGATTTAATGAATCTAGTGTTTGTATACCTCATATTCAGTAAGTTCCAGTAGTAAAAGAGTTCCGAGAAGTTTTTGGAGATTATCTTCTCAGAGTCCCTCCTAAAAGAGATATAGACTTTGGCATAGATCTTCTTCCACATACTCGTCCTATCTCTATTCTAAAATGAAACTAGCAGAGATAATGGAGTTGAAAGAATAGCTATAAGATTTTTTTTATAAAGGTTTCATTCTACCAAGTGTCTTACCTTGGGGTGCTCCGATCTTGTTTGTAAGGAATAAAAATGGTTCTCTTAGAATGTGTTTAGATTACCGTCAATTGAACAATCTTACCATCAAGAATAAATATCTACTTCCAAGGATTGATGATATTTTCGACCAGCTTCAGGTTGCTCCTTGCTTCTCAAAAATTGATCTCAAGTAAGGCTACCATCAGTTGAATGTTAGGGAATGTGATATTCCAAAGACAACTTTTAGAACCAGATATGGGCATTATAAATTTTTTTGTTGTGTCATTTGGTTTAACTAATTCACCAACAGTGTTCATGGATCTTATGAACAGAGTCTTCAAGCCTTATTTAGATATGTTTGTTATCGTCTTCATTGATGACATACTAACCTATTCAAGGAATGAAGAAGATCATGCTAGTTACCTCAGAATATTCCTTCAAACTTTTGAGAGTTAACGAGTTGTATGTCAAGTTCTTTGAGTGTGATTTTTGGCTTGAGTGTGTGGAATTCTTAGGCCACATAGTTTCTGATGATGGAATTAGAGTGGATACCCAAAAGATAGAAGCACTTCAGAGTTGTCCTAGGCCCACATCTCCAACTAATATATGAAGTTTCTTTGGTTTGGATGGATACTATCAAAGGTTTATTGAGGGGTTTTAATTTACTTCATCTCATTTGACTAAGTTGACTCAGATTACAGATAAATTTCTATAGTTTGAAGCTTGTGATAAAAGTTTTCAGTAA
Organism: Solanum lycopersicum; assembly: GCF_036512215.1. Classification (NCBI taxonomy): domain Eukaryota; kingdom Viridiplantae; phylum Streptophyta; class Magnoliopsida; order Solanales; family Solanaceae; genus Solanum; species Solanum lycopersicum. The sequence goes on along the minus strand of NC_090804.1, from coordinate 17,001,984 downwards.
TTGGAAATGAGGTTGACAACTGCCCTAGTGTTGACCTTACCGGAAGGTACTCAAGGTTTTGTGGTGTATTTTGATGCATCAAGAGTTTGTTTTGGGCTGTCTTCTAATGAATGATGGAGAAGTTATAGCCTATGCCTCCAGATAGTTAAAGGTTTATGAGAAGCACTATCCAACCCATGACTTAGAGTTGGCTACCGTAGTTTTTGCCTTTGTAAATATGCCTTCACTATTTGTATGGAATTCATGATGATATATTCACTAATCATAAGAGCCTATAATATTTGTTCACTTAGAAGGATCTTAATCTCAAACAAAGGAGATGGTTAGAATTTCTCAAGGATTATGACACGAGCATTCATTACCATCCAAGTAAGTCTAATGTGGTTGTTGATGCCTTGAGCAGGTTGTCTATGGATAGTACCTCCCATCTAAAAAAAGAGAAGAAATAACTAGCAAAAGATGTGGATAGACTTTTATGCTTAGGAGTCTGAATTGAAATAACTAGCAAAAGATGTGGATAGACTTTTACGCTTAGGAGTCTGAATTATGAATTCGATAGAAGGAGGAATAGTGGTCACCAGGGGGGATGAATCATCATTATTGTCAAAAGCAAAAGATAAGCAACACCAAGATCCTATTTTTCTTGAATTAATGGCAAATGTCCATAAGCAAAGAGTATTAGTTTTTGAACAAGGGGGAGATGGTGTATTAAGATATCAAGGTTGGTTGTGTGTGCTTATGGTGGATGGACTCCAACATATGATCATGGAAAAAGCTCATAGCTCCAGATATTCCATTCATCCAGGTTCCACAAAGATGTATCTTGATTTTGGGAGAAATATATTGGTGGGAAGGTATGAAAAAGGGCATTGCCAAATTTGTCGCCAAGTTCCTGAATTGTCAACAAGTTAAAAGAGCACCAAAGGCCTAGAGGGTTGGCTCAGAATATAGAACTTTCAGAATGGAAGTGGGAGATGATTAATATGGACTTCATCACAAGGTTACCAAGGTCTCGCAGGCAGCATGATTCTATTTGGGTAATTGTCAATAGAATAACAAAATCAGCCCACTTTTGCTGATAAAGACTACCCATTCGGTTGAGTATTATGCTAAATTGTACATTAAAGAAGTGGTAAGACTTCATGGAGTTCCGGTCTCCATTGTTATAAATAGAGGTGCACAATTTACTACTCAATTCTGGAAGTCTTTCTAGAAAGGTTTGGGTTCGAAGGTGAACTTAAGCACTATTTTTCATCCTCAAACGAATGGGCAAGCGGAGTGTCCTATCCAGAACTTAGGAGATATGTTAAGGGCTTGTGTGATTGATTTCAAACTGATTTCAAAGGGAAGTAAGATGACCACCTACCTCTCATTGATTTTGCCTACAACAATAGCTACCATTCTAGCATCTAGATGGCTCCATATGAAGCTCTTTATGAGAGAAGATGTGAATCTCCTATTAAGTAGTTCGAAGTTGGTGAGGAAGGGTTGTAGGACCAGATCAGTTTAACAAGCCAAGGAGAAGGTGAAAGTGATTCTAGAGAGATTGAAAACGGCACAGAGTCGTCAAAAGTCTACACAGATGTGAGGAGAAGGCCATTGGAGTTTGAAGTGGATGCCTCGTATATCTGAAAGTTTCACCAATGAAGGGTGTTAAAAGGTTTGGTAAGAAGGGAAAACTTAGTCCCGGGTATGTTGGTCCTTATATAATATCAAAAAGAAATAGTAATGTAGCTGATGATTTGGAACTACCACAAGAGTTAGCAGCGGTGTATCCGGTATTTCATATCTCTGTGTTGAAGAAGTGCATGGGTGATCCTTCATTGATTGTACCAGCTGAAAGTGTTGGGAATTGAATCGCCAAGTTCTCAAGTTGAGAATAAAGGAGGTTGGTTCAATCAAGGTCCTTTGGAGGAACCAATTTGTTGAAGAAGCGACTTGGGAAGCTGAAGAGGATATGAAGCAGAGATATCCACATCTGTTTGAATCCGGAGAGAATGAAAGTCAAGGTACTAATTATATTCTTAGTAAATTATAAACTATGAATAAGCATGTTATTACTTGATTTTGATTGTTAAGTGTTAAACTTGATGTTAACATCCTTACCTTAATGAAAGAAATCTCATTCGAGAATGAATGTTCCCAAGGTGGAGATATTGCCTAGAGTTGATTTAATTCGTGTTTCTCAATTTTTTTAGTCTAATATACTGGATATTGATGGTATTAGTGATCCTAAATGTTTGGGGAAAGAACTATGAAAGGTTAGAGGGTTTAGAGATGAAAACGGAGAAGAAAATTCAAACCGTAGGGCCCCTGGAGCGCCGCGCTTCCCATAGCCTCATAAGACAATCTCTATTCGTAGGGACTTGGGGTAGCCCACCAGCTAGAGCGCCCCAACTTGGCCTCTGAGGTTTGGGGCCTGGCGCTCCACGCCTGTCAGAGCTCCAACGACGCATGTTCACCCCATTCATTCTCCATCTTTTTTAATTAGTTCCTAAGGGATGCCCATGTTTCCTAGTTGATTCCAACACTCTAAGGTACATCTAAATATCATGAAGTTATCCTTAAACATGAGATCATGAACCTTGAATCCATAATCAAATTCAAGGAAAGTTAAGATCAAAGTCAAAGAAGTTAAGAGTTAAGTCTAAATGTTAAGCAGTACGTCAAAACAAAGTTCATAGGAGTTCTATAGGGTCTTTAACATCATTTTAACTTTGTTTCAAAACTCAAGTTTCAAGCTAAGTAAAGAGTAAAGAGTAAAGTTGAAGTTTCTTTCTTCAAAAGTATATGGTTACTAAGTATCCCCAAAGAGATTTAATATGTTTTCACATTTAACAATTAAGAAAACTTTGATTTCCAAAGAGCCTTGGGGCAGTTTTCAAAGAAGAGTAATAGAATTACAAAATGAAGCAAGCAAGGAAACTAAGATCTCCAAGATAGCCTTTGAGCTAACTTTTGAGCATTAATCTCAAACAATAAAAGAAAAATGTTTTAAAAAAACATAATATCTAGTATATTTTGTGAGTAGTATTGAGCATCGAATTGCACACGAGCATGAGTTCAGATAACTCACATCTCGATAAAACCATGTAACCATCATGGGTAGAAAAGGGTAATAATTTTTATATGAACCCTTTTCACAGTAGACTGGTGGATCATTTAGTTAGTTTAAGTCTTATACTTTTGGATGTTTATGGGATGCGCTGGAAACGGTAGATCGTTGTATCATCACTATAGCTCTTAAGTAATGGTTTTTGGTTTGAGAAACTCCCACAGAAGTTATTGTATTTATATATACATCAGCTTATTTGTATTTTTACATGCATATCATAGTTAATTGTATCCTTGTAGACATTAAGAGTTTACAACATGTTTTCAAATACTTTTTCTTTATATTGCATTCACTTTTAAATTACAATATATTCAAATGAGTTAGTTATTCATGAGTTGAGAAAAGTCAAGGTAAGTGCTCCTTCTTACTCCTTTTCAAGCCTAAGTTATTATTGCTTAGATTTCCAACTCATATACTCGTACATCCAATGTACTGATGTCAATTGGTCTGCATCACATCATGAAGCAGACGCAGGTAACTAGGATTGGCATTCGATGCACCGTTGTTCCAATGAGCATCTCAGAGTCAATTGGTGAGCCTCCCTTCATTTCACAGGACATCCTGATCATTTAGTTATTTGTTTTAGTTTTCATTGTTAGGATAATTCGGGGTCCTGTCCCAACAATCCGTCTTTACTTTAGAGGCTTCATAGACAGATAGCATTAGTCTTTTGTCTTATTCGGTTCAGTTGTGTACATTTAAGACTTAAGTTGTCGTTTTGGCTAAGTTATTACATTGAGTTATTTCTCTTATATTTATGTCTTCCACTGAGTTAAGAATGTCAGGCCAAGGGTTCGCTTGGGGCCAGCAATGGTCTTCGAGTGTCGGTCAAGTCCAGGGTGAAGGCTCGAGGCATGAGATATATTATTTGATTATTATATTTTCTCTCAACTTTAGATGAACTATTAGATATATTGAAAATATTTGTTTCAATTAAGAATGTGGTTGCACATATTTTTGACACAACTAAAAATAAACTCAAGGATGTGGTGATACACCTTGTCTAATAATATAATTACCCTTCATTAATTTAAAAAGAGACCTATAAAAATTAAGATTATTATTTGTGATGCAAAGAAGACAGTATGTGTTTAAATATCAAAACCAAGAATGTGGTTATGTATCTAGGTCGAAACTAAATAAAAGTTAAACAAATAAAAAATGTGAGAAAATCATGGACTATAAAATTTATCCAAAATATACTCAAAATAAGTATAAGTCAATAAAAGTGATCATGCTAGAACCACGGGACTCGAGGGATGACTAATACCTTCCCTTAGTTAATAGAATTTCTTACATGAATTTCTAGTTTGCAGTCCAAACAAAGAGTCATTTCCTTTTGATTATGGGTTAAACAAAAAGCTTCACTTGGAAAACCATAACTCAGTTCAATGTGGCGACTCCAAAAAAATAAAATAATACTTTTTTTATACCATCACTTTAATTGGAAAAACTCAGTCGTAGTGCGTTAAAAAGGAATGTGACAATTAGGCGAGAGACCTTATAGAGTTAAACTCTATCGCACGAGTTAGAGTAATAAAAAATTAAGGTTTCATAAACATTTTGTAGCCTCCCATCCATAAATGTGGCGCAATTCACACTCATGAACAAGGCTCTACTAGATGTGGTTTTGAGATATCCTAGAACCCTTCTAAACCTTGTGCTCTGATTAACAAGTTTTTCTAGACCCGGGGGTAACCCCTAGAAATAAAATGGCATACAAGAACGTGAGATTCCTCAATAAGTCGTAGCATTCATAGACAGGATAGTGGTAAATTGATAAGATTTAAAACATTTTCAACAATATCAAAGTCTTTATAAAACAAAGCGGAAGTGTAATACACTTGTATCAAAACCATCTAATATAATAGAATATTAGGACAAAACCCATACAACAATTTTGAGAACTTAAAATGAAATGAGAATAAGAAAATAAGTGGCCATATCTTTGAATGTTATGCGGACTCATCAATCTTCAACCATGTATGTATTATAGATCATAGCCACGGGGATGAGAGTCGGAAGTGACATACACTACACTTTGATTAGAAATGTAGGCAACAGTATGGGTTAGTACAAGAATGTACTAAATACGATAAGAGAGTCGTTCTAAAGAAGAGATTCTGATTAAAATTCTTGATCATCAAGTGCAGATGTTGAGGAATAAAGAAGTTGCTTCCGTAATAGTACTTTGGAGGAATCATTTAGTTGAGGGTGCTACCTAGGAGGAGATGAAGATATGTTCTCCTAGTACCCCATCTCTTTCCTTCTGGTTTAGTTTCATCTTGAGGTATTATATCTTCATGTTTATACTTATGGATCCATGTATTTGAGGTATTATTATGTATACATATTCATGAAACTAGGTTTAAGTTTCATATTTTAACTAGGGTTGATTAGTCTCTGCCTTTATGCATTTTGATGTTATTTGTATTTATGTTGGTGTATTAGATCTCTTTCCCTACTACTAATGCTAACTTGAGTCCCATTTGAGGATAATATTTCCAAGAAGGAGAGATTGTAACACCTTAGAAGTTGGAAGGTTTATTTGGTAAGAACCTTAGAAGTTGGAAGGTTTATTTGGTAAGAACCTACAAGACGGGTCATAGAAGGATGTACAACTCTTGCATAGGGCTCCTAGGGTGAGATCCAGACTTGGGTTAAATAAGTGTCTTGGATATATAGACAAAGTGCACGGCTCGTACAACATTGTATGGCTTCTTTATGGAATTTGAGAGACTTAGTGTACAAGAGGGTTTATGGTTTGTGGTTGGATTTAGGGGTCGTAAACTCTGGCTCGTAGTTTGTAATCATCAGTGAAAATAGTTTGCAGTACTTAGTGTGAGGATGAACACTAAAGTCTTTAAAAGTATGTAAGAACCGTACATAGCTCCGTAGAATCACTTCAACAATTCTAATTTAGGGATATTTGGATATTTTCCTACACTTTAAATTCCTAAACTACATCGTTTCTAGATTATTCCTAAGACCTATAACTGATTTTACACTTCAAATTATCCCATACCCTCAAAACCCCAAAATCTTTCAACTTTTCTTCTCCAAAGAATTCTCTCAATGTGATCCAAGCTTCAAATATCCTCTCAATATTTTAAGGTTGGGATCCATCAAGTTATGTGAGAGATTTATAAATGAATTTCTTTCCTTCCACAGAGTCACAAAAGAGCCTTAATAGGCCTAATCCATCGGTGGCCCCCTAAACTTGACAGCAATCTTCACCTAGACATTTTAACTAGGCTTTGTTCATTTTAGACACCTCATGTAAGTCTTCGTTGTGTCATTTTGACACTTTCATCTAACATGGAAAAGTGTGTGTTATACACTCGCTATTGACGCGTAAGGGACTAATTTAGTCTACTTGATTTTTTCTCTTCTTCTTTCTCATTTTATAGCAACTATATCTTCCATTATTTCTCAAAGCTTAAAGTACTTCAATGGAGGTTAAATCTTAAATCTTTTGTTATAATAATTTTAGTTTCAATTTTAATTTTTCACTACAAACACAGATAGACCCTAAAAGAAACAACAAATTGAACCCATAACAACAACACACCAAATCATGTAAAGTTCACCAACAATAATCCTAAAATAGGAGAAAAACAATTAATTTTCAGTATGTAAATGTTAATCTCACTAATCTTGAGACCTAATTAAACTACAAATATCACAAGTTTTGACTTCATAAAGGGTCAATTTAAGTGAGGGGTCTTTTGGGTAATTCAGAGGACAAGTTTAAATTGGGTTTAGGTTAGTTTTAAACCACATTCATGAACTCCAGGTCAGATTTACTAAATCACTCTCATCTCTCTCAAAACCCTCTGTACGTTCAACCACCATTGAAGAACAAGAAAGCTTGACAAAGAAGACAAAGTCTTCAAGGTTTTCATTCAAAATTCATGGATTTAGCTTCATTAAAGTATGTGTTCTTCACTCTTTTGATTCCTTTCCCCAAGAGGTCCTTTCAAAGGTGATTTCTAACAATTCAACTCCTAGGGTTTTTACTCTATAAATGTGTTTTCTTCCAAACTCGAAGTTTATGACTAATGATGATGAATTATAATTTTCTATGGCTAGTTAAGTATGCATTGTTAAATAATTGATATGGTATTGTTGGTTTTCGTGTGAAGCATGTTCTCTCCCTAATTCATGGATTTGATTCTATTATATCTATCACTTAGTCATGTATATCGGGTTTGGAACTATAGCTTGAATGAACCCTTTCCCTTAACCCCAACTATGAATTGGTCTTGTATATAACTAGAATGGTTGGGATTGGTTATGAGTATTTCACTATATTATTGGATGATTGTGGTGAATCAAGAGTAGGTTCTTGATGAAGAATCTTGGAAGCAATAGGTAAGTCTTCTAAAGTCATGATCACTCTATTACGTAGATGTTGGCCTATAATTGATGATGTTATGCAATTTGAAGTATGTATGATGTTTTTATGCGTATATGATAGGCTACGAATATGTTGAATTTGAGATCATGGTAAGGGTATGATAATGCAAGGTTGATGATGTTTCTCTTGTATGCCTTACACAATATGATGTGGAACTATGAGTCTCTAATATATATCCTAGTTCCTTAACTATGTTGCCACCATAAGAATACTAGCTAGTGGATCCACATAGAATGCTATGTTCATGTTTTGGTTCTCCTTTGTCCAGTAGACCACCTTCTTTCGGTGTGGGGTTTCATGACACCAGATTCCATGTTTATCTCACATGCTATAATGTCGGTTAAGGCGATTACACCCTCAAGTAAAATGAAAGACAAAAGTAAATGAACATTGAATAGGGTGACTTGAGGAGTCCACTTAGTATAGGTGGGGGTATATGACTTTACCTAGACATTGCACAAGTTGACTCTAAGGGAAATCCTAGGAGATTGTCCTTGTGTTATATGATAATATGAAATGTATAATTCTTATGATATATGATGTCGTTCTTACATGATATTGGTTATGTTGATGAACATGTTATTGGTCTATATAGCTATATGTGGTGATGATTACGTATGATATAAGTTGTATAAAGCAAAGCATTTCTTACGGTCTCCTATCTTGTTTACTTGATTATGTGGGGTTATGGGGCTTCTCATGATCATTGCACTTATAGGCTTGGGATGGGATCATTGGTAAGTATTTGTATGTTATATTGATATGAACTATTGAACACGAAATGTCAATATGGCTTTATGATAATATGTCTTTGTCTATGATTATGCTTGACGTTGTTGTGATCCTTATCTCGTATATTCTCTATTGTATGTGCATCAAATGCTTTGAAATGACTTAGCATGATTTCTAAAGAATGGTCCTTTTCATGCATGGCTTTAAATGTTTTATGTGCATATACCCATACTTAGTACATGTGGTGTACTAACCCATATACTTTATATAACTACAAATGTAGGGTCTGAATGTAGAAGATTATGAAGGTCGATTGAAGAAGCTTGGAACTCTTTCTCCAAGTGTTGGTAGGTCCTCATGTTCGGGGATGCTATCCTTTAATTATTCTATCCATGAAGTTTGTAGTAGTTTAAGAAAACACTCTTTTATTCTTTTTTTAGTTGGATTCTAATTTAGTAAGGCCTATATGGCATATTGATATTGTATTGGCTAAGTCCAAGACTCATATTCTTTAGTTGGTTTTCATGTGAGATAGTTTTTAGACTATCGCACGTATGTTGATCATGTTGCTAAAAGTGAACCCTAAGTAAGCGTCTATGTGAGAGGTCTATGTATACCTCAATATATGATAAGCGAGAATGTCTAAATATACTTCACATAGTATATGTAAAAGTTTTTAATTTTGTCACATTTTAACCTATGACATGACATGATGAATGCTAAGGGCTTGTCTGAGTCCTCTTCGAGGACGACGACGCCGGTTACTTTTGGGGGGTACTCTCTGGATGTGATAGAAAATGGAGATTTTGAAAGACTTAAGGGAGATCACACTTGCATATAGGCATATATATTTTGTATAAATTTTGGGACTTGTACATGATCTATGTTGCATATTTACATGGAATTTTAAGGACTAATTTGATCATGTCACCATGGGTTGTAATATAAGTATGACTATACGTTTTAATTTTTGGAAGGGTATGTAAACCCAGTCTTTTGATACACTAATTTACTATATGTCTTGAAAGTTTGTGTGAAACGTGAATTGTCTAATTTAGGTACTCAAAAGTTGGTAACATTTGTGTTATTTCATCCTTAAGTGTGTGGATAATATATTCATGAAAAGCTTGTTGGTCATTTGCTTAACAGATTTTTTAGATGGTTTATTGTCATAAGTTAAAATTATGTGTCATATCAATTTTGACATCAAATAAATGTTTAAATAGGCAAGATGCACATCTTAACTAATTTACTTGTTATGAATCTAATCCCTCAACTAGATTAAAATGTATATGCCTTTCATTTATTATATTTTAAATGTCGCAAGTATGAAATTCAATTTCTTGTTAAGTGGTTGTATCTCTCGGAAAGGATCGCTACATCAACACTAGGCATGGTAAGACTCCCAATACTAGGATTCTTCCTACTCAAAGCATCGATCACCACATTGTCCTTCCCCAGATGATATAAGATAGTCATATCATAGTACTTTAGCAACTCGAGTCATCTACATATCTCAAGACTCCAATGATCAATGAAGACCTCAGAATACAGCCCATACAAATAGTGACACCATAACTTGTGCACAAATACCAGGACCTATAACTTCAATTCATGTGTTAGGTAGTTCTTCTCAAGGGTCTTCAATTGCCTAGAAGCATAAGTGATTATCTATTCTATAGTAACCCAAATCAACCACTAAAGCATCACAATAGAGAGTAAAGTCCAGACCCTCCTCGAGTACAATCAACGCATGAGATGAAGCCAACAAAGTCTTGAGCATTTGAAAGATCTCCTCACACTCATCAGACCACTAAGAACTCACACTTTGTCGAGCCAGTCTACTCAATGAGGCTGCAATAGCAGAGAAACTCTGAATATATTTTATGTAATAGCTGGTCAACCGCATAAACTCTAATATCAGGTTGGGATAAGTAGGTTGTGTCCAGCCTCTTACTTCCTGGATCTTGGTCGGATCCACTCTACTACCCTCCTTGGACACATGTCCTAAGAATTCCATATAATTAAGTTAGAACACACACTTTGAGAACTTAATATACAACTTCTCCTCCATCAACCGCTGAAGTATAATGATCAAGCATCGAACATGGTCCTCCTCAGTCATGGAATACACCAATATATCATTAATGAAGACAATAACAGACGAATCCAAGTAAGGATAGAACACCTCATTCATCAACTCCGTGAACATTGAAAGGGAGTTAATCAATCTAAAGGACATCATTAGAACTCATAATAAACATATCGAGTATGAAAAGTTGTCTTAGGTATATCTAATGCTCTAATCTTCAACTAATGGTAACCGGACATCAAATGTATCTTAGAGAATAATATTTCTCCCTGAATTTGATCTAATAAGTAATTAATACATGGGAGAGGATACTTTTTCTTCACCATTGCCTTATTATAATGTCTGTAATTAATACACTTCCTCATAGTCCTGTCCTTCTTCACAAAAATATTGGGCCCCCCAAGGTGACACACAAGGACGAATAAGCTCTTTATGCAACAAACCCTGTAACTGATCCTTGAATTCCTTCAACTCAATTGGGGCCCTATGATATGGAGCATTATAAATAGGCTTAGTGTCTGGCTTAGTGTCACTAGAAAAATCAATATTCCTATCAAGAGGAACGCATGGAAGATCAAAAGGGACCACATCTGGAAACTCTTGCACAACAGGAACAATTTCTATGGGAGGTGACTAAACACTAGAGTTGACACTCAATTTGGCCTAACATTTATAAAATTCGTGACTTTTAAGTTTTATTTATTTAATATTTCAAAATACATTTTTTCATAATTTTAAGGAAAAAGGGACAAATATATCCCCGAGTTATCGCAAATGGTACCTAAATACTCTACGCTATACTTTTAGGACTCCCATGTCCTTACTGTCTAATTTTTGGAGAGTATATACCCTTATGATAGATGATGGGACACGTGGAATCATCTCAATGACTTGCCCAAAATCATTTAATTTTTACCTATATCCAACCAAGATAACTTAAACCCTCTGACCCAAATTATAACCGATTGACATCCTGACCCAAATGAAAGGGAGGAAAAGGCAAAGACAATTATTGCCTCTTTCATCTATTCCTCACTTCTTCTTTAATGACATCATTTCAAATTTCATCTTCTTCAATACAACAATTTATTACCATGTCAAATTTTGTATTCTCCTCATCCACTACTGGAACATTTGTTGTTGCTCTGCTAGGGCCGCGACAATGTTAGTGAGACTACCTTCTCTGGTGCTCTGCTCGGCGCTAATGGAGTTTGACAATGCAAATGAGTAATCTGGGATTTTAATGGGAACAAAATCGAAGATTTTAATTGATTGAGGCTTGGGAATGAAGAACTTGACCAAAAGTTCTTGAGAAATTGAAAAATTCAATATAACTAAAGAAGATAGAGAAGTGTTTTGATTATAATTTGGGGGTGATTTTTATTTTCTCAAATAAAGATGTATAACGATCTTGTTTAACTTAAAAGGACACCTCTGAAGACAACTGGATTATAATGTTTCACTACCAAAGGAAAATATAAAAAATTAATCTCCCTATTTGCAGTTTGTTGATATCAAAAATTACCAAGATACATAATAAAGAAATGATGCCCACTCATGTTGATCAGTATTGAGAATATCATGAATATTTGATTCAAGACCTGAAACCTTAGTCACCAAGACGTCGAATTTCTCCTCCAATTGGGAAGAAAGCAAGATTCGATCAGTCCATAGATCTCTGAATATTAATATGAAGTGGGCAATTATAGTTGAAGCTCAAGTTAAACCTAATGTAAACCATAGAAATTTTGTTAGCATCATCTTCTCCTTCTTCAATTTGGGGATAGCTATAATGTTATTTTGGAGGGTTTAAAATTATTTGGGTGAGTCTTCAAAATTATTGGGTCAAAATTAAACAATTTTGGGTAAGTCACTGAGATGATGACACATGGTTTGTTGTTTATCATAAGGGTATAGATACTCTAAGATTTTGACGGTAAGGATGTGAGCGTCCTAAAAGTACAATAGGTGCTATTTAGATACCATTTACGATAGTTCGAGAGTATATCTATCTTTTTTTCCTAATTTTAAATAAGTTTATCCTTATTTGTCAAATTTCAGGATTTTTTAACAGTTAAATTTAATTGTACTAAATTTTAATTGTGTTATTTTTTGTCACCATCGGTTGAATATGTTAAACTATTTCAATTAAATTATTATTTCGCTTAAATTACATTTTTATATGTCGTTAGTTACATTTGTTACATTTTCTAATATTCATTTTATCTGTTACATTTGTTAATATTCATTTTGATATTTTAAACAGACTAGAAATTCATTCAAATATGAAAAAAATTTCATACATAGATATTTTATAAGTGGGTAATTTTGGTTCACAGTTTTAAAATAATAATATTGTGATATATATGATTTTCAATTTTCTAAGTTATTTTTTTTATAATTAAGTTAGTGGTTAGTAAAATTTAGGAGTAACTTTCAGATTTTTAGTCTAGTACAAGTTTTCTTTTGTTGTTCTTATTTTTTGCGACAAGTCATTGGAGGTCCACCGGATGTCGGTGAGTCCACCGCCCCAAAACCCCCCTATTTTTATCTTTGTCGTTTCTTCTCCGGCAACAACAACCAAGGACTCTCAATTCTACTACTCAACCCTTTCCTTTTCTTCATTTATGGCGGTGAAACAAGCCACCAAAGCTTCACCATTCAATGCCGACTCCGGTGAATAAGCCACCAAACTCAAACCTGCCAAAAATCACAATTTTTTCCTGAAAACCAACAACCTAAACGAGCGTATCCCTTTTCCGACCAACCACCGGCCAAAATCCCAATTTTTCGAGCTCCACTAGTTCACTACCGACTAGCAATGCCATACGACCTCTATTTTTCCAGCAACCTTTACCAACAACAACACAACCAGAAACTCCAAACAACCCATTTGTTTTTCACTATTTTCGGCGAAGAATCAAACCACCATTACCTCAACCCGAATTAATCCAGATTCAAAGCCACTGCCAGTCCCATTCCTCTCCCCCCCCCCCCCCCCCCTTCTTTTCTTTTCTATTTTTTTGCAGGTTACCATCCCGTAAAGTCACAACCAGCCAGATTCCCCCGGTGATGCCATCAAAACAACGACATTTACGGGTAATTTTATCAAATTTTTAGATTGTTGTTTGTTACTTTAATTAGTGATTGTTTTTTTAAAAATTTATTCTATAGGGTTGATTTCCTTTTGATAAATTTTATTCTCTCTGTTTTAAAAAGAATGACCTTATTTTTTTTAGTCTATTTCAAAAAGAATGACTCATTTTCCTATTGGCAACACTTTAACTTTAACTTTTCACATGACATGTTTAAGACCACAAGATAAAGGACATTTCAGTATGTTTGACATAACTTTAATTTAGAATCAAAAGATCAAAAAGACTTCTTTCTTTTCATAAACTTCGTTCCAAATCAAAATAGGTCATTCGTTTTAAAACGGAGGGAGTACTTTTTTAATATAATAATTTATGGTGTTTGATATCTTTTACTCAATTTGATGTTGTTATATTGGAATGTTACTTATTTTCTTTGAAATTTTTATACTGTTGTTGGCTTATTATTTGTGTCATGTGCTTGATAAATTTGTTGTTTTTTTGTTATCTAATTGATAATTGATATTATATTTTTTGTATGTTAAAAGTTGGCCAATGAAAATAAATTCTATCGATTTTCGAGGCCTCTCTATTTTAAATGATGAAAGTTTTGTTCAAGTTTATATATTTTGTTTGTTCAAATTAGTCAATAGAGAAATTATCGTCGATTTTTAACGTCTCTAATGTTAATAAAACGAGTTTATATTTTTAAGTTATCATTTGATTCATTTATTTTTATTCATATTTATTTATTAATAACATTTTTATTAAGTGTCTTTATAGGTACTCGGAGTTGTTTTCTGTTTAAACAATTAGAATGAAGTTCGAATTATATTATTTATTAATTCTTTTGTATATATGAATTCAGTCGATTTCGAAGGATATCTAACACCTTTCTTTTGGAATAACTTGAACCTCTTACCTATAATCTATTGGTTTCGCAAATATTATTTTATTAATTAATTAATTGATTTCATTGTTTTTCCTAAAATTAGGTGGCAACTTCTTTAAACTCTTTTTTCTTAATTATTTTTAAAAACTAAATTAATTGATTATTTTTTAAGTCACCACGACGTTTCTCCTTATTTGAATAAACTATGGATGTAAGCAACTAGTATCACAAATGAAGGCTAGGTAGGACAAACAACCTCTATCTACCCATCTCTGAGCAAGGATGAAATAAATAACCCTGCTAGGGTAAGAACCCTTCCACTTAAGCCTCAGAATGTTAGGCAAGGGTAAGGTTACAGTCTTGGAATTACAGTCAAGAATAACATAATAACGAGATAGTCAATCCATACCCAAGATGACATCAATGTCTACCATAACCCAAAGTGATCAAGTCTACTCAAGTGTCAAACCCACCCAAAGGAACATGAAAGGATCGAAAGACTCGATCACCACTAAGGGCTCACCCACACATGTAGAAACATGAATATACACAAACATGTTATCACACATCATATCAAAAGCAGCTGCAAAATATGCAAAAGACACATATGAGAAATTAGCTCCAGGATCAAACAATAAAAATTCGTATTATGTATGTTTTGTATATACTAGTACATGTTCTTTTTAAATTTAATTGACGAACTTTGATTTGCCTTAAATTTGATTGATATATCGAAAACAACCTAGTGATGTACTCACCATAATGAAGATCCCTTTTTTTCCTTCTTGTAGTCTCAGATGTTCTACATGCAAATACGAGTCCATCATACTTATATTACAATGTAGAAGTTTTGTCAAAAGTCACTTTAACCCTAGACCCAACATCGAAACTGAAAATTTCTTTAACATTAGTTTACCCATATGATTGGGAACTCAAATATAAAATTTCACCTAAAAATGGATTTAAATTCTAAAGTAATTTTCTTGCTTCGCTTCATGAAGAATAATTTTAACTAAATTTTGAAATACTCCTCAATTCCAGTTCTTTTGTGACGCTTTGTTCTTTTCTGTTTGATTAGTCTAAAAATTACTTCTTAATTTAACTAGGGAATCTTAATGCCTTAGTTGGCTATCTTTCTCCTTGGTGGTGAGGCTTCAATTCTCTACCTTGTAATTCTCTCCCTTATTTCTCCTTTCCCTCTCCATGGTTAAATAAGTAACAATTTAACTTTATATTCAGATTTTGTCTTAATCAAATGAATTTACCAAAAAAAAATATGACTAATTCTAGACAACAAATTTCCATGGTTTCTTTTCTCTTATTTCATGTCCAATCAAACACATTCACATAAATTGAGACGGGAGTAATATTTAAAAATTAAAATCTGTATATCCAAAAATAATTTGAAAAGTACCACAAGTAAAAATTTCCTCACATCAACATGAAATATATAAAACAAATTAATTAAAATAATATGATTTGACTCTCGAAAAGCAAAATATTACGCCTAATATGGGACAATAGGTATATTTTATTGAAAACTAATATAAAATTACAAGTAGAGAAACACATCCTACATTTTTGCATGTGTTAGCTTAGTTGTGACATAGGTTTTACTTAAAATTTTGACTGTTGTTTTGGCTGGAGAATGATTGTAATCCTTGACGATGAAATATAGTATTGAAGGTTGAAATTCTTGTGTTGTACAAGTATCAAAGGGTTCTGTATCAAAGCTTTATCTCTATGTGAAAGTTGCATGAGATTGGAGTAGGTGGGAAGCAAAAGATAGATTCGAAAAGAAACTATTGCTTGATAGGAGTACCTTTCCTGTTTAATTTACTAGTTAGTTTCCTGACATTGGAAGAAAACATATATTCTCGGTTGGCTTGTAAAGCAAATATATGATTTTACTGTTTTATCACTTTTACATGTTCCAGGACCCCACTTTACCTCTTCTTATTCTCAAGTCTCAATGCTTGTAGCTACCTACCAGATCCTCAAGAGACTATGATGGATTCAACAAGCAGCATTATGAAATTCTACATTCTTGCCTTATCCACATATCAAGTGCTCGTAGCCTCAAGTCCCTTTGGTTTAAGTGGTAAGTATGCAAATACAAGAAAATTTTATATGTTATGGTATCGAGTTGAGAGAATATAGATGTATATTTAACTCAATCCCTCCCTATTTGTTTTATGCACGTACGTATCAGGGATCGGGTTCTGCTCAACTGCTCGTTAGGAGAAATATTATTCATGTTACACCTTGTATAACTAATCTATGCATAAACTAATACATAAATTGCCTCATAATAACAAACGTCAAGTTGCTAAATTCATGTTTTTGCCGGAAAATGCAGATAGAGCCAGGATTACTCCTAGTCTTGGACGTTACCAGCGTTTACGACTCCTGCAAGTTGAATCAACTAGTCCAGAAAGCTCTTTTCCATATGGAACTTATACTTCTCCTCCTCCTCTTCTTTCAGGAGTTGTACCACCAGTTAATCCTCAAATTAACTCTCCTCCATTGGGGATATCCTCTCCTCCTGCTCCTTTGAAGTCCGTGCCACCAAGTCCACAAAACTCATCTCCATATGGGACAATCACTCCTCCTCTTACTCCTGCTGCTATGCCAACACCTTTACTTCCCACTCTTCCACCACCATCTCCAACTGCACAAACCCCACAGCATAATGCACCTAAGCCACCAGCAGTTAATCAGCCACCACCGAACAGTAGTCATTCATCGACACCACCTCCTTCTAAGAAACCTGAAAATGCCATCTGGTGTGTGGCTAAGCCAACGGTACCAGCAGACTTGATTCAGCAGGCATTGGACTATGCTTGTGGTTCTGGTGCTGGTTGTGATGCCATACAACCCAATGGGGCGTGTTACCAGCCGACTACTCTGCTTTCTCATGCTTCTTATGCTTTCAATAGCTACTGGCAGAAAAAGAAGCAGGGTGGAGGAACTTGTGACTTTGGAGGCACTGCCATGCTAGTCACTGTTGATCCAAGTAAGACTCTCAAACTCCATTAAGAAATGGAAAGAATTTTTGTGTTAAGCATGTCTTATTGTTCATCATACATTCTTATTTGGCAGGTTATGATCAGTGTCGTTTCACGTACAACTGATCTTTGAAGACAACACTTGACAAGACGTAGATGATGTTTTTGCATATGTTATTTTCTATTTACTACAGATAAGACTCTAGTAGCCTTTTTGTTTCTTTGTGCTTCTTTAATGTAGAGGAACTCCATGGTGATGTACTGCTACTTCACAATTTATATGATACATAATTCAGTTAAACGAGAAGAATTTATCTGAATGAAGAAATTAAACCAGAAAGTCCTAATCCAAAATACAACAGATATACAACCTAATCCATTCTACCTTCAGTAAAGCAGGAGTTTAAAGTTTGTGCTAATGACAGATATAGTAAGAGACTGAAACAATGCACAATGCCCATGGAATTTTTTGAAGATGCTCCTAGTTATTATTATAGATAGATATAACAATCATACCGTCCAAACAACCTTAAATTGGGAAGGGTAATTAGTAATTACACTGATCAAGTAGAGGAAGCTGAATATCCTACCTATTTGTGACAGAACTGTGATGAGCATAACCACAAAATTGAAGTAAAATGGAAGTTAGAGAATGCCAATGCTTGACATAAAAAAGGATTCCCATGCATTTGCCTAAAGTGGAAACTTCCCCTTTGGATGCATGACAAGATAAAGGGTAACACAATGTCTACAAAATTTCAACGTTTATATACGTTAATGAACAGCTATTGTACCTGAACAGTAAGGTAATTACTGCTTTCTTCGACTATAGCACAGTGATTATTCAACATATCATTTATGGCATCTTCAGGATCTACAATCCTGCTTCAATATGACCATTTCCAGAGAAAGCTATTAAGCCAATCTTCCTTGTCATCTACCATATCTTTGAATTCTCCGATGCCGCAACTCATCCAATGATAGATCTTGAACCTCATCCGTTGAACTAAGAGACGACAGCACATCATCAGTACGACTTGTGCTGCACATCTCACAAACATTTAACCAGCCTGAATTATCAAATGTACATCCTTGGCATCGCCACATTTGAGATGTATCTCTTGTCCGTCTCCCACCAACGGTTCCTCTACCACCAATTATTTGCCTTCGGAATAAACAGTTCATAAACCTTAAAGGCCAGTTCAGTGCATGCCCAAAACCTCTGATGATTGTCCTCAGTGGATTCGCACCTGAATACGATGCTTTTAAACACAAAAACAGAAGGCCGGCAAGTATTGCACCAAGGTGGCCAAGAAATGAGACACCAGGTACGAACATTTGTATGAGAATCAGTTCTGCCCAGGCAGCATAACGAGTCGGTACCAACAGCCCATGAACATATGTATAATCATGTGATTGTGCATTGAGAATAATTTTCATGGCAAAAAGAACACCAGAAAATCCCACAGCATATTCCTGATAGTAGGGCCTCTCATAGTTAAAGAACAGCAGAAGTGACTTCTCAGGCAATAGTGTGATGCCCTGGGACATAGCAACTAAGGCCTGCAACTGTCGATGCAAATTCTGCACTTCCGATTGATGTCTCCAATTGAATCCCCTTCCACAGAAGTGAGCATATTGTAGAATAAGTGAGAACCATTCAAATGGTAGAGTGCTGACAGGAAGAATCGTTTCAGGTCCTTGTGCTGCACAAGCGAAATCAAAATATGTATTCATCAAATAATAACAGAATAATATGACACATGACCTTCCAAAAACTAAAACATGCAGCTCAGGAAAGCTGTTGGCCTTATGATCAGCTAGCACGACAGAAAAAAGTAATGTCTACAAAAAGAACAAATGGAGTTAGAAATGTGAACTGAAATGATACATCCAAAAGTAACCATCATATGAACTTCTTTCTGGACCAAAACTTCAGAAAGGTGCTACGATGAATACACTAAAGAATGGTGTACATCATGGAACAGCTGGGAAAAATATTAGTACAACTTTTGATCAACTTACTCTCATTCAAGTGAGGTCTTGTCAAAAATAAAATAATAAAGCAATGTATAGCCGAGAGTAGAAACATGTAAATCTTAAAACACACACCCAACCAGTTGTAAGGGGTAATTGACATTTTCTTCAGTAATATCAAGGGCCATTACTCTATACTCAGTTGTTCAAGAGATACCATAAATGTCCTGATGCAATGATATGACACCTCGGTTAGATAAAATAAGCCTAACATCTTATCCTTCCATGTCATTTCTACTCATGATGGAAAAAACACAATATTATTCTGAAAGCATCTTTGTCTGCATCGATCAAACAATGAAATAGAAGTTCTGACAGAGTTATAGTGAAAACAACTGATTTAAGAGGGAACGCCACATAAAAGTCAGTTCGATAACCACATAAAAACATGAGTGATAATGTTAGAGTAAGTTTAAAAAAGACTCCATCTATCATGAAAAAATAATGCAATATATACAAAGAAACACTCAAATACAACACATAGAATTCCAACTTCATCATTGTGATTTGACATCCAATTGCAGAAGACAACTATTTCTTAATTTGCACATAAGAGATGAGAGTTGATGCCTTTGAAAGGGAAGAATTGATTGTTAAGTTAAAATTCAAGGCTATGTAATTCTTTTAAGACCTTCCATTTCATGTTGTACATCTCCCTTTCTTGCTGCTGATTGTTGGATAGATGATATGGTGAAGTGTGCGTAACACATAACAATAAATTAGAAAACATTAACCAGAACACCAAAATTGTTGGCATAGCCACTTGATTTCTCATATTGGGGCTTTAAGAATCTTCAATTTGATAGCACCAGGGGACAGAATATTTAGGCCAAAACTGAAGACAGTCAAATACAATTTTCAAACTTGGACATCAACATCCTTTTAACTGATTAAAATGAACCTTCGACATAACTTTTTACATATGGCCTTCTTTTATATGGCCGACGCAAAACAACAAAATACTTTATATAATAGATGACAATACTATTACTAATTTACATAATGGCCTCTTCCAACACTTTTCTTTTTAAGGCATAAAACGAATTAAGAGTTGCATCCAAATGAAGTCAAAGGCTCATGTGAGGCACACTTCATCCCTGAAGCTCAGTGTAGGCACTTAGCCTCACTTAAGTTGTGAGGTACAAGGCATTAAGGCATGCACTTCATTGTCCACAAGTACTAAACAACAAATATGATTGGTAAAAGCATAAATCAATTGTTAAGGAAATCATTATGAATTAAAGTTACTTTTTTCTTGCATTTTACATATATATTTGTACTTCTTTCTTTGCCACGCTAATAAAAGCCCGGTACGTTAATCGCATTTATGCTTAAAGCCCCAATAGATCTGGAGAACTTTTTTTTAACAAAAACTGGCCGCATAGTAATTTTTTAGATATTTAGTAACATAGATGTTTTTGTTAAGATAATCAATTATTTAAGTCAATCCAAACAATGGCGAATTTATAGCCTACATAATGGGGCATGTAAGCCCATGGTCTCCCCATAAATCTAGTTATTTTCTAAAGTTGGTATAACTCCCTGAATATATCACTTTCAGATACAAATATAGGTAGATATATATATAGGCGAAATTTTGGTTTAGTTTGGAAATTTTGCACAGCACCTACTGCAGCCCGTTTCTATATAGCACCTTCAAGCAAGTACATGAAGTTGTTCATCCAATTTTTAGTTTAATTGGATCAATTTACATACCAGCATCACACCTAATCCATATAATATAGCGAAAAAAGGAAGAAATGAAAATGGGTTCATACCTTAAGAATGAGCTGGGATTAAACCATACTTGATTAATGGTAGGAAGTATAGAATGAAGAAAAGTGGGCCTTACGTATATAATTGTATTAGCAGCAACAAGTGCTGCTGTAACAGGGGCTTTTCTATCCAGCCTGTAATATTCGGTCACTGTATGCAGCCTAAAAGAGGTAGCATCCCACGTGAAACTGAACTCCATCTTCCCCTTCCTCTTTCCATTCTTGAATTTGTATTAACAACAAACTTCTCACTGTCACCAAAATTTGAAGGGATTCGAATTTCCCCAGAAACTTCTTCTCCCTTCCTGTAATTTCGATTGATGAGCCAATGCGTGCCCAGATCCGACCCGGCACATTCAGTCGGGTAGCAGTATTTGACAAAACAGAGTTGGAAACCAAAATAAGCCACAAAAATATAAAAGTTACCAAAATAAGCCATTATTTTAGTAAGTAACTAAAATAAGCTTAGTGGAAGAAAAATTTTCACTATATCCAATAATTTAAACGTTTTTCGTTAGTTTCATAACGTTTAATTTAATATATAACGAAACTTTTTCTTACACTTTCTAAAGTGGAGTTTTTTCTTCCACTTTATAAAGTGAAACTTTTTATTCCATATTATAAAGTGAAACTTTTTATTCCACTTTATAAAGTGGAATTTTTTATTATACTTTACAAGAAACATATTTTTCACGTCTTGAATAAGCTTTTTCAGTGTTGTCATATAAATTATATTGATTTGATATGTCATTAAAACGGAAAAAAATATTTCATTATGTATTTTTATTATTTTATTCTGAAAAATCTATTTAAGGACATTTATACATAGTCGATAGCACCTACAACATAAAGTCCTCTATATTTGTTCAATTCCATCTAAAAAAAATATCTTCACAAATACAATGCTAAATATCCAATAAATGTCCGATATCATAAATTTATTTCATCAATTTATAAATGAATGGGTATAAACAGTACGATTATAATTTGATTATAGCCGGAAAATACCCTACTTCATTTTTATCACATGGACTAGTAAATTTTGGAAAGTGAATTATATATAATGACGAATCGTTGACCGACTTTTTAAGCGTTCCAAATTACTATATAGATCAAATCAAGTCAACAATACTTGAAATCTATGTTAGGAAGGAGCCTAAGATTAGTCAACAACGTTCTCCTTTATTAGTCGATGTTCATCCCTAATTAGAAAATCATAATAGCATTGATGAATTTGCGATAACTCAATCTACTGATTTTCCTAAAATGACTCATTACAAAATACTCTTACCGACCGATATGATTTTGATTTAAACAAAACTATCAATGATAGTGATCGGTAATGCTCAATTATTATATTTCAATTATTGTTTGTTGATTTTGTCAATTATTTATTAATATATATTATTTATTATTCTTATTATTGTATATTTTGTAGCGGTTACCTCAGCAAGATAGGGATATTGCTCCAAGTTATGGACTAAATAATTATTTTGGTTAGTCCTCACACTTTGAAATGACGGAAAATGTTGGGATATCCTCAAATTTTCATGTCTCGCCTACTTTTGACGCAGATGATTATCGTTATGTCTAACACTTATTTTTTTAATGAATTTTTTATGCAACCATCTTCAAAGTGATTTTTTTTGGAAGCCATGAAAAGATGTCACGACCCAAATCCGGGCCGCGACTGGCACCCACACTTACCCTCGTATGTGAGCGGACCAACCAATCTAAACCTTAAGATTTCAATGTAATATCAACATAAAGTAATGCGGAAGACTTAACTCATTAATAAAATCAATAACTATTATTATCCCCAAAATCTGGAAGTCGTCACCACAAGAACATCTACGATCAAATGACTAAGCTAAGAGTATTCTAAAAGCTAAAAAAATACATAAGAAGCTAGTCTACGCCGGAAGTTCAAGGCATCAAGACTCGAAAAAAAAGATCCAGTCCAAGCTAGAAGCATTAGCTCACCCTGAATTTCCGATGTAGTAAGACTGGCTTGAATTACTGTTGAGTCGAAGGCGACGACACGTTTGCTGCACTCCACAAATAAACAAGAAGAAAACATAAAAGTAGGGGTCAGTACAAAACACGGGTACTGAGTAGATATCATCGGCCAACTCAAAATAGAAAACAGTATATATCAGATAATATCATAAAATCAACTAATATCCTTAGCATGCAGCATTTGCAATTATCATAACCCTTGGTTACAACACCAAGCTCATCAATGAGGACTCACGCCTCCTCATCATACTCATTTGGGAATTAGGTTCATTAGATTGAATATATTAACATCTTTCAAGATTCATTATCATTATTCCTCTCGTGTCGATACGTGACACTCCGCTCCTCATATACTATCCTGGTACCGGAACGTGGCACCCGATCCATATTCTATCCTGGTATCGGAACGTGGCACCCGATCCATATACTATCCTGGTGTCGGAACATGATACTCCGATCCTCATTCTATCCTGGTACCGGAACGTGGCACCCGATCCATATTCTATCCTGGTGTCGGAACGTGACACTCCGATCCTCATATACTATCCTGGTACCGGAACGTGGCACCCGATCCATATTCTATCCTGGTGTCGGAACGTGACACTCCGATCCTCATATACTATCCTGGTACCGGAACGTGGCACCCGATCCATATTCTATCCTGGTACCGGAACGTGGCACCCGATCCATATACTATCCTGGTGTCGGAACGTGACACTCCGATCCTCATTCTATACTGGCACCGGAACGTGGCACCCGATCCATATTCTATCCTGGTGTCGGAACGTGACACTCCGATCCTTATATACTATCCTGGTACCGGAACGTGGCACCCGATCCATATTCTATCCTGGTGTCGGAATGTGACACTCCGATCCTCATATACTATCCTGGTACCGGGACGTGTCACCCGATCCCCTAATCTCACTACTTTCGTTCATCAAGGCTTCTTTTATACCAAGGCATCATCATTAACAAAGTAGATTAGGGTTTGCAAGATTTGGGATTCAATAACTTCATCATGCTTATATAATCACAATTATATAATTACGTTAATGCAAGTATACAATTAAGCACATTGCAGGGTTTACAATTTTATCAATACATATCATTCGCTACTAAGAGTTTACTATGAAAGCATGAAAACCGTAACCTACCTCCACCGAAGTTTCGTGATCAAGCAAGCAATTTCCCAAGCTTTGTGTTTTTCCTCTCGTTCGATCCTCTCTCTCGTTCAACTTTCTCTCTCTTTCTCTTGTTCTTTCTATTTTCTTTATTCAAACCCTCTTTCTTTTACCCTAATTAGTATATAATTAAGAACGAAAGATGGCAATAATAACCCACTAATTAACTTAAGGTTAACTCTTTTAACCCCCAAGTAATTAGACTTATTCACATTAACCCACTAACTTTATAATTAAGGCAGGAATAGTCAAAAACGCCCCTTTAAAACTTAACCAGAAATCCGACTCCGACTGGGATTACGCAACCTGTGACGGCCCGTCGCGCCTGCGACGGTCCGTCATGCAGGTTCGTTAGAGACTCGATTTCCTTAAGGATTCTGTGACGGCCCGTCGTACCTACGACGGTTCGTCCTGCACTTCCGTCACGACGTTCAGAGAATCGTTCCTTGTACCAAATTCTCAAGAGTTGAAGTGTTTTGAAACGGCGGATCACGACGGTTCGTCGTGCCTGTGACGGTCCGTCCTGCAGGTCCGTCACAGAGTTCAGAGAGTCGATTCTCAGTACCCAATTTTCAGAATTTCTAAGTGTTTTAAAACGAGACCCTCGACGGTCCGTCGTGTCCATGACGGTCCGTCGTGGGCTCCGTCATCTCAGCCTGTTTTTCCAGAAATAAAATCTGCTGCTCAAAATGACTAAACAGGTCGTTATAATAGATACCAATTTACCCATCGTTCATCCCCGAACGATCACAAGAAGGAAAACAAGGGCGAAAAGGAGTACATGAATCTGTAAACAGATGTGGGTATCTTTCTCGCATATCTGTCTCCTTCTCCCAAGTGGCTTCTTCAACGGGTCGATTCTTCCATTGAACTTTGATGGATGCAATCTCCCTTGATCTCAACTTGCGAATTTCTCTATCTAGAATGGCAACAGGCTCCTCCTCATAAGTCAAATTTTCATCAAGCAAGACTGAATCCCAACGAATAATATAGTTTCCATCCCCATGGTATCTTTTCAACATCGACACATGGAATACCGGATGTACTCCGGACAGCCCTGGAGGCAAGGCTAATTCATAAGCCACCATCGATAATTATTTATTAAAATGTACTAATTCATGTTTTTTCCTTTTACTATTCAGTTACTTTTCTTTCTTCATTTATTTTTTCAGCCTATCTTTGAAGAGTGCGAGTCACCGAAAGTTTCTCAATTTTAATAAATTAATTATTTTTACCTTTCTAAGTATTGACTATTCGATTGTGACCACGACAGGTAGTACAGATCCTATAGTTGCTTCAAATGGAGCTACGCATTAATTTGCTAAGACGAATCTCATAGTTACTTTGTTCGTAACTTTATCATAATTTATTGTTTTTTGCAAAAAAAAAAAGTTAGAAGTCAATTCACTAATTGAAGGGAACATGAAATTTGGCCTTGTAATCTTTTATAACATATATTCTCACATCTTTATCTTCGATAATTTTTCATCTATTCATACATATTTTAATGTGTTGTTAATTTTGAGTAAAGCCTATAGTGATGTATTGAGGTGTTTTCATTGACAACTAAAAACTCTCTTATTCTTGAAAAAAAAGTCCAAATAGGTAACTGCATATATTTTATGTTGGATATTAATATTTTATATTTGATATAGTTCTTTATTAATAGTCATTTTGTAATATAAAACTGTTCTAGCTTCTTCTTGAATGTCATAACATGACTGGATTTGTGTGATATTTTGGGGTTATATAATGACATCCAATTCTCCATGTGACTCTATTTGTGAGACTTATTATTTAATACTTGCTCTACAATGAATAAGGGAAAATGTGTGACATTCATGTTAAATGAGTATTAATTGGAAGGTTTTGTTTTTTGTTATTGCTTTTCCTAATACTCAATTCTAAATTTTTATGTTAATGTGAATTGACGGAAAGGACCTTGGATATTTTGTAGTCTTTTCTATTAGTCATATCTAAATAAATGTTGTAGCTCCCTAATTTCCAGTTGCATGATAACAAAAAGAAGTTTAGTATATTGTTGTGTTCTCTCCTCTCACTGTATGCTTTACCTGCAAAAAGAATTATGGCTTCTTAATTTCGCTGTCTTTTATTTTTTGGGTCTTTTGAACGATATTAAGTTCTATTTTAATGGTAGCGCGCGCACACACACATACACACACACACATGTTAGCTACAACCGGTTTTGTGAACAGGAAATCAACACAATATTGTGTACAACTCTTAATAACAATTGGTGTATGATCTATTAATTTTAAAATTTGCACTGTGGTGTTTTTGCTTATTAAAATCAACTATTTTTTCGTGAGCATCTATTGTTATTTGTTGAAAATATTATATTTGTAAAAAGGAATTACTTAATCCCATGTAGGCCAATAGATCTATTGATAGTTTTAAATAAAGCATATTAATGGATCTTCAAATAAAAAAAGATCCCCGATCTGTGACAAAAGGCCATGATGACAATATCAAACATCGTGAAATAGATGACTGTTTGAAAATGACTTCAAGGGGGAAAATGTTGTTGGAAAGACGCCTAAAAAATCGACAATAAACAATTACTTACCTTCTTGCTAATACAAATTGTGTCAATCACAGTGGAATACCCACTTGAATACACACCGATCTTGCTATTCTGGTGTCTTCTTATGAATCAGTATCAGGTTAGGATATCAAGACATCTTTATGGTTATGAGAATGTCTCATTAAATGTACTTGACAAGGACAAAAATATCATTCCTCCTTTTCATGCTCTTTAAAAAGATAGGGTTTCTCTAAGTCTATATATGTGCCAGTATTTGTTATTGTTGCATACATGAACTGTATTTTCATAATTTATCCTACTTTCTCTAAATTTAGCGTAAGCCAACTTTTATGTTCTGAGGTACTGATAATAAGGAGTTAAGAATTAGTTTTTCATTGATATTTTTACGTCTTCAAGTTAAATAAGTTGGTATTTCTTTTTTTTTTTTTAAATTAGAGGTTGGGGATGGAAAATACATATGATATTACGATGCAGGATTCCCCCTCACCAACAAGATGATAGTCAATCAATTGAACTACTAAAAATCTTCAAATAAGTTGATACTTGCATATTATTCTCTTTTTTTGCTATGCAAATATCTGTGTTCTTTCTAATTTAGAAATACTTGTTATCTATGATAGATTTGTTGATCTTATAAGGCTAGACAACATGAACCAAATAAAAAGATAATATATGGGACATTAAGATTGGAGTTGAGTCCATAATGAATATTTTGATTGAAGGATAATGTTGATTGCTACAGATCTTTGTTAGAATAGAGAACAAATGTTATAGCACATTCGTTGATATGTAGTTTATATATTTGTATGCTTGATTCATGGAATGTTCTTATGTGCTTATTATATTAAAAAAACCTTTATTGCATAAAAACTAATAATGATTGGTACTTCAATATTAATTAGTGTTAGGTTCTATCATAACGTAAGATTGAAATATGATCAATATTATTTGATGGCATATGTTGTGTGTGAATAAGAAATAGTGGAATAGATTCATCAGCTTATCATAAATATCAAAGTATGACTAGGAAAAAAGAACATTTCATCTTGTTTCTTATAAACAAAATGTTGGAGGTGCATAGTTAAGATGAGTGGATTTTTTCCTGTCCTACTTAGATCAATATGTATTAATAGGGAAACTAAATGCACGTAAAATTAACAAGTTATTTTAGAAGACCTATAATCTTTTTAAATTATCTACCTTATTATCAGTATCACTCTTTTAAGTCTCCATCATGCAACTAAAACAATAAATATTACAATATTTAGCTAAACTACAGTTAAAGAATCAATCTTTCTATTAATTGACCGTGAAGAAAGACTCAATTGATATTTTCTAGGATTCCTTATCATACCAAACATTGAGATTTTAATATTGATAGATTAGTGGGTCTTTTTTTGAAAGTTTTCTTAAAGATTTGGTTACTACCTGCTTCTACGGAAGAGTTTACTTTGTATTGCCTGGAGATCACATTACACTTTGCAATAAAACAATTAAAGATTCAATCTTTCTGTTAATTGAACTAATTCTTAAACTCTCCCAATTCAAAACTTAGATAAAATTATAAATAACAATAACAGTATAGCTAAAGATTCGTTTTTTATGTTCATTGAAATGATTCTTGAACTCAACTCAGACAACTTAAAACTTAGGTGAACATTACAATGTACAACAAAACTACAACTAAGGATTAATAATATAACAAAATGGAACAAGGATTAACCTTTGTAAGTATCTTTCAAGTTTGTTCCTTCTTAAATTTACGTTTCTCTCTGATTTAAGTGCTTAAATTTTGTTGTTTCATCATTTTTAGCATGATTTTACTTGTATCTTGGATTTGAACTAAAGAAAATATTTTAATATCTAATTTACGTGATATACACACATTGAGTTTCTGTCCTAAGAATATATTGTCTACATTTGTGTTTCTTTGTCTTTTGACTATTTAGCCATTTCACTTTCAACAAATTTGTATACATGACTATATCACATACTTTTAATTGTCTTTAAAGTACTCGTTGCTCTTTATTAAATTAGTGTTGAATTTCTTTTTCCTGATTAGTCAGTTATGCTTCTTCTTACAGTTATTGAAGATTAACATCCAACTCAAATGAAGTAACAAGACAATGCAAGCAACATCATCTTGATGCAGAACCATTTTTCCAAAACAAGCTGCATTTATCACACAAGAACCTCTAAGACTTTCTAAAAAAGGTTCTCATTATTATTAATTTAATATTAACCACGACTTAAGCTCATGCTTTAAAAATTTTCCAATACCATCTTATGACTTGTGTTTTATTTACAGATCTACTATATCACATAAATATTAACTACATTAGATATCAAATTATAAGTTCTTACTTATGCTCTATTCATGCTCTAGACATATGTCACATGATAATAAAGTATAACATTGTATCACTTTTTACATGCTTTTTAGATTTTAATTTTGATACATCTCACTTGAACTGGTCGTTCTGACTCTCAGTACTCGGAGGATTTAGTATAACTATCATATGGTTAAAAAGATTTTCTCACTTTATAATGATAATTTCTATTTACAATAAATTGGTTTATTCTTTGAGTCGACAATTGAACATCCACTTATAAGACCACACTTGCTTAGTTATTTTATTTGTTTAACTTTCTCAATAAAAGATGGAAAACAAAGATCTCCTAGCATGAATTTGATTTTAATTTAAATGGGTTTGAGCCGTAAAAACAATCTCATACAAAAACACAGGATTCAGTGAGTTGAGTTACACTTTCACTACATTATTATTATTATTATCTCTCTACGATTTTTGCTTTTTCTTTGCTATTTATGAATGACATTTTAAAAGTTAAATTCACGGGGAAATGATGGATTTATAATGGGTGCAAGCCATAACGCTGATGGTCGCGAGTATCATTTGGGTACAAACCTTCTACATTGTTGATCTCTTCCCTTCTAGGTTCAATGTCAAAATGGTTGTCGTTTTCTTTGCTCTACTAACATGAAAAAATATTCTAGGTTGAAATCTTTGTTTTCTAGGATTTTTTAGTTTTTGCTTGTGGAATTTGCTCTATTTTGCTAATAAATAAAATAAAAATTTCAATTTGGAAAAATGTGATAGAGTTCAATTGTTCTGTGTGATCTTGTAGATTTTCGAGAGAATTTTCTTTATTTAAGTTTGTCTAACTATGGGAGTTCTCTTCTTAACTCAAGGTTTTTCATGTTTGAAGTGTCATTTATTGTGGGTGCTGATTTTCTGCAAACTAAAGTGTAATTATTAAGTTTCACACAAATATGACATGATTTAACTACTCTGATATAGTTGTACAGATAATGTAAAACATAAGTTTTTTTCTATCATTAGCAGCTTCTTAGGAATATAGTAGTTATTTTTTGAAATGCCAACTCAAGTAATATTTGTTGCAGAAGTGAATTTAACAGGATGTAGTGACATGAACGACTATCATCGAAACAAAGAGATAGATATCATCTAAACAAAGAGATAGATACACAAAAAGAAAGATGTGGAGGAAGATACGAGGGAATGCACCCCTTCTCAAAAGTGAGTCATAGTTACCAATGTTCAAAAATCACATTTCTTGCTCAATCTATCAGTTTCTGAAGCTCCAATAGTCTAACTCTTTCACTATAACTTTATTTTTTAGCTGCTGGATCCACTTATTCATGCACATTTTCTTTGTGTTCTATCGTTACTCCTTTACATTCATTTCTTTCATCTATAAGTACTACGTCGACTAATATTGTTGGGCCCGTATTGACACATGCACTATCTATCTAGTATTTCTAATATATACAAGAGTGTTAAAGTTTGTATTACATCACAACTCTTTCTATAATGACTATATTTAATTTTGGACAAAAAGATCATATAAAGCAATAATGTTATCCTTGAATAAGATGGAGGATCAAATTTTAAAAAGTAAATCATAATTACAAGTTATGAGAAGAGTACGTGGGCAAATAAGAGAGCAATCATCAATCATATCAATATTAATGAATGTACTTCTATTAACTAATGGTAAGCCTACATGCATAATGATTTCCAATGTACTAATAATTACTTTCACTTTTAGTTTCTACCTTATATCTTCTCCCTCTCACTACTCTAATTTTAAAGTCATTTATTTATTGATCTTCATTCAAATATGGAAAGTGATCAGTCAAACTATGAAGTGACTTCTTTTCTCTTTCCAAACAATTGTCCTCTCTTGATTATTTCAGGTGATTTATTTAATAATAAGTTTATAATTTCTCACGAAAAAATGAACTTAAAAAATTGGTTAAATAGTTGTTCATTTTATTTAACTACAAAAAACATGAGTATAAACAAATTTAAAAAGACAAAAACAACAATCCTAAAGAGACTATCCTATTCTCCAGGAAGAATCTATCCATTTTATTATATTTATTATTGGGCAAATCACATAAATATGCTGTAACAACCTGTTTAGTCGTTTTGAGCAGTAGAGTATTTCTGGTAATAACTGTCTGAGTCAACGGATCCCACGACGGACCGTCATGGGCACGACGGACCGTGGAGGGTGTCTTGTTCCAAAATACTTAGAATTCTGAAATTTGGGGACTGAGATCGACTCTCTGAACTTTGCGACGAAATGGCAGGACGGACCGTCGTTGGCACAAAGGACCGTCACAGACTCTTCAAGAAATTTAGTCTCTGAACTTGGTGACGGAAGCAGCAGGACGGAACGTCGCAGGCACGATGGGCCGTCACAGGCTGCGTAACCCTGAATGGGTCGGATTTCTGTTAAATGTTTTAAGGGGCGTTTTAGACTATTCCTGCGTATAATTATAAAGTTAGTGGTTTTATGTTAATAATTTAATTACTTGGGGGTTAAAGGAGATAACCTTGAATTAATTAGTGGGTTACTTTTGTCATCTTTTATACTTAATTATATGCTAATTAGGGTAAAAGAAAAAGGGTTTGAATAAGAAAAATAGAAAGAACAGAGAGAGGAGAGGGAGAAACGAACGAATGAGAGAGAGAAGAAGAACGCAACTTTGGGAAAGTAGATTGCTTGATCACAATTCTTCGGTGGAGGTAGGTTATGGTTTATGCTATTTCATAGTAAACTCTTAATAGCGAATGATATGTATTGGGTAGTATTGTAAACCCTTCTATATGCGTAATTGTGTGCTTGTATGATGTGAGTATATAATTGTGATAAAATAAGCATGATGAGGCTATTGAATCCTAAACCTTGAAACCTTTTTGTTAATGATGATGCCTTGGTATAAAAGAAGGCTTGATGAACTAAAAGAATGAGGTTAGTGGATCGGGTGTCATGTTCCGACACCAGGATAGTAATAGAGGATTGGGTGTCACGTTCCGGCACCAGGATAGTATTAATGGATCGGGTGTCACGTTACGACACCAGGATAGTATGATGAGGATCGGAGTGTCACGTTCCGGCACCACGATAGTATTAATGGATCGGGTGTCACGTTCCGACACCAGGATAGTATGATGAGGATTGGAGTGTCACGTTCCGACACCAGGATAGTATTAATGGATCGGGTGTCACGTTCCGACACCAGGATAGTATGATGAGGATCGGAGTGTCACGTTCCGACACCAAGATAGTAATAGAGGATCGGGTGTCACGTTCCGACACCAGGATAGTATGATGAGGATTGGAGTGTCACGTTCCGACACCAGGATAGTAAAGAGAATGAATCTTGAAATATGTTAATATACTCAATTTAATGAACCTATTTCCCAAATGAGTATGGTATGGAGGCTTGAGTCCTCATGGGTGTACTTGACGTTATTTATCAATGATTCTTGTACTTTTTGTTGCTACCTGTTGAGTATTGTAGTTGATTTTATGACATTATCTGATATATATTGCTTTCTATTTTTAGTTGGCCGATGATACCTACTCAGTACTTGTGTTTTGTACTGACCCCTACTTGTATGTTTTCCTTTGTTAATTGTGGAGTGCAGCAAGCGTGCCATCGTCTTCAACTCAACCGCAACTCTAGCCAGTCTTCATCACACCAGATTTCAGGGTGAGCTAATGCTTCTAGCTTGGACTGGATCTTCTTCTTCATGTCTTGATGCCTTGAAGTTCTGGCATGGACTAGCTGTTTAGTTATTTTAGCTTCTTAGATACTCTTAGATTTAGTAATTTGAGGATGGATGTTCTTGTGGTGATGACTTCCAGATTTTGGGGATAGTAATTGAACAATTTTAGAAGTTATTAGTTGATTTTGTTAATGAGTTTTAAGTCTTCTATATTCTGTTTATTATGGTTGAAATGTTGGTTTTGTATTGGTTGGTTCGCTCACATAGGAGGGTAAGTGTGGGTGCCACTCACGACACGTTTTGGGTCGTGACAAACTTGGTATCAGAGCATTAGGTTCGTTGGTCTCATCACACAAGAACGAGTCTAGTAGAGTCTTAAGGAACGGTAGGGGGACGCCTTTACTTTTCTTTGAGAGGCTATAAGGCTTTAGGAAAATTCCATTTTTTCTTTCTTTCGTGCTATTACTTGGATCCAATTGGTATCTAGGTGATACAAATTGGTATCTGACAATCTTCACTCTATTTCGCAGATGGTTAGAACTAGAGCAACAACTGCGCCAACACTAACACCGGCAAGACAAGATGCGTCTGAGCCAGCCGCTGGGGCTGTAGCTCGAAGAGGAGTAGTGGCAAGAGGCCGTGGAAGAGGTCGCGGGAGGACGTCCTCTAGAGGAAGAGGACAAGCACCTAGCCCATCTGGTACTAGGGCGGTGACTCCTCCACCGACTGAGGAAGTGGTAAGAGAGGGTGAGGACGGGGAGAATGAGCAAGTGCAGAATGAGGAATTACCACCCCAACCTACCCCAGAGATGATCAGTCAGGTTCTTGCTTATCTTAGCGGGTTATCTGATCAAGGCCAGACACCTCCAGTATTTTCAACACCAGCACCTCAGGTTCCGGAGGTACAACATGCAGCTACTGTGGCTCCCCACATGGATGCCTCATTGGAAATAGGCACGTTTCCTCGTTTGACTACAGGGCCTATAATGACAAGTGATCAACATGATCTTTTCAGTAAGTTCTTGAAATTGAAACCTCTAGTCTTCAAGGGTGCTGAATCTGAGGATGCCTACGATTTTCTGGTTGACTGTCATGAGTTACTACATAAAATGGGCATAGTGGAATGATTTGGCGTTGAGTTTGTAACCTATCAGTTTCAAGGAAATGCCAAAATGTGGTGGAGGTCACATGTTGAGTGTCAACCCGCACAGACACCACCTATGACTTGGACGTCATTCTCTAGCTTATTTATGGAGAAGTATATCCCCCGGACTTTGAGGGATAGGAGGAGAGATGAGTTCTTGAGCCTAGAGCAAGGTAGGATGTCGGTTACTGCGTGTGAGGCTAAGTTTCGTGAATTATCCACGTATGCCACCCAACTTTGTTTCAGTCCACAAGAGCGAATTCACCATTTTGTAAAGGGGTTGAGGTCAGAGTTGCGGATTTCAGCCTTACAGGTAGGGGCTACAGCAAAATCCTTTCAGGAAGTGATAGACTTCGTGATAGAGGTGGAGGGAGTGAAGCCAGATGACTTCACCATGGCATCGACATCAAAAAGGTTTCGTAAGGGAGGTGAGTTTAATGGTTCTTACTCCAGAGTACAGGGTTCAGGAGGTTACCCAGTCCGACCTATTCAGTCCTCACTACAGGCTGTAGTTGGGGGTCCACCGCCGACCGGTCAACATTTCTCTGAGTTTGGAGGTTATCCCCAGACTTCGTAATTCTCACAGAGACCTATTCTTGAATCCAGAGAGTGTTATGGATGTGGAGATATTGGACACATTAAGAGATACTGTCCAAAACAGAGTTACAGACCCCCAATAGTCAGAGGTAGAGGTGGTCATGGAAGAGGCCGCTATTCTGGAGGACGTGGTGGTCAAGGTAATGTTGTTCACCAAACCAACCAGGGTAGCGGGCAAACTGGAACTACTGCAGCGCAACATGATAGGGGAAACGGGCAGGCAGGTGATAGGGCCCATTGTTATGCTTTCCCTAGGAGGTCTGAAGTGGAGACATCTGATGCTGTTATCACAGGTAATCTTTTGGTTTGTGATTGCATGGCTTCTGTATTATTTGATCCTGGCTCCACATTTTCATATGTATCTTCCTCATTTGCTACTGGTCTTAATTTACATTGTGAATTGCTTGACATGTCTATTCGTGTTTCTACTCCGGTGGGTGAGTCTGTGATGGTTGAAAAGGTATATATGTCTGGTCTGGTGACTTTTGTGGGAAGCAAAACTTATGTAGACTTGGTAATCCTAGAAATGGTTGACTTCGATGTAATTCTGGGTATGACTTGGCTCTCTCCAAACTTTGCAATCGTAGATTGTAATGCAAAAAACTGTAACGTTGGCCAAGCCTGGGACAGATCCGTTAGTGTGGGAGGGTGACTACACTTCCACTCCGGTTCGTATCATCTCCTTTCTTCGTGCTAAGAGAATGGTTAGTAAAGGGTGTTTAGCTTTCTTGGCCCACCTCAGGGATGATACTACCCAAGTACCTTCAATTGAGTCAGTTTCGATAGTCCGTGAGTTTTTAGATGTGTTTCCCGTAGACCTTCCTGGTATGCCACCGGATAGAGATATTGACTTCTGCATTGATCTTGAACCGGGTACTCGCCCCATTTCCATACCCCCTTATAGAATGGCTCCCGTTGAGTTAAGAGAGTAAAGGCCCAACTTCAAGAGTTGTTAAGCAAAGGCTTTATTATACCAAGTGCATCCCCTTGGGGTGCTCCCGTTTTGTTTGTGAAGAAGAAGGATGGAAGATTTCGGATGTGCATAGACTACAGGCAACTGAATAAGGTAACGGTTAAGAATAAGTACCCTCTTCCTCGCATCGATGATTTGATCGATCAGTTACAAGGTGCTTGTACCTTCTCAAAAATCAATTTAAGATCTGGTTATCATCAATTGAAAATACGGGCAACGGATGTGCCCAAGACTGCTTTTCGGACAACGTATGGGCATTATGAGTTCTTAGTAATGTCTTTTGGGCTTACGAATGCCCCTGCTGCTTTCATGAGTCAGATGAACGGGATCTTTAAGCCATATCTGGATCTCTTTGTCATTGTATTCATTGATGATATACTGGTATACTCAAAGAGCAGGAAAGAACATGAGGAGCACTTGAGAATCGTATTGGAAATGTTGAGGGAGAAAAAGCTTTATGCCAAATTCTCCAAGTGTGAGTTTTGGCTAGATTCAGTGTCCTTCTTGGGGAATGTGGTTTCTAAGGATGGAGTGATGGTGGATCCTTCTAAGATCGAAGCGGTGAAGAGTTGGGTAAGACCTACTAATGTCACAGAGGTAAGGAGCTTCGTTGGTTTAGCTAGCTACTACCGTCGATTTGTCAAGGGATTTTCCTCTGTTGCTTCCCAATTGACAAATTTGACTAAGCATAGTGTTCCATTTGTATGGTCGGACGAGTGTGAAGAAAGCTTTCAGAAGCTCAAAACTTTGTTGACTACTGCACCAATTCTTACCTTGCCAGTGGAAGGTAAGAACTTCATTGTTTATTGTGATGCATCTTATTCCGGTTTGGGTGCAGTGCTAATGTAAGAGAAGAATGTAATTGCTTATGCTTCGAGGCAATTAAAGGTGCATGAACATAATTATCCGACCCATGATTTGGAGTTGGCTGCGGTAGTGTTTGCATCAAAGTAATGGAGGCATTATCTATATGGGGTTAAGTGTGAAGTCTATACGGATCATCGTAGCTTACAGTATGTCCTTACTCAGAAAGATTTGAATTTAAGATAGAGGAGGTGGATGGAACTACTGAAAGACTATGACATCACTATCTTGTATCATCCGGGAAAAGCTAACGTTGTGGCAAATGCCTTAAGTAGAAAAGCAGGGAGCATGGGAAGCCTAGCTCACTTACAGGTTTCCAGACGCCCATTGGCTAGAGAAGTTCAGACTCTGGCTAATAACTTTATGAGACTAGAAGTAAATGAGAAGGGAGGATTTTTGGCTTGTGTGGAGGCAAGATCTTCCTTTCTTGACAAGATTAAAGGAAAGCAGTTTACTGATGAGAAACTGATCCGGATTCGAGATAAGGTGTTGCGAGGAGAGGCTGAAGAAGCAAAAATCGACGAGGAAGGTGTTTTGAGAATTAAGGGAAGGGTATGTGTACCCCGCGTCGATGATTTCATTCACACTATTCTTACAGAGGCTCATAGTTCAAGGTATTCTATACATCCTGGTGCAACCAAGATGTATCGCGACCTAAAGCAACATTTCTGGTGGAGTTGGATGAAGCGCGACATTGTTGATTTTGTTGCTCAATGCCCGAATTGCCAGCAGGTAAAGTATGAACACCAGAGGCCTGGAGGGACACTTCAGAGAATTCCCATTCCTGAATGGAAGTGGGAGATAATTGCAATGGACTTCGTGGTTGGTCTTCCCAAGACAATGGGTAAGTATGACTCCATTGGGTAATTGTTGATAGGTTAACTAAGTCTGCTCACTTCATTCCGGTCAAGGTGACTTACAATGCAGAGAAGTTAGCCAAACTTTACATCTCGGAAGTTGTTCGGTTGCATGGGGTTCCACTCTCCATCATATCAGATAGAGGTACGCAGTTTACTTCTAAGTTTTGGAAAACATTGCATGCGGAATTGGGTACTAGGTTGGACCTTAGTACTGCGTTCCATCCTCAGACCGATGGTCAGTCTGAGCGAACGATTCAAGTGTTGGAATATATGTTTCGTGCATGTGTGATAGAATTTGGTTGTCATTGGGATAACTTCCTACCCTTAGCAGAGTTCTCATACAACAATAGCTATCACTCAAGTATTGATATGGCTCCATTTGAGGCACTGTATGGTAGAAGATGTAGGTCTCCCATTGGGTGGTTTGATGCATTTGAGGTTAGACCTTGGGGTACTGACCTTCTGAGGGAATCTTTAGATAAAGTGAAATGTATTCAAGAAAAACTTTTAGCGGTTCAAAGTAGGCAGAAAGAATATGCAGATCGGAAGGTTAAAGACTTGGAGTTTATGGAAGGTGAGCAAGTTTTGCTGAAGGTTTCGCCTATGAACGGGGTGATGCGGTTTGGTAAGCGAGGTAAGCTTTGTCCAAGGTATATTGGTCCATTTGAAGTTCTGAAGCGCGTGGGGGAGGTAGCTTATGAATTGGCCTTGCCCCCAGGACTGTCAGGAGTGCATCCGGTATTTCATGTGTCTATGTTGAAAAGATACCATGGGGATGGAAACTACATTATTCTTTGGGATTCAGTTCTGCTTGATGAGAATTTGTCTTATGAGGAGGAGCCTGTTGCTATTTTAGATAGAGAGGTCTGCAAGCTGAGGTCAAGAGAGATTGCATCCATCAAGGTTCAATGGAAGAATCAGCCGGTTGAAGAATCCACTTGGGAGAAGGAGGCTGATATGCAAGAAAGATACCCACACCTGTTTACAGATTCAGGTACTCCTTTTCGCCCTTGTTTTTCTTCTTGTGATCGTTCGAGGACGAACGATGGGTAAATTGATATCTATTG
Organism: Solanum lycopersicum; assembly: GCF_036512215.1. Classification (NCBI taxonomy): domain Eukaryota; kingdom Viridiplantae; phylum Streptophyta; class Magnoliopsida; order Solanales; family Solanaceae; genus Solanum; species Solanum lycopersicum. The sequence goes on along the minus strand of NC_090804.1, from coordinate 16,963,482 downwards.
TAACGACCTGTTTAGTCGTTTTGAGCAGTAGAGTATTTTTGGTAATAACTGTCTGAGTCAACGGATCCCACGACAGACCGTCATGGGCACGACGGACCGTGGAGGGTGTCTCATTCCAAAATACTTAGAATTCTGAAATTTGGGGACTGAGATCGACTCTCTGAACTTCGCGATGAAATGGCAGGACGGACTGTCGTTTGAACGAAGGACCGTCACAGACTCTTCAAGAAATTTAGTCTCTGAACTTGGTGACGGAAGCAACAGGACGGACCGTCGCAGGCACGACGGGCCGTCACAGGCTGCGTAACCCTGACTGGGTCGGATTTCTGTTAAATGTTTTAAGGGGCGTTTTGGACTATTCCTGCGTATAATTATAAAGTTAGTGGTTTTATGTTAATAATTTCATTATATGGGGGTTAAAGGAGATAACCTTGAATTAATTAGTGGGTTACTTTTGTCATCTTTTATACTTAATTATATGCTAATTAGGGTAAAAGAAAAAGGGTTTGAATAAGAAAAATAGAAAGAACAGAGAGAGGAGAGGGAGAAACGAACGAACGAGAGAGAGAAGAAGAACACAGCTTTGGGAAAGTAGATTGGTTGATCACAATTCTTCGGTGGAGGTAGGTTATGGTTTATGCTATTTCATAGTAAACTCTTAATAGCGAATGATATGTATTGGGTAGTATTGTAAACCCTTCTATATGCTTAATTGTGTGCTTGTATGATATGAGTATATAATTGTGATAAAATAAGTATGATGAGGCTATTGAATCCTAAAACTTGAAACCTTTTTGTTAATGATGATGCCTTGGTATAAAAGAAGGCTTGATGAACTAATAGAATGAGGTTAGTGGATCGGGTGTCACGTTCCGACACCAGGATAGTAATAGAGGATCGGGTGTCACGTTCCGACACCAGGATAGTATTAATGGATCGGGTGTCACGTTATGACACCAGGATAGTATGATGAGGATCGGAGTGTCACGTTCCGGCACCAAGATAGTATTAATGGATCGGGTGTCACGTTCCGACATCAGGATAGTATGATGAGGATCGGAGTGTCACGTTCCGACACCAGGATTTAATGGATCGGGTGTCACTTTCCGACACCGGGATAGTATGATGAGGATCGGAGTGTCACGTTCCGACACCAGGATAGTATGATGAGGATCGGAGTGTCACGTTCCGACACCAGGATAGTAATAGAGGATCGGGTGTCACGTTCCGACACCAGGATAGTATGATGAGGATCGGAGTGTCACGTTCCGACACCAGGATAGTAAAGAGAATGAATCTTGAAATATGTTAATATACTCAATTTAATGAACCTATTTCCCAAATGAGTATGGTATGGAGGCTTGAGTCCTCATGGGTGTACTTGACGTTATTTATCAATGATTCTTGTACTTGTTGTTGCTACCTGTTGAGTATTGTAGTTGATTTTATGACATTATCTGATATATGTTGCTTTCTATTTTTAGTTGGCCGATGATACCTACTCAGTACTTGTGTTTTGTACTGACCCCTACTTGTATGTTTTCCTTTATTAATTGTGGAGTGCAGCAAACGTGCCATCGTCTTCAACTCAACCGCAACTCTAGCCAGTCTTCATCACACCAGATTTCAGGGTGAGCTAATGCTTCTAGCTTGGACTGGATCTTCTTCTTCATGTCTTGATGCCTTGAAGTTCTGGCATGGACTAGCTGTTTAGTTATTTTAGCTTCTTAGATACTCTTAGATTTAGTAATTTGAGGATGGATGTTCTTGTGGTGATGACTTCCAGATTTTGGGGATAGTAATTGAACAATTTTAGAAGTTATTAGTTGATTTTGTTAATGAGTTTTAAGTCTTCCGCATTATATTCTGTTTATTATGGTTGAAATGTTGGGGTTTGTATTGGTTGGTTCGCTCACATAGGAGGGTAAGTGTGGGTGCCACTCACGGCACGTTTTGGGTCGTGACATATGCTATATTATAAAAAATAGTTATCATCTATGTCACTATATTTTTCTAACTAAATATAACATTTTCTTTGAATAAAAAAAATTGTACAGTTATCGCCTTTTTCTTGACCATTTTTCCTCTTCTTCTTTTCACTCTTTTGCTTCTTGTATCTTTCTTTCTTTTCTCTTCTGCTTTTTCGTCTTTCTCTTTTCTTTTTTTTGCTATTCTTCTACTTCTTCGTCTCTTTCTCTAGCTTTATTTATGTTCCTCCTCTTTTTTTGAATTCTTCTTTTTATTTGAGTTTTTCATCTAAATAACCATCGTCAGATCAATTTATGCCCATATGTCACTATTTTTATTCAAAAATAAGATGAAAGGAGGAATAGAAAGACCAAAAACTTGTACAAAATTACATTTTTAACTAGAAATTTCAAATCATTAAAATTACAGAAGCAAGATCTCATCATTGATGGTCATTATAAAGTTTCAAAGTTTGAATTCATCATTTGAATTTTACGAATTTGTGATTAGTTTGGATAGGTAGTTCCTACAAATAATTGAAAATGTCGTTTGAAATTTATATCTCATTTTAAGAGGATTTGGTTTAGTTTATAATTGATTTTAGGAGAAATATTAACTTAAAATTTGAAAAAGTGAAGTTTATGGAACTATATCGCAATTCTATTAAAATTGTATTAGATATGTTTCATAATTATATTAAAATCATGAACAATACATTTATAATACATATTACAAACTTCACTCCTTTTTTCTATAGTGATATCAACCAAAATAATTTAAGTAAAAACTTGTAATACATATATAACATAGGCATAATACATATTGCAAACATCACTCATGTTCTTAGAGATACAAACCAAAGTAATTTATAAGACACTTATAATACATAATTTATTCATGAATAATACAAGTTTAACTCAATCTATAAATTATTGTCTTGCCTTTCATTAGTTACGTTTTTCATTGTGAATTTTCTCTTCTAATTTAAGTTTTTTAATATTGTGTAATACACTTTTAATTCAAATTTAATTCATTTTATAGTTTATTATTTGTTACTATTAGATTACTTGTTTAATTTATTATTGATATAAATTTAATTCACTCTATAGATCATTGTCTAGTGTTTCATTGGTTACTTTTTTTATCCATTCATAATTCTCTCTTCTAATTCAACTTTAATATTCGTGTAATGCACTTTTAATACAAGTTAATTCATTATGTTGTTTATTGGTTGATTTGTTATAATTGAACTGCTTGTTTAATTTATTGTTAATACAAGTTATTCACTTACAAATTGCATATTGCTCTTTTGTTGGCTACATTTTGCATTCATGTTTAATTCACTTTAATATGAGTGTAATACAATTTTAGTTCAAGTTTAATTCATTTGGCAGTTTATTATGTCACTTCACTTGTTACGATTAAATTACTTGTCTAATTAATTATTGATACAAGTTTAATGTAATTTACGAATAAAAGAGTATTTAAAATAAGTAATTATTTTTTAAAAGAGATCCACTCAACATAAATTGTGAACAACAACATCACAACATGAAGACTTGTAAAACTGTTAGATCTTATGATAAAGAATAAGGAATAAAATCTTTTTAAACATTTTGTTTTAGAAGTTGATTAGTTTACTATAAGGATTATGATTTTTGTCTTCTAGTTAAGTATTAACATATGTCTAATATTATGTGTGAATTGTTAATATATATTCTAGTTGTATATCACTACAAAATGTGTGTTAAAATGCTATGTATAATTCATTTGTATTACATAAAAATTATAAGCGGTGAGAAAAAAGTATTAAATGTGTACTAAAAATAGTTATAATTCATTTTTATGACATATGTAAATTGTAAGAAAATTTTAAACTGAAGCTTGCATTATGAATTAGTTTTGTCTTACAAATGTATTAAACATGTATAAAGTTATTTTAGAATTATTTTAAATAAGTATTGCTAAAAGTTGACAAAAATGGTAATAAATTAAAAGTATGATTACGATGGTAATTATTAAATAAAAGATCATCATTTATGTAACTTTTCCTTTATTATTTTGCTTTTTGGACAACCGATTAGTTTTTAAATTAATTTTTTATTTAAATAAAAAAGGGATATAAGTAAATTTGTTATATAATCATAATTATTTTTATTTATAATTTTCTTATATATTTAGTTTAAGATAACTATTGATAAAATAAACGAAAAAGGGCCTAAAATACCCTGAAAGTATCAGAAATGATACAGAATTACCCTTCATTCACCTATTGGCTCCAAAATACCCTTTCCATCTACCTATTGACTCAAAAATACCCTTCTCATCTACCTTTGGGGTTCAAAATTAACTATTTATTTAACAATTTTAAATTTAAACTATTTTAAAGTTTTTTAATACACGACGTTCAACTATTTGTTATAATTTAATTAATTAATATAATTTATTAATCAATCTACTACCCACCTATTACTAATAGAACCACACTCAATTAATAAACCCGCCTCATTACTAATGCACTACAGGAAAGCTACTACCAATGAATGTTTCTAAAAATTTGAGGCGAAAATGTCTATAAAATTACATTATCATACATTCAAGTCCTCAATCGAAACATATTATAATTCAAGTGTCTAAGTCAAATTTACCGATAAACTAAGTCTAACTATGTTTATCTTAATTATTCATTCGCCTCAATTATGCGATGTTACTTAATAAATAAGTTTTTTTTCAAAAAGAGTATATTAAAGTTTTAGTATTTAAAACAAATAATAAATATTAATAAAATTTTATTTTTAAAAAGTGTATGAATTAATTCCAGAGGTGCTATATTTTCACCTTTAATCATAAATTTTGAATTTAAGTTTGAAACCGAATCCTATTGAAAGTGTCCTCCTAAATAAGCGGTTCAACCTAAATTTATTGGGGCTTAAATTCAGAATCAAATAATTTTAAATTGTCATTTTCAAAATCGATAATTTCATCGTGCTTTAGTAGTATTTAGGGAGATTTTGATATAAGAAATGATATATTAATTGGGTGAAGTTTAAATAGTAAGGGGTGGGGGTAGTGGGTTGGTCTATAAATAATATTAATAAATTAAATTATATCCAATAATTGAGCATCAAGTATTTTAAAAATTATTTAGATCGTTTAAATTTGTAACTGTTAAATAAGTGGTCAATTTTGAATCTACAGATGAATGACAAGGGTATTATGGAGCCAATAGGTAAAAAAGATATTTAAGAGCGAATAGGTGAAAGGAGAATAATTTGCACCATTTTTAATACTTTAAAATATTTTAGGCCCTTTTCCGTAGCTTATCAACATAGTTTTTGATTGATTATAGGACTATGTAATAGTGAATGAATAGTGGAGAGTTATGAAATAGTTTTATCTGAAATTGTTTTTTTCATTAACGTATCATTTAAATGATTATATATAGGACTTTCAAAACCAATAATAATTAAACTAGACTAAAATATATAATTATGCATAAGTAAATCTATCTTAACTGATTTTATTTTTACGCAATTTTTTAAAAAATTATTAAATAAATTACAAATTATTTTTGTTAATATCTCATGTTTAGAAAAAACAAATATGATTTTGACATGTAGTAAAAAATTTAAAATATTAAATACATATTTTTTTTTGTATGTGGACATGTATCATTAGTGAACTTAGTTGATTACATGTGTCTCCCTTATAGTATAATAAAAAGATATATAATAATACTATTTTTTTTTCAAAAATAGGCATTTAAAATAAAATTTAAAAATTATTACTAACTTGAAAAACTCACTATTAAACCTAAAATAATTTTAAAAATTGTATATAGAAATGTGACATTTAAAAGTAATAAAGGATACTCTATTTTTTACTTAGTTATTTGATTGAATTAAAAAAAATGATGACATTTAAAAGTAATAAAGGATACTCTATTTTTTACTTAGTTATTTGATTGAATTAAAAAAAATTAGAAGATGGTCAAAAGTCTTCCAACTTATAGTTAGATTTTTAACTATACACATATACTTATATTATTACTTCCTTAGACTATTTAAAATGGAATTATTATCGCCACATATGCTGAGGTGATAAAGAAAGTGTATTCTCTTTCTTTTATTTATTGAAACTTTACTTCTATTTCTTTTTTCTTTTTAATTTTTATATTTTCATTCTTTTTGTCACGATCCAAAACCGAGCCGCGACTGGCACCCACACTTACCCTCCTATGTGAACGAACCAACCAATCTAAACCTTAACATTTTCAATATAATATCAACAGAAAGTAATGCGGAAGACTAAAACTCATTAATAAAAACCAATTCAATAACTTCTAAAATTCAACATCTATTATTCCCCAAAATCTGGAAGTCATCACCACAAGAACATCTACGATCAAATGACTAAACTAAGAGTATTCTAAAAGCTAAAACAAGTAAAAACTAGTCCATGCCGAAACTTCAAGGCATCAAGACATGAGGAAGAAGATCCAGTCCAAGCTAGAAGCATTAGCTCACCCTGAAGATCCGGTGTGACGAAGACTGGCTAGAGTTGCGGTTGAGTTGAAGACGACGACACGTTTGCTGCACTCCACAAATAAACAAGAAGAAAACATAAAAGTAGGGGGTCAGTACAAACACAAGTACTGAGTAGGTATCATCGGCCAACTCAAAATAGAAAACAGTATATATCAAGTAATATCATAAATCGACTACAATACTCAACATGTAGCAACACAAGTACTATAATCATCAATAAGTACCGCCAAGTTCATACATGAGGACTCACGCCTCAATACCATACTCATTTGGGAATTAGGTTCATTAGATTGAGTATATTAACATCTTTCAAGATTCATTATCTGTATTCCTCTTGTGTCGGTACATGACACTCCGCTCCCTCATTATCTTTATTCCTCTTGTGTCGGTACATGACACTCCGATCCCCTACTACAATGTGTCGGAACGTGACACTCCGATCCCCTAAATCTACGTGTCGATTCGTGACACCCGATCCCCTAAATCTATGTGTCGGTTCGTCACACCCGATCCCCTAAATCTACGTGTCTGTTCGTGACACCCGATCCCCTAAATCTACGTGTCGGTTCGTGACATCCGATCCCCTAAATCTACGTGTCAGTTTGTGACACCCGATCCCCTAAATTTACGTATCGGTTCGTGACACCCGATCCCCTAATCTCATTCTATCAATTCATCAAGACTTCTCTCTTACCAAGGCATCATCAATCTCATTACTTTAGTTCATCAAGCCTTCTCTTATACCAAGGCATCATCATTAATAAGAGATTAGAGTTTTATCAAGATTTGGGTTTCAATAGCTTCATCATGCTTATTTAATCACAATTATATAATCACATTCATGCAAGCATACTATTAAGCATATAGAAGACTTTACAATAAAACCCAACACATATCATTCGCTATTAAGAGTTTACTACGGATAGCATGAAAACCATAACCTACCTCCACCGAAGATTCGTGATCAAGCAAGCAATTTCCCAAGCTTTGTTTCTCTTCGTTTCTCCTCTTTCTCGTTCGACTCTCTCTCTCTTTCTCTTGTTCTTTCTATTTTCTTTATTCAAACCCTCTTTCTTTTACCCTAATTAGCATATAATTAAGAATAAAAGATGGCAATAATAACCCACTAATTAACTTAAGGTTACCTCTTTTAACCCCCAAGTAATTAGACTTATTAATATTAACCCACTAACTTTATAATTAACGCAGGAATAGTCCAAAACGTCCCTCAAAACAATTAAGGAAATCCGACCTAGACTGGGATTACGCAGTCTGTGACGGCCCTCGTGCCTGCGACGGTCCGTCCTGCTGCTCCGTCACAGAGTTCAGAGACTCAATTCTCTGAAGAGTCTGTGACGGTCCGTCACGCCTGTGACGGTCCGTCCTGCCATTCCGTTACGAAGTTCAGAGAGTCGATTTCAGTACATTTTTCAGAATTTCTAAGTGTTTTGGAACGAGACCCCCTCGACGGTCCGTCGTGCCCACGACGGTCCGTCGGGGTGTCCGTCGTCTCTGCCAGTTTTCCAGAAATAACATCTGTTGCTCAAAACGACAAAACAGGTCGTTACAATAGATACCAATTTACCCATCGTTCTTCATCGAACGATCATAAGAAGAAAAACAAGGGCGAAAAGGAGTACCTGAATCTGTAAACAGGTGTGGGTATCTTTCTTGCATATCAGCCTCTTTCTCCCAAGTGGCCTCTTCAACGGGTCGATTCTTCCATTGAACCTTGATGGATGCAATCTCCCTCGACCTCAGCTTGCGGACTTCTCTATCTAAAATAGCAACCGGTTCCTCCTCATAAGACAGATTCTCATCAAGCAAAACTGAATCCCAACGGATAATGTAGTTTCCATCCCCATGATATCTTTTCAACATAGACACATGGAATACCGGATGCACTCCGGACAGCCCTGGTGGTAAGGCTAACTCATAAGCCACTTCCCCTACTCGCTTAAGTACTTCAAAGGGACCAATATACCTTGGGCTTAGTTTACCCCTTTTACCAAACCGCATCACCCCTTTCATGGGTGAAACCTTCAACAAAACTTTCTCACCTTCCATAAACTCCAAGTCTCTAACCTTCCGAGCTTCATATTCCTTTTGTCTACTTTGCGCCGCTAAAAGATTTTCTTGAATAGATTTCACTTTCTCTAATGAATCCCTCAAAAGGTCAGTACCCCAAGGTCTAACCTCAAATGCATCAAAGCAACCAATGGGAGACCTACATCTCCTCCCATACAATGCTTCGAATGGAGCCATATCAATACTTGAGTGATAGCTATTATTGTATGAAAACTCCGCTAAGGGTAAGAAGCTATCCCAATGGCCACCAAACTCTATCACACATGCACGAAACATATCCTCCAACACTTGAATCGTTCTCTCAGACTGACCATCGGTCTGAGGATGGAACGCAGTACTAAGGTCCAACCTAGTACCCAATTCCGCATGCAATGTTTTCCAAAACTTAGAGGTAAACTGCGTACCTCTATCTGATATAATGGAGAGTGGAACCCCATGCAATCGCACCACTTCCGAGATGTAAAGTTTGGCTAACTTCTCTGCATTGTAAGTCACCTTGACCGGAATGAAGTGAGCAGACTTAGTTAACCTATCAACAATTACCCAAATAGAATCAAACTTTCCCAATGTCTTGGGAAGACCAACCACGAAATCCATTGCAATCCTTTCCCACTTCCATTCAGGAATGGGCATTCTCTGAAGTGTTCCTCCGGGCCTCTGGTGTTCATACTTTACTTGTTGACAATTTGGACATTTGGCAATAAAATCGACAATATCACGCTTCATTCTACTCCACCAAAAATGTTGTTTTAGGTCACGGTACATCTTGGTTGCACCAGGATGTATAGAGTACCTTGAACTATGAGCCTCTGTCAGAATAATGTTGATCAAATCATCAACTCGGGGTACACATACCCTTCCCTTGATTCTTAAAACACCTTCCTCATAGATTTGTGCTTCCTTAGCCTCTCCTCGCAATACTTTATCTTGGATTCTGCTTAGTTTCTCATCATCAAACTGTTTTCCCTTAATCTTGTCAAGAAAAGAAGATCTTGCTTCTACACAAGCCAACAATCCTCCCTTCTCATTTACTTCTAACCTCATAAAGTCGTTAGCCAGAGTCTGAACCTCTCTAGCCAATGGACGTCTAGAAACTTGCAAGTGATCTAGACTTCCCATGCTTCCCGCCTTTCTACTTAAAGCATCTGCCACAACATTCACTTTTCCCGGATGATACAAAATAGTGATGTCGTAGTCCTTCAGTAGTTCCATCCATCTCCTCTGTCTCAAGTTCAAATCTTTCTGAGTAAAGACATACTGTAGGCTACGATGATCCGTGTAGACTTCACACTTAACCCCATACAGATAGTGTCTCCATTGCTTTAATGCAAACACTACCGCAGCCAACTCCAAATCATGGGTCGGATAGTTGCGTTCATGCACTTTTAATTGCCTCGAAACATAAGCAATCACATTCTTCTCTTGCATTAGCACTGCACCCAAACCCGAATAGGATGCATCACAATAGACAATGAAATTCTTACCTTCCACTGGCAAGGTGAGAATTGGTGCAGTAGTCAAAAGAGTTTTGAGCTTCTAAAAGCTTTCTTCACACTCGTCCGACCATACAAATGAAACATTCTGCTTAGTCAAGTTCGTCAATTGGGAAGCAATGGAAGAGAATCCCTTGACAAATCGACGGTAATAGCTAGCTAAACCAACAAAGCTCCTTATCTCTGACACATTAGTAGGTCTTACCCAATTCTTCACTGTCTCAATCTTAGAAGGATCCACCATCACTCCATCCTTAGACACCACGTGCCCCAAGAAGGACAGTGAATCTAGCCAAAACTCACACTTGGAGAATTTGGCATAAAGCTTTTTCTCCCTCAACATTTCCAATACAATTCTCAAATGCTCCTCATGTTCTTTCTTGCTCTTTGAGTATATCCGTATATCATCAATAAATACGATCACAAAGAGATCCAGATATGGCTTAAAAATCCCGTTCATCAAGCTCATGAACACAGCAGGGGCATTCGTAAGACCAAAAGACATCACTACAAATTCGTAATGCCCATACCTGGTTCAAAAAGCAGTCTTTGGCACATCCGTTGCTCGTATTCTCAATTGATGATAACCGGATCTCAAGTCAATATTAGAGAAGACACAAGCACCTTGTAACTGATCGAACAAGTCATCAATGTGAGGAAGAGGATACTTGTTCTTAATAGTTACCTTATTCAGTTGTCTATACTCTATGCACATCCGAAAACTTCCATCCTTCTTCTTCACAAACAAAACCGGAGCATCCCAAGGAGATGCACTTGGTCTAATGAAGCCTTTGCTCAACAACTCTTGAAGTTGGGTCTTTAACTCTCTTAACTCCGCGGAAGCCATTCTATAAGGGGGTATAGAAATGGGGCGAGTACCCTGTTCAAGATCAATACAGAAGTCAATATCCCTATCTGGTGGCATACCAGGAAGATCTGCAGGGAACACGTCCAAAAACTCACAGACTATCGAAACCGACTCAATTGAAGGTACTTGAGTAGTATCATCCTTGAGATGTGCCAAGAACTCTAAACAACCCTTACTTACCATCCTCTTAGCACGAAGAAAGGAGACGATACGAACCAGATTGGAAGTGTAGTCACCCTCCCACACTAACGGATCTGTCCCAGGCTTGGCTAACGTCACAGTTTTAGCATTACAATCCAAAATCGCAAAATTCAGAGAAAGCCAAGTCATACCCAGAATTACATCAAAGTCAACCATTTCTAAGATAACCAAATCTACATAAGTGTTGCTCCCCACAAAATTCACCAAACAAGACCTATATACTATTTCAACTATCACAGACTCACCCACCGGAGTAGAAACACGAATAGGCATGTCAATTAATTCACAAGGTAAATTTAGACCATTAGCAAATGAAGAAGATACATAAGAAAATCTGGATCCAGGATCAAACAATACAGAAGCCATGCAATCACAAACCGAAAGATTACCTGTGATGACAGCATCAGATGTCTCCGCTTCAGATCTCCCAGGGAAAGCATAACAATGGGCCCTTTCGTTTGTCTGCCCGTTGCCCATACCATGTTGTGATGTAGTGGCTCCAGTTTGCCCATCACCCCGGCCGTTTTGGTGACCACCATTACCTCGACCACCACGTCCTCCAGAATAACGGCCTCTAACATGACCACCTCTACCTCTAGCTATTGGGGGTCTATAACTCTGTTTTGGACAATTCCTCCTAATATGTCCAGTCTCCCCACATCCATAACACTCTCTAGAGTCAAGCATAGGTCTCTCAAAGAAGTGTTGGCCGGTCTGAGGTGGACCCCCAACTACAGTTTGTAGTGAAGATTGAATTGGTCGGACTGACTAACCTCCGGAACCCTGTCCTCTAGAGTAAGAACCATTAAACTCACCTCCCTTTCGAAACCTTTTTGATGTTGATGCCATGGTGAAGTCATCTGGCTTCACTCTTTCCACCTCTACCACAAAATCTACCACTTCTTGGAAGAATTTTGCCGTAGCTGCTACCTGTAAGGCTGAAATCCGCAATTCTGACCTCAACCCCTTCACAAAACGGCGAATCCGCTCTTGTGGACTGAAACAAAGTTGGGTGGCATATCTGGATAGTGCACGAAACTTAGCCTCATATGCAGTAACCGACATCCTACCTTGCTCTAGGCTCAAGAACTCATCTCTTTTCCTATCCCTCAAAGTCCGGGGGATATACTTCTCCATAACAAACTAGAGAATGATGCCCAAGTCATAGGTGGTGCCTCTGTCGGTTGACACTCAACATGTGACCGCCACCACATTTTGGCGTTCCCTTGAAACTGATAAGTCACAAACTCAACACCAAACCGTTCTACTATACCCATCTTGTGTAGTAGCTCATGACAGTCAACCAGGAAATCGTAGGCATCCTCAGATTCAGCACCCTTGAAGACTGGAGGTTTCAATTTTAAGAACTTACTGAAAAGTTCATACTGATCATTTGTCATTATGAGCCCCGTAGTCAGACGAGGAAACGTGCCTATCTCTAATGAGGCATCCATACGGGGAGCCATAGTAGTCGCATGTTGTACCTCCGGAACCTGAGGTGCTGGTGCAGAAAACACTGGGGGTGTCTGGCCTTGATTAGATAACCCGCTAAGATAAGCCAGAACCTGATTGATCATCTCGGGGGTAGGTTGGGGTGGCATTTCCTCATTCTGCACTTGTTCATTCTCCCCATCCTCCCCCTCTCTTACTACTTCTTCAGTCGGTGGAGGAGTCACCGCCCTAGTACCAGATGGGCTAGGTGCTCGTCCTCTTCTTCTAGAGGACGTCCTCCCACGACCACTACCGCGGCCTCTTGCCACTGCTCCTCTTTGAGCTACAGTCTCAGTGGCTGGCTCAGATGCATCTTGTCTCGCTGATGTTGATGTTGGCGCGGTTGTTGCTCTAGTTCTAACCATCTGCGAAATCGAGTGAAGATGGTCAGATACCAATTTGTATCACCTAGATACCAATTGGACCCAAGTAATAGCACGAAAGAAAGAATGAAAGAATGGAATTTTCCTAAAGTCTTATAGCCTCTCAAAGAAAAGTAAAGGTGTCCCCCTACCGTTCCTTAAGACTCTACTAGACTCGTTCTTGTGTGATGAGACCAACGAACCTAATGCTCTGAATACCAAGTTTGTCACGACCCAAAACCGAGCCGCGACTGGCACCCACACTTACCCTCCTATGTGAGCGAACCAACCAATCTAAACCTTAACATTTTCAATATAATATCAACAGAAAGTAATGAGGAAGACTTAACCTCATTAATAAAAACCTATTCAATAACTTCTAAAATTCAACATCTATTATTCCCCAAAATCTGGAAGTCATCACCACAAGAACATCTACGATCAAATGACTAAACTAAGAGTATATTCTAAAAGCTAAAACAAGTAAAAGCTAGTCCATGCCGAAACTTCAAGGCATCAAGACATGAGGAAGAAGATCCAGTCCAAGCTAGAAGCATTAGCTCACCCTGAAGATCCGGTGTGACAAAGACTGGCTAGAGTTGCGGTTGAGTTGAAGACGACGGCACGTTTGCTGCACTGCAGAAATAAACAAGAAGAAAACATAAAAGTAGGGGGTCAGTACAAACACAAGTACTGAGTAGGTATCATCGGCCAACTCAAAATAGAAAACAGTATATATCAAGTAATATCATAAATCGACTACAATACTCAACATGTAGCAACACAAGTACTATAATCATCAATAAGTACCGCCAAGTTCATACATGAGGACTCACGCCTCAATACCATACTCATTTGGGAATAAGGTTCATTAGATTGAGTATATTAACATCTTTCAAGATTCATTATCTTTATTCCTCTTGTGTCGGTACGTGACACTCCGCTCCCTCATTATCATTATTCCTCTTGTCTCGGTACGTGACACTCCGATCCCCTACTACTATGTATCGGAACGTGACACTCCGATTCCCTAAATCTACGTGTCGGTTCGTGACACCCGATCCCCTAAATCTACGTGTCAGTTCGTGACACCCGATCCCCTAAATCTACGAGTCGATTCGTGACACCCGATCCCCTAAATCTACGTGTCGGTTCGCGACACCCGATCTCCTAAATCTACGTGTCGGTTCGTGACACCCGATCCCCTAAATCTACGTGTCGGTTCGTTACACCCGATCCCCTAATCTCATTCTATCAATTCATCAAGCCTTCTCTCTTACCAAGGCATCATCAATCTCATTACTTTAGTTCATCAAGCCTTCTCTTATGCCAAGGCATCATCATTAACAAGAGATTAGAGTTTTATCAAGATTTGGGATTCAATAGCTTCATCATGCTTATTTCATCACAATTATATAATAACATTCATGCAAGCATACAATTGAGCATATAGAAGACTTTACAATAAAACCCAACACATATCATTCGCTATTAAGAGTTTACTACGGATAGCATGAAAACCATAACCTACCTCCACCGAAGATTCGTGATCAAGCAAGCAATTTCCCAAGCTTTGTTTCTCTTCGTTTCTCCTCTTTCTCGTTCGACTCTCTCTCTCTTTCTCTTGTTCTTTCTATTTTCTTTATTCAAACCCTCTTTCTTTTACCCTAGTTAGCATATAATTAAGAATAAAAGATGGCAATAATAACCCACTAATTAACTTAAGGTTACCCCTTTTAACCCCCAAGTAATTAGACTTATTAATATTAACCCACTAACTTTATAATTAACGCAAGAATAGTCCAAAACGTCCCTCAAAACAATTAAGGAAATCCGACCCAGACTGGGATTACGCAGTCTGTGACGGCCCACCGTGCCTGCGACGGTCCGTCCTGCTGCTCCGTCACAGAGTTCAGAGACTCAATTCTCTGAAGAGTCTGTGACGGTCCGTCACGCTTGTGACGGTCTGTCCTGCCATTCCGTTACGAAGTTCAGAGAGTCGATTTCAGTACCCATTTTTTAGAATTTCTAAGTGTTTTGGAACGAGACCCCCTCGACGGTCCGTCGTGCCCACGACGGTCCGTCGGGGTTTCCGTCGTCTCTGCCAGTTTTCCAGAAATAACATCTGTTGCTCAAAACGACTAAACAGGTCGTTACATTTTTTCTCTTCAAACATCTCCACGAAAGATGCCGCACACTTATTTCACTATTTAGTTATCACTAATTGTATATTTCTCCTCTCTTTATTTTCAGATCTTTATTTTCAGAAGAAATCAACTCTTATCATAAACTTCAATTTATCATTCTCACATACTAATTATATATTTCTACTCTCTTTATTTTCAGAAGAAATCAACTCTTATCATAAACTTCAATTTATCATTCTCACATACTAAGTTAATTATTGCACACCGTTATTTTCATCATTTCTTTTTTTAAATTTACGTGTTATTATTAAATTTTGAGTAAAAGCAAATTAAGAAATATTTAAAAATAAAATGGATAAATTAATTTTTAAAACGCTAAAGAAACACTTTTCATAGATAATGACCATGACAATGAAATTAAAATAGTAAAAATAACTTTTTATATTTCAAATCATAAATTTACTTTAAATTTAATTCTAATTGTTAGGATCGAAAATAAGTAGGTGTAAATGCGGAAGCTAGCAAAGCAAACCTCGAAAGATCACGAGTAAGAAGACAACGAGAAATATATCAAAAGACACAGATTTAACGTGGTTCTGTCAATCGACCTACGTCCACAAAGGAGATGAGCCCACTATAAATATCAGAGTACAAAATACAGAGGGAAACAACTTCAACCAAATTCTCTCAGAATACATGGGAGGTTCACACAAGTGATAACATATCAAGCTTGTGACTCATAAATTCTCCCTCTAACCAAAATTCTCAAGGCCTTTAAAACTACATTGTGAATGCTGATTAAGTTACAAGGAACATACCTCTATTTATACAGTCCTAAACTTTTTCCTACCAGAAAAACCTTTTCCTAAAAGAAAAACCTATTTATGGTGGTAACAAATCAGGATAAATAAAATTCAACACTAATATGTGACCCACTTTTTAAAAATTACTCGATCACACAAACTTATCTATATTATTATTTAATTCTTCAATTGATAAAATCAAATTTGATTTAACCATATTATCATTATTACTTGAATGCAAATACAATGAAGCTATGAAAACATTAACAAAATACAATCTTGCAAACATCATTAAAGATGTCGGCGACAATGGAAATACCTTTGGATTGATATAGAAATCCAAAAATTAAGAAAGCATACAAAGGAATTGATGGAGTTAGAAATCCAAAAATTAAGAAAGCATACAAAGGAATTGATAGAGTTGATCATAGTGGACTGAGTCAAACATTTTTAAATATTTTTTGAGATTTGTAATATTTAATTTTGATAATTAATAAAATGGTGTGTATATATATATATATTCCGCTTACTATATAAAAAGTATGAGTCCAAATATTAGTATCAATATGTGTGTACAAAAATTTTGAAAGAAATTTTAGTCATTGTGTTTAATAGGTCTATCTTGCGTGTCTTAATCTGGTTTCACCATATACATGTCATTAAAGTATAATGCCAACACATTATTCTAATTTTAGGGACTCTTTCTTACATCTTCTCCTCTAATTCATACCTTCCTTTCCTTTTTCTTATGTGCTTTATTCTTAAGAATTTACTGGGTTTATTTCAATGAAGACTCAAGTTTCAATTTGGGTTTTGGTGAATGGTGAGTATTACCCCCTTTTTTCTCATGTTCACATTCTTGCTTACTGCAATAAACTGACCAGTTTCTGTTCCATTATAACTAAAAACAATAGGTTTCACATCCTACAGGATACAAGATAGATCAGCAACACATATTTAAGAATTTAAAGGCTGCTACTTCACATGCTAAATTTGAAATAACTCTAAATAAAAGAGTTATGACTTTGGGTATACCTTCAAATTATCCTAAATTATCAACCTTTTAATCCTTAATTTTCAAGAAGCTATAGAGTTTTACAAATGTGTGCCACGTATAATGATGAAATATATGCTTCTTTCATAGTAGAGTGCGGTAATTGGGACAAATTTTTACCTCGCAATGCCTATTTGTAAAGCGTTGCCTAATGCCTATTACTTGTTTGACAAAATGCATGAATGAGATGTTTAATTTAGAATATTTCATATTTGCTTTCATCGGTGGTGTCAAATTCACATATACTGGTAAATTCAAAATCCAATTAGAGACATACCTAGAATTTAAGTTGTATAAGTTCTAACCTTTGCGATTTAGTAGCTTTGTACCATTATATTTTAAAATCATGGGGTTAAGACATACTATTGTCGAAATTTTGACATATAAAGTTTATCTTTATTTAATAATGAATTATAATTTTCAGAAACGTTCGAATTCTAGGTCTGCTACTATATGCTCCTTCGATCCCTATCTATATGTCTACTTTAAAAATTATACACATACTAATATAACAATAATTGACATAGTGAAGTTATAATTTTACCTTTATGAATTATGATTTCAAAAAAGATAAATTAAAATTTAAAAAATTTCAATAAATTTAAATGAGGGTATAATATGAATTTTTTTGTCCTTTCTTGATTTGTCAAAATGAACAAGTAAATTGGGATAACTAAAACAGAAAATATGAACAAGTAAATAGAGACAGAGAGTATTTAATATTTACATTAAATTTTTTATGTTTTGTGATATTTGAACAGGCACCAAGGGCCATTTATTAAAATAGTCATCGTAAATATATATGACTCAAAACGTCGACAAACACCGTCATAATTTTGCAAGTTTAGCTTCAAAGAAGCAATGTAACTAACAGAGGGTCCATGAAAAGAACACTGATTGTTGGAATGACCAAAACCAGAACTCAACAAAAAAATTCTTTGCTTACAGTGGGGAAATGAACCAACTATGCAAGCTAAACCATGTTTTCTTCAAATAATAAGATGCATAAAGTATGATACAGTCGTGGGAGCCAACAAGTTAAGGTATGAGATAACATATATAGTTTGATGTTTATTGATTTATCAACTTATATCTTTTATGTATATGTTTGATTTGAATAATGTGTTTATTATTTAAAATTTCCGGTAGAAAATTCTACTATTTTCCTATGATAGTGGGCATGAATCAAGCACAATGTTTCCTCATACTCTCCTTGCCTCTAATAAATTTTTATTTATTAATTTGCTGATGTTTGATTCTTCAAAATAATTTAAAGCAAAATTTACTACAACTGAGTGTGCCTGTTATGTCTTATGCTAAGTCGAATGTACATTATGGAATTGTCATTTATTGATTTGCAGATGTTTGATTCTTCAACATAGTGTGAAGCAAAGTTTACTACAACTGAGTGTGCCTGCTATAAAATTATGTCTTGTGCTAAGTTGAGTATACATGTTATGAAATTGTCTTGTGACTTTTTTTTTATTACAATCACTATGTAGATATCGACTTATGCATCAGTTACGTCTTAACAAATCTATATGTACTTTCAAAAAAATTATTTCAAAATTATCATTATTTGTAGTAGTTAATCCTAATTCTAGATTTAAGTCCCCTCAAGTGAATAAAACTTGAGAATAAAACTATCTATAATAGAGTATAGCGACATCAAATGAAATAATATTTTTAAACGTGCAGAGCATGGGTGATATATATATATATATATATATATATATATATATATATATATATAATATATATATATATATATATATATATAATATATATATATATATATATATACATACTAGATTGTACAGCACGGGCTCAACATGTTTTATTTTTTACTTTTTTACAAGGTGGTACAATTTTTTATAAAACAATCTCATATTAGGAGTAATGTACTATTTGAGTAATATGTACAGTACTAGAACAAAAAATAAATAAATAAAATAAATAAAAGACATGGATTTAGCTAAAAAGAGAAGGTGCTAATTTCAAGCTTGCAAGTTTATTTAGCATCCTTTAACATGGTGTCAAATCGACACCACACCGTTCTAGTATTAAAAAATTTGGTCCTTTCTTCTTTAATGTTGGAGTCAAGAGGTCATGTTCCATATTAAAGAATGTGTGGAGCCTTTATGAACTCAAATCCCTTCCAACTTCTTTTCTTTTACGGCTTTAGAAAGCTCTCCTAGCATATGCTCTTTAACCTTTTAATCTTCATATTCCCAGAGAAGCTATTCTGTTTGGCCTATTCATTAACCTGTTCTTTACTTAGATTAACAACCACAGCAAGGAAAGACTCAAAGATGCTTCCATATATCCATACCGAGTCAATAATAGAATTATTTTCAAATACATTCTTCAATCTTTTATTACTAACATATTCTCATTTTGATAGCTTGAAAGTGACGACCGGGAAAGCAATAAAAGGACATTAAAAGTAATTTTAGAAGGGTCTTTCCGCAAAAAAATTGGGTCTTGAAAATTTAAGATCAATTATCTTCAAGCTACCATTTGATAACCACTCACCAATATCCCTTGTATGGAACCAACCATCCATCAATCGTGACTTTCTCTGTAAGATCCTCACGCTTGTAGTAACATAACATAATGAACTGATTGTAAAAGATTGTATTATGAACAAACAAAATCACTTTCTTTTTAAAAAGACAACTTTTTGTTGTTCCCTTTTGCAGTAAGGATAGTTCCTCCACATAAGTTTTGCGGTAAATCCGAACTTATAAATAGTGCATCCGTCATTTCTGTCAACGTTTAGTTTTTCATTAGATTGAGATGAATAAGACAGTAATTTGATTAATAATTTCACTTTCCAGACATATTTCTGCACAAGGAGATTTATAATCTCCATTCTTATCACTACTTATCTTCTTTCAAACTGATTTTCAACTTCGATATTAAACTGTCTAGATATTTCTACTGCTTCATCCTTACCATTCAGCAAATAGATAGTCATTTCTAATGCAATTGTTCAATAAAAGTAATGAGATACTATTTCCACAATGGGATGATGTTGACTTCATATCAAAAATGTCAGTGTAAATCAATTCTAAGGGATTAGGATTCCTTTCAGCAGATTTACAAGAAGACTCCTTCAATTCTCTTTGACAATGTTTGCACAATGTCAAAGTTCATTTCATAGAGGCATAAAATCACAAACTCTAAGTTACTGGTAATTTTTCTCTATCACAAATACACATACCACTTAGTATTTTAAATACTAACAATAAGGAAAAAAATTATACAATTTATTTCTATATAACATTGAAGTTTCTAGAAAATCAAAAGTATAACACTGACATATTATGTGAAGTTTTCATATTCTTCAAACCAATTGCATAGTCCAATTTATCCAGAATAAAAATCATAAAATTTTTTAGTCTACAAAAAATCAGACACACTAACATTTCACATGGAGTACAAAACTACAAAAATCTTTTTTTTCTTCTCCAAACAGAATAACACATATACTTAGACAATCACATATAAATGTTTTTCTTTTCAAATAGTCTTTCAACTATAACATTTTAATATACTATTTATCAAACAAAAATATGCATATCTCATTCTGCAAACTAGTAAATTTTAAAGGAAACACTATTTGAAAAAAATTCATTCAAATAATATACGATTTCAGAACTTTTTCCGAATACACACATGATAAATATCAATATTTTTAACCTTTAGAAATTATTTTCCTCCTTAGTAAGACAATAAGAAGGTTACTGGGTGTTATCTTTAATCGGAATACCACCTATTTTTCTGGTATATTCTTACTTCGACTTTGCTAAACATTTATCTTCTATTTCCATGATCAAATTCTCTCAATGGTAGAATACAAGAAATACTAACAGTACAATAATTTTCTTAAGATTGTTGTTCATCTTGTATTTCTATAATATACTTAAAACAAAACTTTGAAAAACTTTGTAAGACAATAAAGTTTAAGAACATTTTCACAACTAGAAAATTAAAACTAGTAGCAAAACTAGAAACAGAAACAAATCAAAAAATAGTATATGAAATATATTTCTTAAAGAAGAATTGTTGTTGATGTGTGTCTAAGAATTTTACTGCTTCCAACAAACATTGCAGAAACTCAGTTACCAAATTTTAATGAACCAGTGAAGAACAAAAGAATAGAAGAAGATAAATTAATTCACAAATCTAAAATTTGTAACAAATACCAGAATCTGAAAAAAACAGAAAGAAGATCAAGTCCACTGATTGCACAGTGTTCCTTTAAGGAAATTATTTCCCTCTAATATCCGAGGTTTGATTTGGAATATGTCCTCCCAAGGTAAAATGATCTCAATCACCAGTATATTGAAACCCAAAACGCTGGTGTCAGCGAGCCACTCAACGACTGTAAAGTACACTTAGAATACTAGATTTAGTAGTAGAAGAAAAAGTTCATAAATTCTATTTTTAAAATGAAAGAAAATTTCTCAATTTATAGAAAATCTAGTGCAAAAATGTTCTTATTGTGCCTTACCGATGTTAGATTTCCATAGTTGAAGGCTTCCTGAGTTCTTAAACAGAGGAAGAAACAGAATGTAGAAGGAAGAAGAAGAAAGCTCAACTATTATTTTCTCATCTGAATCATACAAGTTACATGATATGAGATATATATACAAGTTTTACAGCACACCTTCTAGAAGATTCTCTAACAATATATGTAACTGCATAACTAACTTGTTCACTGCTTTCTAACAAACTTAGTTAAGCCTAACTCAACTACAACTATATCAGCTTGCTCCTTTAGTTCAACACTCCCCCTCAAGCTGATGGCTTGAATATATCTTTTAGGCCTATCTTCCTTAGCAAATATTCATGTTGAGCTCTTCCTAGTCCTTTGGTAAGTATATCTGCCAATTGTTCTTTAGTAGACACATGATCAGTTTCAATCATCCCTTTGCTAACCATTTCTCTTACAAAATGACAATCAATGTCAATATGTTTGGTTCTTTCATGAAATATGGGATTTGCAGCTATTTGAATAGCTGCCTTACTATCACATCTTAAGGTTATAGGTTGTTGAACTTGAACTCCAAGTTCACTGAACAATCCTACCAACCAAGTAAGTTCTGCAATGCAAGCTGCCATACTTCTGAATTCTGCCTCAGCAGAACTTCTAGACACAGTTTCTTGCTTCTTAGATTTCCAGGAAATCACTACTCCACCGAACTAACTAAATACCCTGTGACAGACCTTCTTGTTTCCAAGCATGCTCCCCAGTCTGAATCACAATAGGCCATAAGTTGATTTGTAGTACCAGCAGGCATCATCAGTCCCATTCCTGGTGTCCCCTTGATGTATCTCACTACTCTTAGAGCAGCTTCCATGTGAGATCTTTTTGGACAATGCATATATTGGCTTAAGACCTGTACTATAAATGCAATATCAGGTATTACAGAAGTTTTCCCACTAGTCTTTGATATGATGCATGATTTTCCAATATTCCATCACTAATTTCAGCTTTGCTTGATACATGTTTATCATATTCTGTAGAAGTTAGCTTTTGATTTATCTCAAATGGTGTACTTGCTGGTTTTGCTCCACTCATTCCAGTTTCAGCAACCAATTCTAATGCATATTTTCTCTGACACATTACAATTCCTTCATTTGATCTGGCTACTTCAATTCCCAAAAAGAATTTAAGTTCTCCAAGATCTTTCATCTGAAACTATGCTGTAAATCCTCTCTTGCTTTGTTTATCAATATCTGAATATTTCCAGTTACTATCAAATCATCCACATATACTAGAATTATCACCAACTCTTTTCCTGTCCTTTTAATGAACAAGGAATAATCATAATGACTTTGTCTAAATCCCATTTGAATAAGAGCATCAGTCAATTTTTTGTTCCACTGCCTTGGAGCTTGTTTCAACCCATATAAAGACTTATGAAGTTTGCAGACCTTGTGAGACTCCCCCTGTCTAGCAAACCCTTCAGGAATAGTCATATATACTTCCTCTAGTAAATCACCATTTAGAAAGGCAATATGTACATCCATTTGATAGATACACCACATATTGGAGGCTGCAAGAGCAATCAGAGATCTGACAGTCACCATTTTTGCAACTGGAGAAAAAGTCTCAAAATAATCCATCCGAGCTTGTTGACTATAGCCCTTGGCAACTAGCCTGGATTTATATCTTTCCACCTCTCCAGAAGCTTTGTACTTAACTTTATATATCCATCTACAACCAATAGGTGTTTTACCACTTGGAAGATCAACAATAGACCATGTCTGATTGGATTCTAAAGCTGCAATTTCCAATTTCATGGCATGAACCCACTCTGGATCCTTGGAAGCCTGTTGAAAAGAACCAGGTTCTGTAATAGAAGAGTAAACTGACAAAGCATGATGATAGGACTTGGATATATTAGAGTATGTGACAAAGGATGAAATAGGATAAGCACATTGATTGGCAGAAGAGGGAACAACAAAGTCAGTCATCCATGTAGGAGGATGTCTTATCCTGGTAGATTTCCTAAGATTAACAGGAGAGGATAAAGAAGTTAGAGGAAGTGAGGTAGGCTGAACAGATTCAGTGACATTGAGATTAGGCTGTGAGATAGGTTCAGTAAAAGGAGGATTCATAGATTGATTTGATTCAGTTGTAATGAGAGTAGGGGACTGATTAAAGGTATTTGACTCAAAATTAGACACATCAAGTACAGGAAAAAGAGGAGAACCATAAGATTTTGCATGAATGAAAGGAAACACTGGCTTCTGAAATACTACATTTCTGCTAACATAAAAATTTGGAATGAAGATCATAGAGTTTATAACCTTTTTGAGTAGATGAATAGACTATGAATACCCCTGAAACAACTTTTGCCTTGAATTTATCAGATGATGGTGTAGATGAGGCATAAGTGAGACAGCCAAAAACTCTAAGATGAGATAAAGAAGGAGGATGGCTATGTAAAATTTCAAAAGGTGTTTTGAATTTTAGTAGCTTGGAAGGAAGTCTATTGATAAGATATACTGCAGTCATAACACATTCACCCCAAAATTTCAAAGGTAAAGCAGCTTGGAACCTAAGAGACCTTGCTACACCAAGAATTGTTCTATGTTTTCTTTCTACAACTTCATTTTGTTGAGGAGTGTAGACACAAGAACTTTGATGTAGTATGCCATAATGAGACACCAAAGACTGAAATTCAGAAGTAAAGAATTCACAGCCATTATCAGTCCTTAATACTTTCACAGTAGTTGAAAACAAATTCTTTATTCTATTCAGAAAGTTTCTCAGTACAACAATGACTTCAGACTTGAATTGGATTAGAAACAACCAGGTAAACCTGCTGTGATCATCTACCAAAGTAACAAAGTACCTTTTTTTATTGTATGTAGGAATTCGATAAGGACCCCAGATATCACAATGCAACAACTCAAAAACAGACTTAGAGTAGGTACTACTAACAGGAAAAAAGGAAGTTTAGTATGTTTAGCCAAAGGGCATACAGTACACAACTGATGAGAGTGGTGTAAATGTTGAAGTTGTTTATGAACTCTGATGATATTCATAGGAGCATGACCCAGCCTTCTGTGCCAAAGGATGCTAGATTCAGAAGGTTTATCTTGAGTGATAACAGATCTGGTTGTAAAACCACATATAGCAGACTTCTCAGAATTGCTCTTTAAGATGTACAAACCATGTTCTTCTCTACCAATCCCCTTCACCATGCCATTGGAGAGATCCTGAAATATACAGAAGTCAGGGAAAAATGATACAGAACATTTTAATTCCCTTATTAACCTTGAGACTGACAACAGATTAAACTTGAACTCTGGTAAAACTAGCACATTTGAGATAGAATTGTCACTGAATATTTTTGAACTTCCTGTATATGCTACTGATACTATCTGTCCAGTAAGAAGATGAACTTTATTATCTGCATGCGGATAAATTTTATGACATGTATGTAATATCTCAGAATTAGATACCATATGATTTGAAGCTCCTGTATCTATTATCCACTTAACAGATACATTATTGGCTGAAGTAGATCTTTGAGTACCTGCATTTGCAGTTTGAATGGTAGGGGATGAATCATCATTTGTTTTGTTCAACAAGTGAAGAATTTGTTGATACTGTTATGGAGTAAATGAAGGAAGAATAGGTGATTGTGCTGCAGTTCCTACTACTTCCTGACTTGTATCATATGAACTTGAGTTCTTTGCCTCATCTGAACAAGAAGAAAAATAATTTCCTACTTGATTAGCAAATTGAGATGATCCTTGTCTTATGTTCTTAGGCCAGTCAGATGGATATCCTATGAGTTTGTAACACTGTTCCTTAGTATGTCCTTTATAATTGCAAAACTCACAAACTACTGATTCTCTCTTTTGTGGTCTGCTTCCACCTGATGATGATACTCTACCATTATGATTACCTCCTGAATTAGAACCTCCTCCATGAAACGATCTGGTAGAATTGAACACTCTTCCATTGTTATTAGGCTGACTTCCTTTTTTACTGAAGAATGCAGCTCCTTCCAACACCTCAGAAACCTTACTGACTGAAGTTGACATTGCAATTGATCTTTGGCTTTCATGATTTATCACTAGTGAGTAGGCCTTGTTCAGTGTTGGAAGAGGTGTTAACATTAGGATTTGACTTCTACATTGAGCATATGTCTCATTAAGACCCATGAGAAATTGTAAAAGTCTTTGATATCCATAATGTTGAGCATAACTGCGAGATTCAGTGCAATTGCATCCAGGACATGACATGAGTGCATCCAACTCATCCCACAAATTTCTCATCTGAGAAAAATAGTCAGAAACAGATTGACTACCTTGTGTAAGTGTAGCAATTTCTCTATGAAGATAGAACACTCTAGAACCATTCACTGTATCAAATCTCTCCTGCAAATCTAGCAAGACCTTATGAGCATTCGAAGCATATATAATGCTGCTCAGTAATTCAAACTTCACAGAATTCATTATCCAAGATAAAACCACTGCATTCACCTTCTCCCACTGATCATATATTGATTCTTCAAATTTATCTCTAGTGTGTCTGCCATCTACAAAGCCTAATTTGCTTTTTCCCAACAATCCTAAACGCATAGATCTGCTCCAAAGTGCATAATTCTCAGATCCAGTAAGTTGAACCGAAATAAGAGAGCTACCTGGAGTGTCGTTAGGATATAGATACAGAGGATGTGTGTGATCAATCACAGATCTGCTTGAAACTACTGGAACTCCTGAAACTGCAGGAACTGCACCTTCCACTTCCATGATCTTCTTATGAATCAGAATATAACGATCTTCTTATGAATCTGAATATAACAGTAATCTGAACTCTCTGATCGGAGCTCTGATACCATGTTAGATTTCCATAGTTGAAGGCTTCCTGAGTTCTTAAACAGAGGAAGAAACAGAATGTAGAAGGAAGAAGAAGAAAGCTCAACTATTATTTTCTCATCTGAATCATACAAGTTACATGATATGAGATATATATACAAGTTTTACAGCACACCTTCTAGAAGGTTCTCTAACAATATATGTAACTGCATAACTAACTTGTTAACTGCTTTCTAACAAACTTAGTTAAGCCTAACTCAACTACAACTATATCAGCTTGCTCCTTTAGTTCAACAACCGGAAAGTTCACAAACCTTTGGAATGTCATAATCTTTCGGAAAGGTCGTCACTTTTAATAAAAGTCACAACTTTTCATAAAAGTCGCATCCTTCATAAAAGTCACAACTCTTTATTTTCGATTCACTTTTTAAAACTCAACAAAAATATCTTGCAAATCAAACAAAGATGAAAGAAACAGAGATATTTGACATCTATTAGTTATATAACTTTTTGTCTTTGATGGCAACTCCTTAGACTATTTTACTAAAGAGTTGAAGCAAAATATCATACGTGTATCAAAAATTTATGCGTCAACATAAACCACCCATTCTCAGATTGAATAATTTACTAATCCTAGGTAAAGCAATATTAAATTGAATAATTTACTAAGCTTAAATGAAAGCGTTAGTTTAATTGACGCATAAATTACTTTTTCGTTCAAGAGACAATAGAAAACAATTATTCAAATGTCTCAAGCATATCATCAAATATTTGAGAATCAGTTTGCAAAAATTTCGTGATCAAGCAACATGTGCATATTTAATTCACGGGGGAATACAAATATATTAGGAAAACTCAAACTGAAATGCTTAAGAAAAAATGAACAAGGGTTGCAGACCGTCTCAGCTTCCAAAACTCCATATGAAAGTCTCACTCATCGACATCTTAACGTCCTTAAACAACCACTGCAAGCACACAAGAGTATTGACAGATAAGCTGAGTGCAAAAATTTGAAATATTCAAAATGGAGAATTTGGTCACAACTATCAAAAAGAAGAAGATAAAGAGAACAAAGGATGCATGTGGTTGCCTGAGAAATAAAAAGCAATACACGTGTTAAATAGTCAATCAAATGGATCCAAATATAAAGTACAATTTTCATTACTTTTGGTACAACAACTAATAGCCGCGTTCGTACACTCCTATTTGCTTATATATATAATTGTTAAATATATAAAGAAGAAAGAAAGAAGAAAGTAATATGCTTTGAGTTTTATATAAAGAGTATGTTGGTATCAAATAAAAATCAAAAGAGCATAAAAAAAAGAAAAGAAAAGAAGAGAATGGAAAAATATAAAAGAAAAGGCATTTTTTTTTGTGATATTTGAAATTTTTCTTCATTTTAAAACACATAAAATATTATGACTTTACATTTAATTATTTTCTCATAAAAGTAAAAACATAAAACTGAACATTTATGACTACTAAAAGTGATCATTCGCTCGCCATTAACTTTTGAAGAAAAAAAAACAGTAACTTGCCATTAATGTTGCCCAAAATTTTCTAGCGGAAAAAAAAATCTTTCTCCTTCCCTATAATAAACATTTGTATTTGTTGATATATATTTATGTTATATTAGTATTACATAGTCCTCCCTCCATTTAAATTAATATAATCATTGAGACAATTTTTATTTTTTAAATTAAATTAATTATTCAATATTAAATACTACTTTTAGAATGTTCTTTCAATTTTATCCTTTATTAGTTAGTATTGAAATTAATTATTAGTTAATATTGAGAAAATGATTAAAAGTCCCTCTAATCTATATCCGAATTTTCAACTACACACTTCAACTTTACAAAAGTCTCATCACCACCTGAATTGTTTAAAACTGTATTAATTACACATTTAAAAAGCCACAACCAGATCTGAATTGGCATGTGAACTTCACACATTTACAAGTGAAATTCAATTAATTTATTATTATTTTTTCAATTTCTTTATAATTTCTTCCACTTTTTTCTATACTCTTCCAACTTTTCAAATCTCTAAAGTGACTTTTTCCTCCAATTCTTTCAAATTCCTATGGAATTATGAGGAACAAAAATGAATATTGATAGTGGAATCTTGTCAAACAGTATTTGAGTTTTGCTTGTCGACTATTGAAAAATAATCTAAAAAGATCTGTGCATATCGCTGCTACGTCGGAGTTTTGCTTGCTTCACCGGAGATTGTCGGTCGCAAGGTTTTGTTGTTGTTGTTGTAGTTGACCTTGTTGTGAGAATAGAGATAGATCTTCACATTGGTTATCTCGAAACAGGAATGAGATAAGAGGAGAGGGGAGAACAAACGAAAGCACTAGCAATGCCATTAATGGAGGTCAATTGAGATTGAGTCTTTTATTGATTAATTGAAATTTGAGATTGATAATTAAAGGGCCTACAATAAAAAGAAAAAAAAACATTCTCACTAGAAAGTTAAATTGAATTTGATGGAAATTTAATTCATTTATTTTTTCAAATCTGATCCAGATTTTATTTTTGAATGATTTAAAAACATGTTATTTTATCTTTAATTGAATTGATTGTTTTTTCCAAGTTTATTACATGAGTGTTCATAAATTTGTGTGAAATAAAAAATGGTGAATTCGATGTAAGAATTTGGTCTTTGTTTCTATGGAGTAGAAAGATAATAAATTTGAAAAATAAATAAAAATACATATATTTATCAAAGAGATATTAAAAATAAATATTTTAACGTTTGTTTATCGTTCACACTCTCTCTCAAAGAAAGTGAAACACACTATCTTTGCCAGCTAAGCATTCAGAGGGGTAATAATATCGATTTTATACACTTCAAGGGGGTGATAGGACTCCCGTAAAATTAAAGTGTGTAGTTGAAAATCCAAATATGGATTAGAGGTTTTTTTGGCCATTTTCTCATTAATATTTAGTTATATTAATAAAAAATTTGACAATAATTAATACGGATGACAAAGAAAAGTTATACCTAATTTATTTATTTTATTAACGAGTGTTAAACAACTCAATAATTTAATTAATTTGAAATGGAAGGAGTATACATTAGTGTTGCACGATTTTTTTGCCCAAAAAACATATTTCAATCACTTTCTCCTTCCCACTAATTAATATTCATCAAAATATATTAAATGCTGCACCTCTTCAAATTATGGGGTTCCAATAAAATAGTAATATAAATTTGTCACAATCAAAATTCATAAGTCGTGATGACACCTATGTTCTCCATGAATATGTAAGCCAACCCAAAAATTTTACCAATCAAACTTAATACTGATATGAAAAATTAAATAACAAGTAGAATATCTCTAACATCAATTCCTTCATAAATACGAAATGCGGAAAGTTAAAATACCACTGAAGAAATGGTATCATAAGTACAAGAACTTCTACATATGATGCAAATCTGAAACTAAAATGACAAATCCAAGCCTAAGGGATATCCTGTCTGAATACTAAAATAATAATTTAAATAAAAGATAGAGCGAGGTGTGGGCTACGGAACAACCAAATAACTTACTACAACTCCAAGATACTCCAAGCTCAGACTAAAAAAGCTCCACGACATGTGATCGTACTCAAAAAATCTGACCACAAAAGAGTACAACAAGTGTAGTATGAATACGAAATCACGTGTACCTAGTGATCTGATAGACCGACAACGAAAAAAGTAGTGACGAGATTTTATAAGAGAAAACCAATTTTTTACTTCTACAAGTCGATATTATACTTACTAGTCAAGTTTTATCAGATAGAGATAATCAAACATCAAGTACTTTACAACCACCAATAAAACACATAACAATCAAGAACGAAGATTCCATGAGATTCAATGCAATATGACACCACGAAGTGATATGCCTCAAATTTCAATTACTCTCTTAACCGTATATGCATGATACTCTTTGAAAATACATCGATAGCTCATGACTCATGGGGGGTTCACAAGGTCCATATACTGATACAAACGATCTCCACGTGTCTGTACGAACGATCTCAATGCAATATCATAAAATCAAACAAGTTTCGCACGAACAATATCCACGTGCCCAAACTATAATCTTAATATGTCAGCATCCCATCATGGACAATCTCTACGTGCTAACTTATACTCAATATTATTTCAATGTATGTGCATAATATGATTTCAAATAAAGGGGATGCTGATGCATCTCAATCAATCAAATATTAGCATAATATATAACACCTTAATTATAAAAAAATTTACGATTTCAAATAAGAAACATAATCACACAAAATAATTCAAGTCATTAGTACATCAACTAATGCCCATATGTTTTGGCATTCTCGAATTTCAATCCACATACATTCTATAGTAATAAACTTTCTCTTTATAACACTGGTACTCGTAACAATGTCCATCATACCATTGGTAGGAGAACCCCCATCTTTCGAACATACCCATAGTCTATTTCATTCTTAATCTTTTATTAGAAAAACGTCCTTCAATTAATGAAGTCAGAAAGTCTTAACATACCTGGTATGCTGAAGACGCATCATACATTCTCAAGATTTTGCCTTTCCCTTTCGTAAAGCTTCAGAACATTTCCAATCTATCAAATATGTAGTATCCGTAAGCATGCGAGTTCGTAGACACTCATATTATATTATGTCTATCCTAAACTCAAAAACTCACTCATATCTCTAATCAAGCCCCTAATTTTGATATAATTTATATGCTAAGAATCATATTTGTTAAATTTCAAGTCTAAGGCTAAGTGTTAAACTATCAAAATATTATAAATCTAATGGTGTTAATAAACTACAATACACCTAGCAATACAATATGGCAGAACCTTATATTCATTAGGACTAGGGGTGTCAAAAGTAAACCCAACCAGAGGTAACCCGTTCAAATCGTTCAGAATTTTAAGGGTTAAGCTCAAGATAATTTGAATTGGGTTCATTATCAACTCATTCAACCTTAACTCATTTGAGAAGAATTCTCAATTGAGCCCAATTCAATTTCCAATTTCAACCCGTTTCAAATTTTTTTATTAAGATATGTTCCTGTATTAAATGTATGAATTATTATCTATTTAACATATTTTATAAGGAACATATCTTATTTATTGAGATTAATCGGATCGAATTGAGTGAGTCTTATTTTTAGCCCATTTTATGCTCAATCCATTTGAGCTAAAAATGAACATAGACAGATCAAGACCCAATTCTATTTCTATTGAACCCAGTTTAATATTTTCTATTTGTAATTTGGTAAACCTTGTATTCATTCGTTAGAAAACTTAAATTCCACAATCCGCCAAATTCCTCACCCCACAATCCTCTTATCACCTTATAACAGTAACTAGACCTCTATTAATCTAGCCAATCCCTATTCCCCGTTAGCCACCAAAATCTTATTTTTTAAAAAATTATTTTTCCCAAGTCCTACGCTGCAACATTAGTACAACTCAGTTTTCTTCTTTCTATCCCACAACCCAACATAATAATAATAATAACAATAATAATTATTATAATAACAATAATATCTACCCAAAGTTTATCCATTGTCCAATGATTACGATAAATAATCATAACCATCTCT
Organism: Solanum lycopersicum; assembly: GCF_036512215.1. Classification (NCBI taxonomy): domain Eukaryota; kingdom Viridiplantae; phylum Streptophyta; class Magnoliopsida; order Solanales; family Solanaceae; genus Solanum; species Solanum lycopersicum. Next base: position 16,931,499 of record NC_090804.1, on the reverse strand, counting down.
TCCCCATGTCCAAAACGTTACAGGTAGTTCCATTTATTTATTTATTCAATTTGATTGCATTTTATCTCTTTCAAAACCCCATTATAATAATATTAAAATGGTTCCATATCCAAATTATACAATAAAAATTTTAGGCGTCATAATTTACCTTATGTACTCCGTGTTCTTGCGCTTAAAACTACTGTCAAAGTTCCCTCTTTTACTTTGAGACGGAAATTATGACCCAAATTTGTCAGATCTACTAACTTCAATTTATTTTATATGGGACAAGTGTAAAAGGTATTAAATGAATTATGGACTTGTCCCGCTAAATATTAACTATAAAATAAAATTTCATCAACTAGATACTCGTAGTTATCAAATATTTCATAGTTTTTCATTTAAATTTTACGGGAAGAGTCAAAATTGTCCTAGTTCTCAAAACGACCTAGCGGGTCGTTATATCATCTACCACTTAAACAAATGTTCGTTCTTGAACGGTAAAGAATACAACGGCCCTGAACGCTTAAAATGCTGAGGATGTCTTACTCAGTCTCCTGTGTAGCCTCCTCCACTAAGCAATCTCTTTCGACCTCAACTTTCGAATTTGCCTATCTAAAATGGTTAGCGTCTCCTCCTCAAAAGTCAAATTATGATCAAGTAATACCAAATTCCATTGAGTCACATGAGCCCCACCTTGATGATATTTTTTCAACATCGAAATATGAAATATAAGGTGAAAACCCGACAAACCAGGTGGAAAAGACAACTCATACACCACCTCACCAATAAGCTCAACAATATCAAATGGACAAATATACCTTGTGATCAACTTGCCCTTCTTTCTAAATCTCATCACACCCTTTATGTTGAAACCTTCAATAGAACCCGCTCTCCAACCATGAACTCCAAATTATGAACCTTCTATATGCATAACTCTTTTACCTACTCTGAACCATGAGATGTCTATCTTCGATCAACGTGACCTTGTCCAATAACTCCCTCAACAAATCTATACTGTCTAACCTCAAACGCATCAAACCAATCAATTGGAGATCAACACCTCTTGCCATACAAAGCCTCAAATGGTGCCATCTCAAAACTTAAATGGTAATTATTATTGAAAGTAAACTCCGCTAATGGCCAAAGCTGATCCTAGTGACCACCAAAGTTAATCACACTCGCTGTCAACATATACTAAAGACCCTAAATAGTCCGTGGACTGACCGTCAGTATGAAGGTGAAAAGTTGTACTAAGATCCACATGAGTTCCTAACTCCTTCTGCATAGAGTGCCAGAAATACGATGTACATTGTGTCCCACGATCTGAAATAGTAGAAATAAGAACCCATGCAAACGAACTATCTCTCGATTATAGATTTTGGATAGCTTCTCTTAATTATAAGTAGTGTGAAATGGTACGATGTGTGCAGACTTAATTAATCGATCCATGATGAACCATATAACACCAAACTTACCTAAGGTGCGTGGCAGCCCTACCACAAAGTCCATAGCAATACACTCCTATTTCTACTCAGGTATGGGCATCCTCTATGTTACACTTCAAGGATTTTGGTGTTCATACTTTACTTGTTGATAATTCAAACAGCGAGATTTAGAATCTACTATGTCTCTTTTCATACACCACTACCAATAATGTTGCTTCAAGCCACAATACATCTTAGTAGTCCCCAAATGAATAGAGTAACCCAAACTTTGTGCCTTCTTAATGATCAGTCTAGTCAAATCACCTACCCGAGGAACACAAATACAACCTTTGATCCTCAAAACTCCCTTACTATCAAGAATCCATGGCTTCTCCTTTTGACACCTTGTCTCGAATCTAAAATAAATAATCATCATCAAATTATTGAGTCCGAATTTTCTCCAACAAGGATGACCTAGCCTCTATTTAAGACAAAAACCTTACCAAGTTCGGACATATCAAGCCTCACAAAGAAATTATCCTAGGACTGGTGATGTGTTTGAGATTTGGAATCATTTAAGGTTTTTTTTTACAATAATTTAGTGTCCTCAAATGCTTATTCTATGCAAATCACTGATGTAGAACTCTTAATTTCCAGAGGTAATGATTGAGGAACAAAGCACGGACACTAATTTGCAAAAAGGAACAAAGCAAACTGAAAGAACGAAGATTTGAAAGCTTGGTGATCGCAAAGTCCTTTTGGCGAGACTACGAATGACCATTATGTCGCCTAAGTTCTAGTGAGCCAAGCATTAAAGGATAAAACCAATTGGCGAGATAAAGGAGAAGTTGGTGGTTTCGTGATACACTATTGGATCGCCTAATGTTATAGACCTTGAGGAAGCTGAAGTCCAATGCAGAAGGCGATGGAATTGACCAAAGAGCGGGTTGACGAGCTCGACTTACTGCACCAAATTGTCCTTTGCAGCATATTCTTGGCAACTATAAGTACATTTTTGAACATTAGTTTAGTATCAAATTATTATTGAATTTTCAGTTATAAGTTTGTGCATTGAGTCCTGATGTATTGAGACAAGTTTTCTCTGGTTTTTCCTACGCTTTGGAGAATTAAAGTTTTTTTTCACTTTGGAGAAACTGAATGTGGGTCTTTGAGATTCTTCAAATTGAAACATTGTAAGAACAAAATCAATCTTACTAGTTGATGAAAATTCAATTTGGTAATAATATTTATCTTTTTATGATGTCTACCTAAACCCCAATTATTGGGGTGTGATAATGTAATTATGAGATCATTTAGTTTATGGATATTACTAATTTTTAGTTTAAATATTGTTTAGAAGTGAGTTTAATTGGTCATTGTTGTTTAATTTAAGAACTGTAGTTGCAAATGTATTTATACTTCGTGTTTTTGCTTGCTTGATAGAGAGGTTATAAAACCAAGTTTATTGATTAATCGTTAGTGGGTATCAGGTTGAAATGGTGCATCTCGAGAGAGTGAATCCTAAACTCAGTCCCACATATTAAGCTCAAGAGAGTGAATAGACTTAGGTGTAAGGTAGTCTATTTTTCTTCTTTAATGATGGTTGAGAGAAATAAACTTGATTTGGGGTAAATTGTTCGAGAAAAAATTTAATCCCTCGATGAATTAGATTACTCGCCTATATTCAGCCATTTCCTAACAGTTTCAATTACTATTTGTCTGTATTAGCCTATAATCGAATCACATCCAAAGAACCCATCTCATTATTGTATTTCGTATTGTTTGTTGTTGCTGCAGTAAAAATTTTTAAACCAAAACCCCCTTGTTAATTGACATTCAAGTCACCCCTTAATTTGAGTTATGTTTTTATTCGATAAATTCTATTCCTTTGAATAATTTGATCATATTCGTACTTCCTAAATGGATTCTCAAACACGTGCCACTCCATGTAGGATTCGACCTAAACACATTAAGTGGGTTTTATACTGTCTATATATCGCTGACACCTACAATTGGATGAAGTGTCTTAGAAATATTAATCAAAAACGGTGCTGCTACCGGAGAGTGGTGTTGTTTGAGAATTTTTGGGGAAGCTGAATTTTGTTTCTTTTTAGTCAGTTAAATTAAGTTACTTTTTGTTTTGGTTTGTTTCTTTGTGTTTTGAAACTAAAATCTGTATCCCAGAGCAAGTTAAAAGACTACCTATAAGGAAATAATCTATTACATATACCAAAGCCAAAAGCCAAGCTAACTCAATAAAGGAAGAAACTTTGCCAAAGCTAGAAAAAACACAAAGCTGAGAATATGAGTGTGAACGGAAGCAATGGCAGCTAAGTGGGCCACCAATATGATATCGCCAACCTAAATGATGTAAATGACCGAATGATAGTGATCATCATTTAATGGGTGGAATTGGTGCCATTTTCTTTCCTCTGGTTGTAGGGAACAACAATGTGTTCCACATTACCAGCACTATGTTGCAACTCTTAGAATTGAAAGGGTTGTTTTGTGGATTGTCTCATGAGGATCCCCATGAGATAATTAGAAATTTAGTTGATATTTGCGGGCCGTTTTCCTTCAAGATTATTGTCACGACCCAAACCGGGTTGCGACTGGCACCCACACTTACCCTCCTATGTGAGCGAACCAACCAATCTAACCTTAACATTTCAATATAATATCAACAGAAAGTAATGCGGAAGACTTAAACTCATTAAATAAAGACCAATTCATTAACTTCTAAAATTCAACATCTATTATTCCCCAAAATCTGGAAGTCATCATCACAAGAACATCTACGATCAAATGACTAAACTAAGAGTATTCTAAAAGCTAAAAATACATAAGAAGCTAGTCCATGCCGGAAGTTCAAGGCATCAAGACTTGAAGAAGAAGATCCAGTCCAAGCTAGAAGCATTAGCTCACCCTGAATTTCCGATGTAGTAAGACTGGCTTGAATTACTGTTGAGTTGAAGACGATGGCACGTTTGCTGCACTCCACAAATAAACAAGAAGAAAACATAAAAGTAGGGGTCAGTACAAAACACGGGTACTGAGTAGATATCATCGGCCAACTCAAAATAGAAATCAATATATACCAAGTAATATCATAAAATCAACTATGATATTCAACATGTAGCAACAGCAAATACTATATCATTAACGATTACCGTCAAGTTCACACATGAGGACTCAAGCCTCAATACCATACTCATTTGGGAATCATGTTCATTAGATTGAGTATATTAACATCTTTCAAGATTCATTATCTTTATTTCTCTTGTGTCGGTACGTGACACTCCGCTCCCTCAATATTCATTAATCCTCTTGTGTCGGTACGTGACACTCCGATCCCCTAAATCTATGTGTCGGTTCGTGACACCCGATTCCCTAAATCTATGTGTCGGTTCGTGACACCCGATCCCCTAAATCTACGTGTCGGTTCGTGACACCCGATCCCCTAATACTACGTGTCGGTTCGTGACACCCGATCCCCTAATACTACGTGTCGGTTCGTGACACCCGATCCCCTAATTCTACGTGTCGGTTCGTGACACCCGATCCCCTAATACTACGTGTCGGTTCGTGACACCCGATCCCCTAATTCTACGTGTCGGTTCGTGACACCCGATCCCCTAATCTCCTTCCATCAATTCATCAAGCCTTCTTTCTTACCAAGGCATCATCAATCCCATTATTTTAGTTCATCACACCTTCTTTTATACCAAGGCCTCATTATTAACAAAGAGATTAGGATTTTGCAAGATTTGGGATTCAATAACTTCATCATGCTTATATAATCACAATTATATAATTACATTCATGCAAGCATACAATTAAGCACATAGCAGGGTTTACAATATTATCAATACATATAATTCTCTATTAAGAGTTTACTACGAATATCGTAAGAGAAACCATAACCTACCTCCACCGAAGATTCGTGATCAAGCAAGCAAATTTTCCCAAAGCTTTGTGTTTTTCCCCTTCTCGATCGTCTCTCTCTCTATCGATTCCCTTCTCTCTCTTTCTCTTGTTCTTTCTATTTTCTTTATTCAAACCCTCTTTCTTTTACCCAAATTAGTATATAATTAAGAATAAAAGATGACAATAATAGCCCACTAATTAACTTAAGGTTACCTCTTTTATTCCCCAAGAAATTGAGTTATTAATATAGACCCACGAAATATATAATTATAGCAGGAATAGTCCAAAACGCCCCTTTAAAACTTAACCAGAATTCCGACTTCAACTGGGATTACGCAACCTGTGACGGCCCGTCGCGCCTGCGACGGTCCGTCATGCAGGTTCGTCAGAGACTCGATTTCCTTAAGGAGTCTGTGACGGCACGTCGTACCTACGACGGTCCGTCCTGCACTTCCGTCATGACGTTCAGAGAATCGTTCCCTGTACCAAATTCTCAAGAATTGAAGTGTTTTGAAACGGTGGATCACGACGGTTCATCGTGCCTGTGACGGTCCGTCCTGCAGGTCCGTCACAGAGTTCAGAGAGTCGATTTCAGCACCCAAATTTCAGAATTTCTAAGTGTTTTGGGACGAGACACCCTCGACGGTCCGTCGTGCCCATGACGTTCCGTCGTGGGTTCCGTCGTCTCAGCCTGTTTTTCCAGAAATAAAATCTGCTGCTCAAAACGACTAAACAGGTCGTTACAATTATATCCCAAGAGTCGGTCTAGTTGAGATTCCATCACTTCTTGGGAAGAACTTTGAAATTTAGTAGAATGTCATGAGAGCTAGTGCTTAGAGTGTCATTGTTGTGGGTGTTGGGTGTGTGAACCCCGAATAGGCCAAATTTGAAGCGTTGTATAATGAAGAGATGAATTTGATATCCAACCAAGGAGGTGGTTATCACGCAAACGACTCGAGGAAAGGTGGTAACAATAGTTGGAATAGGGATGAAGGTTGGAGAGATTGTAATAGAGAGTGGAGGGATTGAAATACGATTTTGAAGGAAAGGGATGAGGATAACAACATGTAAATTCCTCCCTACCAGCGCTAAAATCCTAAGGATTCTGAGGGTGGTTAGTATAAGGATATTTAATCTCGTATAGTGAGGTTAAGGGGTCCGATAAAATCTCGGAAGAGATAAAGGACAATGTATCGACCCTTATCCAGACAGTCACCTCTCATTCTATCTTTATCAAGTAGTTGGAGACCCAAATGGGTAAGAATTCTTCTCATATAAAACCGATACAACAAGGGGTTGCCTAGTGATACCATGACAAACCCCAATAATGAAGTTTGAGTGAAGGATTGCGTGATGCAAAGACGTTAACCAAGTCGCTTGTTGGGGAAGAAACCCAAGTTTTTAGTTGCTTTGTTTTTTATTTTTATATAGTCGTCCGTTCATGTTGCAGATTAAAGTGTGGAATGTGAGGAAAACTGCAGGTCAGCGAGCCAAGTGTCCAGTCGGCAACTCACCGAAGAGGTCGGCGAGCCCGACTTGGACCTCCATTGGACTCAAGACATTCAAAGGTCGGAGTCCTTAAAATTAGCGGGCCTATCAGTTTGGTTATTCACAAAACACGTCAGCGATCGCGACTTAGTACGCCGTTTGTACCGCTCATTAATTAGAAACCTTGTAAAACTTAGTAAGGTAAATGCCCACTCGTCATGTCACCGAGTGGGACAACAAGCAAAATTAATTTCATGTTAAGGGCGAGAACTTGACAGTTTTAAAGACAAAAGATTCAAAAGTTTAAACTCTCTCACATTCCCTCACTTAATAAGTTCCTAAAATCATACACACACTATATTTTCCCGTATTTTTGTGTTTTTACTTATTTTTACTCGCCAATTGTGTGTTTGGAGTTGGAATTCGTTGCCTCCTAGATTTTCAACTATTTATTCGGTTGAAGGTTGGTTTTACGAACCCCAAATTTGTATTTAACTATTTTTGCTCATGAGCAAGTGTTTTAATCTTTGTTATGTGTGGTGTGCCTCTTTGAATCGTAATTGTGTGCTTGTGTGCCTGCTTCAATTTCTTAATGTTGCCTAAAATGCCTAATTGTTAATTTCTTGAATTTTGTTCTTAGAAATTGGTCTAAATTATAGGGATGTGTTTAGTTATTGGGTCTAGTCGTCTAAAGTCTAAGTAACTCATATTTTTGCCAAGTGACGTAGTTTGACCAATGATGGAGTGGTTTATGTAATTCTTAAGGGTTGAAGTCGTCAAATGGCTAAATTTGGCAAGACCGGGAGAAGTTTTAGTATCCTGAGGGCATGAGTAGTGTAACATTTCGAAAATCCAATACGAGTCTTAAAGCCTACCATAGGTGCAATAGAATCTAAACACTATTCTTAAGACCTACTTGAATGAATATAGGTCATTTAGAAATTTTTGGAACTAAAACGTCCAAGAACATCTATGACGTTCGGAAACTAGTTCTAGGAGGTACTAGCATGCCTAAGCCTATTTGACAAACTTTTAAAAGTCAGAAATCCATGAAAATTTGTGGAAGGGTAGTTAATATGTGTTTAGAATGATTCGTGGTCGAAACGTCTGGGTACGACGCCCCAAGGACCAACCAGAGTCCATTGAGGAGGACCTTAGCACGTAGGAGGCAACACTGCCTGGGCAGTGGGCAACCACAAGACTCTATCAAGGGCTCGTGTGTGGATCGATGGGGAGTCAATACCAACCCACACTTATCCAAATTGATGGATCCCTCTCCTGGACAAGTCTTTGACCGAAACAACGATTGTGCAGCACGGAGGGAGGCCTGGCCGTCGATGGACCAACGACCCGTCGGTCGTGGTTTCGTCGATGCCTGCAATTTTCCAGAAATTTTTAAGTTAGTTCAGTTAATTAGTTAAGAGGTTAGGTTGTTAATCAGGGGTTTTAGGGATTCTAATTAATTAAACTAAAACCCCATATAAATGCCCCAATCCTCATTAGATTAAACACAACTCTCAAAACAAATCTTCTTCATTCTCTCTTCATTCTCTCTGTATTTGAAAGAAACCTTGAAGACTAGGTAAGGGAGGCATTTGGGGTATGAAAAGGGACTATTTCACCATCGAATATTCATCAAACTTTGAGTTATGAGATCTAATTTACCTTTGAGACCTCTTTCCTCAAAGGGTTCCTTCAAAATATTTTCAAAAGTTGGGTTTTCATGTGGGTTCTTCTCAATCTCAAAAATTAGGTTGTGAATTGATTTGTTTATGTTTTCTATTGGATAATATGAATATATTAACATATATTATAACTTAATTATGGTGTATCTTGATGACTTGGTATAGTTTGTAGATGATGATCCTTTACCCTTAACCCTAGGTTGGATATTGACATGACTTAGGTTGATATTGATTCAATTGACTTGGTTATTGGTTGAATTACTATTAATTGATGTTGGTACATTAATCATGAACAATTTGAATTGAATTGTATTCTTTCATGTTAGTTCTTGAGATTATGATCTAGGTTAGAAAGTGAATTAACCTAAGTGTCTTATCTTAAGCTATGATCTAGTAATGAATTGTAATGTAATGATTCTCCTAGCCTTTTTGTCATGTTTATTATTTAATTATAATGTGGTAAATCTAAATTGGATTGAATTGAGGTTTTATGGTAAGACCTTAATGATGACTTTGAAGAAGGCTTGATAAGTATTATGATCTCTATTCGTTACTTCCAATTGTGGTTAATTGTGATTAAGCAATGATGTTATATTGGAGAAAGCCTTGTATTAGGATTTATAGGGTGGTATGATATTGAATTGAAATGTATTGATTATGTTGTAAGTTTGATTTAGGTGTATATGTTATAAGGATGGTGATGATCACTAATGTGCCTTAAAATGATATGAAATGCTAATGTGCTAAACTCACTTTTATGAATTTAAATGAAAGGATATATACTCATGCAATTATTATTGAGATATTGATGATGATTATTATACAAGGGTTAGATCATATAACCTAAAATAAGCTATGATTGATAATTAAAGGCTTAAAGACATTTCAAAAGAAACTCTAGCTTAGCACCGAGTGAACTAAATTGAGGAGTGTCCCTTCCAACATAAAGAAGGTAGGAGCATTAAATTACTATTGAGATTGGAGACTGCAATGCATGTAGCATAAAGAGGGTCCCAACTATGTATCCTAGTTCTTGAACTATGTTGCCCCTATAGGAATACTAGCTAGTGGATCCATGTATTTTTTGTGTGTTTTGGTACTACCTTGGCAAGTAGTCCGCATTCTTTTAGGTGTAGGGTTTTATGACACCGATTCCACACTAGCTCATGTGGTCTATGTCGATTAGATCAAGATGTTCCCAAAAGGTTTAATGAATTAAAGGATTTAACTCTAACAAGGATAACCTAAGGGGTATAGCTTAGTATAGGTAGGGGTATGAGACTCTACCTAAGCATTGCTCTAGTTAGCCTTCAGGGAGTCTTAGGAGGACGTTCTTATATATGTTTATGATGATATATGATATGTATATGAAGGACTTGCATATTATTGATATTATATGTTGGTTAGTTCACTTATAGATATGTATTGTTCTAGATTGTTAAAGTAAGATGAGACGTATATCTAAATGTCATGTAATGTGACGTATGGTGTTAGTCATGATTCTTTTTGGGTTACTTGATTGAGTAACGTTATGGGGCTTTGCTTGGTGTTTGCACTTGTTGACTCGATAGGGGTTCACGGGTAATTGTCTGGCTTTGTTATAAGGAAATGTACTCTTTTTCATGCTTAATGTTTAATATGACTTGGATATAGAATGACTTGTATATGTATCTACTTGTATATTGGGAATGTTTGATTGGACTAGACTTGATGTTGTGGTATTGTGATGACCATGCCTATGACTTAATAAATGTGAAATATTGTTTGGTATGGTATTGTTGAATATGCATATAGGTTTTAAAATAAAAATGCATATTTATTGTCTCCTACTTAGTACAAGTGGCGTACTAACGCCATTTCTTACTTTTTCTCCAACATTTTAGGTTCCGGTCATTGAAGGCTCATTCGAGACGACTTGAAGAAGACTTGGATATTCTCTACCATCCAAGTGGGTAGGTCCTCACTTTCCGTGGGCGATACTAATATCTCACTTATGGATTTGCTTTGTTTTCTAAGACTCTTATGTTCATTATATTTTGATTTGAGTACGATTTTTATAAGCCTATATGTGGCTTGTTTACATTGATGTAGGGCTATGCCCAAATTGCTATGATATTTTATATGGTATGAGATGAGACAATCCTTAAGACTATGTTTTATCCTATATGTGTATGTGCAATAAAAGTAGAAGGCTATGTAACCTTCCGATACAAAGGTTTGATGTATACTCGATATTTATATTATGTGTATGTACAGGTCTGTGTAAACCTCCAAATAGAAGTAATATAAGTTTTACATTTTCTGCTAAATTCAACTTATGAATGTGATCATATAAGCTAAAAGGCTAGTCTTAGTCCTCAAAGAGGATGATGATGCCGGTTACGTCTAGGGGGTATACCTAGATGTGAAAAACTTGGTATCTAAGCATGAGGTTGAATTATCGTAGAGACAATGTCTCTCTCAACCAACTCTATGTAAGTTCGTGTTCATAATTATGAAGCGCGCCACACTTATGGATCAGAACCTACAAGATGCACATGAAACTCTCATTTTCTTGGAAATCTTATATCGTGCCATTAGAGTATACTTATGGCGTGCTTTTGTATCTAATACTATTGTAATTCTTATCTGAAGAATGAACACTCGAAGGAATGCGACACAAAGACTTGAATAGGAATATGCCAATGCGGGAGCTCCTCCACGTGGTGATCAAGTTTCTCCACTTGAAGAAGATGCTAATATGGGACAAGCTTCGGTTAATCCTCCACCCTTGAAATATGGAGATATAAGGGTTGCCCTGATCTAATTGGCTCAAGCCGCCACTGTTCAAGCCCAAGCTATGACGGCTCAAGCCAAATGGGAGGTTGTTCCCCATCCTCATCAACAAGTAACTATCATGGATTCCCTATAAGAGATTTCACTTGAATTAACCCTCCTACCTTTTACGGGTCTGAGGTTGTGGAAGACCCCTAAGAATTCGTTGATGAAGTCTATAAGATACTCTTGTCTATGGGGTTTTCCACAAGTGAGAAGGCCGAGTTGGCCACTTATAACCTCAAGGACGTGGCTCAAGCATGGTTTGTGCAATGGAGAGATAAAAGGTCATTGAGGGGTGGTCCGTTGACTTGGGAAATCATCAAGAAGGCTTTTCTAGATTTCATTCCTAGAGAGATGAGGGAGGTTAAAGCAGTGGAGTTCATCAACCTTCGCCAAGGAGGTATGAGTGTTCATGAATACTCCTTGATATTCACAAAGTCGCAAAATATGCTCTTTCTTTAGTTTCTGATCCTAGAGATAAAATGAATTATTTTGTGATGGGGGTGTCACATGATTTGCAAAAGGAGTGTCATTCAACTATGCTACATGACAACAAGAACATTCATCATCTTATAGTGCATGCCAAGCGTGTGGAAGAGGAAAGGGTTAAGATAAAGAGTAGATACGCTATGAGAGCAAGATCTTTTGATGGAGGTTCTTCAAACAATAGGCTTAAGATACAAGACAAACCTAGGTTTAAGAAGCGGGTTTCAAGTCAAGTTCCTTCGAAATTCCCAAAGTCTAGTGGTTATAGGGTGTCTAACCCTAAGTTTAAGAGGGGAAAAGGTACTAATTCACCAACCGATAAGCCAACTTATGGAAAGTGTGGCAAGAAGCACTATGTGATTGTCTTAAGGGGACGGACAATTGCTTTGGTTGTGGGAAAAGTGGCCACAAGGTTAGGGATTGCCCTAATGTGAGGGGTCAAGAGAAGGGTAGCGGTCAAGCTCAAGCGAGTGGTTCAAATGAGGCTTCAAAGAAGAAATTCTTCTATTCTCTCGGCTCTAGGGGTGAGCAATAGACTTCTCCTGACGTGGTGACCGATATGTTGAAAGTATTCTCTATTGATGTATATGCCTTACTTGATCCAGGTGCTACTTTATCCTTTGTTACTCCTCTAGCAGCCAGAAAGTTTGATATTTTAATTGATATTTTGCATGAACCTTTTATAACGTGTATTCCAGTGGGTGAGTCGGTTGTTGCAAAAAAGTGTATAGAAATTGTCCTATAATGTTGATCAATAGAGTTTCTTATGTTAAACTAGTAGAACTTGATATGCTTGATTTTGATATAATATTTGGTATGGATTGGTTGTATGCTTGCTTTGCTTGGTGAAGTTTAACTTTTCAAATGAACCCATTGTTGTGTGGAAGGGGGGAAACTCTATTCCTAGAGGTGGTATCATCTCTTGTCTAAAAGCATGCAAAATGATCTCTAAAGGTTGTCTATACCATATTGTAAGAGTCCAATATCTAGACTATGTAATTCCTCCCATTGAGTCGGTCTCCATAGTGTGCGAATTTCTGGAGGTCTTTCCTAATGATCTTCTCGATATTTCTCCCGTATGGGAAATTGAATTTGGTATCAATTTGCTACCGGATACAAATCCCATTTCAATTCCTTCTTAAAGGATGGATCCGTCCGAAATAAAAGAGTTGAAGGATCAACTCAAAGATTTACTAGACAAAGGCTTCATTAGACCTAGTATTTCTCCATGAGGTTCTCTGGTTTTGTTTGTGAAGAAGAAGGATGAGTCTTTAAGAATGTGTATTGATTACCGCAAACTCAATAAAGTCATAATCAAGAACAAGTATCCTATCTCTCGGATTGACGACATGTTTGATCAACTTCAAGGGGAAAGTTAGTTTTCTAAAATTGAGTTAAGGTCAGGGTATCACCAAAGGTGAGAGGTTAGGATATACCAAAGACGGCATTCCGGACTAGATGTGGTAATTATGAGTTATTAGTAATGTCCTTCGGTCTCACTAACGCTCTGGCGACGTTTATGGACCTAATGAATAGGGTGTTGTGAAATTACCTAGATTAGTTTGTCATTATCTTCATTGACGACATCTTGGTATTTTAAAAAATGAGGGTGATCACATGAACTATTTGAGGGTAGTGTTGCAAGTACTTAAAGAACATCAATTGTTTAACAAGTATGGAAAATATGAGTTTTGGTTGAGGTCGATGACATTTCTTGGTCATATCATCTCTAGTGAGGGAGTTGAGGTTGATCCAACGAAAACGGGTGCAGTGAAAAATTGGCCTAGACCCTTGATTCCAACTGATATTAGGAGTTTCTTGGGTTTAGCAGGTTATTATCCGAGGTTTATGGAGGGTTTTGCGTCCATTGCATCTCTCTTGACTAATTTGACCCAATAGTGTAAAAAATTTGAGTGGTCGGAGGCATGCGAGAAGGTTTTAGAATGTTGAAAAATAGGCTTACTTTTGATCCTGTGTTGACCTTACCGTAGGGTACAAAGTGTTTTGTTGTGTATTGTGATGCATCCCGAGTGGGTCTGGGGTGTGTGCTTACGCAACATGGGAAGGTGATAGTCTATGCTTCTAGGCAACTTAAGGTACATGAGTGAAACTATCCAACTCATGACTTTGAATTAGCGGCCGTGGTGTTTGCCTTGAAAATATGGAGGCATTATTTGAATGGTGTTCATGTTGTTGTCTTTACTGATCATAAGAGTCTCCAATATGTGTTTACCCAAAAGGCGTTGAATCTCCGACAAAGAAGATGCTTAGAATTGTTGAAAGATTATGACATGAGTGTCTTCTATCATCTCGGCAATGCTAATGTGGTTGTGTATGCCCTAAGTCGTATTACTATGGGTAGTTAACAAGAAAGACCTAGTTAAGGATGTACATAGGTTGTATAGGTTGGGTGTGAGGTTGGAAGATTCTTAAAATGGTGGTTTAATGGTGCATAATAACTCCGAGTAATCACTGGTAGTTGAGATGAAGTCCAAAAAATACCTTGATAAATCATTGATGGAGTTTAAGGAATCGGTCCTCGGCAAGCTTAATGAGGAATTTTTCATGGGGAATGGTATTTTAGGGTGCCAACGGATATTGTGTGTTCCCAAAGTAGATGGGTTGAAGGACCGGATACTTGAGAAAGCCCATGGGTCCCGCTACTCAATTCATCTGAGTTCGACAAAAATGTACCATGACCTTAGGAAGATTTTTGGTAGGAAGGTATGAAGAAGAACATAGCGGAGTTTGTCTCTATGTGTCCAAATTGCCAACAAGTAAAAGACGAACATCAAAAGACGAGCGGCTTACTACAACATATCCAAGTTCCAACTTGGAAGTGGCAAGAAATAAGTATGGATTTCGTAGTAGGTTTACCTCGGACTCAAAAGCGATATGACTCTATATGGGTAGTTATGGATAGGTTGACTAAGTCTGCTCACTTTATTCCCGTCAAGTCTACTTATTCGGTGGAATATTATGCTAGGATCTTCATAGTTGAGATTGTGTGTCGCTATGGTATTCCGTTATCCATCATATCGGATTGGGGTGAACATTCACATCTAGATTTTGGAGGTCATTCCAAAAAGGGTTGGGTAATAAGGTGAAGTTGACTACCGTTTTTCATCCCCAAACAGATGGTCAAGCGGAATGTACTATTCAAACCCTTGAGGACTTGCTTATGGCTTGTACTATTGATTTTAAGGGAAATTGGGATAAGCATTTGCCTTTGGTGGAGTTTGCCTATAATAATAGTTTTCATTCATCCATTTCCATGGCTCCCTATGAAGCCTTCTATAGTAGGAGGTGTAGGTCTCCTATTGGATGGTTTGAAGTTGGAGAGCCTTCGCTTCTTGGTCCCAATTTGGTTTATAAGACTTTCAAGAAAGTTCATATCATAAGGAACGGGTTGCAAACGGCCTATAGTCAGCAAAAGTCTTATGCCGATCATAGGACAAGGGATTTGGAGTTTGAAGAAGGTGATAAGGTGTATTTGAAAATTTCACCAATGAAAGTGGTGGTTAGATTTGGCAAGAAAGGGAAGTTAAGTGCTCGTTATGTGGGTCCCTATGAAATCTTGCAAAGAGTTGGCAGGGTTGCCTATGAATTCAAACTTCCTAATGAATTGGTTTTGGTTCATCCGGTTTTCCATGTTTCCATGCTTAAAAAGTGTATTGGTGATCTCGAGTCTATTCTTCCTATTGAGGGTATTGGTGTCAAGGATAACCTCTCTTTTGAGCATGTTCTGGTTCAAATTCTTGATAGGCAAGTCAAGAAGTTAAGGAATTAAGAGGTGGTTTCCGTAAAGGTGTTATGGAATAATCACCTAGTTGAGGGTGCAACATGGGAGGCCGAGGCCGACATGAGGTCCCGTTACCCTCATCTATTTTATAAATAAGGTTAGTAATTCTTACTATTAATGAAAACAATGACTAAAATTGAAGTTATTTTGATTTTTAGTTAAGTATTAAAAAATGTTCATTTTTTATTTTTGCTCTATAGGGATTACAGTGAAGTTAGAATTTGAACATGAAATTTTTCTCTTTGGCTTGTTTTGAGTTATGTCGTTCATTTTGATATGGTGAGTCTTTATGAAATGATATATAACAAGTTGTTGAACTGAAATTTGACGAAATTGGCTCATGTAAAGTATGTTGAGGTCACGTTGTTGTTGTGAGAATGATATTTCTTATAATGTAATGTTGGACCTTATGTGTGGTAATTGATGTTTTGAATTGCCTTGTGTAAGTAATATGATAGCTGTTGTTAGATATTGTTGTTGGTTGGGCTGCTAGTCTTGAAGTCTATTTCCTTCCAAAAGAGTTTTATGTCATTTGGGGACGAATGTTCCTAAGAGGGTGATAATGTAACATTTTGAAGATCCAAGACGAGTCTTAAAGCCTACCATAGGTGCCATGGAGTCTAAACACTATTTTAATACCTATTCTAATGAATATAGATAATTTAGTAAGTGTAGGAACCAAAAAGTCCAATAACGTCCATGACGTTTGAAAACTAGTTCTAGGAGGTACTAGCGTGCCTAAGCCTATTTGAAAAACTTTTAGAAGTTGGAAATCCATGAAAATTTGTGGAAGGGTAGTTAATAGGTGTTTAGGATGATTCATAGTATAAATGTCCTGGTACGGCTCCCCAAGGAGCAACCAAGGTCCCTTGAGGAGGACCCTAGCACATAGTAGGCAGCACTGCCTAGATAGCGTGCAACCACGAGAGGCCATCAACAGCTCGTGTGTGGATCGACGGGGCGTCGATACCAATTGTCATCCCACACTTATCCAAATTGATGGATCCCTCGCCTACATAAGTCTCTGACAAAAACAATGGTTGTGCAGCACGTAGGGAGACTTGGCCGTCGATGGACCAATAGCCCATCGATCGTGGTCTCATCGATGGGCCTGCAATTTTCCTGCACTTTTTAGGTTAGTTCATTTAATAAGTTAAGAGGTTAGGGGATTAATTAGGGTTTTAAGGTAGTCTAATTAATTAAATTAAAACCCCATATCAAGGCCCTAACCCTCATTAGATTAAACATAACTCTCAAAACAAATCTTCTTCCTTCTCTCTTCTTTCTCTCTCTATTTGGAAGACACCATTGAAAACTAGCTATGGGAGGGATTTTTGGGATGGAAAAGGACTGTTTCACCATCAAATCTTCATCAAACATTGAGGTATGAGATCTATTCACCTTTGAAACCTCTTTCCTCAAAGGGTTCCTTCAAAATATTTTCATAAGTTGGGTTTTCATGTGGGTTCTTCTCGATCTCAAAAATTAGGTTGTGAATGGATTTTCTTATGTTTTCTATTGGATAATATGAATATATTAACATGTATTCTAACTTAATTATGGTTTATATTAATGATTTGTTATAGTTTGTAGATGATGATCCTTAACCCTTAACCATAGGTTGGATATTGACATGAATTAGGTTGAAATTGATTCAATTGACTTGGTTATTGGTTGAATTTCTATTAATTGATGTTGTTACATTAATCATGAAAAAATAAAAGTGAATTATAGTCTTTCATTCTAGTTCTTGAGATTATGATCTAGGATAGAAAGTGAATTAACTTAAATGTCTTATCTTAAGCTATGATCTTGTAATGGATTGTAATGCAATGATTCTCCTAGCCTTGTTATCATGTTTATTATTGCATTATGATGTGGTACATACAAATTGTATTTAATTGAGGGTTTATTGTAAGGCCTTGATGATGAACTTTGAATGAGGCTTGGTAAGTATTATGATCTCTATCCGTTACTTCCAATTATAGTTAATTGTGATTAAGCAATGGTGATATATTTGAGGAAATCCTTGTATTAGGATTTATAGGGTGGAACGATGTTGAATTGAAATGTATTGATTATTTTGTGAAGTTGATTAAGGTGTATATGTTATAAGGATGGTGATGGTCACCCATGTGCCTTAATATTATATGAAATGCTAATGTTCTAATCTCACTTATATGAATTGTAATGAAATTAATTATACTCATGCAATTCTTATTGATCTATTTACGATGATTACTATACAAGGGTTAGACTCTATGACCTAAAGTTATCTATGATTGATAATTAAAGGCTTAAAGCCATTTAAAAAAGGGACACTATCTTAGCACCGATGAACTAGATTGGGAAGTGTCGCCTCCCACATAGGGAAGGTAGGAGCACAAAGTACTCTTGAGATTGGAGACTACAATGCATGGAGAATAAAGAGGGTCGCAACAATATCTACTAGTTCTTGAACTATGTTGCCCCCATAGTAATACTAGCTAGTGGATCTACGTGGTTTCTTTGTTTTATGCTTTGGTACTACCTTGGCAAGTAGTCCGCCTTCTTTTGGTGTAGGGTTTTAAGACACCGAATTCTACACTAGCTCATGTGGTCTATGTTGGTTACAACTAGATGTTCCCAAAGGTAAAATGAATTAAAGGATTTAAATAGGATAATCTAAGTCTAGGTAGGGGTATGGGACTCTACCTAAGCATTGCACTAATTAGCCTTGAGGGGAGTCTTGGGAGGATGTTCTTACGTATGTTTATATTTATGATGATATATGATATGTATATGAAGGACTTTCATATTGTTGATATTATATGTTTGTTAGTTCACTTATAGATATGTATTAGTCTATATTGTTAAAGTAAGATGAGACATATATCTAAATTTCATGTTATACGAAGTAAGGTGTTAGTCATGATTCTTGTTGGGCTAGTTGATTAAGTAAGGTTATGGGGCTTTGCTTGGTCATTGCACTTGTTAACTTGATAGAGGTTCATGGGCAATTTTCTTGCTTTGTTATAATGGAATATACTCTTATTCATTCTTATTGTTTAATATGACTTGGATGTAGAGTTACTTGAATATACATCTATTTGTATAGTAGGAATGTTTGATTCTACTAGACTTTATGTTGTGGTATTGTGATTAGCATGTCTATGAATTAATAAATATGAAATATTGTTTGGTATGGTATTGTTGAAGATGCATATAGGTTTTAAAAGGAAAAAGCACACTTATGGAAATGTCCTTTTCTTAGCATGTTTTATAAATATATGTGCCTATAGTCTCATACTTAGTACAAGTGGTGTACTAACCCCATTTCTTCCTTGTTTCCCAACATTTTAGGTTGCGGTCTTTGAAGGCTCATTCGAGACGACTTGAAGAAGACTTCGATATTTTCTACCATCCAAGTGGGTAGGTCCTCACTTTCCAAAGGCAATGCTAATATGTATCTTATGATTTGCTTTTTTTTTTCCAAGACTCTCATGTTCTATTATTTGAGTACGATTTGTATAAGCCTATATGTAGGGATATGCCCAAATTGCTCTGATCTTTTGGATGGTATGAGATGAGACAATCATGAAGACTATGTTTTATCTTATATTTGTATGTGCAATAAAAATAGAAGACTATGTAATCTTCCTATACGAAGGTTCGATGTATACTCAATATATATATTATGTGTATGTACAGGTCTATGTAAACCTCCAAATAGAAGTAATAAAAAGTTTGAATTTTTTGCTAAATTTAACTTATGAATGTGATTATGTAAGCTAAGAGACTAGTCTTAGTCCTTAAAGAGAACGATGACGCCGATTACATCTAAGGGGTAAACTAAGATGTGACAGGTAGCATAGGTCTAAGTTTAATAGAACTAGTGTGTGATTTGATTTCTTTCAGGGGTTGCGGGGTTGATTTGGAACTTGGGGAAGAAAGTAGGCACATTGGGCAGTTGGGTCGAGCTTGTCAAATCACTCGGCTATTCATTGAATCTATCTTGACCGCCTTTAATTTCATGCTAAATTTGAGTTTAGGTTTTGTACCTTTTCATGAGAAGCCTGAGTTTGCTGAGTGCACTCGACGACTCGCCTAAAGTCTTCTTCGATTGCCTTTTCTGCAACCCTAAATCCCTAATATACACTGTAACATTCGATGGGCTTCTCTGTGCTAGAAAAAGTTATCGATGATTTGATGAAGCCAAATTTTTTGGGAAATATTGATCAAATCCTTTCGGCGAGCCCGATCTAGCTTGAAAATGTGATTTGGTGACTCGCCGACTTGTTCGGTGAGTCTCTCTGCAACTATTTTTCTTCAACTTTTCATGAAATGAATCTAACTCTCTTTGATATTTTTGCTGATATGGCTAGAACTAACCTCGATATGCTGCCCCGTAAAATAGCACAAGGCATATTGATAAATGAAGGAGAGCCAATCCTCCTAAAAGGGGAAGGATATAGCCTCCAAAAAAGTCAATAGCCCAACGATTGAGGTTCCACAACACAACTACGACAACGAGGGAGATTTCTTTGACTCCCAATCTGTGTTCTCTGAACCAGATGATGACCAGGCACTATACTCCAAGTTAGAGGAAATCTGTTTTTGGTCTCAATCTGACTCATCGAGAGCTACAACAGTGTCACATCTGGGAGCACCCTTGGAAGTAACCGGTGTCGTCTTTCTCGAAGAGGACTAGGACTAACCTCTTAGCATTCGTCATTACATTTCATAGGTTAAATTAGCAAAAAATTTAGATTTTTTAACTACTTCTACATTGAAGTTTTTTTAGACCTCTCGCTTATACATAATATATGTTTAGCGAGTATACGTGGACCCTTCGTATAAGAAGAATACATAGTCTTCTACTTTTATGGCACACACATATATATAATACATAACATAGTCTTAAAACAGATGTCTCATAATAAAACATCTAAACAAGAGTATAACAATTGGCCATAACCCATACATCAATACAAATAAAGCCACATATAGGCTATACAACCATAGTACTCAAATGAAACAGAATGAACAAAATGTCTTTAAGACTAATCAACATCAAATGCTAGAACGTGGCATTGTCCTCGAAATAGTGAGGACCTACCCAACTTGGAGAATGAGAATCCAAGTCTTATACAAGAGTTTTCACGAACCCTTCAACGATCGGAACCTGAAATGTTGGAGAAAAAAGGAGAAATTGGGTTAGCATATCACTTGTACTAAGTGTGGATTCATATGCACATACAACACATAAATCATGATAAAAAGGGACATTACATTAAAGCATGCTAATTTACTTTAGAAAGCCTTATGCACATTCACCAACCAATACAAGTCAATAACATATATTTCTTAACTAAAGAGCATGTGCATCACAACACCAACCATATAAAGTCTAGTCAAGCCAACATGTATTTCAACATAATTGAGAACATAACCAAGAAAATTCTATCATCAATTTATAATATCAACAAACATGTATAAGAGTTCATAGAATCATAACCCAAGCAAGACCCTTACTCATGAACCCCCATTAAGTCCACTAGTACAATAACTATGTAAGGCCACATAAACTCACTCAATCAAGTCAACCAATAAGAACTATAAGCAATGCCCAATTTCACATACTATATAATTTAGAGTAGACATCATCATACCCTAACAATAGAGACCAACCACATGTTCAAAAGTGAAACCAACATCACATAGTGTCATTAACATGTAAGATCAACATATACATATCGCTTAAATTTATAATCATATAAGCATATAAGAACATCCTTCTAAGAGTTCCCTCAAGGCTAACTAGTGCAATGTATAGGTGGAGTCCCATACCCCTACCTAGACTAAGTGAAACCCCTCAAATCATCATATATAGAGTCCACTTTATTACTTCATTTTACTGTTGGCAACATCTTGACTTAATCGACATAGACCACATGAGACGATATGGAATTCGATGTCATCGAACCCCACACTGAAAGAAGGTGGACTGCTAGCCTCAGTAGTACCAAAACATGAACATCATATCTACATAGATCCTACCTTCCCTAGGTGGGAAGTGACACTCCTCACTACTAGTTCACTCGGTGTTAAGTTAGAGTCCCTTTTGAAATGTCTTTCATTTATGATTATATCTTAGTTTAGGTCATAGGGTTTACCCCTTGTATAGTCATAATCATAGATCAATAGAAATTGCATGAGAACACCTTTAATTACAACCCTCCTTTGTGAGATTAGCATATTAACATCATTACATCATAACAAGGCACATAAATACTTCATCACTGCCCTTATATCATTACATCTTAAGCATAATCTCACAATCACATAATCAAGACAATTAAATTCAACATAATACCAACCCTAATAAATCTTATCATAAGTTATACTTCAATATAACTTCATCACTAAACACAAGTAATCCCAATTGGAGTAAAGGTTTGAGATCACACGACTTTCTCCAATCTTCTTCACACGCCATCATCAAGGTTTTACCATCAACCATCAAATTAAATAAAAGAATGGGTATAATATAATCACATAATAGTAATTAACATAATAATGAAGTCAATTGAATCACTACACAACAATTCATCACTAGTTCATAGCCTAGGGTTAGGGACTTAGTGTTAAATTCATGATTTAATTCACAACATAGGTTAATTAATCAAGAAATAGCTTATTTTTATTACAATAAATCATAATATATGCATAATAATGTAAATAAATCATAAACAAAGTAATTTAAAAGATCAATTTCAGAATAGAAGAAAACTCACATAAAATTCATCTGTTGGAAATCAATTTTGGAAGAACCCTTTGGGGAAAGGAATCCCAAAGGTGAAAGGATCCCATAACTTGTCAATTGATGAATATTGATGTTGAAAATTAGCCTCCTTGATTCTCTATAACGCTCCCTTGTTTGGTGTTTTATGGAGTTTCTTTGGGAGAGAGAAAGAAGAGAGAAGGAAGAGCAATTGGTTTTGGGGAATTATGATTGTTGTTTAGTTTAATTTGGTTTGGAGTATTTATAGAAGTCATTAAATAACTTAATTAGACCTCCCTTAACCCTTAACTAATTAAATAACCACCTAATTAATTAATTGGATTAATTAAAACGTGGCAACCAACATAGTGATCTGACCTGCGAGACCCCAACCTACGGGCTGCAGGTCAGTCGACGGCCAAGCCCCCTTCCATGCTGCACATCCATAGTTGCAATCAAATACTGGTCCAAATGGTCCTTTGTCCTAAATGTCTAAGTTTTCATCGATGGAGGCATCGACACCCCGTTGATGCACTTACGCCTCGTCGTCTGCCTTCGTTGGTGGACACTATCCAAGACAATCTTTTGGTCAAAATAGAAGAGCTCTCCTTAAGGACCCTTTGGTTGGTCCTTGGGGAGTCGTACCTAGACGTTTTGAATATAAGACAACCCTTATATGTGTTAGACACCTTTTCAGGAAATTTCATCCTTTTTCAACTCCTAAGACTCTATCAAATAGACTAAGGCACAACAACACCTCTTGAACAAGTTTCCAAATGCCATGGACGTTCCTTGACGTTTTGATTCTAAAACTTCCTAATAACTTATATAAATTCTATTTGACCTTAAAACAATGTCACAATTTATATACCCGTATGTTAGTCTCTAGATTAGACTTTAGAGTTTTGGAGTATTACAAACACCTACCCCTCCTACAATCTTTAGTACTAGCTCCGACACTTACTGTGGTCCCACTGACAACAACACAGGTTCCTCCCCGCTGGCTACTCAAAATACTAAATTTTATGGTTGAGGACAATTCTAGAAGAGAAGCTTCTATCCCTGGATGATTTGAAGTGCTGGATTTCACCTTTGATTTCAAATACCACTACGTGGTGGGTCGAGGTAGGATCTCCCATCTAGAACAAAGATGTTAACATTTCCACTTGGTACTGGTCCGAGTTCATCAACAGCTATATTTTGCCCTCGTAGAATAAGTCCATCATTC
Source organism: Solanum lycopersicum (assembly GCF_036512215.1). Classification (NCBI taxonomy): domain Eukaryota; kingdom Viridiplantae; phylum Streptophyta; class Magnoliopsida; order Solanales; family Solanaceae; genus Solanum; species Solanum lycopersicum. The sequence continues at coordinate 16,907,897 of NC_090804.1, read as the reverse complement.
ATCACCCAAAGAGGGATTGTCTCGAATCCATAATAGACAGGAAGATGATTAACTTGGGATTTATTATTGAGTAGAAGATGGCCATAATGGCCAAACAATATCAGACATCCATTCCATTTCCAGTCTTGATATGTGGTGTTCCTCGTGACAATATGAGAGATTTTGAGGTCACTTCTACATCTCTAAAGATCTTTGGCATATAGAGACCCAGTGCACTCAGGAGGAGGCAAACAGGAGGAGAGAAACTCCAGTGGACACATCTCCATAGATTGATGTAGAGATGATTCGTGTAGAGGCATCTTTCTATTCTAGCCTCCAGAACTTTAGGTAGACATGCTCTCACTTTGTCCTTCTAGGTGTCTGGTGCTTCTACCTCTTCCTAACCCTCGAGGATTACTCAGGCAATGATCCTGAAGATAGGCATGTAGCCTATTCGACAGATGTGAGGGTCATTCGATTAGAGGCTGCAGTACCATGGATGATTGAGAGTGTTATCTTACCGATACTTAAACCATTAGAGCATCTAATGACACTCTCACAGTAAGAGTTGATACTAGAAAAGATTGTTATAGCTAGGATTACCGCGTCACGAACCTATGGGGAACATTTACACCCTAGTTTCTCTCATCACTTGATAAATACTAAAGTTATAAACTTTCTATCTGTCTTACCTTGAAATAATTAAATATTTTTGTTACACAAAACCTCATTTTAATTGTTTTTGGAAAGGAATTGACTAATTAGATGTAATCGTACATTGAAGTTAAGTCTAAACAATTTTCCTCATGGGATCGACCCCAACCTAACAATTGGATTCTTAACATGATTCGACCGCTTATACTGCTTAGGGAAGCATAATTTAAGTGTATAAGATCTTGCCTCCTAAGAAGGAGCAATTTCATAAGGCTAAGCTAGACGAGACAAGGAAGAAACTTAAAGAATTACGGGAGGGCCTTGATCGAATCAAGGGACTAGTGTTCGTGCACGCGAGAAGAAAAGAATTAGTTGTCGATGTAGAGACAATGCGACACATTCGTTCCATAAATAGGTGGGGGATAAACCAATAGTGTCGTCCCACCAATTCATAGTAAGATTTTGCATTCGGATAGGGGCGGAAAAGTCTTGAATTTTGGATAAATTTATAGAAAACTCTAGAAGCCCCTAGATGTTTCAAGAAGGCTTTGGAGAGTTCTAGAAGAAGAACTAGATATTTTCATGGAATGCCTTAAAATTTCTTACAAAGTGTAGATATTTCTAGAGAAAAGACCAAAGTGTAAATAAGTAGGGACAACTGCATGCCTTTTTTGTTGGGTGTGGGGTAAATATAAAGTGAGTGCTAGGGTATAGTCTGAGTAGCCCAACTCATGATCCTCTCTTGGGGTTTGTTTGCCTTTGTTCTTTTGCGCCAAGAGTCTGATTATTTTACTGTTGAACCGTCATGTTATTACCTTGTACAAAGTATGTGTGAAATCTGAAGCATGATGGCTAACATACAATGGTATCCCATCTAAAATGAATGTTTGCATGATTAGGAATAGTGAATATTGAATGTGTTGACTCCAAGCATGACATAGAGATACACCATTGCATGACCCTCGATCTAACGCTCGAACTAGGTGTTAGATAATCTTGTAGGGTAATGAGGTGTTAAGTGAGTGTGAGGAAAGTTGACACCGTTTGTACCTAGCTAGAACTTGCTCGGTTAGTCCTGCAAAAACTAACATGTGTTAGACAATCAGGAAAGTATCAAAGGCCTTTGTTTAACATAGTCAATCTTTAGCTTAAATGAAATAAAACCAAATGAAATTAATCCTTTTTATCCAAATAATTTTAGCTTAAAATGGACCTTTCTTATCTACCCGAACTCATCTTTTCTGGGTACAATGTATTGGCCCTGGTCCCTCTTTGGACATATGCACCTTAGCTTATGCCAAAAGCATAAGTTGAGGGTGGCTAATGCAGAAAGAAATCTCGTCCTGGACCTAGCCCAACCTTGGGTATTGTGTACTTTGACTCATGGAAAAGCCATGAGTTGAGGGTGACTATTATAAGGAATGTTTTGGAAAGCAGGGTTGAAGGAATTATTGAAAGAATAAAAGAAAAGTGGCTCAATCAAAGTTGAAATCAAGTGAAAAATTTGAAAATAAAAATGAAAGAAGGGTCATTTGCACACAAGGTAAAAAGAAAGGAGAAAAGTAAGGCAAAAGATATAAGAAGATGAAGAAAAGGACATAATAAACGATGAAAAGGTAGGACACTTAGCAGTTATGTCAAGGAGGGGAAAAAGTAACTAAAAGGCATCCAAATGTACCCTACCTGACCCTGAGCTCACGTCACAAGCCAAGAAAGTCCTATCGTAATCCTGAGAGTATAATATGGGAAACTTAAAGCAGTAAAATAAGGGCAAGCCTATGGCGACAAGTATCAACTAGGTGTGAATTGCTTCTGAGAGTGAGTGTTGAAAAGTAATCCTTATACTCAAATTGAAATCACTGTGTGAAAAAAAAGGATGTTGTTTTTAAAGTGAGGACACAGTTACAATTTTGGAAAGTTTGTACCTTGGTGAGAGATAAAAGAGGAGAGGTGTCGGTGCATAGTGAGCATGTGTCATGGTTTGATCCACATTAATGAGCCTAAGAGTGATATCATGCATAAAAACAATAAAAATAGTCAGGATTGATAGCTAAATGACTGTGAAATCTTAAAATAAGATACTTTTGTACAAAGGTGTTGTGGTGAGCCATAGTGCGTCGCTTGAGGACAAACAATGAATTTAAGTTGAGGGTGTTGATGTACCGTGGTTTTACGGTACTTACAATGCTTTTTCCTAAACTTTAGTGTGTGTCAAAGGTCTATTTGTAGTGGTTTTATTGTGTTTTCCTCTATTTTTACAGGAAAATTGTCTAGAACAAAAATGCTGTAGATTGTGCTGAATTCTGTAGAAGTGATGACCTACTGAGCCACTGACGGTCTGTCAACCCTGTGACGGTCCGCAAATGATTATCGTCGACTGAAGGTCCAAGCAACTGAAATTAAATTGGGGAAATTTTACCAAGTGTGGGGCTACGGAAGGAGTGATGTTCTGTTGATCCACAGACGGACCGTCATGGCTAACCATCGCTGTTAACACAAAGTAGTCCCAATACTCGACTTGAAGAAACCACTAAGTATGGAAGAACCGAGGCCATTGATGGACTGTAGGTCTTCTGACGGACCGTTCTGTTGGTCCATCGATGGTAATAGAAAGTGTTGCAAAGTGGAAGCTAAAAAAGATTTGAAGTGTGGATCGATGAAAGTTGTCGATGGTCCATTGTTCCACCGACGGATTGTCAGTAGGGTCATCGACGGCAGACGCATTTTGGACATATTTTTTTCCTTAAATAGAACTTTTTTTTTATTTTAGGACTTTATTATTATAAATAGGATTAAAAACCTCATTTTGGGGGTTAGACACTTTACTATTTTCCAGATTTGTATTATTGGAAGTAAAACATTGGTTTTTGGGGAACACTTTAATATTCCGGTATCGTTTCTTTCAATATTTAGTGAATTCAAGTGATATTTTTGAGTTTTTGTAAAACTTGTTAAAGTAAGTACGTGATTTCTTTTTTAACTATTATGAATTGTGTAATTCTTAGCATGTGTTACTAAATCCACAACTAGGGTTGTGGAAACCACGGGTAATTAACAAGTTAGAACTAGCTAAATGACAATTCTTGAATAGGGTCTTGCATGTATTGATAATTCTTTCATTTAGAAGTCTTTTTAACTAGTGCACGCGTTATAGCATCCCCTATTTCTACTAGCTGGACCAAGGAGGTAGTTGATAGGAAATGAATTATCAACATAGACTTAGTATAGACTATCTAATTGGCTAGTTTGAATTAGTGCAAAGTAGTAACTTAGCCATACATTGAATATGATGCTTAATATAAGGTAAAGGTAAAGTTTAGTTAAGAAAACACATTTACCAAGACCAAGGAACAGAGTAAAATTCTCTAGTTTCCAGACCAAGGAATTAGGGATACATAATTTACCACTTTGCATGCAAGATACTAGGAAAGGATTGTTATAGATAGGATTAATGCGTTATGAACCTATGGGGAACACTTACACCCTAGTTTCTCTCATCACTTGATAAACACTAATGTTATAAACTTTCTATCTGCCTTTCTTAGAAATAATTAAACATTTTTGTTACACGAAACCCCCCTTTAATTAATTATTTTGGGACAAGACTTGACTAAATAGACGTAATTGTAGGTTGAAGTTATGTCTAAATCATTTTCTCATGGAATTTACCCCAACCTAACAATTGATTTTTTTACTTGATACGACCGCTTCTACTTCTTTAGGGAAGTATAATTTGAGCATATCAAATTTTGGTGCCACTGTCGGGGAAAGTGGCTTTTAGATTAACTTTAAGCATATTACCGAAGTTTAGTCAACAATTTCCAGATTTTACTTTTTCTTTTTGTTTTTATCTCTCACAGGTCTAGATTTAGTGTATGCCACGCATACGAAGTCGAGGAGAACCAATGCTTTCACTGGATCCAGAACTAAACTGTACACTTCGCAGAATGAATATTCAAAACAATCTTGCTTATATTGATGCTCACAATCAAGTGATTGTTGATAACCCTAGTGAAGGTAATCTAAGGAGGCAACCTCCTATCCCACGCCCTCAAGAGTACTATAGGGGAAATTTTAACATCACTGACTCTAACGGGCCACTTGTACAACCTCCTCTACCACATGGTCATACTTTCGTTGTTACTAGTAGCTTGATGCATATGCTCACCTCTACAGGTCTATTTTTGGGGCTACTATCTGAGGAGCCACATGTTCACATCACCAAACTGAGGTTGGTGTGTAAGAGTTGTGTTGGGAGTTCTGACTTGGACATGGACGTCATTCGGTTAAGAGTGTTCCCTCTCTCAGTGATGGGAGAGGCTTCTACATGGTTTACAAAGCTTTACTATAATTCGATCTATACATGGAACCAATTGAGGGATACGTTCTTAGCACGTTACTATCCTGTTTCAAAGAAACTCAACCAAAAAGATAGGGCGAACAACTTTGTGGCATTACCAGGTGAGTCAGTAAGCAGTTCTTGGGATAGGTTCACCTCATTCTTGAGAAGTGTCCCAAACCACCGCATTGATGATGAGTAACTGAAAGATTACTTTATCGGAGGCAAGATGATAATAATAAAGCATGCTTGATACGATTATGGGTGGTTCTTATGGAGAGTGTACTTATGTAGAGATCGCTGAGAAGTTAGAGAAAATCTCTCAAAATAATAAATCTTGGAGCACTAGGAAATCGAATACTGGAGAAACACTTTTACAGTGCAATCTTCACACAACCTAGCCGCAGATTCATGAAGAGATGGCTCAACTGAGAACTAAGCTTGGGTTGGTGTTGAAACATGTCCACTGGGGTGTGTAAAAAGTAAATGTGGTGAACAATTTGTCTAAACCACCATCTCCGGTTGATGAGTACTACTATGAAGAAGATTCTTATGTAGTGAATAAGCAGACGGGGGGATTCCGGCCGAACACCTAAGGCTCCAATCAGCAAAACTAGCTCCAAGGTCAAGGAAATGAAGGTCAAAACTATGAAAAATACAACCGAGAGGGTTACTATGTTCGAGATGGAAATTACAACCGTGACAACTATTCAATCGGGTTAACTATTATAACAGAAATGATAAGAGCGGGACCTATGTTCCACCTCAAGATCGGGATGTTTCTCCTAGGGATGGTGGAGATAGTTTGGCACGAGTTCAGGATATGTTGTAGAAGATGATGATGAGGTTTGATGCTAGTTATGAGCATGCCAAAGAGTTGAGAGGTGATTTAGCAAATATTGGGAAAAAGGTGGATGCACGTGCAATCTCAATCAAGAATCTTGAGTTGCAAATGGTCCAATTGTCTTCTACTATGAACCCACGCCAACCGGGTACACTTCCTAACAATACTATCCAAAATCCAAAAATTGATGGACATTGTATGGCAGTCACTACTCGAGGGGGTAAGCAGACCATGGATTCACCAATGCCGTCTGGCATCGAAGATGAGAAGAGAGAAGATGACGAGGTACATGAATTTAGTGGTGAGTTGGTAAATACCGGCATTTTATTACTATGATGAAACAACATTCCATCATTGTCCCTTTGATAGAAACTCTTGAAAAAATGTCCGGTTACGCCAAGTTTATGAAATACATGATCACTAAGAAGAGATCGGTTAGTTTTGAAGATGATGATCGGATGCAACACTATAGTGCTATTGCTACAAGGTCTCTTGTGCAAAAGAAAGAAGATCCGGGTTCTTTAATTATTCCATGTACAGCTGGGTTGTTACACTTTGCTAAAGCATTATGTGATCTTGGGGCAAGTATAAATCTCATGCCTCTCTCTATTTACAAGAAGTTGGGTTTGAGTGACGTAAAGCCCATGCGATGCGACTACTGATGGCTGATCGAACGGTGAAGAGGCCTATTGGGATACTCTATGTTATGCTAGTGAAAGGGGATCATTTATTTTTCCATCACATTTTGTGATTCTTGATTGTAAGGTGGACATTGAGGTCCCTATTATTCTTAGGAGGCCGTTTCTTGCTACCAGTGATGCCTTGGTTTATATGAAGAAAGGCAGATGACATTTCGGTTGAACAATGAAGACGTGACTTTCAATATTTGTAGGTCCATGAGTCAGAATAATGAGCTCCAATCGGTATCTGCGATATCCTATAAGGTTGAGAGTTTATCTGAGGTACAAATAGAAGAGCGCCTTGGTGTTGAGGCACTAGCGGTATTGATCATGAATTTTGATAGTTACTGTATCATAGAGTATGGGTCATTGGTTGCAGCACTTGATCGAGGTGATGTTCGGTTCAAATCAAAGAAATTGGATTTAGATATGAAACATCGTGAATCTCTACCCTCGAAACCATTTAGTTAGGAGGCCCCAAAATTGCAGCTTAAGGACCAACCATATCATCTGAGGTATGTTTCCTTAGGGAAAGATGACACTTTTCCGGTAATTATTGCATCAGATTTGAATATGCAACAAGTAGAGAGTGTGGTTGAAGTGTTGTAGAGGTTCAAAAGAGATATTGGGTGGACTCTTGCGGATATTATTGGGATCTCTCATGGTATTTGTTCACATAAAATCCAACTTATTCCCAATAATAATCCCAGTATTAAGCACCATAGATGTTTAAATCAACCTATCCAGGAGTAGTGAAGAAGGAAATTATTAAGTGCTAGGATGCCTGAGTCATATATCCGATCGCTCATAGTAGTTGGGTATGCCTTATTTAGTGTGTTCCCAAGAAAGGGGGAATGAATCTAGTCCCTAATAAGAAAAATGATCTTGTTCAAATGAGGATGGTAACCAAATGGAGAGTGTGTATGGATTACCGGAAATTGAATGCATGGACTGAGAAGGACCATTTTCCTATGCCCTTCATAAATAAGATGTTGGATAGGCTTGCAGGAAAGGGGTGGTATTGTTTTCTTGATGGTTGGGTTACAACCAAATCTTTATTGCACCGAAAGATAAAAAAACCACTTTTACTTGTCCTTATGGAACTTTCACATTCAAGAGGATGCCCTTCGGGTTGTGTAATGCACCGGCTACTTTTCAGAGACGTATGATGTCCATTTTCTCTGATATGGTGGAGGACACCATTGAGGTATTTATGGATAATCTTTCTGTTGTTGATAAATCATTTGATCATTGTTTGAATAACTTTTCCGAAGTTCTCAAAATATGTGAAGATTGCAGCCTTGTGCTAAACTGGGAAAAATGTCATTTTATGGTGCAACAGGGTATTGTATTGGGCCATAGCATCTCAGAGAAGGGTATATAGGTCAAGCGAGCTAAAGTCGAGGTGATAAAGAGACTTCCTCCACCCATCTCTGTAAAAGGTGTGAGGAGTTTCCTTGGGCATGTGGGTTTCAATCGGAAGTTCATCAAGGATATTTCAAAATTGTACATCCTCTGTGCAAGTTACTTGAGAAAGAGTGTAAATTTTATTTTGATGAATCCTTTCTGAACGCATTTGGAGAGTTGAAGGAGAAGTTGGTGTCTGCGCCCATTATTATTTCACCGGATTGGAGCAAACCATTTGAGGTTATGTGTGATACTAGCGGGGTTGCTCTTGGTTTAATATTGGCACAAAGAAGGGATAAAATCCTTCACCCCATTTATTATGCTAGTAAGGACCTTAATGAAGCTCAGAGAGAGAACAAGAGCTACTTGCGGTGGTATTTGCCTTTGAAAAATTCCGCTCCTATTTGTTTTTCATGAAAATTATAGTGCATACTGATCATTATGACTTGAGATATTTGATATCAAATAAGTATGCGAAACCGAGGTTGATTAGATGGGTATTATTATTACAAGAGTTCAACTTTGAAGTGATAGATAGAAAAGGGACCAAAAATCAAGTTGCCCATCACTTGTCCAGATTAGAGGATGAAGCTATGCATGAATTAGGTGAAAAGGTTGAAATCGATGATACTTTCCTTGATGATCATGTATTGGCCACGTCTCAAGACTTGATTCCATGGTTAGAAAATTTTGCGAATTACTTGGCTAGTGATATCGTCTTATCGGGCTTGTCCTTTCATCAAAGGAAAAAGTTCACGTATGATGTGAAAAAGTTATTTCGGGATGAGCCATATTTATATAGGAGTTGTGATGATGGGCTTATTCACCAGTTTGCCGAAAGTTGAGATGTTTTGTCTTTTGGAGGCATGTCACTCCTCACCTATGGGTGGGCATCATAGTGGTATCCGGACTGCCCATAAAATCTTGAAATGTGGCTACTATTGTCCAACCATCCACCAAGATGCTAATGAGTTGTCCAAGGCATGTGACAGGTGTCAAAGAGATGGAGGTATTTCTAGAAGTCAAGAGCTCCCTTTAAATCCCATTCTTGTAATTGAGTTGTTTGATGTGTGGGACATTAACTTTATGGGACCTTTTATGAGTTCTCAGGGGATGAAGTATATTCTTGTGGCGGTAGATTATGTGTCAAAATGGGTGGAGGCCATATCACTTGCAAATAATGAAGTAAAGAGTGTCACCGTGTTCTTGAAAATGAACATATTTTCCAGATTTGGCACCCCAAGGGTCGTTATTAGTGATGCTGGATCCCACTTTTGCAACAAAATGTTCAAAGGGTTATTGAAGACATAAAGGGTTCACCACAATGTGGACACTCCTTACCATCCTTAGACTAGTGGACAAGTTAAGGTGTCAAACAGAGAACTTAAGCATATTCTGGCAAAACCGGTGAATGCGAGTAGAACGAATTGGTCAAGGAGGCTTGATGATACTCTTTGGGCCTACCGGATAGCATACAAGACTTCCATAGGTATGTCTCCATACCAACTTGTATATGGGAAGGCTTGTCAATTGCGATTGAGTTAGAGCATAAGGCCATGTAGGAAATGAAGAAACTGAAGATGGATTGGAATGAAGCAGCGGACCATAGGTTGACTGGGTTAAATCAACTTAATTAGTTTTGCTTGAAGGCCAACAAAAATTCATCCCTCTAGAAAGAAAAGATGAAGAAGTTCCATGACCAAAAGATTGAGAAGAACGACTTTGTGGTTGGGGATTTGGTACTTTTATTCAACTCTAGGTTGAACTTGTTTTCGAGGAAACTCAAGCCCAAATGGTCTGGTCCATTCTTGATCACTCAAGTCTTCCCTAATGGTGTGGTTGAGGTCGATATTCAAAGTTTTACTCGGTGTGGTTTCGTATACAAATTCCTCTCCCCATTCACTCCACTATAGTACACAGGTGTGTCATTATGCTCTGCTCAATGAATTCTCATTCATTTACATTCTAAATTGATGTAATACGTATATGGGTTTTGACTTTCGGACAAAATTTCATGCTTGAATTGTTGAAACTGAGTTCCTAGTCCCTTAGAATAATGAAAAGTTAATGTGTTAGGGGTTTATTATCGAAATGTACTGTGTTTTGAGTCTTGTTGTTTCTGACTTAGGGTTTGAAGGTCCTTTATAATCTAGGTTTGAAATTAAAATAATCCATGACCTCGGAATGACGAAATGGTTTGTTAAATGCCAAATGAACTTAATGTATTTTAGTTTTCTTGAACATTGTTTTTTGGCGTACCAATCATGGCTTACAAAAAAATCTGTCTGACTAACAGTATGAGACCCCATCTACGGACCGTCGATCAGTCAAGGGACCGTCGATGGGGTTCGTCGATATACAGTCTCTATATTTGCCTAACTCTAGAATGACGGATGTGGTCTACGGTCCTTCGGTTGATCAATGGACCGTACTGCACGTCCGTCGTCTTTAACAAAACCTTGTTTGCTAAGTTTTCACCGATGGACCCCACTAACAAACCATCATTCCATCGATGAATCGTCTGTAGTGCCCATCGGTTAGTTCTGTAGTTCTAAACTAATTTGTGTTTTGTCTTTCCAAGTTTGGTGTTGCTTCTCCTGGGTATGTCAGACGTGTACATTGAAGCTAATGACTCTCTTTTGCAGGTACCAATGGCTCCCAAGCAATACCTAGTCTACTCTAGAGGACCTTCAAAGTGTGTTGTACCTTCACATCGGCTGGTGATTAGCTCAGATGTTGATAATGATCTAGAATACATGTCACCAAGCACCCAGACACCGACACGTGCTTCTAGGACCACTCGGGGCATGACCATGAAGGTGGAGCTCGACTTAGTCACTACCTCCTAGTCGGATGAGGAGGGCACACTGACCGGCACACCATCTGGGTCTACCGTGTCCGCCAAGTTCTCACCTAGCGGCTGCACCTCTACTCTGGGCCCTCTGTGGGGATCCGCTTCATTTGCCTCATCTCAGATGAGACCTACATCAACCATCCCAGTAGGAGTCTTGAGAACGTCGCTATGCCATATGGGCACTCTAGCAGACATACATAACTCAAAAAACAAGCAGGGGAAAGGGCACCCCGTTCGAGTGCTAGTTGGATATGATGTACTCTGATTAGGGTAATGAGGTGTTAAGTGAGTGTGAGAAAAGTTGAATAGTCCACTGTTTGTACCTAGCTAGAACTTGCTCGGTAAGTCCTGCAAAAAAGCTAATATGTGTTAGACAATTAGGAAAGGATCACTGGCCCTTGTTCAATATAGTCAATCTTTAGCTTAAATGAAATAAAACCAAATTAAATTAATCCTTTTTATCCAAATAATTTGAGCTTACAATGGACCTTTCTTTTCTACCCGAACTCATCTTTTCTAGGTACAATGTATTGGCCCTGGTCCCTCCTTGGACATGTGCACCTCAGCTTATGACAAAAGCATAAGTTGAGAGTGGATAATGTGGAAACAAATCTCGTCCTTGACCTGACCCAACCTTGGGTATTGTGTACTTTGAATCATGGCAAAGGCATGAGTTGAGGGTGGCTATTATGAGGAAAGTCTTGGAAACCAGGGTTGAAAGAATTATTGAAAGAATAAAAGAATAGTGTCTCAATCAAAGTTGCAATCAAGTGAAAAATTTGAAAATAAAAATGAAAGAAGGGTCATTTGCACAAAAGGAAAAAAGAAAGGAGAAACGTAAGGCAAAAGATATAAGAAGATGAAGAGTTGGACATAATAAACGATGAAATGGTAGGATACTTAGCAGTTATGTGAAGGAGGGGAAAAATTCACTAAAATGCATCCAAATGTACCCTACCTGACCTGAGCTTATGTTACAAGCCAAGAAAGTCCTATCGTAATCCTGAGAGTATAATATGGGAAACTTAAAGAAGTAAAATAAGGGCAAGCTTATGGCGACAAGTATCAACTAGGTGCGAATTGGTTCTGAGAGTGAGTGTTGAAAAGTAATCCTTATACTCAAATTGAAATCACTATGTGAAAAAGAAGGATGTTGTTTTTAAAGTGAGGACAGTAGTTACAATTTTTGAAAGTTTGTACCTTGGTGAGAGATAAAAGAGGAGAGGTGTCGGTGCGTAGTGAGCATGTGTCATGGTTTGATCAACATTAATGATCCTAAGAGTAATATCATGCATAAAAACAATAAAAAAATAGTTAGGATTGATAGCTAGATGACTGTGAATGCTTAAAATAAGATACTTTTGTACAAAGGTGTTGTGGTGAGTCATAGTGCGTCGCTTGAGGACAAACAATGAATTTAAGTTGAGGGTGTTGATGTACAGTGGTTTTACGGTACTTACAATGCTTTTTCCTTAACTTTAGTGTGTGTCAAAGGTATTTTTGTAGTGGTATTAGTGTGTTTTTCTTTATTTTTGCAAGAAAACTGTCCAGAAAAAAATGCTGTAGACTGTGCTGAAAGCTGTAGAAGTGATGACCTACTGAGCCACTGACGGTGCGTCAACCCTGTGACGGTCCGTAGATGATGATCGTCGACTGAAGGTCAAAGCAACTGAAATCACATTGGGGAAATTTTGACCAAGTATGGGGCTACGGAAGGAGTGATGGTCTGTTTATCCATAGACGGACTGTCATGGCTAACCGTCGGTGTTAACCAAAAGTAGTCCCAATACTCGACTTGAAGAAACCACTAAGTATGGAAGAACCGAGGCCATTAATGGACCGTAGGTCTTCTGACGGACCGTTCTGTTGGTCCATCGCTGGTAACAGAAAGTGTTGCAAAGTGGAAGCTAAAAAAGATTTGAAGTGTGGATCGACGAAAGTTGTCAATGGTCTGTTGTTCCATCGATGGACTGTTAGTAGGGTCATCGACGGTAGACGCGTTCTGGACATATTTTTTTTCCTTAAATAGAACTCTTTTTTATTTTAGGACTTTATTATTATAAATATGACTAAAAACCTCATTTTGGGAGTTAGACACATTACTATTTTCCAGATTTGTATTATTAGAAGTAAAACTTTGGTTTTTGGGGAACACTTTAATTTTCAGAATCGTTTCTTTTAATATTTTAGTGAATTCAAGTGATATTTATGGATTTTCTTAAAACTTGTTAAAGTAAGTACATGATTTCTTGTTTAACTATTATGAATTGTGTATTTCTTAGCATGACTAACTAAATCCACAACTAGGGTTGTGGAAACCATGGGTAATTAACAAGGTAAAACTAGCTAAATAACAATTCTAGAATAGGGTCTTGCATGTATTGATAATTCTTTTTAAGGAGTGCACGCGTTATAACATCCCTTATTTCTACTAGCCGGACCAAGGAGGTAGTTGATAGGAAACAAATTATGAACATAGATTTAGTATAGACTATCTAATAGGCTAGTTTCAATTGGTGCAAAGTTGTAACTTAGCCATACATTGAATATGATGCTTAATATGAGGTAAAATGTAAAGTTTAATAAAGTAGACACATGTACCCATACCAAGGAACGGAGTAAAATTCTTTAGTTTCCGTACCAAGGAATGAGAGATACATAATTTACCACTTTGCATGCAAGATACTGGGAAAAGATTGTTATAGCTAGGATTACCGCGTTACTAACCTATGGGGAACAGTTACACCCTAGTTTCTCTGATCACTCGATAAACACTAAAGTTATAAACTTGCTATCTGTCTTACTTAGAAATAATTAAATATTTTGGTTAAACAAAACCCCCCTTTAATTGTTTTTGAAAAGGACTTGACTAAATAGACGTAATCGTAGATTGAAGTTAAGTCTAAACTATTTTCCTCGTGGGATCGACCCCAACCTAACAATTAGATTCTTTACTTGATTCGACCGCTTATACTCCTTTAGAAAAGCATAATTTGAGTGTATCAGCGCTTGCCTCTTAGGAAGGAGGAATTTCATAAGGCTAAGCTAGAGGAGATAAGGAAGAAACTTAAAGATTTACGGGAGAGCCTTGATCGAATCAAGGGACTAGTGTTCTTGCACGCGAGAAGACAAGAATTAGTTGTCGAAGCAGCGACAATGCGACACGTTCGTTCCATAAATAGGTGGGGGATAGACCAATAGTGTCACGTCCCATAAATTTTTAGTAAGATTTTGCATCCGGATAGAGGCGGAAAAGTCTAGAGTTTTGGATAAATTTTGTAGAAAACTCTAGAAGCCCCTAGATGTTTCAAGAAGGCTTTGGAGAGTTCTAGAAGAAAAACTAGATATTTTCTTGGAAACCCTTAGAATTTCCTAGAAAGAGGTGTCACTCATTTCTAAATCATCCTACCAAGTTGTAAAGCTTTCTTCCAAGTAATACAAGCCTTCTTCCAAAGTTCTCAAATCTTTCTATGTCTTCCTTTCATTCTCTTAGCGAACTTAGCTTGAAAGACTTACTTGATCTTACAAGATCGTGAAAGATTCGTGAGTAATTTGTCAAGTGTCACACGGATCAATAGTGAGACTCTAAGTGAGTGTCATTGTACTCTGGTACATTTTCTAAATTTTCTTTCTGATTTTTAAAGTAACACTTATCATACATAAGAGTGATGAATTTTGTACAAGTTTACCTTATTTACATATTAATTATGGAATCCATAGAATTAATAACAAATTTTACCTATTAACTCTTTTTGGTTGGTAAAATCACTTAAGGTATTTGTATCCTATTCCTAACTCATTTTGGAACAATGATAATTGGATTTACATACAAATTTTAACACATTAGTAAAATTTCTAATGAATTAATAACTCTAGTTTTGAGTTATTGGAATTTATCAACCGATTACTATTAAAATTTGAAAAATGAACAACAAAATTTACTAGCTTCTTTTGTTGCTGTTAGTAAAGGTACTAACTGGACACTAACCAACTTTTTTTTTGTAAATTTACTGACGAAAATGTTCAAGCTAAGTTTCAAAAATTACCAATAACTTTTTCTAAGTATTTGCCAACCGAATTTTGTTGGTAATTTTCCTAACAAATTCAAATTGATTGGTAAAGTTTATCAACAAGCTTTTTATCAATGATTCACTCTTCGATTGCAATCGATTGGTAAATCAATTCGCCAACTGATTTGATCAATTTATCAACAAATATTTTTATTGATGATTCTACCTTTCTTGTAGCGCTTAGTGTTTTGGCCGTGCTAGCATGCCTATCTATGTATAATGCAGGTATGGTTTCTCGTGCAATCACCTCATTTACTATCTTATTATTATACATGCGTAATTATCTTCATATCCCACTACTAATTTTAATTTATTTTCTTTACTCACCAACTAAATTAATTATTAAAATTATCCGACTGATATATTATTATAGTTAAATATAGTTAACAATACCCATTTAAAATCTATTAAAAGAATCTCTTATAAAATACAGAGCTTTAGTACACAAAACGACCTAATAAGTGTCATATTTTCTCACCTACTTACCTAATTTTCTCATCTCTTCAGAACTCAACTATATTATATAGTAAAATCATAACTCAATTTTTTACCGTTCTTTTCTTAGATTATAAAAATAAATAGATGATAAATTAAAAAATTATGGTTAATAATTTTATTGAAATTCTGAAGAAAAAAAAGATCATAAATTTTTTATTTGTGATTTTTGTTCTAATTTGTATTTGTTCAACAGTAATATTTTATGTATATTCAAAATTTCTTGCTTTATCCATGATAAATTTGATATGCAGAGATACATTACGATTTTGAATTTAAATTAAATATTTTGAATGTAAAAGAAATATTCAAAAAAGAATTAAAATTAATCTCACAAATGATTTTTTTTTGTGTATGAGTATATAAATCTATATCTTCTCTCTCTTCCTCCTTCCCTCTTTCTTTAATAACCCGCTAAGTCATTTGGATACTAAAGTTCATAAAAAAAATTCTTCATGAATTCTAAATGAATATTTTTGACTATATATTAACTATCGTCATTTAATTGATGTGTAATATGAAATAATTAATGTTTTGTTGGTATTCAATGAGTCATGTCCAAATTTATTTAATATCTTTGGTCACTTGCCCATATACGAAAAACTAAATTAAGTTAAAGGAGCTTATTATTATAACTATCATTTCGAAGGCGTGTAATTTCCACAAGATATAACATCGCCCAGACCTTTAAACTTCTGAAATTTGATATAATGTAAGTGTTATAAACTAGTATAATAAGTTGGTTTGTGGAAGAAGTGGCTTTCAATTAATGTTGCAGCTAAAATGTTTGGTTGATTCTGTGAATTTGAGGGACAAACTTTAATGGTCATTGATTAAATAATGATTAAAGGAATAATTGGCAATCATAGGATACTATTAGTTTTGGTATTGAGAAAGAAAAAAACGGTATCAAAAGGTGCAATATTAAAAATTTTAATTTGTCTTACTGTTGTAGCGTTTTGAAACTTAGGGTAAATTAAAGGTGCTATTTGTTTTCATGTGCAATCATTGCACAATGGGATAATACTTTAGCTTTAAGCTTTAGAAGTAAGTTTGGCAATTCGTTATCAAAGTGCACCATTGGTTTGATAATCAGTTAGGTTCGACATAACTTATTTTCTTTAGATATCATATTAGATTTAAAATTTTGATACATTTGTATAAATAATTAAATATTACGTGTATAATTTGATATGAAATTCATTAGAGTTATGTTATTTGGAGGGGTTAAGACTAAACCCCAGTCTTGCAATTTAAGAAAAATAAGACTTGATATAGTAATTTGTTCACAATTAGGATCTTGATTATATATTCGTGCCCTATCATTTTTGGGTAACTTTATGGGTGTCTACGGGCTTAGTTACTAACAAATATTGTATACTTGATAGATTAGGAACGTTCTGATGCATTGAAGAAAGGAAAAAATATTAAGAAATTTGTTTGTTCGATTTCGTTTTTTCGGTTGAGATAGGTTATGATTTATTCTATTTGGTAGAGAGACTCTCAATAGTGATTTATAGTCATTTCTTGATTAATCTCCAAAGATCAATTGCAAGAATCTCAAAATCTAACACTAATAGACAAAGTCTAATAATATGATGTATAATCTAACAGAGTCTAACAATCTAAGAGTCTCACAATCTAAGAGTCTAACAATCTAAGAGTCTAACCTCAAAAACGATGTTTTTCGAACTATTTATAAAAAATAAAAATCTAATTAAACAAGGACTCTGTTTGCTGGAAATCTGCCAAAACGCGGCTGGGTCGACGGACCACGCGACGGATCATCGTGGTCACGACAGACCGTCATGGACTCCGCCGTCCCATACTTATGCAATTTCTTCTGCTTCTCTCTTCATTCCCCTCGACGGCAAGTATAACGGACCGTCATAGGCACAACGGTCCGTCGAGGGTCTTCATTTCAAAACACTTCAACTCTTGGAATCTGGGTACTGGGATCACTTCTCTGAACTACAAGACGAACCTGTAGGACAGACCGTCATAGCCACGATGGACCGTCACAAGCTTCGTAACCCCACACTTTGTCAGACATCCCCATATTCCTTCAGCAGCTTCACTACGCTGCCACCTACGGACCATCACAAGCACGACGGACCGTCATAAGCTCCGTAGGTTGTCTCTTCTGCATTTCTTCGCTCAAAATCTCTGCGTTCAGCGTTGGACAGATTTCCTGCAAAACAAAGAGAAACTTATATAAAAATTAGCACAAAAAGACTTTCGGACACACTAAACTTAAGGAAAAAGTATTAATTATACCGTGAAACCACTGTCTATCAACACCCTCAACTTAAATTCGTTGTTTGTCCTCAAGCGACGCACTATGACTCACTACACAATCTTTGTACAATAGTATCCATATTTTATCCTTTGCAATCATTTGGATATCAATCCCGATTAATCTCATCAAATCTATGCATGCTATCACTATTAGGCTTGAATTTTGTGGGATCAGAACATGACACAGACTCACCATGCACTAACACCTATCCTCTTTAATTTCTCACCGAGGTGCTAACAATTCCGATAGTGCAACTAGTGTCCTCACTTTAAGACAAATTCCTCATTTTTCACACAATGGTTATTGTTTGAGTCTAAGGATTACTTTTCAACACTCGCTCTCAGAACAAAGTCACACTCATTCATACCTATTGCCATAAGCTTGCCCTTATTTTCACTGCCTTAAGTTCACTAGACAACCCTTAGGATCACGATAGAACTTTCTTAGATAGTAACATAGGCTCAGGGTCAGGTAGGGTTAGTGACTTTTTGCCCTCCTTGACATATCGGCTAAACCTTCCACTTTCTATCACTTTATCTCACCCAGTTTCTCATATTCTTTCACCTTGCTATTTTCTCTTCTTTCTTGATTTGTGTAAGTGACTCTCTTCTTTTCTTGCTTGTATTTCTTGTATATTTTTCTTTTTCTTTACTTTTCTTTCAACGAATTGTTGAGTCACTTTACTATTGCTCTTTCTCTCTCTTTGTTCTTTCAACCCCACTTTCCAGAGCATTCCACATAATAGCCACCCTCAACTCATGGCTTTGCCATGAGTCAAGGCACACAATACCCAAAGTTGGGTCAGGGCCATAAAAAAGGTGGTTTATGCATTAGCCACCCTCAACTTATGCTTTTGGCATAAGATGAGGTGCACATGTCAAAGGAGGGACCAGGGCCAACACATTGTTCCCAGAAAAGATCAGTTGGGGTGAAAAAGAAAGGTCTAATTTTAAGCTCAGATTATTTGGATCAAAGAAGGATAAATTTCATTTTTTTAGTAGAATAACCCTTGGAGGGGTAGGGCTAAGCAACACCCCCAGGACTTATCATTAATAACAAAACAAAATACAAGGAGGGGGGCATAAACCAAACCTCCAAAGCTAAAGTGGTTTGGAATGGACGTTCCAAAGGAATGTCAACTCCTCCACTTACAATTAAAGATGAAACCAAAATACTAAGCACCTAAGGAGAGGACTCCTCTCGTTACAAAGTATCTAGGAAACATAAATTAGGGAGACTCTCCCTTTACAAGAAAGCCTATATAATCTACCTCTACCTCTATTCAATGTAGCTATACTATTAGAATATATCCAAATTGAAAGGGTAATTACATCAAGGGGGACAAAAAATCTTCTTAGTCTTCTTTCTTCTAAAACTTGGAATGTTCAGAAGGTCCATCCGGTAGTAGGCTTGATCTTCTTTGGGCATTTGGGTGCTGTTGAAATACAGTTGAGGGCTTGTTGTATCGTTGCTATGTTTGGAGAGTGAATCTGCTACCTAATTTGGTTCTCAAAAGATATGATCACATTTGAAATTATGAGTTTGCCTGATAAGGTGTTGGATTCTTTCAAGTTGGTTTGTAACACTTCAATGATGGACTGTTTTCTTGGATATCGATTGCACTACCAATTGAGAGTCCAACTCAATTATAATTTTTCTATAGCCTAATTCTAATGCCCAAGACAGTCCAAATAGTGCAGCCTCCGTTTCAGCTTTGTTGTTCGTTCCTTCGCCAAGAGGTGTTGCAAATGCCAGCACTAGTTTGCTTTCTTTGTCTCTGAGTATACCCCCAGCTCCAATCTTTCCCGGGTTATTGAGAGCACTTCCATCTGTATTTATCCTGACCCATTCTTCCGGAGGTCTGTTCCATGCTACTTTGCACACTTTGATGTCATGCCTGCAGTTTTCACTTGTTTGGATTAAAGTTGTCCAGTTTGCAGGACACTTAATGTGGGGGAATGTATTTTTCAGCATCTAAAAATTGTCCTTGTAGATTGTGTATTTAACTCGGCTGATGTTCGTTGCTTTGCCTCCATATTTGCATGCGCATCTGTTCTTCCATAAGTTCCAGCAGATGAAGATTGGAGTAGATTGCAATAAGAGCTGATGGCTTTTATTTCGTGGCCTGGCAGTCCACCACTATCTCAGCCTTGCGTGCAGTGATGGTTGCTCTACCTATAGCCCTGCACTTTCTGCAAAGAAGCTCCACACTCTACCTGTGAATTGTCCTGAATGGAAGTTGTGGTCAATACTATCCATCCCTGCTCTGTCAACACAACAAAAACATGGTGATGACTCAATGCCGAAGTTAGCTAATTGTTCATTAGTGGGGAGTTTACCTTTTAAGGTTCTCCACAAAAGAAAAGATGATTTGAAAGGAATGGAATTGTGCCATAAATGGGAGAAGAGATTGTTCTTAGCCTTTTTGTTCCTGATCTCCTCCCAAGCAGAATGGCTGCTGAATTTGCCATGGCTATTAAGCTTCCAAACAGGCTGGTCTGGCTTCTGTTGTTGATGTGGGATTTCTGTGGCCATGATGCTGGCTAATTGATTTGCAGGGGCCTGTTCTAACAATTTTCTCCAGCTCCAAGCACCATTTTCCCAAAAATCTGCAACCTTGATGTTGTTGAGCCTGATATTGCTGCTGGTATGCTGAGCTAATGGCCCTGTGCCCAGCCAATTGTCCCACCAAAAGGAACAATTCCCTGTTTGAAGTTGCCACTGAATGTGCTGCTCCACCTGCTGTCTAGCAGCTATCATGTGTTTCCAAGTTAGGGAATCCGCCGTGTCCCATTTTTTACTTACCGGATTAGATCTTTGACAATATTTAGCTTTTAGAAAGTCTCCCCACAAGGTTTGCCTTGCTCGGAATGTCCACCATTTCTTGAATTGGAAAGATTTACAAACATCATGTAAGTTTCTGATCCCAATCCCCCCTTCCTCATATGGATAACTTAAATTCTTCCAAGAGGACCAATGGTATTTTTTTCTATTGTTCTGCCATCCCCAGAAGAAATCCGCACTAAGCATTTGGATCTGTTTGATGATTGTATTAGGAGAGGTTACAACAGTTAGAAGATGTATGTATAGGTATTGCCTGGAGAACATGTTTTGAGAGCACAACCTTCCCACCAAAACTAAGTTGCTTAGTTTGCCAACCTGTAATTCTGGAAATGACTTTGTTAATGAGATAAGAAAAGTAAACATCCCTAGGTCTGCCAACAAATAAAGAGCAACCAAGGTATGTGATAGGCCCATGTTTCTGTTTAAAGCCAGTCAATCTTTTTATTCTATCCCTAGTGCTATTGAAAGCACTAGGGTGTAGCATAAAATGGCTTTTATCTCCATTGAAGAGCTGCCCTGAAATCTTTTCATATTTTTTTAAAGTATCCATGAGAAGTTTCAAGGTTTTACACCTTCCGGAGATGAAAATAATAATGTCATCCGCAAAACTAAGATGATTCACTTGAGGCCGTCTTTTCTCCATGATGAATCCATGATAATCCGGATGATTGTGAAGCCTATTGAGAGATCTCGATAATACTTTGGCACCTAAAATAAATAAGGCCGGTGAAAGAGGATCACCTTGTTTGAGACCTCTAGTAGACTTAAAGAAGCCATACCTTTTGCCATTGATAATAATCGAATACCAATTGTTGGCCATAATTCTCCAACACATATCAATAAAAATCTCGTTAAACCCCATTTTCCTTAGAACTAGGAAAATATATGACCAAGAGACCCTGTTATAAGCTTTTGCCATGTCTAGCTTGATAATCACATTACTTCCAATATTGGGTTTCTTGATTTGGTGAATGATTTCCTGAGCAAGCATGACGTTTTCAGAGATGCTTCTCCCTTTCACAAAACCAGATTGGTTAGTGGAAATCAAAGATGGAAGGATAGGACTAAGTCTAGTACTTACTAATTTAGATATGATCTTACTAGTAAAGTTATTCAGACTTATTGGTCTAAACTCCGTAAGCTTGTTTGGATTATTCACTCTTGGGAGCAACACTATGCAAGAGTAAGAGAAGTATTTAGGGATCATTTGGCCACAGAAAAAGCGTGTATTACTTCAATAAAATCATTCTTGATGATGTTCCAACACTTCCGAAAAAAATACCCATTCCATCAAGGCCAGCGGTAGAGTTAGGATTCATGTAAAAAATTACTTCTTTAAGTTCATCCATATCTGGTAACTTTGTAAGCTGGGTATTTTGGTCCTGATTGACCATATTTGGAATGCACTCCAGATTATGTTCATCAATGTATCTATTCTCTCCTGTGAAAATGGTATTGAAGTGTTCACAAGCCTCATGAGCAATATTGTTATCACCTTGTACTCAATCCCCATTTTCAGTAACCAGTTTGTGAATAAATAGTTTCCTACTCCTACCCCTTATAATGGAATGAAAATATTTGGAGTTGGTATCCCCATCTTTGAACCATTGAAGTTGAGTTTTCTGTTTCAAAATGGTATCTTCAAGCTTGAGGAATTTTATATATTGAACATTTAGTTCATGGAGGATACTCCTATTTGAATCAGACTGGTTCAAGATGTAGTTTTCTTCCGCATCATGCACTTGTTCCTCATACATCCTAACCTTTTTAAATATATCCCCAAATTCCTTTCTAGACCAAACACTAAGGGTATTAGAGAGTCTTTTCATTTTCTGGTGGAATTTCCACATAGCATTACCTTCCACAGGTCTATCCGAGCAATACTTAACAGTAAGCATAAAATTGGGAGTGTCAGCCCAACAGTTAAGGAATCTGAAATATTTGATGTGCTCAGATTCATTAGATACCATTTCCAACTGTAAAGGACAATGATCAGATCCTGTAGTTGATAAATGAGTTATGGTGGTTTGTGGCATCCTTTCTAACCATAAATCATTAACCAAGGCTCTGTCAAGTCTCTTCCAAATTCTGTGATTAATGCCCCTCTTATTAGACCAAGTATACATGTGACCACTAAAACCTATGTCAACAAGACCACATGCTTCAATAGTAGCAATAAAATCCATACTCTTCTTCATATTGTACGGTAGACCTCCTAGTTTTTCGTCCATATCAGAAATAATATTTTAATCCCTCACTGCACACCAAGGATTGATATTTATAGAGGCGTGGTGAAGCAATTTCTCCCATAAAGGTCTCCTTAGGTAATCTTTGCATTTTGCATAAATAAAAGTACTAGTAAATTTGTATTGTAACTCATCGTGTTTCATGTCAGAAGTAATTTGCTGTTCATCTTCACCAAGAATATTACAGTCAATATCACTGTTCCGAAAAACCTAAATCTTACTATTACAATTACTAGTAGCATTATCCATGTTCAATTGCACTTTGAAGCTCTGGATATTAATATTATCTGAGAAAGGTTCCAAAATAACAATAATTGATAAATGGTGCATTTTCCTAAGCAATTTGAGTCTTTCCATAACTGCTTGGGTATTGATCCCCCTCACGTTCCATATGATTGTACTAATCATTGAAAATATTTGGGTGAAAACAACCTAGTGTTGGGTCTGCCGACAGTGACAGTATTGGCATCTTGTTTGGTGAAATGAAACCTATCCTTTTGGAAACTCCTTGAAGATAGACTCTGGTTCTTAGTAACCTGTTGGATCTCCCTCTCTGTTGTCTGATCCTTGTAAGGACTGAAGGACCTAGTAAGGGCCTCACAAGTCTAATCATTATCATCACATTCATCTAGATAATGATCATCCCCAACCATATCATCTTCCGAATTAAGGACAACGTATTCATCCTCCATATGTTGTGGTAAAACTTGACTTTTTTGTTGCTGCTTATAAGGATGATGTGCTGTGGATGGATTCATATATTGGATTTGTAATGGAGTGATATCCAAACCATGGTTATCATCCACCATTACAAATCTATTACATGGTTTCTCCCTCAGACCCTGCTCATGCTCACTATCCCTGCCCTGCTGTTTACTTTGCCTTCTTTTTTCAGCATCCCTTTTCTGTTTACTAGTCTTGTTTTTACTCTTGGGAGTACCTTTAACATCAATGTTTCCACTTTGTTCCCCTTGATCAGTACCCTCCTTCTTCTTAGTTTGTTGTTGCACAGTTTTTTCCTTAACATTCTGTTTGCAGCTGTCTCTGTTTTGATTTTGTTTTTGAAGATGTTGATCCTACTGTTTCACCAAATTATTGTCATCCCTAGGGGTTCTATGGTCAATCCTATGGTCATGATCCAAACCCCTCATGCATAACATGAGGCAAAATCCCCTTTGGTAACCCCTTCCTGCAAATTAGTGGCAATCTACTTGCACCCCCCATCCGTACCTCCAATAACTTCCTCAGTATGACCAACAACAACATTTATTAAATTGGGGGTTTTGGGGTTTGGGAGAGATACGTCAATACCTGATTTCTTCTTGCTGTTACTTTCCATAGTTTGCAGATTGTCTGTTTTACCATTGTTTTGATTGTCTTTGATAGTTTGTTTAGTACAGCTTGCATTTGTTGCTTCTCTTGATTCCCGCTTCCTTGTTTGTTGGCTGTTTTGGTTTTCTTGCACTTCAAGCTATGAAAAATTATTTTGAGTTGGGAGTATAGATATACCTGCAATTGCTTGTTCTTGTTGTTTGCTGTCATTGGTTCCTTGCATTGGTTGGGTGACTGGTCTCCATACAGATTTGGAGCTGATTTGTTCTTCTTGTTTTTGATGTTTTTTCTTTTGTGTTTGCCATTGTTCCTCATATTTCTCTCTTTGCTGCCCCTGATCAGTCTGACCTTTTTTGTCAGTCTTTTGTTGTTGTCTTGTCCTTTGTGTCTTTGCTTGATTCAGATCAATTGCTTGCCCTGTTCCTCCTTTCTGGTTTTTTGTTGGTTGATTGGCATTCTTTGCTGTATCTTCATTTGAACTCTTTCCTTGTTCCTATATTTTTCCAAATCCCATTTCTTTACTGTTTTTCCCTACTTCCATATACTTTTTTCTCTTAATTTCCTCATCCCTTCTTTTGATTGTACAATCTTCATTCTTGTGGCCTTGGTGTCTACAATAGAAACAGTAGCTAGGGATGCCTTCATACTCCACTTTCAACGACCTTCCTTTGTTGGGGTTGGGATTTTTAAATCCCAACCAAACATGAGAAGGTCTTTCTTTGGTAAGATCCACTTGGATTTTCACTCTAGTGGTACTACCCCTGGTTCTTTGTGATGTAGGAGAATCTAGGAACAGAACTTTCCCAATACTTTCCAAAATAGTAGATAAAAACACTTTGTTGTAATAGTGCCAAGGTAAACCTGGTATCGACACCCATATAGGCACAATAGGTGTTTCTTCTTCTGGTGTAAAGTCTGGTGTCTAGGTTTGTATTCTCATGGCTTGGCCTTCGATTGTCATTTTCAACTTAGTCCAAACTGTTTGATAATCAAGTTCATTGTCTAAGTCAATGTATACATGCCTAGAATTAAAGTGAGTGATCTTAACTCACCCCATCAATTGAGTTTGTAAGATAAAACTTTTTCTCACTTGTTCCATTCTTGGCATGGTGTTTGTAAACTTTCCAACTAGAGTGCATTCAGCCAACTTCACATAATAGTCATTTTCATCAATTAGGACAACAGGGAGTCCTTGTCTAGTTGTGTGAATACGTTCCTGCCTTTGTCCTCTTTTTTATACATCCTTGATGGATTATCTGCATAGAGATTAGGTGTTAGTTGAGGTGAAGTATCTGTAATAGCAAAAGAAAAGTTGGAATTCTGTTAGGTGAATTGGTTGATTGTGTGATCATGTCTTCCATGATATTGCCCTGCTGATCAACCAACTTCTCCCCCTGTTGTTTTCATTGATCCTTGCTTTTGCCTCCATTACTGATGTAGCATTTGCTGTAACATTCCGTGTATCCTTTCGAATACATCTTGAATGTTCCCCAGCACTTTCGTGATTCTCTTGTTGTTCATCGAATTTGTGATCTGTTTGAGAAGAAGTGATGTTGTTATTATTGATTTCTCTATCTATTTGATGAGGTTGTGTTGTTACGTGAGTGCTTTGACAGTGAGAGTACTTCTTTTCTACTGAGACACCATTAATTCCGGCGATAGCAATTGTAGGGTCACCGGAATTTTCGCAGCCGGTGACTTCGCCGTCTATTTGACTCGAGATTTGACTTAAAGATTCCCCATCCATGGGCAAAAAAACCTTAGTAATCATATTCTTTCGAATCTGACTGGAGGTCGATCGAAAATGAGGGCGCATCTCAGGCTATTCAGTCGCGATCTCTTCAAAAATTGCCTCGTGCTTCTGGGCGATTGGAATTGTGGAAGGTGCTGATTTTTGGACTGGTAACAGATCTTGATGAGGAGAATTCAATTCTCTACTTGGTTCCTCTCGATTCCTTCCTGAATTTCTTGAGGAAATGTTTTCGCGACCTTCGACGAATAGCCTTTCACTAATCGCAGTTTCCATCGCATCTTCCTCCTGCGATTTCGAGGCGCTCTGGGATAGTTCTAGGTGCGTTTTAATCTGTAGAGTGGGGCTTGCATCTGGGCGTTCCTTTTGGTTTTGGTCCGCCGGCCATCTGACCTCAGCCGCCGTGCGTTTGTGGCTTGTTTGCCATTGTGAGATAGCAATTGCGAGGGGAGAGAAATTTGTAGAGAGAGAAAATTCGGAAAAAGGTTTTTAGGCTAGAAATGGGCTATATTGAATAAAGGCGTATGATCCTTTCCTAATTGTCTATTACAGCTTACTTTTAGCAGGACTAACCAAGCAAGTTCCAGGTCAGTACCAATAGTGGACTTAATCGAATTTTCCTCACACTCACTTGACATCTCATCACTATATTAGATTATTAGACACCTAGTTCGAATTTAAGACTTAGGGTAATGCAATGGTGTACCTCTATGTCATGCTTAGAGCCACACAATTATCAGTTCCTATGCCTAGTCATGCATCATTTTCCAGTTTATCAGGAAATCATTTTAGCCATCATGCTTCACACTTAAACTATGTACAAAAGATATAAACATGTCGGTTCAACAGAAAAAATAATCAGTCTTTTGGGAAAAAGAACACAAGCAAGAAAATCCCAAAAGAGGATAGTGAGTTGGGCTACTCAGACTTCACCCTTACACTCACTTTCCATTTACCCCACCCCCAACAAAAAAACATGCAATTGTCCGCAATGCATAAAAATTGAAATACTAGAGTAGTAGGTGAATCAAACCTGTGGCGCAAAGCACCGTCGATCAGCAAGCTGGTGGGTCCGGTTCTGCGGAACCCACGTCCTCTGCAATCTGGACACCCTCAGTAGTGTCCTCTGCAACAACCGCACCATCAGTAGTGCCTCCTGCTATCTCCAAAGTGCGGGAGCTAGACGTCCCACCCTCTAACTCTGATGCTGTCATCTGGTGCGCCTCCTTCTCAAGAAGTGAGGCTCTCCTCGCAGCCTCCATCTCTCGGTGCTCCTTCTTCCGTGCTCTCGCCTTGTCCTCTGCTCGACTCCTATGCCTCTTGGCACTCTCTCGAAGGAGAGGTGGTGGAATTTCTGAAGTAGCAAAAAGGGCCGCCAACACTGTGTCCTTAGCAGGCTCGACAGAAGGGGCCTTAGACTCCGGCACCCTAGCCTCTAAGATCGTGTCTATGTCTGCACGAAGACTGTCGACTGCAGCCTGAAGAGTCGACACATCCATCGGAGGGGCTGGTCATGCTAATACCCTTAACTCAAAGGCGTCCAAGCGCTGGTTAACCTCAGCGATATTCCGCTCTTTAAACTGGACCATTTTCCTCTTTAGGCGCTCTTCAGACTCTGTAATAGACTTCTGCATCCACGGATGAATATGATGTAGAAGGGTGGCCATTTGCGCCTCTAGTTTTTGGACCCTAGCAAGCGGGACCAGTGCCGGTAGAGGGGCTGTGCGAGAGGAGCTCATGCAGTGTTACTACCCGGGATAGACTCGACCGGTGTAGTGTCAGTGGACACTGCCTCTGTAGGTGTGCGGGCCTGGGCTACCATATTAGCAGGATCATCAGCAAGTGGGGGCAGCTCTGGACGGGGCCCTCTGCATGGAGCCAACTCATTGGCCTCGTCTCTGATGAGGCCGACATCAACAGTGCCTTACGGGGTCTTAAGCTTATCTACGTGCCATATGGGCACACCTGCGGACCTGTAGAGGGAAAAGATTATGCATGGGAAAGGGTAGGTAGTAGTTACCTTGAATACCCTCTCGTGCATGACAGCCTGTAGAAGCCATGCGAAGTCCACCTTGAATCCTTCTATCATCACCTTCATCAACACTGCTCGATCCCAGGTAACGATATTATCAGCAGCTGTGGGGGAAAGGCAGTGATGGACAAGCAGCCACAAGAACTTTGCCGTGAACTTGAGGTTGGCCTTCTTGATGGACCCCTTCGGCTCAGTCAACCAATCGGCACCCTCTCCATCTACGGACAGGTGCAAGGCCATCCACCTCTTGGTCGTCTCTCTCAGTGATGGCTAGCGCAAGAACTGGCCATCTTTAACTATCTGCCAGCGGTAGTCAAACTCGGAAGTGAGGCAGGCCCCAGTAGCATCCACACTCTCGCCGTATAGAAACCAGCGGATGGCTGGCAGGGAAATGTCAACCTGTATGCCCTGTACTCGGACCTGCTCCAGTGGGGCCTGTTTAGCGGGGGAAGCCCGCCTATCGATCTGTGATCGGAGAGTCGCTACGTAGGATGCATAGAACTCTCAGACCATTTCTTCACTGTATCGTCCCAACGGACGTGCTTTCACTCCAAGCGATGCCTGGTGAAGAGGTTGTGGATCTCAGGCATCGTCGGGAGACTCCCTGTAAGGACCCGCCGCTCCAAAGTGAGTGTTCGAGTCATCACGCCTTTATCAGTCAGGAACTTTGCATCGGAGTATACTTGAAATTGCCCATCGACACACCACCGGTTGGGCTGGTCAGTGGCTGGAGTGGGGACTGGAACTGGTGAGCCTGAGGTGAATTCTGAACTGTCAGCCTCATTATATAAGGCCGAGGCTGCAGCGGTGGCGGGTGCGGGAACCTCAGCGGAGCTGGAGGCTTCCTCGGACCATGATACTTCTAAGGAGCCAGACACTCCTTCTTCATTTGTGGCTGACCCAGAGGGTGTGCCGGTCAGTGTGCGCTCCTCATCAGACTGGGAGGCAGTGACTACGCCGGACATCACCTTTTTTGGTGTGACTCTGGGAGCACGTGCAGCACGGGAAGGTGTGGAAGTGATTGGGGGAACATACTCAGGGTCACGCTCATCATCAGAGCTGATTACCACGCGGGCGGAAGGGGCAACAGACTTTGATCGCCCGCATGCGTAGATTCGGTCTTGCTTGGGTGCCATAGTAGATAGTACCTGCAAAGGATCAATATTAGTACGAGTAGTGGCAAACAATACAAGCCAAACCATACGAAATAAAACATTGAAAATAGTATGTCATAGCTGTAGAAACAGTGACACACGACGGGCCTGGTGACGGCTCGTCGTGACTATGCCGGTTCGTCATGAGGTCCGTCCTGTTTTACTTAGACTATGTATATATAGAGAACCCTGAAGGAGAGTCTCTGACTAGCATGACGGTATGTGCAGGACGGACCGTCACTGGTACGACGGTCCGTCGTAGATGTCCGTCGTAGGACTCTTGATAAAAATATGGAGACCCTTAGCAGAGGGGTCTCTGACCATCGTGACGGTCGTGCAAGATGGACCGTTGTGGGTATGACGGTCCATCACATGTTTCCGTTAAAGGACTTAGAAAAAGTGTGAGACCCTTTGAAACAGGGTCTCTTACAACAAGAACGGTTGTGCAGGACGGACCGTCGTGGACATGTGTTCGTTGGAAAACACTTGGGATAAAATGAAAGACCCTTTGAAACAGGGTCTCTAACAACCAGAACGGTTGTGCAGGACAGACTGTCGTGAAGACGACGGTCCGTCACATGTGTCCGTTGGGGAACACTTGGGGAAAAAAATGAGAGACCCTTAGAAACAGGGTCTCTGACAACCGAAACAGTGTGCAGAATGGACCGTCGTGAAGACGACGGTCCGTCACATTTTTCCATTGGGACAGGGTGCTAGGGCTTTTGGAACGGACCCTAGGACGGTCCGTCGTGGGTACGACAGTCCATCATCGGGGTCTCGTGCTGAATAACAGTGGCAGAACTGGGGTACCCTATGCATCCCGGATGAACCCACATCAAACTTGTAGTGTTTTGGACCTACATTTGTCTATCCCAACTACCTAGGAAACAAGCAATGCAATAACACCTATGTCTATGGTTCTCAACATGGCAATTTTGAACATTGTGAAACTAGGTTAGACAGAATCATATAAAAGAAACAACATACGATAAAGAACTAAGCTAATACTAACTAATAAACAAAAATGCAAGATAAATGAGTAGAAATTAGAGACACATACCTTAGAAATGGAGAAAAACAAATAGACAAGTACTTCGCTGGCCAGGAAGACACTCACAACAGCAGTTCTGACTAGTAGATTAACACTTTTAGGGCTTTGGGGAATTGTGGGGGGCAATGATCGGTGGTTGATAGATGAATGAGTTGGAAGTTGAGAAGGAAAGAGTAATGGGAGAAATAATGAAGCAATGGGGGTGAAAGGAGGGGTTGGGGAGTTTAAATGGTGAAAGTTTATATTAAACTCCAACCGGGTCGGGTCGGGTATGCCTCATTAATCACGTGATGATTCCCCGACGATGGTCCGTCGCAGTTGTGATGATCCATCACTGGTTTCGTCGTGTGTGCCCTAGTTTGAAAATAACAGAAAGACGTACCTGTTACGACGGAGGCATACGGCGGTTCGTCGCAGGCGCAATGGTCCGTCGCTGAATCTGTCAGTGACTGCTGCAGAGTAGTTTTCTGCAGAATTTCCTGGTGATGTGTATGCAAATTTAAAAACCCATTAGTAAAATAATTCTACCATTACTAAAAAGACTATAAGTATTGGGTGGCCTCCCAACAAGAGCCTGATTTAATGTCGCGGCACGACTGGAGACCCTTGATTACTCAGACTTCATCAAGATGGTATGCCTCTATTGCTTCATTCCCCGATGCTTTATGCCCAAAATAGAGTTTTACTCTATCTCTATTCCTCTTAAACCGCACTCCCTCCTTGGCTTTTAACTCAACTGCTCCATGAGGGAATACTAGGGTAATCAAGTATGGGCTAGTCCATTTGAACTTGAGCTTTCCCGGAAGACAAGGCGACCCAGAACTGTCTACAAGCACCAAATCCCCAACCATAAACTCTTGTTTTGAAGTTTTTTGCTCATTCTCCTTCTTCATCTTTTCTTTGTGGGATATGGCAGATACCGATTGGAGCTCACCACTCTGCCTCATGGTCCTACAAATGTTGAAGGTCGCTTCTTCATTATTCAACCGAAATGTTATCTGTCCCTTCTCCATATCAACTAAGGCTCTACCTGTAGCAAGGAATGGCCTCCCAAGAATAATAGGCACTTCAAAATCGACCTCACAATCAAGAATAACAAAATCAGCCGGAAAGATGAATGACTTTAGTTTTACTAGCACATCATGGAGTATCCCTATAGGCCTTTTCACTGTCCGATCGGCCATTAGTAGCCGCATCGCAGTGGGTTTTGGATCCCCCAAACCCAACTTATTGTAAATTGAGAGGGGCATGATATTTATGCTTGCCTCCAGATCACGTAATGCTTTCGCAAAATGTAATGACCCAATTGTACAAGGAATAGTGAATGCACCCGGATCATCTTTCTTTTGTACTAGGGATCTTGTAGAAATAGCACTACAATGCTGCAATCTATCATCATCCTCAAAAGTGATCGATCTTTTCTTGGTGACCAGATCTTTCATAAATTTGGCATAACCGGGCATTTGTTCTAGAGCTTCTACCAAATGGACATTGATAGAAAGCTGCTTCAACATTGTTATGAAGCGCGGGTATTTACCATCCTCGGTCTTTTTCACTAATATCTGAGGGAAGGGTGGTGGTGGCCTAGGCATGGGAATTAACTTGATAGGTACTTCTGCATCTTTTCCATTACTTTCCTCTGCCTCACCCACTACCCTTTACCACATTATCATTATCCTTTCTCACTTTTTCCTCAGTAGATGGCATAAGTGGGTCAATGGTTTGCTTAACACGCCGAGTAGTGATTGCCATACAGTGCGCATCATTCTTTGGATTTTGGACAGTGTTGCTAGGAAGAGTGCCCGGTTGCCGTGTGTTCACTGTTGCAGATAATAGGGCCATTTGCAACTCGATATGCTTAATCGAAATTGCATGTGTAACAACTTTTTTCCCAATACTAGCTAAATCACACCTCAACTCATTAATGTGCTCATCGCTAGCATCGAACCTCCTCATCATTTTGTGCAACATATCCTCAACTCGCTCCATACTATCTCCACCATCCCTAGGAGTAACTTCATGATTTTGAGGAGGAACATAGGGCCCATTCTTGTCGTTTCTATTAGCATAGTTACTCCTGTTAAAGTTGTTGTAGCGGTTGTAGTATTCATCTCGGACATAATGGCCCTCATGGTTGTAGTTACCATAGTTCAGACCTTGGTTCCCTTGACCTTGGCGCCAGTTACCCTGATTTGAGCCGTGGGCACTTGGTCGGAAACCCCCCGTTTGCTCATTTACTGCATAAGTGTCCTCCGCATAATAGCCTTAAATATTAGGAGGTGGTGGTTTAGCCAAATAGTTGACTGCATTTATCTTTTCTGCACCCCAGTGACATATTTTAGTACCAACCCAAGCTCGGTTCTCATCTGAGCCATTTCTTCACGAATCTCATCTGTGGCTGGGTTGTGAGAGGACTGCACTGTGAAGGTGTTTCACCCTATATCAGACTTTCTAATACTCCAAGCTTTGTTGTTTCGGGAGATTTTCTCTAATTTTTCAGCGATCTCAGCATAAGGACACTCCCCATAAGATCCACCAGCTATAGTGTCCAACACCGCTTTATTGTTATCATCCTGTCCCCAATAGAAGTATTCCTTCAGTGACTCATCATCTATACGGTGGTTTGGAACACTTCTCAAGAATGAGGCGAATCTATCCCAAGAACTACTAACTTACTCTTTTGGTAGTGCCACAAAGTTGGTCACTCTGTCTTTGTGGTTTAGTTTCTTGGAGACCGGATAGTAGCGTGCCAAGAAAACATCCCTTAATTGGTTCCAAGTGAAGATTGAGTTGTATGGGAGCTCAGTGAACCATATAGCAGCCTCTCCCGTCAGTGAGAGAGGAAACACTCTGAGCCCTATTACATCTAGATCCAAATAAGGCCTCCCCACACAACTTTTACACACTGCCCTTACCTTAGCTATATGGGCATGTGGATCCTCAGAAGGTAGCCCTGAGAACAACCCTCTGGCAGTGAGCATTTGCATCAGGCTACTAGTTACCACAAAGGTGTGGCCTGTGGGTAGAGGGGGCAAGACAAGTGGCCCATCCGAGTCTGCTATGTTATCATACCCTCTGTAGTATGCTTGGGTCTATGGAACGGGATTTTGTCCCCTCTATTGATGTTCACCCGGAGCATCGGGTAACATCTAACCATGAACAGTAAGCGGAGCTGGGATGTTCTGGTTCGGATCATCATCATTTATTCCCAAGTTTCGATTCATATTGTGCAGTGTACACTCTAGCTCGTGATCGTAGGGAAACAAGGGTTCTCTTCCTCTCCTTGTATTTGGCATACAAGGAGGATAGTTATGAAAAGAAATCAAAAATAATAAAACAAATTAAAATCAAGAAAATATCAACTAAACTATAGTAATAAGTTCAAGTTAATCTAAAAGCTAATTTCCCCGACAACGGCGCCAAAATTTGATACGCTCAAACTTACTTCTCGAATAAGAAGTAAAGAGGTCGTGTCGAGTAATAACCCAACTAGTGAGGTTGGGATTGTTCCCACGAGGAAAATAGTCTAGACTTAACTTCAACCTGTTATTACTATTGTCTGGTCAATGACTTCCTTGGAAAGTAAAAACATAAAAAGGGGAGTTTCTATTTCTAAATGAGTGGAAATAAATAACAAACTTGAAAGAGACACTTAACAGCTTTGACAGTTGGATTTAAATCAATAAATCAAGGTAACTAGGGTTTACGTGTTCCCGACAGGTTCATAACTTGATAATTCTAACTATAACAATTCTTTCCTAGTATTTTGCATGCAAAGTGATAAGTTATGTATTTCTAAATCCTTGGTACGACATCTAGAAAATCTCACTCCGCACCTTGGTCCGGCTACGTGTGTTGCTATCCTAACCCTTATCCTTACCTCATATTAAGCGTCATATTCGATATTTGACTAAGTTATTACCTCGTACCAATCAATACTAGCCTATTAGATAGTATACACTAAATTTATGTTAATAATTCTTTTCCTATTATCTACCTCCTTGGTCCGGCAAGTAGCATTAAGGCGAGTTCTAACGTTGGCCATCCATTAAAAGGACTTCTAAGCGAAAGAATTATTAGTACATGCAAGACACTATTCTAAAATTATTATTTTAGTTAGGGTTTATCTCATTATTTACCTATGGTTCCCACAACCCTAAGTATGGAGTTTAGTTACTCATTCAAATATAGTAGATAAGAATTCATGTACTTACTTCAATTAGAAAGAGTAAAATCCAAAAGTTTGCTTTATTAATCTCCAAAAATCAATTGCAAGAATCTCAAAATCTAACACTAATACACAAAGTCTAATAATATGATGTCTAATCTAACAGACTCTAACAATCTAAGAGTCTCACAATCTAAGAGTCTAACAATCTAAGAGTGTAACCTAAAAAACGAGGTTTTTCGAACTATTTATAAAAAATAAAAACCTAATTAAACAAGGACTCTTTGCTGGAAATCAACAATCACGCGGCTGGGTCGACGGACCATGCGACGGATCTTCGTGGTCACGACGGACCGTCATGGACTCCGTCGTCCCATACATATGCGATTTCTTCTGCTACTCTCTTCATTCCTCTCGACGACAAGTATGACGGACCGTCATAAGCACAACGGTTCATCGAGGGTCTTCGTTTCAAAACACTTCAACTCTTGGAATTTGGGTATTGGGATCACTTCTCTGAACTTCATGACGAACCTGCAGGACGGACTGTCATAGCCACGACGGACCGTCACAAGCTTCGTAACCCCACACTTGGTCAGACTTCCCCATCTTCCTTCCGCAGCTTCACTACGCTACCACCTACGGACCATTACAAGCACGACGGACCGTCATAAGCTCCGCAGGTGGTCTCTTCTGCATTTCTTTGCTCAAAATTCTGCGTTCAGCGTTGGACTGATTTCCTGCAAAACAAAGAGAAACTTATATGAAAATTAGCACAAAAATACTTTTGGACACACTAAACATAAGGAAAAAGTATTAATTATACCGTGAAACCACGATATATCATCTCAGTGTCTACAAATCGAAGCTAGTTTAGTAACCCTACCAAGGGTTATGGTCGTGTCTCAAGGGAGTGGTAGTGAAAGTAGTAGCTAGATAGAATTTCGTTCTACATAGTGATAGTTTATGACATTTCAAATATAAAAACAAAACAAATTTAATTTGTTACACAAAAGTGTCAAATATCGAAAAGGGGTTTGTCATGCGTAGTAAAATAGCAAAAATTAAAGGGAAAATCAATTATAGGGGAAAGATCTTGGGGTGTGATTGCAATATGCGAGATAAAAGTGGTGGGTACATGCTGTCGGTAGCTAATTTCACAAAATAATGGTTACTAGGATAAGCTTTGTATGAGAACAAGTTCCCTCTCATTCAAATTACCCCATATCAAATGGGTTCCTCTCGAACACCCACTCGTCTAAACTAACCAGCCTACACCTTATCTACACTCTCTCTTTCAACGGGGTGCTTGGAATGGGAATAGGGCCCACCCTCTTGGGATGAACCTCATGTTGACCAACTCCTTAGGAGATTGTTCTAGTGGTATTAGTTTCACCACCTCTCTCTCGCAGGCTGAAAACATATGGGTGATTTTTTATTAACAACTCCAAACCCATTAGATTAAACCACAACCACTAGGTTAAATCAATATTAAAATGAAATCTAAGATACAAGCAAGGAAGAACCAAGAAATTAATCAACCCATAATTGCTTAATTACACCCCAAGAATGGTTTTTTAGTTACTCATAAACAAATAATAAAATATACTTAAAATGATAAAGAAATCTAGTAGGTAAAAGAGATTAAACCTTAAAACTAGTAAAGGAAGGTAAATGACTAAGACCCAATTCTAAATATGAATTCTTATTTATTCAAGATTCCACAAAACCCTCTCCAAAGATAAGAGAAAATATAAGAACAAAATATCAAGTCTAATTGTTTTTCTCTTTATAATTTTCTATGTGTAAATAATAAAAGAGGTTAGTATTATAGACTTCAGCATTGTGCTGGCTAATGATTTCGTCGCATTTAGTCGTGATTCACTGAATGATTTGGCGAATCACCCTTCATAAAGTTCATCGCTGCTTACAAGTTACCTTCCTTTTCTATATGTTCTGGCTCGATGGACGGAAATCCTCTACTTTGTGGAACTGATTGGTAAAGCGCCAACAGCTCATTTTTATCGCCTTTTGATCAACTTCCTGCTTTCCAATCTATGTTATCAAAACCAGAAATTACTGATTGTAATAAATTGTTCAGAAACACAAAGTAACTAAAATTTATAGATCCAGTAAGCAAGATGAACAAAAATTTATTACACAAAATACTTAAAACTGTAAAAATGTACCAGAATTTGAAATAATATTTTAGTTTGGAAGAATATCAAGTCCACTGAACTCACAGTGTCCCCTTAAGGAAATTATTCTCCTCTAGTGTCCGAGGGTTGATTTGGAATATAACGTCCATGGGTAAAATGATCTTAATCAACAGAGTGTAGATACCACAAAATCTACTATAAGCGAATCAATCCACAGCAGGAATGTACACGAAGAAAAATGTGTTTAGAAGAAGAAGGAAGATTAAAAAATTCGTTGAAAAATATTCTGAAGACTGAATGGTATTTATAGGCAAGAAGAATATGTTCTGAAAGGTTGCAACCCTTTCAGAATTGACACGACTATTAATGAAAGTTTGCAACCTTTCAAATTGTATTGATTGTTCCTGAAATTTGCAACCTTTCAGAATAGTCACGGCGGGAAATTTAAATAAAATGGAAAATAAAATGGGTCACGTGCAGATCCGAGTTTGTTTGGGTTAACTAAAAAGTTTAAAACATTTCGGTTAACTAAAAACTTCTGTTATCAACTAATTAATTGAAAATATTTTTGGCCATTTAATTAATTAAATAAATAAAATAAACTTTGTCCAAAAAATAATATCTCGATCAATCATTTGCCAAAGCGAAAGCCAAAGACGAAGCGAGCGACGACGGCGCGAGGGGGGTCCCTCTCTCCAGCCCTATTAACTATTAATTGGAGTGTTTATGTATTTAAACTCTCCTATTTTCCTTTCCATCACCAATGAGGGACAAATGCCTTTTCATTAAAGCATACAGGACTTTTAAAGTTTCCAACTCTTCAAGTTCTCAACTTCTCAAATTCCTCTCCTTCCCTCTATGTACCATCAATTCTTGCGACATACCCAACAACCCCCCACAATTATGGGGAATGGTAATAACATAGGAATGAACGGACAATTGTGTACTTTACAAGCAAGGATCAATTGCATCTGGATAAGTAGGTTCCCTTTGGAATTTCCGTAGTGAACATATGTCGGATATACTCAGTCAATAAGTAGATGTGATATCTTTGAACCATCGAGCTTTGGTGTATACCTAGAAAACCATATGTTACACAATTAACCCTTTACTGTTTATGATTATTACGGTTTTGTTCGTTTCATCCACGAACACCTCCTGGTGTCATGAGTCTATAGAGAATAGGCTTTTGACATAAAATTCTCTTTGAAGCGGCTTCCACTTCACACTCACATAGGTGATTTCTAACCGTGTCATCTTGTAGATACACTATTTCGTTAAATCTACCAAACTTAGTAAATCATTAAAAACTTTAAGATTTATTACCTCATTAACAAGCCTTAAAGTCTTAACCTTTTTCTGAACGTTGTCTTCATCATGAGAATGAATTGAGATAATTAACAATATCGAACCGTCAACCACAACTTTTTTTTCTTTTTGAATCTAGCTCTTGGGATCTCCAGTTTGCTAGATAGAGTTACCGTTATGATGACTTGTCCAAAGCCGTAAACCCATTCCGTTAGATGATCTTCCAACTGCCACTCTTACTAGGCCTTTCGTGGATCTGACACATTATCGCTTGACTTCACATAGTCAATTGTGATAATTCCACTAGAGAGCAATTGTCTTACAGTGTTATGTATCTTTCATATATGACGAGACTTCCCGTTGTACATAATGCTCCTTGCCCTACCTATTGTTGCTTGACTATTGCAAAGTATGCAAATTGGTCCAACAGGTTTGGGCTAGAATGGAATATCCTCTAGGAAATTTCAGAGCCATTCCGGTTCTTCACCAGCCTTATCCAAAGCAATGAATTCAGATTCCATTATGGAGCGAGCAATACATGTCTGTTTGGACGATTTCCAAGAGATTGCTCCTCTACCAAGTATGAACACATAACCACTCGTGGATTTTACATCACTTGATCCGGTGATCCAATTTGCATCACTATATCCTTCAATCAAAGCTAGGATATTTTTATAATTCAAAGCATAATGTTGTGTATATTTTAGAAAACCCAACGCACGTTTCATTTCCATCCAGTGAGTTTGATTCAGATTACTAGTGTACCAACTCAGTTTACTAATAACACATGCTATATCTGGTCGCCTGCAATTAATAATATACATCAAACTTCCCAACACTCTGGCATATTCCAGTGGAGAGTCACTTTGACCTTCATTCTTTTTAAATGTACAACTTAAATAAATTGGAGTTTTGACAACATTGAAATTCAAGTATTTGAACTTATCCAATACTTTTTCAGTATAATGAGATTGAGATTATGCTAGTCCTTGGGTAGTTTTTATAATCTAACCCCTAAGATCAAATCATCAACTCCTAAGTCTTTCATATCGAACTTGCTGGAAAACATGCGCTTAGTAGCATTTATATCGACAATTTCTTTACTCATTATTAACATGTCATCAACATACATAAAAAAAAATACTTCATGATTCATAACATTTTTAATGTAAACACATTTATCACATTCGTTAATCTTGAATCCATTTGTTCAACACTGTTTGGTCAAATTTAGCATGTCATTGTTTGGGTGCTTGCTTGACTCCATAAAGTGACTTCACAACTCTGCACAGTTTCTTTTCTTTACCAAGAACAATAAACCCTTCTGGTTGTTCCATGTAAATTTCTTCCTCCAACTCTCCATTTAAGAAGGCTGCCTTTACATCCATTTGGTGGATTTTTAAGATTATGTACTGATGATAGTGCTATGAACATCATAATTGATGTTATCCTTGTTACTGGAGAGTATGTATCAAAGTAGTCCAGACCTTTCTTTTGTCTGTACCCTTTGACTACCAGTCTAGCCTTATATTTGTCAATAATCCCATCTGGTTTCATTTTCCTTTCAAAGATCGACTTTGATCCTAAAGGTTTATTTCCTTAAGAAAGATCAGCCAATTCCCAAGTGTGATTGCTTAAAATTGACTTAATCTCACTGTTGAATAGTTCTTTCCAATATGTTGACTTTGACTAAGACATAGCTTCTTTAAATGTTTGAGGCTCATTTTCAAGTAATAATGCTACAAAATCTAGTCCGACAGAAGCAGATTTTCGTTGCCGAGTACTACGCCTAGGTTCCTCACTAGTTAGAATATTTTTCATTGATTCTTCTCGTGGTTGTTTAGGTCTTTCACTTGTTGAGTCACTTTCAGTTTTATACGGATAAATGTTTTCAAAAAACTCTGCATTATCTAATTCAATTATCGTATTAACATGAATCTCAGGATTATAAGATTTGTGAACCAAAAATCGATAGGCTTTACTATTCACACCATACCCAATAAAGACACAATCTATTATTTTGGGTCCAATTTTAACCCTCTTCGGTAAAGGAACCTCTACCTTGGCTAAACACCCCCACGCTTTAAAATATTTCAAGTTGTGTTGTATTCCTTTCCACAACTCATATGGAATTAATTGTGGTTTTTTATGGGGTACTCTATTGAGTGTTTTATTAGCTATAAGGTAGGTTTCCCCCCAAAGGTTTCGTGGTGAACCAGAATTGACCATTAAGGTATTCATCATTTCCTTTAATGTTCTGTTCTTCCGTTCTGCCAAACTATTTGATTGTGGTGTATAAAGTGCATTAGTTTGATGAATAATACCATATTCCAAACATATCTCTACAAAAGGAGATTCGTATTCTCCACCCCTATCACTCCGAATCATTTTTATCTTTAGATTCAATTGGTTCTCCACTTTATTCTTGTATTGCTTAAATGCATCAATTGCTTCATCCTTACTGTTAAGCAAACATACATAACAAAATCGAGTGAAGTCATCAATAAAAATTATAAATACTTTTTCCCACCACGAGATGGTGTTGACTTCATATCGTATATATCTGTGTGAATCAAGTCTAAAGTTTTAGAATTTCTTTCAACAGACTTGTATGTATGTTTAACAGACTTACTTTCAACACAAATTTCCCATTTCGACTTATCGCATTTAAAATCAGGTAATACTTCTAGAATAACTAATTTTCGCAAGGCTTTGTAAATTACATATTCCAAATGGGCATGCCATAAATCACTTAACTCCAATAAGTAAACAGAAGCAGAATTTTTATTAATACTGTCAACAACCATTACATTTAGTTTGAAAAGATCCTCATTGGGGTAGCCTTTTTCTATGAACATTTCATTCTTACCTATTACAACTTTATACTAACTAGGATACACTTAAACCATTCTTAACGAGTAGTTCAGTATAAACTAAATTCTTCCTAATAGTAGGGACATGCAGAACATTGTTCAAAGTCAACACCTTGCCGGAGTTTACGTTGTAAAAGCTTCTTTCGCATAGCAAATATGTCTAGTGGCACCTGAGTCAAGAAACCACTCCTTGGGATTTCCAAATCCGGGCCGCGACTGGCACCCACACTTACCCTCCTATGTGAGCGAACCAACCAATCTAAACCTTAATATTTCAAGGTAATATCAACATAAAGTAATGCGGAAGACTTAAACTCATTAATAAAATCAATAACTATTATTATTCCCAAAACCTGGA
Organism: Solanum lycopersicum; assembly: GCF_036512215.1. Lineage (NCBI taxonomy): Eukaryota > Viridiplantae > Streptophyta > Magnoliopsida > Solanales > Solanaceae > Solanum > Solanum lycopersicum. The sequence continues at coordinate 16,867,001 of NC_090804.1, read as the reverse complement.
AGTCATCATCACAAGAACATCTACTTTAAACTACTAATTCTAAGAGTTTCTAAGAAGCTAAAAATACATAAGAAGCTAGTCCATGCTGGAAGTTCAAGGCATCAAGACACGAAGGCGAAGATCCAGTCCAAGCTAGAAGCGTTAGCTCACCATGAAGATCCGGTGTGACGAAGACTGGCTTGAGTCACTGTTGAGTCGAAGATGACGGCACGTTTGCTGCACTCCGCAAATAAACAAGAAGAAACAATAAAAGTAGGGGTCAGTACAAAACACGGGTACTGAGTAGATATCATCGGCAAACTCAAAATAGAAAACAGTATGTATTAAGCAATATCATAAAATCAACTAATATCCTTAGCATGCAGCATTTACAGTTACCATAACCCTTGGTTACAACACCAAGCACATCAATGAGGACTCACACCTCCTCATCATACTCATTTGGGAATTTAGTTCATTAGATTGGATATATTAACATATTTCAAGATTCATTATCTTTATTCCCCTCGTGTCGGTACGTGACACTCCGCTCCTCAATATACTATCCTGGTGTCGGAACGTGACACTCCGATCCTCATATACTATCCTGGTACTGGAACGTGGCACCCGATCCATATTCTATCCTGGTGTCGGAACGTGACACTCCGATCCTCATATACTATCCTGGTACCGGAACGTGGCACCCGATCCATATTCTATCCTGGTGTCGGAACGTGACACTCCGATCCTCATATACTATCCTGGTACCGGAACGTGGCACCCGATCCCCTAATCTCACTACTTTCATTCATCAAGCCTTCTTTTATACCAAGGCATCATCATTAACAAAGTAGATTAGGGTTTCTTTTCAAGATTTGGGATTCAATAGCTTCATCATGCTTATTTATTCACAATTACATAATCACATCATTCATGCAAGCATACAATTAAGCATATAGAAGGTTTACAATACTACTAACACATGTCATTCGCTATTAAGAGTTTACTACGAATAGCATGAAAACCATAACCTACCTCCACCGAAGAGTTGAATCAAGCAAGAATTTTCCCAAAGCTTTGTTTCTCCATTCTCGTTCGATTCTCTCTCTTTCTCTTGTTCTTTTTTTATTTCCTTTATTCAAACCCTCTTTCTTTTACCCTAATTAGTATATAATTAAGAATAAAAGATGGCAATAATACCCCACTAATTAACTTAGAGTTACCTCTTTTAACCCCCAAGAATTTGAGTTATTAATATAAACCAACGAAATCTATAATTAAGGAAACAATAGTCCAAAAACGTCCCTTAAAATGCGTAAGGAAATCAGATTCTGCCTGGGATTTGCGCAACCTGTGACGAGCCGTCGTGCCTGCGACGGTCCGTCCTGCAGGTCGTCGCAAGGGTCAGAGAGTCAACTTCCACTGAACAATCTGTGACGGTCCATCACGCCTGTGACGGTCCGTTCTGCCATTCCGTCACGAAGTTCAGAGAGTCGATTTTCAGTACCCAATTTCAGATTTTCTAAGTGTTTTGAAACGAGACCCTGCGACGGTCCGTCATGCCCTTGACGGTCCGTCGTGGGGTCCGTCGCTTCTGCCAGTTTTTCCAGAATTGAAGTCTGTTGCTCCAAACGACTAAACAGGTCGTTACAATAGATACCAATTTACCGATCGTTCATCCCCGAACGATCAAAAGAAGGAAAACAAGGGCGAAAAGGAGTACCTGAATCTGTAAACAGATGTGGGTATTTTTCTCGCATATCCTCCAACACTTGAATCGTTCGCTCAGACTGACCATCGGTCTGAGGATGGAACGCAGTACTAAGGTCCAACCTAGTACCCAATTCCGCATGCAATGTTTTCCAAAACTTAGAAGTAAACTGCGTACCTCTATCGGATATGATGGATAGTGGAACCCCATGCAATCGAACGATTTCTGAGATATAGATCTTGGCTAACTTCTCGGCATTGTAAGTCACCTTAACCGGAATAAAATGAGCAGATTTGGTTAACCTATCAACAATCACCCAAATGGAGTCATACTTACCCATTGTCTTCGGAAGACCAACCACAAAATCCATTGCAATTCTTTCCCACTTCCATTCCGGAATGGGCATTCTCTGAAGTGTTCCTCTGGGCCTTTGGTGTTCGTACTTTACTTGTTGACAGTTTGGACATTTGGCAATAAAATCCACAATGTCACGCTTCATTCTACTCAACCAAAACTGTTGTTTTAGGTCACGATACATCTTGGTTGCACCCGGATGTATAGAATACCTTGAACTATGAGCCTCTGTCAGAATAGTGTTGATCAAATCATCGACGCGGGGTACACATACCCTTCCCTTGATTCTCAAAACACCTTCCTCATCGATTTGTGCTTCCTTAGCCTCTCCTTTCAACACTTTATCTCGGATCCGGATCAATTTTTCATCATTAAACTGTTTTCCCTTAATCTTGTCAAGAAAGGAAGATCTTGTCTCCACAGAAGCCAACAATCCTCCCCTCTCATTTACTTCTAATCTCATCAAGTCATTAGCTAGAGTTTGAACCTCTCTAGCCAGTGGGCGTCTAGAAGCTTGCAAGTGAGCTAGGCTTCCCATGCTTCCCGCCTTCCTACTTAAAGCATCCGCTACAACATTCACCTTCCCCGGATGATACAAGATAGTGATATCGTAGTCCTTTAGTAACTCCATCCATCTCCTCTGTCTTAAGTTCAAATCTTTCTGAGTAAAGACATACTGAAGGCTACGATGATCCGTATAGATCTCACACTTAACCCCATATAAATAGTGTCTCCACTGTTTTAATGCAAACACTACCGCAGCCAATTCCAAATCATGAGTGGGATAGTTACGTTCATGCACTTTTAATTGTCTTGAAGCATAAGCAATCAAACTCTTCTCTTGCATTAGGACTGCACCCAAACCAGAATAGGATGCATCATAATAAACAATGAAGTTCTTACCCTCTACTGGCAAGGTAAGGATAGGTGCGGTAGTCAACAAAGTCTTAAGCTTCTGAAAGCTTTCCTCACACTCATCCGACCATACAAATGGAACATTTTGCTTAGTCAAGTTCGTCAGTTGGGAAGCAATAGAAGAGAATCCCTTGACAAATCGACGGTAGTAGCTAGCTAATCCAACAAAGCTTCTTATTTCTGACACATTAGTAGGTCTTACCCAATTCTTCACTGTCTCAATCTAAGAAGGATCCACCATCACTCCATCCTTAGAAACCACGTGCCCCAAGAAGGACACTGCATCTAGCCAAGACTCACACTTAGAGAACTTGGCATAAAGCTTTTTCTCCCTTAACATTTCCAATACCATTCTTAAATGCTCTTCATGTTCCTTCTTGATCTTTGAGTATACCAATATGTCATCGATAAATACGATCACGAAAAGGTCCAAATATGGCTTAAAAATCCCGTTCATCAAGCTCATGAACGCAGCAGGGGCATTCGTAAGACCAAAGGACATCACTACAAATTCGTAATGCCCATACCTCGTTCGAAAAGCAGACTTTGGCACATCCGTTGCCCGTATTTTCAATTGATGATAACCGGATCTCAAGTCAATCTTAGAGAAGACACAAGCACCTTGTAACTGATCGAACAAGTCATCAATGCGGGGAAGAGGATACTTGTTCTTTATGGTTACCTTGTTTAGTTGTCTGTAGTCTATACACATTCGAAAACTACCATCCTTCTTCTTTACAAACAAAACCGGAGCACCCCAAGGAGATGCACTTGGTCTAATAAAGCCTTTGTTCAATAACTCTTGAACTTGTGCCTTTAACTCTCTTAACTCCACGGGAGCCATTCTATAAGGGGGTATAGAAATGGGGCGTGTGCCCGGTTCGAGATCAATACAGAAGTCAATATCCCTATCCGGTGGCATACCAGGAAGATCTGCAGGGAACACATCCACAAACTCACGAACTACTGAAACTGACTCAATCGAAGGTACTTGGATAGTGTCATCCTTGAGATGTGCCAAGAAAGCTAAGCACCCTTTACTAACCATTTTCTTAGCACGAAGAAAGGAGACGATGCGGACCGGATTGGAAGTGTAGTCACCCTCCCACACTAACGGGTCTATCCCAGGCTTGGCTAACGTCACCGTTTTAGCATTACAATCCAAGATTGCAAATTGCGGAGAAAGCCAAGTCATACCCAGAATCACGTCAAAATCATCCATTTCTAAGATAACCAAATCTACATAAGTGTTGCTCCCCACAAAGTTTACCAAACAAGACCTATATACCTTTTCAACTACCACAGACTCACCCACCGGAGTAGAGACACGAATAGGCATATCAAGTAATTCACAATGTAAATTTAGACCATTAGCAAATGAGGAAGATACATAAGAAAATGTGGATCCAGGATCAAACAATACAGAAGCCATGCAATCACAAACCAAAAGATTACCTGTGATGACAGCATCAGATGCCTCCGCTTCAGACCGCCCAGGGAAAGCGTAACAATGGGCCCTATCGTTCATCTGTCCGTTGCCCCTACCTTGTGGTGATGTAGTGGCTCCAGTTTGCCCATCGCCTCGGCCGTTTTGGTAACCACCATTTCCTTGACCACCACATCCTCCAGAATAACGGCCTCTACCATGACCACCTCTACCTCTAACATTTGGAGGTCTGTAACTCTATTTTGGACAATATCTCTTAATATGTCCAATCTCCCCACATCCATAGCACTCTCTAGGTTCATGCATAGGTCTCTCAGAGAAGTGTTGACCGGTCGGAGGTGGACCCCCAACTACAGTCTGTAGTGAAGACTGAATGGGTCGAACTGCGTAACTTCCCGAACCCTGTCCTTTAGTGTAAGAACCACTAAACTCACCTCTCTTTCGAAACCTTTTTGATGTCGATGTTGTGGTGAAGTCGTCTGGCTTCACTCCTTCCACTTCTATCACAAAGTCTACCACTTCTTGGAAGGATTTTGCCGTTGCCGCTATCTGTAAGGCCGAAATCCGCAATTCTGACCTCAACCCCTTCACAAACCGGCGAATCCGCTCTTGAGGACTGAAACAGAGTTGAGTGGCATATCTGGATAGTGCACGAAACTTAGCCTCATAAGCATTAACCGACATCCTACCTTGCTCTAGGCTCAAGAACTCATCCCTTTTCCTATCCCTCAAAGTCCGGGGGATATACTTCTCCATAAACAAACTAGAGAATGAGGCCCAAGTCATAGGTGGCGCCTCTATTGGTTGACACTCGATATGTGACCGCCATCACATTTTGGCGTTCCCTTGAAACTGATAACTCACAAACTCAACACCAAACCGTTCTACTATACCCATCTTGTGTAGTAGCTCATTACAATCAACCAGAAAATCGTAAGCATCCTCAGATTCCACACCCTTGAAGACTGGAGGTTTCAATTTCAAGAACTTACTGAAAAGTTCATGCTGATCATTTGTCATTATAGGCCCAGTAGTCAGACGTGGAAATGTGCCTATGTCCAATGGAACATCCATGCGGGGAGCCATAGTAGCCGCATGTTGTACTTCTGAAACCGGAGGTGTTGGCGCAGAAAACACTGGAGGTGCCTGACCTTGATCAGATAACCCGCTAAGATAAGCCAGAACCTGATTGATCATCTCTGGGGTAGGTTGGGGTGGCATTTCCTCATTTTGCACTTGTTCGGTTTCCCCATCCTCCCCTTCTCTTATTACTTCCTCAGTCGGTGGAGGAGTCATTGCCCTAGTATCAGATGGGCTAGGTGTTCGTCCTCTTCCCCTAGAGGACGTCCTCCCACGACCTCTTCCACGGCCCCTCGCCGCTGTTCTTCCTCGAGCCACAGCCCCAGTGGCTGGCTCAGTTGTTTCTTGTCTGGTCGGTGTTGGTGTTGACGTAGTCGTTGCTCTAGTTCTAACCATCTGCGAAAGAGAGTGAAGATGGTCAGATACCAATTCGTATCGCCTAGATACCAATTGGACTCAAGTAGTAGCACGAAAGAAGAATGAAAGAGTGAAATTTTCCTAAAGTCTTATAGCCTCTCAAGGAAAAGTAAAGGCGTCCCCCTACCGTTCCTTAAGACTCTACTAGACCTGTTCTTGTGTGATGAGACCAACGAACCTAATGCTCTGAAACCAAGTTTTGTCACGACCCAAATCCGGGCCGCGACTGGCACCCACACTTACCCTCCTATGTGAGCGAACCAAACAATCTAAACCTTAATATTTCAAGGTAATATCAACATAAAGTAATGCGGAAGACTTAAACTCACTAATAAAATCAATAACTATTATTATTCCCAAAACCTGGAAGTCATCATCACAAGAACATCTACTTTAAACTACTAATTCTAAGAGTTTCTAAGATGCTAAAAATACATAAGAAGCTAGTCTATGCCGGAAGTTCAAGGCATCAAGACACGAAGGCGAAGATCCAGTCCAAGCTAGAAGCGTTAGCTCACCCTGAAGATCCGGTGTGACAAAGACTGGCTTTAGTCACTATTGAGTCGAAGATGACGGCACGTTTGCTGCACTCCGCAAATAAACAAGAAGAAACAATAAAAGTAGGGGTCAGTACAAAACACGGGTACTGAGTAGATATCATCGGCCAACTCAAAATAGAAAACAGTATGTATTAAGCAATATCATAAAATCAACTAATATCCTTAGCATGCAGCATTTACAGTTACCATAACCCTTGGTTACAACACCAAGCACATCAATGAGGACTCACACCTCCTCATCATACTCATTTGGGAATTTAGTTCATTAGATTGGATATATTAACATATTTGAAGATTCATTATCTTTATTCCCCTCGTGTCGGTACGTGACACTCCGCTCCTCAATATACTATCCTGGTGTCGGAACGTGACACTCCGATCCTCATATACTATCCTGGTACCGGAACGTGGCACCCGATCCATATTCTATCCTGGTGTCGGAACGTGACACTCCGATCCTCATATACTATCCTGGTACCGGAACGTGGCACCCGATCCATATTCTATCCTGGTGTCGGAACGTGACACTCCGATCCTCATATACTATCCTGGTACCGGAACGTGGCACCCGATCCCCTAATCTCACTACTTTCATTCATCAAGCCTTCTTTTATACCAAGGCATCATCATTAACAAAGTAGATTAGGGTTTCTTTTCAAGATTTGGGATTCAGTAGCTTCATCATGCTTATTTATTCACAATTACATAATCACATCATTCATGCAAGCATACAATTAAGCATATAGAAGGTTTACAATACTACTAACACATGTCATTCTCTATTAAGAGTTTACTACGAATAGAATGAAAACCATAACCTACCTCCACCGAAGAGTTGAATCAAGCAAGAATTTTCCCAAAGCTTTGTTTCTCCCTTCTCGTTCGATTCTCTCTCTTTCTCTTGTTCTTTCTATTTCCTTTATTCAAACCCTCTTTCTTTTACCCTAATTAGTATATAATTAAGAATAAAAGATGGCAATAATACCCCACTAATTAACTTAGAGTTACCTCTTTTAAACCCCCAAGAATTTGAGTTATTAATATAAACCCACGAAATCTATAATTAAGGAAAGAATAGTCAAAAAACATCCCCTAAAACACGTAAGGAAATCCGATTCTGCCTGGGATTTGCGCAACCTGTGACGGGCCGTTGTGCCTGCGACGGTCCGTCCTGCAGGTCGTCGCAAAGGTCAGAGAGTCAACTTCCACTGAACAATCTATGACAGTCCGTCACGCCTGTGACGGTCCGTCCTGCCATTCTGTCACGAAGTTCAGAGAGTCGATTTTCAGTACCCAATTTCAGATTTTCTAAGTGTTTTGAAACGAGACCCTGCGACGGTCCGTCGTGCCCTTGACGGTCCGTCGTGGGGTCCGTCGCTTCTGCCAGTTTTTCCAGAATTGAAGTCTGCTGCTCAAAACGACTAAACAGGTCGTTACAGTTCAGTAGAAACTAAATTCTTCCTAATAGTAGGGACATGCAGAACATTGTTCAAAGTCAACACCTTGCCGGAGTGTACGTTGTAAAAGCTTCTTTCGCATAGCAAATATGTCTAGTGGCACCTGAGTCAAGAAACCACTCCTTGGGATTTCCAACTAAGTTACACTCCGATATCATTGAACACAAGTCATCTGCATCTTCTATATTTTCCATGATGTTTGCTTGAATTTTGCCTTTGCCTTTGTTTTTGTCCTTTCTTGGAGCATGACAATCAGAAGACCTATGACCAGCCTTGCCACAATTGTAACAGTTGCCTTTGAATTTCTTCTTGGCCTGTTCAGACTTCTGCCTGTTAGACTTCTTTCTCTTTTTGTCTTTGGTAGGAGCCTTTTTAACAATATTAACTCCAATGATTGTTGAACTCTTATGAGACTTCTTTTTGGTATTTATCTTCCTCAATCTTGAGCCGAATCACAAGATCTTCAAGCTTCATTTATTTACGCTTGTGCTTTAGATAATTCTTGAAATCGTTCCACGAAGGAGGCAACATCTCAATCATTGCAGCAACTTGAAAAGCTTCGTTTACTATCATATCTTCAGCAATCAGATCATGGAGAATAAGTTGAAGTTCCTGCACTTGTGATCCAACAATTTTACTATCTACCATATTATTGTCTAAAAACTTTGCGACCACAAACTTTTTCAAGCATGCATCTTCTGTCTTATATTTCTTCTCAAGTACATCCCACAACTCTTTTGAAGTTGTTATTGCACTATAGACATTATATAATTCATCATCTAAAGCAGTCAAAATGTAGCATTTACATAGGAAGTCTTCCTGTTTCCATGCTTCAATATTCACAATTTTTTCCCTGTCTGGCATATCATCAACAAGAACTGGAGTATCTTCACTTGTAAATTTCAGCAGACCAAGAGTGGTAAGTAGAAAAAATACTCGTTGTTGCAATCCTTTGAAATTCACACCTGTGAATTACCCGGTTTCTCTTCTTGTGGTACAAGAGTTTGGGTTGGTGGAGCAACAGCCATGTAACACCATTGTTTCACATTTTTGATATAGGTAAGCTATGAACTATAATTGCATACTTCAAGGAGTATAAAATCATGAATATTCTTGTCTCCACCAAAAACACAAATTTTAAAAAAATCCTTAAGATTGTTATCCAATCTGTGTTATCAAAACAAGAAATTACTGATTGTAATAAATTGTTTAGAAACACGAAGTAACCAAAATTTATAGAACCAGTAAGCAAGATGAAAAGAAATTTATTATAGAAAATACTGAAATCTGTAAAAACGTACTAGAATCTAAAATAATATTTTAGTTTGGAAGAATATCAAGTCCACTGAACTCACAGTGTCCCCTTAAGGAAATTATTCCCCGCTAGTATCCGAGGTTTGATTTGGAATATAACCTCCCTGGGTAAAATGAACTTAATCAGCAGAGTGTAGATGCCAAAAATTCTACTGTCAGCGAATCAATTCACAGCAGGAAAGTACACAAAGAATAATGTGTTTAGAATAAGAAGGAAGATTAAAAAATTCATTGAAAAATATTCTGAAGACTGAGTGGTATTTATAGGCAAGAAGAATATGTTCTGAAAGGTTGCAACCCTTTCAGAATTGACAAGACCATTAATGAAAGTTTGCAACCTTTCAAATGGTATTGACTGTTCGTGAAATTTGCAACATTTCAGAACAGTCATGGCAGGAAATTTAATATAAAACGGAAAATAAAACGGGTCAGGCACGGATCTGAGTCTGATCGAGTTAACTAAAAAGTTGAAAACATTTCGTTTAAGTAAAAACTTCTATTATAAACTAATTAATTGAAAATATTTTTGGACATTTAAATAATTAAATAAATAAAACAAAATTTGTCTAAAAAATTATCTCTCGATTATTTGCCAAAGCCGAAGCCAAAGCGAGTGAGCGACGATGACGACAATGACGGTGCGAGGGGGGTAACTCTTTCCAACCCTTTTCACAATTAATAGGAGTGTTTATTTATTTAAATTCACCTATTTTTCTTTCCATCACCGATGAGGGACAAATGCCTTTTCATTAAAGCCTAGAGGACTTATCAAGTTCCCAACTCTTCAAGTTCTTAACTTTTCAAATTCCTCTCATTCCCTCTATTTTCCATCAGTTCTTGCTTCATACCCATAACTTCCTTCAGGGCTAACTTGTTGTATCTTTCTATCCTGCTTGGGTGCTTAATTTGCCTATGAATACTTTGTTGGTTAGCACGATTCTAGGTTTCTAGAGTTGAGATTCTAAGATGACAGAAGTCTGAAAAGATTTCTATGCTTGTGAACTTGTTTTTATGAATATTTTGTGTCATTCTTTCGAATTCAATAATAACTTCTGAAGTGCTGATTTTCTGGGAATAAATAAATATTCTTTTTAAAAGCTCAAGAATGTGGTATATTTAACCTAGAATGTGCAGTGTTTCGAGTTTGAAAAATTTCAGATCTCAAACACAAAAGGTGTTGTTTTTGAGTGTTAAACTACAACATTTTAGAGGTAGTGTGTAAAGTTTGAGGTGATTTGGAAGTCAAACATCAAGGGATAACCAAAACGTTCGACGACTAGTCACCTATGTGCCTCATCTGTCTATACGGGTTTATATATTGTATTTCATGATATTATGAAGTGTTAAAATGATTTATGGTGATTATAAAGAGGTTTTATGTAATTTTGAGAAGTTTTGAGGTCAAAGGACAAAGAACGTCCAAGGCATTTGAAAGATAGCCCTTAAGACGCTCAATGTGTATCTTGATGGGGCCTAGCCTATTTGGATGAGTTATATGTATTTTTTTTGGGTAAAAATCATGTTGGAGTTCTAAAACTTGTTAATTGTTGTATTTACGTTTGAAACACCTAGGTACGACTTGTAAAGGGCCCTGTAAAAGTCCCCACAAGAAGGACCCAAGTCTGGTCGAGAAACTGCCTTGGGAGTGTCAATCGATTTACCAAACGACGGCCAGTTGGTCAACCAAAGGCCCGTTGGTGAGGTATAGTTGATGAACAATTATCTTGGGAAGTTCTCAACCCGAAATTTTGCTAAGGAAAAATCGGCGGAAGCCAAAGGACGGCCAGTCGATTGACCAACGACCAATTAATGGGTTCCGTCGATGGTGGCCTGTAGCTACTGTATTGTGACTGTTTTATTTAAGGGGTGAATGGGAAATTCACCCCACGTACTAAAATGATTCTAATTAATTAATTTAACTATATTTGAGTGTGTATAAAGGATCAAACACGTGAATATCCCATTCCAAATTCTCTCCCATTAAATTGAGCATTTCTCTCCAAAAATCTTCTCCCTAGAAATCTCCATTGTTGTTGAAGCTCAAGAACAACTTGGATCTTGTATTCTAATGGTTTCTTCACAAATATTTAGAGTTATTCATGTAGATAAACATATGGTGATCCTTCATGTCAAAGTAACCTTTCACTTGGAGAGTTCTTCTCAATGTTTACAAACAAAGTTTCATAATCAAAATTCTTCTACTTCAATCTATCCATGGGTTCCTTCTAAAAAAGTTTTTAATGATTAAATCATTATGAATTGATGTTAATGTATTGTTATGAACGTGATTTACTCCATTTGCATGATGAACCCATGTTCCCTCCCTAAATCGCTTTAGTCCTTGCATGGGCTTTGTGATCTTAACTTGTTATCGATTGAATTGTGATTCTATTGCATTGAAGTGGTAATACCTAATGTTATTTATGTGAATTAACATTAAATTGTTGATGAAGGATCCATGTGGATCATTATATAAAGATTTGAACATAACTAATACATGCCTTTATGTGATCACTGTAAGTTTGGCTTCATGTTGATTGTTGTAAGACTTTGGAATATGTTAATTTGGTTGTAGCTACTGTTTTAAAGTTAATATTAAGAATGAATTAGTTATGGGAATCTCGTATGATCAGAATAAAGATGAATTCGCATGAATTGATCTAGTTTCTCCTAATCTATTAAGTAGTAAAGTATGATCACTGTATCATTGGTCCTTAACTGTATAAAAAGTGGATTTAGAGTATGTTAATATGATTAGGTCTACTGTCTAGAATGTGTATTGATTATGAATTATGTGATATGGATCAATGTATGATAGTTTGAATAGGATTAACCAAACCAACATCCTCTTCAATGAAATCCTTATATGAAACATGTTCACAGCGATTTCGAATTTATTGACAATTGTAGATCTCATGTAGGCTATGATTTATTTATCTATTTCCTTAAATATAGAATAATTATCAAAGATGATTGATGAACTAAAGTAGGGAAGATAGTTGATGAACTATTACTCTCTATTTTCTAATATATAGGTGGTGTTTTGTATTATGTTATAGTGTGATCTTGTAGCAACTTGTACATGGTTTATTTTATGATAAAAGTACATATACCAACTTAAATATATATTAATTGATGATAAATAAGATTAATTTATCAATGATGATCAAGGGGTGAGAAATTGGTAAAAAGCGTATCTCCTATACTTTCTATATCATAGTAATGTTGATGAATCCTTGTATGGAATTGTGTGGTATGGTACACTTATGGTGGAAGTGCTTAATTTATTGTCATTATATATGTATTGACCATGGCCTTGATGGAAAATTGATAAATATATGAATGTGTGGTTATGATGATCACATTATGTGTAACTTGTGCCTAGTCTTCTACTCTAGTTGTGAATCTAGGTTATGTTACTATTGTTATGAGCATTATAATGGTTATTTTAGGGTTATGCATTGGTGATTACATAAATTTAATATTAAGGAATTAATCACCCTACCTATGTACCCCAATGTGAATGCATGAATAGCAAAAGTTAGAAGTGTTAAGTGTAATATGAAGTAGTCTTGTCTCGTATGCTATTATGTGTTGTGTGGTCTATGTTTGGTTGTGGATTATGGTCCTAAGAGGGTGTCTAGCTCAATATGTTGTTGATAGCCATTTTGTGATCATATTGACCAAAGTACGCACACCCTCACTCTATATGCATGCTCACAAGTAGTATAGGTCATGGTGTCTAAATGATATGTTGTTCTCATATTCACTATTGTCTAATACTATGCATATAAATTTTATGTATGTGAAGTATTTTATGTATTCCTTACTAGTATTACTTGATAGGTGTACTAGTATGGGCAAGGGCATGAGACCTTGTCTATGCATTGCACATGTGTACCTTGAGAGGATCCTAACTAGGAGGACTTAAGGGAGGTTACTTAGGATAGGAGGAAGTAATGAACCCATATAGACATTGCACAAGTAGCTCCATAGGAATTCCTTGGAAGGGGACCTAATATATATGATTATGTTTATGTCCATACGCATGACATTGTAGTATTTGTCTACTTGTTATGAAGATGTGCATTGTATGAGTCTATATGATGGTATCTTATATTTATATGTACTATGTGTCTAAATGACTATATGATGAAGGTCTTGTATTGACATGAATGAAGTTGTAGTCACTTACTTTTTGATGTATGAATTGGATGGTAAGACTTGTGGTCTTATGATAGGTTTAATAAGTATGTGTTAGGTTATGGGGCTTGTTGACACCCAATATTCACCGACCTTTAATATTTTTAGGAATACTATTCGATTAAATACGCATTTTAGAATTTGTTTAAAGTTAAGAATTATAGTGGATATTTCATGAAAATTACATATTTTAGCATGTTTACTTTAGAATTATTGTGAATATTAATGAATTTTGAATGTTTTAAAATCTAAATGATTTTCAGTTTTATAAAATATTTTAGTAAATGTAGTATTAATTAAAGAGTAACTTCTAAATTTTTCTCAAAAACATTTAAATTGTAACCCATTTTCATTCTAATTTCTTTCAATTCTAGCCAAATCAATTTCAATTTTATTTCAATTATAACCATCCTCTTCCTTTCAATTCTAGCCGATTTTAATACAATTTTTGTCATTCCAATATAATTTCAAGTTTGCATCTATTAATTACATCCGTCCATTTATTTCAATAAATCCAAGATTGAATCCTAGTCGTTCATATTAATTGATTCAACGGTCTATATTAAATCCCCCATCTCTACATTTCAAAGACTCCTAAACCTAAAACATTGTTTTTCATTCTCTCTTCCTCCCCTCCCTCTCTCCAGCTTCACCCCTCTCTCTCTCTCTTCTCCATTCTTTCTGGCAAACCTCCCTTCTCCATAGCAGCGCCTCTCCCTCCCGTCACTCCTCCTCCCTTCTTCTCCCCTTCGCCCACTCTCTACTCCTTTTTTTTTCTCCCTTTTCCCGCTCTCTTCTTCTCTTTTTATCCCCTTTCCCCCGCTCTCTTCTTCTCTTTTTATCCTCTTCCCCCGCTCTCTTCTCCTCTATTCTCCTTTCTGCCTCCCTCTCGTCGCTCCAGCGATGGCTAGCAGCAGCAACCTCGCGCAATAGCAGCACCAAACAGACGCCGGCGAGAAGTAAGGAACCAACAGCAGTGTCACTGACGTCTCTCCCTCTCCGCCTCCTCCATCTTCCATTTCTCCCTCCTTCCCCTTCTCCGTATTTTTTCTTTTGCAGGACTGGCGCGCAGCCGTCAACCAGTAGCTGGGCGGTAGCGAAACTCCAACAAAGTGCAAGATTTTTGGGGGTCGTTTGAGGACGGATCTCAACAGATCCGTCCCCAATAAACTCTACTCAACTTGTTCATATTGTGATTTCTATAGGTCTGCTAATGATATTTATTCATTGTTTAATTGTTCTTTCTATAGTTTCTTTTGTAATGTTCAAATAATGTACACTTTGCAACTTGTACTACCCCATATTGTCTTTTACCTATTTTGTTCAATAAAATTAAAATAAGGTTACAATTGATTTTATTTAATAAATTTGATGGATTTATTGTTCTTATTTTAGCATGCCAATTTATTTTTTCGTATACAATCTAGCTACATTATTACTTGTGACAATAAGTCAATTTTGATTTTTGGGTATTCTTCTCGATTTTTATTTCCCAACGGTTTTTTTTATTTATGAAAAGTAGAAGTCCCCTTTTCTCTTAATCTTCTGATTTCTTCATGACCTTGGCAAGTATATCGTCATCCATTCTCCAAAAATTCATGGTCTTCTTTATATTTTCGTGGCTCCTTCATTGATTTTCTTTACCATAATTTAAATAGGATTGAACTATTATTTTTTATTTTGGTAACTTTTTTTTCAAATTTTATTTGGCTATTAAGATAAAAAAAAATTTAATTGATCCCTTTTTACTTGTTTAAAGAATTGACAGATTTCTTAGTTGTTTTATATGCTAATAAAAAAATAATTTAAAATAAAATCTGATTTTGCTCTCCTTTATTATTATTTTCCTAACTCTCATTCTTACTAGTTATATTTGGTAATCAATATTTAATTTTTTTTAAATATTTGATCTCTTAAAATAAAATAAAATAATACTAATCGATTCCTTTTCCTTATCTGAAATTTGACTAAATTCTTACTTGCTTATAATATGAAAATAATAATTTTGATTTGACTTCCTCCAAAATAAGGAAATTTTTATTTAATTGACTACTTAATTTATTATATTTTCCTTATAATGTTCCCCTCTTTACTATATAAATAGCCCCCCCTCTCATTCTCTCCTCATTCATTCATACTTTTTATCCAAGCACTATCACGATCACTCATTCTCTCATTGCTCATGCACACACATTCATTTTCTCAACTCATCACTCATTCTTATAATACAAGTTGAAAATCTTTTATGTATAATTGTTTAGTACTCTTTATTAATTTCAATTTGATTTTTTGCATAATTATAATATTTGTGTGTTGAGAAATGAAACAACAAGGAATCATCCCAGATAGTTTTATTATCCTTTTACGTTTGATAAAATAAATATGATTATTCTTTTTCTATTTTTGTGTGTTATTTACATATATATGAGAGTAATTTGCTACTATAAGTCTACTATATTACAATTATTTCCTCATCGTATATGTGTTACATTACCTCTTATTCAAGGTTTTGAACTTTAAGTTCAACATGTTGAAGATTTGCCGAGAAGAAATTGTGGACGAAGCCTCGTTCATTTTATTGTTATATATATATATATGTTTATTCACTCTTTATTTTTACTTGTAATATTTGTACAACTCTTTAACTCTCTATATATAAAATAAAAAATAATTTGGGGGGATCACCTAAGGGAAGGTAAAAAAGGGTCCATTTATTTTTATTGAACACCACCCTAGGAAGTCTCGCAAACGTTTGCAACACTAAGCCTATCTTACTTGCACAGATTTCACTAAGTATAGAAAATACTTAAGCAGTATAGTTAAATAGCGAACAGAATGTACAGGAACTCGTCCCAACCTTTATTAATCTTACTATACAAAGGGAAGGCTTCACGAATTTGTCTAAGGCCAGAATGACTCTCTTTTTCCTTAAATGAAATTTTTACCTTTATAAAATTTCTGCACATGACAGTTACATGTGGCAGTTACAAATGACACATGTCCAACACTTGTCATCATAAGATTCAAAGTAAAGTTTCCAACAACTATATTTCTAACAGATAGAATCTAATTCAAATTACATCCTTATCCTAATGAAATATTAATATCCTAACACTTAGAATATTTCAGCCAGCTTCCAATACTAAGAATATTTTATCTGCCCTCCAACACTTAGTTTTATTTCAGCAATTTAGGTGAAATGCCTTTGTGTTTGCCATCGGCAAGTCTTTACCACATTGCCTTGTCAAGCCAACACGCTGCCTTGCCGATGACTCTAGCCCGCACGTAAGCCTTTCATGTTCAAGTTGCTTTGCCAACACCCAAGCACCTAAACTGTGTTGCACTGTTTTTCCCCCATTCATGTCAAGACCAATGCCCAAGTCCTTGACATGTCTGCACGTAGTTAGATCAAGTAGTTTACGGGTCTAGCAGACCACCCGCACCACTTGAACTCAATGTTCTCATCGAGACTGTTTTGAGATAGTCCTCGATTTGAGAATCAAGCTGCCATAAGTCTTTCACCTTCTCCCAAAATGCATCAACAGCTCTCTTGCCTTTCCAATGAACCAAGAATTCTTTCTTAGTATTCTTCTTACTTGTGCCCAAAACCTAGTGATCAAGGATCTTCTCAATTTCGGGATCATATTGTGTAGGTACTGAGCGAGGATCCCTCTTTGACCTATTTCTGTCCGGATCATCTACATCTGCAAACTAAGGTTTCAAGAAACTCACATGGAAAGTGGCATGAACTTTTAACCTTTTTGCCAGCTTTACTGTAAGCAACTTCACCCGCTCGTTTCACAACTTCGAATGGATCATCATATTTAGGAATCAAACCCCGATTTCTATTCCTACTTACAATCTGTTTCCAGATTTGTGGAGTAAGCTTCAGTAACACTTCATCACCCACATTGAACTCAACTCAGAGATGATGTTGATCAGCATACCTTTTCATGCGCCGCTGATCCTTGCGCAAGATATCCTGTGCTTCAGATAACATTTCAAGTTTTTCCCTTGCAACCCTGTATGCTGCTGGAGACCTTCCCTGATTTTTAGATTTGACAACATCAAGTGGCATCATAGACTGTTTTCCTTAAAAAATTCCAAAAGGGCTCAATTCTCTTGTAGACGACTTGTGCATATTATATTAGAACTGCACAGTTCCTAACAATGCCACCCAATTCCGTTGACTTTATGTCACATAGTGCCTCAAGTATTTTTCCAACAAGTGATTAATTCATTCCGTCTGCTCATCTGTTTGTGGATGATTCACAGTAAAATTTTTTAGCTCAGTTGCCGTCATATTGAACAAAGTTTTCCAAAACCTACCAGTGAACCTTGTATCTCTATCACTCACGATGTCACCTGGATCACCAAAAGACTTAACCACATATTTGGAGAACAAATCAGCGGCAACTTCAGATGAACATAGTTCAGGTGCAGCAATAATAACAGAATATTTTGAAAGCCTGTCAAGTACCATCATGATAGATGCTTTGCCATCTACTTTAGGGAATCCAAAAATAAAATACCTTCATATTGATAGCCACGACCTTTCAGGAGCAGGCAAAGGTTGCAACAAACCTGCTTCCTTCTTACGTTCAGTCTTGTCAACTTGACAAACATGACAAATCCTGATGTATGCCTCTATATTGTCTTCCATTTTTGGCCAAAAATAAACACGAGAAAGTAAGGCTAACTCCCTTTCAATGCCTGGATGTCCAACCCAAGCAGAATCATGTGCCTATTTCATTAAGTCTTTGCGCAATCCACCCTAATTTGGTACAATGATCCTCCCTCTTTAAAATAGAGCAGATCGTCCTCGATCCAATACCATCTCATTGAGCCATCTTGCACTTGACCCATCCATTTAACATACAATGAATCATTTATAGCACACATCCTGATTATATCTTAGAAATCAGTTAAGAGTCTTGAAATTGAATATACTGCAACAAATACTTCTTTTCTACTCAGCGCATCAGCAACCTGGTTGTGTTTTCCTGGCTTATGTTCCCACACAAAATCCTATTCTGCCAGAAAATCTTGCCACCATGCTTTTTTAGGACTCAACTTTTTCTGTGTCTTGAAAAATATATTTGCTACATTATCGGTTCTTACTAGAAATCGAGTACCTAGGAGATAAACTCTCCAAACCTGCTGACCGTGTACCACAACAACCATCTCTTTTTCATGTGTTGAGTATCTCTGTTCCGCATCATTCAGTTTCCTACTTTCAAAGGCCAAAGGATGACCTTCTGGCACTAATATGCCACCAATTTCTTTGTCTGACGCATCAGTGTGCACTTCAAATGGTAACTCAAAATCAGGAAATTTGAAATACTTCATCACATCATTCAGACGACACCCATTTTGTGTCTTTTTTTCAACAAGTCTGTCAAAGCTGCTGCCCTTTTTGTGTAACCAGCAATGAATATTCTATAATAGTTAGCCAATCCAAGAAATGTCCTCAAATCCTTCACATGACGAGGTACCTGCCAATTGACAATGGCTTGCACTTTCGTAGGATCCATTCGAACTATGTTTTTACTAACAAGATGCCCCAAAAATTTTATCTCTTATTGAGCAATCTCACACTTTTCCATCTTAACATAAAGTGTGTATTTTATCAACTGAGACAGAACGAAACATAAGTGATTAACATGTTCTTCCAATATTCAACTATAAATGACAATATCATCTAGATAGACAACAACAAAAACATCAAAATAGTCAAACAATATATTATTCATTAAGTTGCAAAATGTTGCTGGAGCATTAGTTAGCCAAAATGGTATTAGAAGGAATTCATATGAACCATATCTAGTTACACACATTGTTTTTGGTTCATCACCTTCTTCTATCCTAACCTTCCAGTAGCCTGCCCTAAGATCATGTTTTGTGAACCAACATGCCTTACTCAACCTGTCCATCAAATCCAGCACCAATGGAACCGTATACTTATTCTTTACAATTGTCTTTTTCAGCGCCCTGTTTCTTTTGAAATAAAGCAGGGGCACCATATGGAGCCTTAGATGGATGAATCAATCCAACATCCAACAACTCGTTCAATTGTTTCCGCAATTCAGTCAATTCCTTAGGAGCCATACGATAAGGAGCCTGAGTAGGAGCCACCGTACGAGGCATCAACTTAATTTTGTGATCGATATCCCTCCTTGGTGGTAAATTCTTTGGTAATTTTGGCGGCATAATATCAGCATACTGTTTAAGCAATTCGGCAACACAATCAGGCACTTCTATCTTAACATCAGGTTACACTTCAACCAAGGCAGCAAGTATAGTGTCATCACCCCTCTTCAGCCCTTTGTCGATTGACATAGCAGACAAGAACATTCCCATGTCTTTGTTCTTTGCAACCTTATTAACATTCCCAAATGGATGAACTCCTTTAAGAAATCCAGTATTGCTTCGATTCATGACCATCACTCCATCTAAGTGAGGAAACGAAATAAACTGGAATTTTTTTTACAAAAATCAATCCCAAGTATGATCTCAAATTCACCAAGCGGCATCACCATCAAATTATGTTTTCCCACCCAACTTTTAGTCGACATAGACACACCATAATCCATACCCACAATGTCCTTTGCCTTAGCATTGACTGTTTTGACGTAGGAAGGAATTTTAGACAACTTCAGCCCCCATTATGTAGCAATTTTCACATGTACAAACGTATGAGTGGCTCATGTATCAACCATTGTCATCACATGTTGTTATTTAACCGTCATTTTTATATTAAGGAATCATGAGGATTTGAAGTACTAGACGTTCCAACATTATTAACCCACGTTATATGGTTGAAGAACAATCCCAATGGATTTGCCATTGCAGACACAATTTACTCATCTTCCTCCCTTTGATTCATATTTCCACCAAGCAAAACGTTTACTTTTTCCCGGTTTGGACAAGGCTTGGCCAAATGGGGACCACCACAAGTCTAATAGCCCTTAGAATTACCATCTTTGTTCTTTGGTCTATCTTTACCGTCCTTTATTTGTGCCTCTTCTTTGTCGTTTGTAACATCCTTATGACTATCCTTTTTCCATTCCCCTTTCTTAATATTCTTTTTTTTAGTTTTTGAAGTAGAGGGAGAATTCCTCAAAGGACGAGTTTTCCGGGAATCAACCAACGAATTTGCAGCAACAATTACCCCACGCATATCATTAAAAATCTGCCTCCGAAGTTAGTAGTTGTGTGACTTAGCCTCATCAGACATGTTTTTAATGTCTAAGATCACAAAGGTGAATTATTTAATGTATTCCCTCAGTGAAGCTGTCTACCTTAGCCTTTTCAACTTATCCCTTGCAAGCCAAGAGGCATTGCTAGGAAGAAATTGATTGCGCATTTCTTTGATTAACTTGTCCCACGTGTCAATTCAAGGATGACCAACACTTAAATCATCTGCATTTTGAGTTCTCCACCAAAATTTAGCATAACCCGTCAAGTACATTTTGGTAAGGTTTAAGTTGTCTGCGCCAGGCACCCTTGCAGCAGTAAAATACTGTTCCATGTCCCAAATGAAGTTTTCTAGTTCTTTAGCACTACTTGCACCACTAAAGGCTTTAGGTTATGGAAGTTTAACCTTATTTGATTCAACACTATTTGAACTCAACGTTGCCACAACCCAACACAATACAACGATCTCTGCACGAAGGTTTTCATTTTCCTTCTGCAGCCCCTCAAGTTGTTGTGTAGTTGTGTTACAAAAATTCAAGATTTTAGTGATGTGTTTATCAAAATTCTGTCGATATGCACCAATCTCCCCCAAACTTTCTCAGCGTTAAGTCTCAAATCAATGATTTGTGTCAACATATACACAAACGAAGGATCTCCTAGAGTATAATCTTTAATCCCAACAAATGCTTCGATTTTTCATGCTAGTTCCCACAGTTCTGCATTTTTCACTATCATTAACCGTGCTCTGATACCAAATAAAAGAGGGTCGATATTTTTTTACTGAACACCACCCTAGGCAGTCTTCCAAACATCTACAACACTCATCGTATCTTACTCACATATATTTTACTAAGTATAGAAATACTTAAGCAGCAAAGTTAAACAGCGAACAGAATGTACAGGAACTCGTCCCAACCTTTATTTATCTTACAATTAATACAAAGGGAAGTCTTAACAAATTTGTCTAAGGCCAGAATCACTCTCTTTTGCCTTAAATGAAATATCCACATTTATAAAATTGCTGCACATAGAAGTTACATGCGGTAGTTACAAATGATACATGTCCGACACTGGTCATCACATGATTCAAACTAAAGTTTCCAATAGCTATATTTCTAACAGATAGAATATAATTCAAAGTACATCCTTATCCCAACGAAATATTAATATTCTAACACTTAGAATATTTCAGACTACATTCCAACACTTAGAATATTTCAGCCAGCTTCCAATACTTAGAATATTTTAGCTGCCCTCCAACACTTAGTTTTATTTCAGCAATTCCCGTGAAATGCCGTTGTTTTGCCATCGTCAAGTCTTCACAGCTTTGCCTTGTCAAGACAACATGCTGCCTTGCCAATGACTCTAGCCCACACGTAAGCCTTGCATGTTCAAGTTGTTTTGCCAACACCCAAGCACCTTGCACCTGTGTTGCACTGTTTTTCCCCCATTCATGTCAAGACAAATGCCCAAGTCCTTGACATGTCTGCACGTACTTAGATCAAGTAATTTACGGGTCTAACAGAAGGGACTTACATGCTACTTGTTTAGCGTAATTTTAAAAGTTAGAAATCATGCCTATAAGTTTATTCTATTTTAAATATTTAACCACCTAGAAATTCTGTTTGTAGGTGTTGTAATCTAACGAATTTTAAACATGCTTGACGCTTTGTTTGTAATTGAAATTTAAAATAAGTAGATTCCCATAAGTTGAATGCTTAAATCAAACCTTAATAATTTAGTAGGCTCATCGGTTAGACGTTTAAAAATATGTTATAATTTTTTCAGCATTGTCTTGTCACGTAGAAACCATGCCTAAGGATTAAAATGTTCATATCATTTAGAGTTACAAAATCAGGCCTATATATGTTGCACTGTTCTGAACATCTAGAAATCATGTTTATAGGCTTGTAAACAAACTTTTAGCATACCCATAATTAAATAAAATTTGTTGTATATATTTTTGCCCCTTTTAAATTAGCTAATATTATTAATTAGTAATCTTATTTGTCCTCTTAGAGATTTCCGCACTTATGATGCAATATGTATTTTTTTTAATAATAATAAAAAGAAAAAGAAAAGTTTTAAAGCATTTAACAATTTCTTGACCTTTAAATACATTTCATATTAAAATCTTTGCCTTTAATTTTATTGACTACATCAATGTTCTACTAGTTTTTTTTCACAAAGACTTTAAAACATGCTTGTTTAGTCATTGTTCAATCCTCCTTTCAAACTATGGATTGATTATGAAATTTGTTTAAAATATATATATATATATATATATATATATATATATATATATATATATATATATATATCATAAGTACTGTCTTCTAACCTATCGTTAGTTAGAAAGTCAAAGGAATTATGAGGTCTAATTCCAATGTTTTTAAATTAGGTCGACGCAACCCCGGAAGTACCACCTACCCATAATTTTCACAAGGAATTATGTGTATTTATATGCAAATATTTATGTGCCTATATGCAAACTAAATTCTTTTTTTAAATAATCTTCAAAATATAAACTTTTATTATTTTTCTAAGACCGACCTCAAAACAAAATTGTTTCTACGTTGGAGGAGCGCGATTAACAATATCGTGGTATCATCCCTATAAAGAAACAGACATTTTTTCCTAATAAAAATTCTACCCAAATTTTGCTCAAATTTTTTTAAAAAAGTTTTTCTTTTGCACATCTTGTTCTTGTTTGGTATCATCTCAAAATTGTTGAAAATGAATAATGGATAGAATTTTTTTAGAGAATCTCAAAAAAATCAACAGTCAAGCCACAACTACAACGAATAAGAATGACAGAATTTCTACCCTGGGGCAGAAATTTTGAGGGGATCTCAAAATTTTCGAGAACACTCTGAAGAACATTCTATCAGACACCAAAGGAGCACTCTGTGCCAAATCATGGATACAGATCAACCTCCTCCCCTTTAAAGTAACTAGTTTTCTTTGAATGCAGAAAAAGAGGTACATATATAAAGGCAACTTCAACAATCAACATACCACTTTTGAGCCCGACAAATGACACTCGACCCTTACAATAAGTCCGACGCCCAAGCTACTGTACTCCCTCAAGAAATTGATGTGCTTGCAAATTACATTCTAGCCGATATTGCATAATTTTCACCAACGCCTGATATCGCATTATGCTCGAAGAACTGCATCATTATATTATGCCCTAGATAGCAGAAACACATCATCGCTGGTGCTCAATATTGCATGTACCCAAAGAAATGCATCATTGCATATGCTCGATATTGCATGTCACCGAAGAAATGCATCATTGCATTGTACCCGATAATGCATGTGCCCGAAAAAATGCATCATTGCATTGTGCCCGATAATGCATGTGCCCGAAGAAATGCATCACTGCATTATGCCTAAGACTTCATTATGCCCGAAGTTTGGATAAGCCCAGGATTGCATTGTGCTCGAAGTTTGTATGTGCCCGAATCAAATCAAGTCACAAGTATGAACACATGCTAAAAAGATATGCTCTTTTTACTCATTACTTATATTACAAAGGCGTCATCCTCCATAGGCACCTTGTTTCATGGCCTGCGGACTTCATGTCATGGCTGAGTACTTATTTTATGCTTATCATGTTCCTAAGGCATCATAGTCCAAAGGCATCATCTTTCATGGCCTGCAGACATGATATCATGGCCTAAGAATTTAATTTCTGTCTAGTATGATCTGCAGGTGTCATAGTCTAAAGGCATCATTTTTATGGCCTACATACAATATTTTCATGACCTGAGGATACATTTGTGTATCATGTCCCTAGACATCATTGCCTAAGACGTCATTTTTCATGGTCTTAAGGCAAACACTCATGGTCAACAAGGGAATTTCATCATGTTTACATTTATCGCTTATTTTGATATATTTGCTCTAATCACTCTATTTCAGTTATAGTACAAGTTACAAAAGTTCAGGTGACAGATAAAATCAACCGCCTTTTGAACAACCACCTTCATGCTTACAAATAAAGACTGTCGAATTCTCGGATACTCACATCATCGTTTTGCTACTCAGCTACCGTTCAGGCTACCATGAATATATTGTTAGAATAAACTCACTACTGTGACCTATCTTTTATTCAGTTGAGCTCGTCTGCCTCAAAATGACATTTAGGCTCGTCCGCCTTACAATAGTACTTCTAGGATGGTCTGCCTTACAACGCGGAATCTAGGCTCATCCGGATTACAATACGAAATTTAGGCTCGTCCGCCTTACAATGCGACATCTAGGCTCGTCTGCCTTACAACGCGACATTTAGGCTCATCCGGCTTAAAGTGCGATATTTAGGCCTGTCGCCTTAAAATGACAGTTAGGCTTGTCCATCTTATAGGACATTCAGATCATCCGCCTTAAAAAGGACATTTAGGCTTGTCCGCCTTAAAAGGACATTTAGGCCGTCCGCCTTAAAAGGACATTTAGGCCGTCCGCCTTAAAACGACATTTAGGCTCGTCCGCCTCATAGGATATTTATGTTCGTCTGCTTTAATGACATTTAGGCCTTCTGCTTTAAACTGACACTTAGGCCGTCCGCCTTAAAAGGATATTTAGACTTTTCTGCCTTGCAACAGGATGCTTACATCCACCTTACAACCAGATATTCCCGTTTATATTATTATATCACTATACTACCAGATCTATTGGAGTATGACGTTATTTTAAGAGATGGGTTTCAATCCTTCAGGAAGTTAAGCCAAAGACTATCAAGGTTTGCACTACGTCTCAATATACGCTTCTTATGACCTCTTGTCATTTATTAAGAACTCATATTTAATCATTGTTGATCATACTTTATCTATTTATAAGCTAACATTTTACCTGGAATTTGCAGATATGATCGATTACCCCTTGATTACAATTATCATGCTATCATCTATTACAACGAAGACCCTATCAACCTTTTGCTACTTACAATCCGAACCTTGCTAAAGGCTGATAACCTCACTCTATCATGCTTTTCTTGCTTCTCTGTCATGCTTTTCTAGCCTCTCAATCTTTCTCTCCTCTCTACTCTAATCTTATTCATTCAAGCCGACATCGTGCCCTCCGAATACCTTAGCTCTCTTTCAACTTTTAAGAGTTTCATTTGCACTTGAATCAAGAATTACACACGAACTGATTCTCGTATAACTAGGGATATGTAGGCGACTGAAAACCAAAGTGTCAGTCGTACCTTTTTTTCAACTCTACATCGTTGAAATTGATACAAATGACATCTCTCGTCGGTCGGACAAAATCGGCTACTAAGTCAACGTTGGTTGCCTGACAATCATTCTTCATTCTCAGTCAACCAAGGGGCAGCTGTTGACATTCATTTTTGACCGAACTTTAATATTTTTAGGAATACTACTCTATTAAATACACATATTAAAATTTGTTTAAAGTTTAGAATTGTAGTCCACATTGCATGAAAATTATGTATTTTAGCATGTTTACTTTATAGAATTATTGTGAATATTATTAAAATATTTTAAAATTATTAATGAATTTCGAATGTTTTAAAGTCTAAATGATTTTCAATTGTATAAAATATTTTAATAAATGTAGTATTAATTAAATAGTAATTCCTAAATTTTACTCAAAACCATTTAAATTGTAGCCCATTTTTATTCTAATTTCTTTCAATTCTAGCCAAATCAATTCAAATTTTATTTCAATTATAACCATCCTCTTCCTTTCAATTCTCGCCGAATTTATTTGGCCATTCCAATCTAATTTCAAGACTGCATCTATTAATTTCATCCGTCCATTTATTTCAATAAATCTGAGATTTAATCCTAGCCCTATGTATTAATTGATTTAACAGTCTAGATTAAATCCCCATCTTTACATTTAAAAGACTCTTAAACCTAAAACATTTTTTTCATTCTCTCTTCCTCCCCTCCATCTTTCCAGTCGCCCCTCTCTCTCTCTCTCCCATTATTTCCGGTGAACCTCCCTTCTCCATAGCAGCCACTCCCCTCTCCCGTCACTCCTCCTCCCCTCTTCTCCCCTTCGCCCGCTCTCTTCTCCTCTTTTTCTCCCTTTCACTAATCATTTCTTCTCTTTTCTTCCCTTCCCCACGCTCTCTTCTCATCTCTTCTCCTTGTTGCCTCACTCTCGTTGCTCCAGCAATGGCGAGCAGCAGTAACCTCGCGCAATAGCAGAAACAAACAGCCGCCAGTGAAAGGCAAGGAACCAACAGCAATGTCACCGACGTCTCTCCCTCTCCGCCTCCTCCATCTTCCATTTATCCCTCCTTCCCCTTCTCCTCCGTCTTTTTTCTTTTGCAGGACAGGCGAGCATCCATCAACTAGCAGCTGGGCGGTAGCGAAACTCCAACAAAGTGCAAGATTTTTGGGGGTCGTTTGAGGACGGATTTGTTGGTAAACACTACTCAAAATGTTCATATTGTGATTCCTATAGGTCTGCTAATGATATTTATTTACTGTTTAATTGCTCTTGCTATAGTTTCCTTTGTGATGTTCAAATAATGTGCAATTTGCAACTGGTACTACCACATATTTTCTTTACTTATTTTGTTTAACAAATTAAAATAAGGTTACAATTGATTAAATTTTATAAACTTTGATGGATTTACTATTCTTATTTTAGCATGCCAATTTATTTTTTAGTATTCTTCTCGATTTTTATTTTTCAACAATTTTTTTTAATTATGACAACTAGAAGTCCCCTTTTCTCTTAATCTTGTGATTTCGCCGTGATCTTGTAAAGTATATCATCATCCATGCCCCAAAAATCATGCTCTTCTTTATATTTTCGTAGCTACTTAATTGATTTTTGTACCATAATTAAAATAGGATTGAACAATTTTTATTTTTATGTTGGTAACTTTTTTTTTAAAATCTGATTTGGCTCTAAATATAAAAAAAATAATTTTAATTGATCCCTTTTTCTTTATTTAAAAATTTGACTGATCTCTTACTTGTTTTATATGGTGAAAAAAATAATTTAAAATAAATATGATTTGGCTCTCTTTTATTATTATTTTCCTACCTCTCATTCTTACTAGTTATATTTAGTAATAATTTTTTTTATTTGGATCTCTTAAAATTAAATAAAATAATATTAATTGATTCCTTTTCCTTATCATGAATATGACTAATTTCTTACTTGCTAATTTTAGGAAAATAATAATTTTGACTTGACTTCCTTCAAAATAACGAAATTGTGATTTAATTGACTCCTTAATTTATTTTATTTTCCTTATAATGCTCCCCTCTTTACTATATAAATAGTCCCCCCTCTCATTCTATCATCATCCATTCATACTTTTTATACAAGCACTGTCACACTTACTCATCCTCTCATTGCTCATGCACACACATTCATTTTCTCAACTCATCACTCATTCTTATAATACAAGTTGATAATCTTTTATGCAGAATTGGTTAGTCCTCTTTATTAATTTCAAATTTTATTTTTTGCATAATTAAAATATTTGTGTGTTTAGAAAAGAAACAACAAGGAATCATCCAAGATAGTTTCATTATCCTTTTACGTTTGATAATATTATTATGATTATTCTTTATCTTTTTTTGTGTGTTATTTACATATATATGAGAGTAATTTTCTACTATAAGTCTACTATATTACAATTATTTCCCTCATCGTATATGTGTTACATTACCTCTTCTTCCATGTTTTGAACTTAGAGTTCAATATGTGGAAGACTTGCCTAGAAGAAATTGTGGATGAAGCCTCGTTCATTTTATTGTTATATATATGTTTATTCACTCTTTATTTTTACTTGTAATATTTGTACAACTCTTTAACTCTCAATATATAAAATAAAAGATATTTTGGGGGGATCACCTAAGGGAAGGGGATTTACATATTACTTGTCTACCGTAATTTTCAAAGTTAGAAATCATGCCTATAGGTTTATTCTATTTTAAATCATTAACCACCTAGAATTTTTATTTGTAGGTGTTGTAATGTAACCAATTTTCAACATTCTTGGCGCTTTGTTTGTTAATGAGATTTAAAATAACTAGATCCCAATAATTTGAATGTTAAAATCAAACCTTAATAATTTAGTAGGCTCATCGGTTAGACGTTTAAAAATATGTTATAATTTTTTCGGCATTGTCTTGTCACGTAGAAATCATTCCCAAGGATTAAAATGTTCATATCATTTAGAGTTACAAAATCATGTCCATATGTGTTGCAACGTTCTGAACATCTAGAAATCATGTTTATAGGTTTGTAAACAAACTTTTAGCGTACGCTTAATTAAAAAAATTTTTTTGCCCCTTTTTAAATTAGCTAATATTATTAATTAGTAGTTTTATTTGTCCTCCTGAAGATTTTCGCTATGACGCAATATATTTTTTTAATAATAATAATAATAAAAATAAAATCTTTCATTCATTTAAAAAATTTCATATTTAAATCTTTGCCTTTAATTTATTGACTACATCAATGTTCTACTAGTTTTTTTTACAAAGACTTTACAACATTCTTTTTTAGTCATTGTTCAATCCTCCTTTCAGACTATGGATTGATTATGACATTTGTTTAAAATATATATAAATCATAAGTATTTTGTCCTAGTTTATCGTTAGTGGGAAAGTCAAAGAGATTACGAGGTCTAATTCCAATGTTTTTAAATTAAACCGATGCGTCCCCCTGAGTACCACCTACCCATGACTTTCAAAAGGAATTATGTGTATTTATATGCAAATATTTATGTGCATATATGAAAACTAAATTCTTTTTTAAATCATCTTCAAAATATAAACTTTTATTATTTTTCTATGACCGACCTCAAAACGAAATTGTTTCTATGGTGGAGGAGCACCATTAACAATATCGTGGAATCATCCCTATTAAGAAACAAACATTTTTTTCTAATAAAAATTCTATCCAAATTTTACTCAAATTTTCAAAAAAAATTATTTTTTGCACATCTTATTCTTCGTTGGTGCGGCATACTAAATCAATTTTTTTGTTTGTGCATATTATGCCTTTTTATATCTCTTTATTAAGTGCTTAATATTTGGTCAATATTTTTAATCATATAGTTCACATTCTCAAATAATAAATAATTGAAGTAGTCTTAATTGTTTAGCAATTTATTTGGAGAAGATTAAAATAAAAAATAATAAAACTGATTGCTTACACATTATAACGACTACAACATTTATGCAATCTTCTGTTGTTGGCTCTCCAAAATTGAACTTCAAAAGTTTAAACAGAGCATAGAGGTTTGGCATAGCACAAGTAAGATAATTTTTGAGATATGAATGCTTGAATTGCATATAGAAAGAAGTATATAATATGAAGAACGGTTTTTTTTTTAATCCTCTACTTATTCTTAAGGACTTCACAAACAATAAGTCTTGAGTGGATTGTAGTAACTTAAGAAGCAACATAACCACTTTTACTGAACGAGCTGCTATATTGCTTTAGTAGAAGAAGTGTTTGTTTATATTTCATGTTATTCATTTGTTTAATACAAGACAAATATAGGCTCGTTTTAGTATATGCATCTATCACTTATTCTTCTCAACTTACACTTCATCATTCTTGTGTTGATTATTGGGACCTTAATTATGGTTCATGTTGATTATTTGGGCCTTAAGAATCTGATTTGAGATTGCTGATATTTTGCCTTAGTATTTCCATATATTGTTCTTTTTTTACTAAACAAATTTGCGCCTAACTAGTAGGCATTCACCCAGTTCTTTCTATTGTCTCTTCTTTTCTCTTTTTTTCTTTACTGCTTTTCCTTTTATAACCATTTGAAGATTCTTTTAGTTTTAAATACAGTAACCTATAATGTAAAAAGATAAAATCATCACAACTCCAAAAATCCAAGCTTTAAGATTTGACATTATTATCGCCATCAAAAGACTCATCACACAGGTAAGACTGCTTATTCTGCACTTCTTACTTCTAATAATTTCATTAATCTTTCTATGCAGGATAAACCAAACAATCAAGAAGGAGCCGAAAAGCATAATTCAATAAATAAGGATACAATGGAGACACAAATTAATAACAACTCCAACACTGACAACGTATTGGGCATGAGAACACTCACATGAATACACAAAATAGTTCAAACGAACAAGATACATGAACACTTGAACAAGGTTCATATCATAGTTTTGAATGACTACCAAAAAATCAATACATAACAACAGGAACATGGTATTTTCTAAGACATGTAGCATTGGGCAAGGTGCATCGCCGGACTGTGTCTCTAGTGTTAGGACTAGAAATAAGTGGGTGTAAACGCATAATTTAGCAAAACAAACCTCAAAAGACAATGAGTAAGAAGAAAACTAGAAATATACTAAAAGACACATAGATTTAATGTGGTTCAGTCAATCGACCTACGTCCACAAAGGAGATGAGCAATCGACTATAAATATGAGCGTACACAATAAAGATGGAAACAACCTCAACCGATTTACTCGGAATACATGGGAGGTTTACACAAGTGATAACGTATCAAGCTTGTGACCCACAAATTCTCCCTCTAACCAAAACTCTCAAAGCCCTTAAGACTACATTGTTAATGCTGATTAAGTTAGAAGGAACATTCCTCTATTTATAGAGTCCTAAACCTTTTTCCTATAATAAAAGGATTAGTCAATCCAAAACCTTTTACTTAAAGGAAAACCTTTTTATGGTAAGAAATTTAGGGAAAATAAAATATAACGTCTAGTGAATACATGGAAGTGCCAAAATATTCTAAAGGTTCAGTTGCTGTAGGTACTCCATTCCCTAAGACCCTAGATAATATTGTTGTTAAGGAAGTTGCTAATATGGATGGAAAGTGCAGGACACTACTAATTTAAAGGAAAAGAAATCTACAGGGAGGGATGAAATGACTCTTTTTTTCCAGGAGGTTATGGATATCCCTTTTCACTATACTAAAGCCCATGTTACTCTTATTTCAAGTTCAAATAATAGAGGGCAACAAGAGGTCTTTGATAAAGGTCAACAGAAAGCTAGGTTGAATAATAAATCAGGAGGAAGGTTTAGTAAGAATAGAAGAAATGCTATAAAAACACATCAACAAAATCTTGAACGAGGTAAAGATTTAACAGACAAGGAACAAAAAATAGAGGTCCAGACTGCAAGAAAAGGGAAGCCAATTCAAGATGATTATGAGGCTTTAAATTTAGAAGATAAGATGTATTCGATAGGCAAACTCATACTACAATCCAAAATCATTAGAGTCCTCCTTCAACACAATACAATACTCATACAACTAAAATAAAGTATAGACTGAACGTTCAAAGATTAAATATAGTAAAATAAGTTTAGAATTTCATTAAAAGAAAACCAACTAAACAAGAAGAAAAACAGTATTCACACTATTAATAGAGAACTTGAAATACAAATACCTTTCGAAGAACCGAATCATGAGATGACCCCGAAGAATATGGAAGATTTGTGCCTCTTACAACTTCTGCACTACTTGCATCAATTTGTCAAGCATCTGGTATATCTTGAAAATTCAATCTTGGGTTGTTTTGCAACAATTGAGTGAATAAATGTCGCATTTCTTCTCTCAATTCTTCCTTTAGAGAAGTGATTTCATTGGCATGATCTTGTTTTAGCTTGTTAATTCCTCATCTTTCTACAAAGAACTTGTTGTCATTGATCTACCATAGCACCTACTCGACTAGGCTTCTCCTTTTCAAATATTGCCTTAAATGCATTATCAGTTGTTTCCCCTGAATTTTGGTGATTCTGAAGTTTAGCCTATTGAATAAAATTTTAATTTATATTGAATTGTAAGTAATATTTCATTTCTAATCCTATGATAGTGATCAAGCATTAAAAGATTATGACAACTTTTCGTAAAAACAATTTAACGACATCGACAAATAGTTGATATCTCCTCACACTTGCACAAGATGAAGAAGAAGAAGAAGAAGAGGAGGAAGAAGAAGAAGGCATACGTGATAGAATTCAATGTATTCAAACTCCCCACGACATGAATGTTAAGTCTAAATAAAATTCACTACTAATATTCTTTAAAAAACCATACTATTCCAACTTAGGTATCAGCCAAGATTTTCTTTCCGGTCATGGTATGAGTTGCAATAAACATTTCAGGCTCTGATGGTTCTTCGTTGTTGTCTTTGGCTGCACTCTACAAATTATCTCAAAAGATATCTTAAAAAATCAGTAAGTTCTAATAAAGTACAAAAAAAAATCAAATTTTGTATGAAATGTCAACTAAGTATTACCAATGCCATCTGTACTCTAGCAAAATTAATAGGTCCCCTTCGATGCCTCCACTTTTGTTTTTTCCTGTTTTGAGAATTCATCTAGCATATGACCTATTGTTAAAAAAAGAGAGATAATTGAATTGATATGCATAAAAAGAATAGATATGATGCAAAATTAGTCGATTAGTAGAAATGCACCATTTTAGCCTTACTTGAATAGTTGGGTGTTTGCAATACTCGATCAACTGGAAGAATTAATTATGTGGGATGCAATCAGGACAGTTTGCTAGCATATCCTCAAGGGTACTGTTTTTGACAAAAAAATTATTTTTAATTTGTTGGTTGTGTCCCCTCTAATCATCACGAAGACCAGTCATCACCCACTTCTTTCCTTCTACTGGAAGTAGAAATTTGGACTATGCAAAATAAATATATTTAGGTTCAGTTAGTAAAAACAAATAATAAAATATGCTTTCTCAAGGGTGGTTGTTCTTACATTGATGTATTTCTAGATGCGCTTTTCAGTATTCTTTGGCACCACATGCCAAATAGTGTACATCAAGCTGATCAATCTAGGATTCCTTGCTATTGTTCCTATAAAGGTTCTTAATTATGACACTATCTTATTAGTTGGTCCCACCGCTTGTCCTTTATCAAATGTCACCTCCTTTCTTTCTTCAAAATTTCTTGCGTGAATATCCTTACATGTTGTAAGTCCTCGAACTTTTTTTGGCTTCGACATTTCTAGATTGATGTAACAGATAGGAAATAATATGTTTCTTTTATAATGACTTCTAAATATTACAAGGTTTAAGACATAACTTTTGTACTACAAAATCATCCAATTCTTTGTTCTGTTCATTAATAATAGGAGTATGCATAAATTCGACATTAGTTGCTATGTGGTTATCACATTTTGTTTCATCATCTATGTGTATCCCTTGATCTTTTAGAAACTGATCAAGAGTAATAGATGGTACGATTGTCTTCCTCTTTAACTGCTTGCAATTTTGTAGATCAAGAATATGATGTTCATTATGTATCCTTTGCTTATTTGAAACTGACCAATACTGGTGGCTGGTTGAACCGACTTGCCCTTCACATTTTTTTATTTTAGTAGATTCTCAATATTATGGCGTACCTCTCCATTACCTAGTGTTGTTCCGGTCGCATGTGCTGAAGAAGTAACATCTTTCTTGAATGACGTATGGAACATAGAGTTATTCATAGGAAGTTTAGTTCCATTATCTTGAATGGACTCTTCCGATTGAAATAACCTCTATTTAGTTTGTCCTTTCCTTACAATCAAGCGTCAGGTTCTAAGCTCTACCCTTGAAGACGATTGAATAATTGATTTGTTCCCAAGCAATTTACTCTTTCCTTTTTGTGGAATAAAATCATCAGAATTCTTTCTTTTATGTGGCTTTGGTGCTAGCTCTTTCTTAGCTTTATCATTGCGTTCATTTGAAGCTTGTTCTCTCTTAATCTTGTATTTGTTAGCCAAATCAGCTCTTGATCGGTATTGCAAATCAACATCCATACTCTTCAATGGACTTTGATCTCTGGTTGGATTCGAACCTTTTCTTTAGCATTTTTGATTGATTCATTCTTCTCGCATTGTTTAAATCTCTTCAATTTTTCCCCGAGTAGTAAGTAAACCTACAAAATAATAAGGTTGTTTAAGTGAAAGAAGTAGCAGCAATGTAATTTTGAAATAATGTTGATAGATGGATAGCTTATTATAGTAGATTGCACCAGCTGAGTTTATAGAATTTTCAGAATTTCTATAGTTTCCAGAACTTCCAAATTTCCTAAATTTCACAAATTTCCTAAATTTCTATATTATAGTACTGTATAATATTACAAAACTTTGTGCACACTTTTCCACCATCTCATCACCCTTAATTTAAGAGGAACAGTGTGCATGCTACAATTGAGGAGCTACTTGGGTTAAAAATTACCTTACCAAACCATACTGCACAACTTGCTTGGGTTAAAAAATTAATCAAAAAACTTGTCATGAAGATACATGGGGCAATTTTAGTTACAACACACACAAATAAACTTTTTTGAAGATAACTGGAACAAATTAAAATAAGACTCGCTTAACTTTAATAAAACAGATGAAATTGATCATAACAAATAAAAATTTGATAATCAACTATCATTACATGCTCCTCAAATAAATAGGAATCAGATAAGAAACCAACATAAATCGTATCAACTAAGACATTGTGAAACAAACAAACTCATTTCTGTGCACACTGTTCCATTATCTCATCACAATGTATTTAAAAGAATTATAATTCTTTTGGATACCCAGGGAAACAAGATAGAACTCCGGACCTTTCTGGCAAAACATTCAGAGTTGAAAATGTGTTCAATAGTATCATGTTCAGGAGGATTAAATCAAAAACATTTTGCAAGTTCAAATCCGAAACTTGAGAGCTTGTTATTACTTAAATTACTTAAAGATAAATAGTTGTACCTCTCTTAGATCAACAAACTCGGGAGAGCGACCAAACAAGAAGCAACTTCAAACTACAGAGTTGAATGTCTCTAATACCTACTGCCTGATAATAAAATGAAACCAGAAAGTATATAAATAACGAACAACCAAATAACGAAATAATCAACTAGAAGTATAGGTTCCTCAATTAAATAATAATCAGAAAAGAAGGCAACATAAATTACTTAACCAAACAACGATTGGGCGCATGAAAAAAGCCAACAGAATACTTAAACATTGTAGCGATCTAATCTTAGATTCCACATATTACATATCTTAATGTGTTGTACAAAAAATGCTATTAGATTACAAAAACAGTCAGTGAGCACTATATGATCATCACAACAATGTTGAAACTCACGGTGTGACTTCTTTAAACTCGACTTCATCTTCAGACTCATCTTCATACTCATTTTCAAATGCATCTAAAAACTAATATTCATAATCATTTACAGACTGATCTTTGAAATCATTTTCAAACTCCTGTTCATACTCGACTTCAAGTTATTGAGTGTCAAATTTCTCCAAAGGCACATCAATAATTGTTTCTGGTAAATAAGTCATTGTTAAGAGGACTTCACCATTATCTTTTAGTATACATGTACCCTTCAAATGTTCATAGTCTTCATAACATAATGTTTATCTTTGATCATATGGATCTTGCACATAGAAGCATTGGTGTACTTGAGATGCAAGCAAAAAAGGCTCTTCCTGAGAGCATCTCTTGTTAGACATAAGTAACGCCATAAAAATCATTTTCAACCTCATACGAATAACACTTAAATAGGAAAACCTTAAAATAGATGAAATAGTCTAATAATACAATATTAACTATTCTGCCATAGACAAATCTGCAGCAATCAAATTCTTATCCTTTGAGCTTGCAAAGCTTGTATATGAGGCAATTAGTGTAACACCACTATTTGTTACAACTGTTATCATGTTATTAATATTTCAGCAGGAATTTTTATTTCACTACTGAATGTAAACTGGAGAACTACAATGCCCCCAACCCAATCAACAAAAACATTATGCATCATAGTCCAAGGATATTCAAAAGGTCAAACGTAAGAGTAGTAAGAAATAACTTCCAGTGAAATAATGAAAGCATTAGAATAACGATATGAAACCTCCATTCGTGGTCTAAATTTACTTAAGAACTTCTTTATCCTCATAAGTTCCATAGGGGGGTACACTGTTAGATTCTTTATTGAAGACTCACTCGGTTTTTTAAACGAGGTTGCATTCCTTGATGCTAGTTTTGGTAAGTTTTAACTTAGAATTATGAAGGATTTGTAGCGTGTTTAATTTTATGTACATCCTATATGTTCTATTTGACTTTATAGTTCTCTTAAAAATTCATTAACTATATTTCTAAAGCTTAAATGATGTGAATATATATTCTTATGTTTTAACCTGTGCAGCCGAGTAAGCACGTCAAAACAACAAAATAGAAAAGTATTTTGAATCTAATGCAACACAAAAATGATACTTGAATCTAATTCAACACAAAAAACTATATCATGAGAAACTCAAGAACATGTAAGTAAAAAATCAGTCAATGCATTTTCTGAAAGTCAACATGTATATCATCATGTGTTTCTTTAGCATAGATTTTTCATTTTACCTTGTAGTACCGCTGGTGTTCAGAAAGAAAATGGTAAGAACCACCAGTAAATCCAACATGCTTATGGAGAAATGATTCCTTATCAGTCCTACTTTATAAATGATTAAGTCCACTAAATACCACATCAATGGTAATCAAGTATTTCCATATCCATAGAATAAGAAGTCAACAAAGATGACCAGAAAAAATCAACAGAGAGACATGTTTTTCAAATATTGCATGCTTATCTTTTGAAAAAAACTCTTTACACAAACTTGACGAAATTTCATAAGATACAAATGTAGTTACTGGTGAATTTTACAAGTTAGGATAAGAATAAAAATTGGAAATTTTCTTGAATCAGGTAAAACAGTCTAGACCAAAGCATTTAGACCTGCACCTTTTTTAGTCATCTAAAACTGTATAGACCAAGGCATTCCGGTCAGCTACATGCTCATTCTTCATAGTGATTATAGAATATCAATTCACAATAATGCATAGTTCAATTACTATCTAGATAAATAATGATATGGTGACCTTCATATGCCATTTAATGTATAAAGAAGATGGATGTCATTTCCAACACATATCGTGATAGAGTAGAAACTCTCACATAATTTGATAAAAGAAATGGATAATATTAACTGTTGTCTTTATCACTTATTTAAATTCCATATTCTTTTACATACTTGGTGGTTGCTTCATGTCCTAAAAGTGAGAGATGCTAGTTTTAATACCTTATCTCTACTATGTGTCCTCTAAATTAAAGACATTCAAGAAGTTATATATTCATGTTGCATAAAAAGGTATGGTGAATAATGTGACCTCTATATACCAAAATGAGATGATTATCTCATCAGCACATGCTACACTTGTCAAGTGATCTTTCACTATTATTTTTTCCATCAATTCATCTGATCCATGAAAGTAGTACAAGTTGTAAGTAAGAACAGTGTGGATCAACCTTCAAACCATAAAACAGATATCCAATAAGTAATAGGTAAGTAACATAACGTGAATCATCTAATTAGAGCTTTTTAATTAACTATTCAACAAGAAAATCTTGAGGAAGTACAAGAAGTTACAAATAAGCAACGACTCTCACAGAGTGGTAGAAAGACTGTGAGAAAAAGGACAAGAGTACCAACCACAAGCATGTATGCTAGTTGTAGTAGACTCAACACTAGGTCTAAGAGTAAAGTTCCTTAATGATGGAGTTTGTTAAATAAGAAAGAGCTTTCACTAATCCGAGAACGACTCTTTGAGAAATGCTAAAGAACAACCCCTAATTTTTCATTTTTAAATAAGTCCTTGGCTGGAAAAGTTACAACATGCAATGGAGCAGAAGTATGAGCTTTATGTTTGTATGACAAATTCATATTAAAGAGGAACAAAACAACAGGAGATAGCAGAATATGCATTGTCTTATAAGTTGATTATTAGTTTACTTTTTGTGACAAAGTATACTTAGATAGTGAAACTCAATCTATAGCTTGAGAGACATGTAAACATTATTTACACAACCTTTTCTTTTCCACATATATATAATAGTGCCTTAGCAGCTAAAATATCTCATTTAGGAAAATTAACAAAATTTATTAGTGAGATGCTTTCCTTCTATCAAAGGGGTCAAAACTATGAGTTCTTAGGCCACCACAAACTTAGAATAGTAATGTCACTACGAACGTATATCGACAATGTGATGTTTTAAATATCAAAGCTATGTTGGTAGAACTCTTCAAAAATATAGTTGAGTGTGTGTCGAATTCCCCAAAAGTAGTGTATTTCTGGAGGATCTGACATGGGTGTGACAACATTTTGGAGAGTCCGATAAACTTAGTTAAAAAGTGAGGAGGCTCTCTATAATAAGTGAGGAATTAAGAGAACAATATTATTCCTAATGTTGATTCTTATATGTTAAAACTACTACTTTTTTATTTAGTTTCATCACGAAGATGAACAGACTCTAGTCTTACAGATATGGTCACAAGTATTAAACTTGGAAGCGTACAAAGTACAACATGTTTATTCTTCAAAAGTTACAAAAGAATAAATGTATTTTATGCTTTTCAAATAGGCGTATTCATGTTCACTACTAACTGTAATATCCACAACTCGACAAATACTACAAGGCAAGGCATTCGATCAACAGAATTCACAAAGAAAAAGTGTTACTAAATACAACCACAGATCTCTCTCCCATAAAGATAAAAAGAAATCCCACTTTGTGGAGCATGACAAAACCATTGAAGTCAGTAGGAAGGAGAAACATAAAGTCAGTGAGGAAAAGGTTGATAGTGAAATTGTTAAAATCATCAAGAGGATAGACGTAAACACAGACTTTAGCATCATCCATAAACTGTCTTATAGCACATGACATAGACTATCTTTACAATTTTATTTACTATTATTCTATATGCAAGAACTTGAAATTTAATGAAATTAGAAATTTACAAGCAATTTTCTCATCTGTTGCATCTAGCTCATCAAATATGACGGACTTTAGCATCATCCCGAACTTTCTCTCCATTTTGTATGCACTGACTTCTCCTATTTCTTCTAAAACATAGATGAAGCA
The DNA here is from genome assembly GCF_036512215.1 of Solanum lycopersicum. Taxonomy (NCBI): domain Eukaryota; kingdom Viridiplantae; phylum Streptophyta; class Magnoliopsida; order Solanales; family Solanaceae; genus Solanum; species Solanum lycopersicum. Next base: position 16,827,441 of record NC_090804.1, on the reverse strand, counting down.
AGCCTCACTTTCAACAATATCCAAAACTCAACAGGTTGTGAATACTACAAAAAAAATCTGCTACTTCTATTATGTTATTGCTAGTAACAGTTAGCAGAAAAGAAAGAAAGCATAATACTCAAGTTGAAAGTAGAAAAAGAAATAATACAATTAGGAACAATTGTTTTACTAAGGAATTAAGGTATAGACATTAGTAATTAAAGCATGTTACGCTATCACTGTAGTTTTACCAGTTATGAAAGGTCATAATCTAATTTTTGAGATCAACAATCAAACTTGTTATACACTGTTACTTGTTATTGTAAAAAATAAGAAACTATGTATTGTCCGTTCACAAAAGTTTAAGTCTATTACTATTATTTTGCTGATAGATCCCTTTATAGGAAGAAATTTCCTATTTGTCATAACTGTAATGTCCAGTTCTTGCAAAGCACTCTCAAAAGTTACTGCTCTCTCTCCACCCCTTCTGGACTTGAAAAATATCTCCTATCTCTAAGGCATATGATTTGTTTTCTATGTAGTGCAACTCAAACTACAAATCAAGTTTAACAAATTCATACTACGAGGTGATCCCTAAACAACTAAGCAATATTGAACTAAAGTTTATGATCTATACTTGAAAATGCACTAGAGAAACAACGAAATGACTTCTTCACACTTCTAGACATATAGTCAAAAGAAAGAAAAATTTTACTAGTAAAAAGTGATAAGACAAAATCAATATGGTTAACAAAGGAACAAACAAAGCTTAAGGCCAGCGCAACCATAAACTCAGGAAGACTTAAAAAGCAGTAACAACATATTAAAATAGACATTAAAACCTTTTGAAATTCATGTAGAGTAACTACTTATACTTGACGAAATCCATACTAGGGGCAAAATATCGTAGATATCGCCAACTTCAACACTTTAGTTCTTCGAAGAAAGACGACTTAGCTATAGCTCAGTTCTTCAGATAAAGGCAACTTAGCTTCAGCTGCTACATTAAACATTCAAGAGAAAAAACTAGTCTATCAAATATAATCTACCCATTTATACGTAATAAATCCCAAAATAAACAAAATTTGTATCAACAACACAAGAACATAAAAATCGTAACTTAAATTATTGATTGACACACAAGAATATCAAAATCTTAAAGCTATAATTTAGACTTTTGAAGATAAAATCTCTAACCTAATAAACTCTATTCCCCAACAACCCTAAAGATTAAAGACATGAGGCAAGTTGATTTGTGAAAAAATTTCTATCAATTTTCAAAAAGAAAATCTGATGGAACAATAGTTTACCGAGGAACATTTTTTGAAAATCATGTTTTTCAGCTCTCCAATCTTCAATCACAAAGCTCTGAGAGGAAAATCATCTTCCTCTATTCATCTTCAAAGAAATTGCACTGCTATTTGATTCTTCACCTGAAAATGGTACTCTTCAGCTGAAGTTTGACATAAATGTGACGAAAATTGTAGTACAAATTGATTTCTTCCATTCTTGGATCCTCTTCGTCAGTTCTTGCAAATGTTGTTCTTCAGCTGAAAATGGAAGATTCAATTGAAGTTTTAGGAAATTTGGCTTTTTTATTATTTAGGTGAAAATAGTATTTCTTTAATATTTTATTTTTTGGCCCAATAAAAAGGGGAGGGAAATCAAATTTTAATGTTAAAATGTTTGAGGGATTATAAATTTTTTGTGAAAAAACTAAGGCCACATTTTTAATTTGTTGTATTTACAATTATAATAATACAATTTAAAAGTGTGGCCATTTATGCAAATAGTTGTTGCCAAGTATAATAACACTTATAAAGTGTAGGTTATCCCATTAAAGAGTGCACTTTAGAAGTGTTGCTAATATTAGTATATACCTAAAAGTCAAAATATTTGGCTACAGTTTAAAATCGTTCCCAAAAGTATTTTGGACAACACGTTATAAGCGTTGTCAAGACCTAAAATTGTGAACTGTGTCTTCTACCTTGGAGCTTCAAAGCTTCATGAATGGATGTTTTAAAGAGAAGGGTAGAGAGGTTTAATTTGAGTTGAGGGTTTAGATTAATTTATGGCTTTTTGGTTTTTCAAAAGACTCAATAACTGTAACAACCCGAAAAAATGAATAAGATAAAAAATTAAGGTGTCAAGAATGGTTGCCGTTAATCCAAGGTTCACACAGATTGATACGCGTAGAACCAAACCTCAAAACCATTAAAACAAACAAGCCAACTAACTTGGGGAGTTAGTTGAGCTTGGAAAGGTTGGACCAACCAAGTAAGGCTCTCGAAAAGGAAGGTTTAATCGAAGGAGTTTTTATCGGACTTAAAAAGAAAAAATCTTAAGTTTTGAGGGCCCAGGGTTAAAATGGTCTTTTCCAGGCCAAGGGTAATATCGTAATTATCCTAAGGAATTAAATAATTATTTAGTTAATTTAATTAAAGAACCAATTAGGCTCAAGTTGAAATGAAATGGTCCATTTCGCAAGGGTCACTCTACCCGAGTTCGAGCCCCATTGGAAGCAACAAGTTGGTGATTAATATGATTTTCTAAGGGCATTATGTTCCTTTCACTAAGCTAATTAAGTTAGGTTTTTATTTAAATTAAAAAGGAGTCCTAGTTTTACTAATTACTAAACTAAAACTCCTATTATTAGACTACTCTCTCACGATCTCTCTCTTACGTTTCGTCATTCCCTCTCCCGTTGGTTTCTACCAAAAACAACAAAGAACAGAAGAAATATTAAGAATTCTTCACACTAGAAGAACTCACATGAAATTTTAAGAAAAACAAAGTAACCAAAAACGTTAAGTCAATGAGAAGTTGTCTGTCAAGTGATGAGGACGTTGAGGAAGCTTGGATTTATTTTGTAGAGGGTTTTGGGCAGCAAATTCATCGTTTGAACATCAATTTTAAAGGTATTCCTTTATTTCCTCTTGGTACCTTTCCCAAGAGACCCCTTAAGATTCAAGATATTTATTTCGAAAACTAGGATTGTTCCCCCTCTTTTGATGTCCCTGTAACTAGATTCCATTGAACTTTAGTTTGGGTATGTTTGGTGGTACAAAGTAGGGATGAAATGTGTTTTAGCAATGTTGATGTTTAAGTATTGATGTTTGAAATTGTGTGAATAATGATTATGTTGTTCGAAATCATGTGAAAAAGGTGATTTGTGTGTGCAACGTGTGGAAGTGAAGTAGTCACTATTTTGGGACGTGTAAAGGCATGTTTATTCTTGTATTTTATGTGCTAAAGTTGTGCACAATGTGATGTTCATATGGTGTGTAAATTTATAATGTTTGAGTGAAAACTCTTGACTAATATAACTACTAAACTACACCTAACAATGCACTAAATTCTTAATGAAATGCCCTATGAAACTAACATGAAAAGGTTGATGAAACGAAGCTAAAAATTATGAATAAGTTTCCAGCTTAGTGTACATTAAATTTCATTCAAAATGGGGTTGAAATATGTATATTTAATACATTTAAAAGAGGTGAGGCCACCAGGATTCGAACCTATGACCTCACCCTTTGTGTACTGGATTTCGCAAGAAAGGAAAAGAAAAAGGGGGCTAGGGGAATCAAAATTGGGTCTACTTAGTTAGTAGGAAGAGAACAAGAATTAAAATAGATAAATGGGAGGCGTAGGAATCGATCCCACGACCTGAAGGTAGCAAGTGAAGGAAGAGAAAGTAAAGAAAAGAAAATGTGAGGCGTGGGAATCAAACCCACGACCTCAAGGTTGTAAAGGAGAATGACAAAATTCAATAAGAAAACAAAGTGAGGCTGTGGGGGCTCGATCCCACAAACTCATTGCCAAAACTCCTAGCGTGATGAACTTAATGAAAAAAGAAAAACAAAGAGGCTTTTGGGGTCGAACCCACAACCTCCAAATGCCCTAGCGAATATTAAAGGAATAGGTTGTGGGGGTTCGAACCCATAATCCTTCCGCAAATATAATGGGGAAACCAAGTAGAAAATTAAAGGTATACTGTTAATGTGGGGGTTCAATCTTGAGTCCCAATGTCATGGATATTAAAATAAAATCAATGAAAAATGTAAATGTTATCCAACTGATTCAAACTTGGGTTTCCTTGTCCAAACTTTCATATTGATACATTAGTCATACTTGAAGAAAATATCCAAGAATAATGCAACCTAGTTAGATCTAAATCATTATCGTGGCATATATACAAGATACATAAGTCTTGTAATACATAATCTTAGGAATGTATGAATCACTAAAAGAAGTATGAATGAATCCCCATGGCTTGTGTATATAGACTCATAAGTCTAGAATATGTTTAAAAGTAACTGAACCTAAGATGTATGTAATGAAATGATAAATCCTATAAGTGTTAAGTATGAGTGTAAAATACACTAAATTTACAAGTGCATTGGCATATAATGAAATGAACATTGAAATGATGAAATGAACAATTAAATGATGAAACCCTAGAAGGGCTAAGTTAGGGTGTGAAACACACGAAATGGCCAAGTGCATTGGCATATGATGAAATGAACAATCAATTAATAAGAGGTGAGTAACTATGAAAGGAAAAAGTTATAATTTTAATGAATGCGGTGACAACATGAGATGAGGCGAAATGTAAATTATGAGAACAATGTCAAATAAGCCTATGTAAATGTTAGAAAAACGTACTCATCTATGAGAGTGTAATATAATGAAGAGACCAGTCTTTATGAAAACTCTAATGAAGGTATTGATCTTAACACACTTAATACTAATAAAGAGAAGAGAAATAATCTAATGAGCTCTGATGTCCTCATACTACAAGTCAACTTACTTGACGTCTGAGATAAATGAAATGGAACTTTATACTGAGCACGGATAGGCTAGCTATGAACGGTGATACCTTCATTCGGGAAGGGTGGAGGTCCGCGTAACTTTCATGAGATGAGACTATCCGGCTTGCCATAAATGGGTCTCCTTATATTTCCCAGTCTTGGAACCTATAGAACCAATATAGGGATTTGGAGGGGTTGAATTTCCATGTACTCTAGCATGTTTTGGGTCACTTTTTCAGGTGATTCCACCTCTTTTCGGTGTTTGGGAGACAATAGATTTCATGATGCTTACATGATCTATGTCGGCTAAAGTTAAAGTTCCCAATGAACGAATAAGGCCAGCCTCAAATGATGCACATAATGAAATGAATGATACCAAAGGTGTTAGAATAGGATAATCAAACGGTGAGTTGGATTCAAATAATGAAATTTTAGGTACGACTGGTGTTTACACTGGCCTATGAACGAAATGAAATGGAGTACGTATGAATGAACGAAACAGACTCTGTGTTTGCTAATAAAGACTTCCTAGTTGAGGTCCCATATTTTGAACCCTCATATCTCGGATGGCTTAATGATAAGTCCATGATTCTAAGGTCTCATGGCATATGAATGAACGATATTAAAGAAGTTATGTACTACATGCAAAATGTGTTGTATGCTATGTGATATGTGCTATGTGTAAATGTTATGTGATGTGTGCAAATGTGAAAAGTATGATGATGTATGTTATTATCATGGCATAACTTTGCTATTCCAAATATGGAAAGCTCTGTGACTTTCCTAATCCAAATTTGGAAAGTTCATTGACTTTCTTAATTCAAATTTAAAAACCTTCCTAATCTCAATTTGGCAAGTCCACTGACTTAACTTCAAAAAAACATGTTGTTATGAAATAGCTGTTCTTTCTTATGCATGTACAAGGTGTGTGGTTGCATATACCCATACTTAGTGCAAGTGTGTACTAACCGTGTACAAACTCTATATTTTAGGTGTAGGGACAGGTGGACGATAGAGTTATAGGATCATCGTTGTAGTTATCTGAACTTCCGACATTCATTTGTTTTGGTAGGTCCACATACTTTTTAGGATGCTACTATTTTATATTCTAGCTTAGTTTTAGAGTTGAGCTTTTGGAGCATGTTCCATTAGCATTTCTGTCATGTTTTGATTCGGACGATGTATTAGTTCCATTTTGGCAATTATACACTTAATAAGAACTGAACTATTTCTTTAAATTGCTTATCTCTTAATGTTAGATGTTTTATGGTGAACAAATACTTATTAATGAGAATGTTTTTATAAGTATGTTAAGAAACAAAAAGTTTCAAATTTTTCGCAAAAATTAACCTATGTAAAGTAAGAATGACGTAAGTACTCTTGTCTACGACCTGTGAGAGGTTAACAACGCTGGTCTCTTCTGGGGTCTAGATTTCGATCGTGACAATTAGGTATCATAGCAGTAGGTTGAATTCTGAGGAATATATGTTCACATCAACCACATTGAGTAGTTTCTAAGTCATGGTAGTGAAGTGCACTAGGTTAGTGAAGTGCACCACTATCCTAAACCAATCTCAATTCCTCCTTATTGAATGGACACAGTAGAACTTAAAGAGCTGAAGCTTTAGTAAAAAAATATCATTGATAAGGGTTTCATTTATCCGAGCATATCCCCTTGCGGCGCTCCAGTGTTTTTTGTAAATAAGAATGATGGGAACCTTAGAATGTGTATTGATTATCGGTATCTCAAAAAGTCACTATCAAGATTAAGTATCCACTTCCCAGAATAGATGACTTGTTTGACCAACTCCAAGGGTCTAGTTTCTTTTCAAAAATTGATGTTCGTTCAGGGTACCATCAGCTTAGGGTTACGGATAGAGATATCCCAAAGACAGCCTTTCGTACCCGCTATGGTCACTATGAGTTTCTAGTCATGTCCTTTGGTCTCACGAATTCACCTTCTACATTTATGGATCTCATGAAGAAGGTCTTTCGTGAATACCTTGACTCTTTTGTCATAGTATTCATTGATGGCATTCTCATCTACTATAAGACCAAGGAAGAGCGTGAACAAAATTTGAGATTAACCTTGCAGGTACTTAGACAACATCAATTGTATACTAAATTCAGCAAGTGTAAATTCTGGATGAGATTAGTGACCTTCCTAGGTCATGTTGTGTTCGATCAAGGTGTAGTGGTGGACCGCAGGAAGACTGAAGCTGTTAAGAACAAGCCAAAGCCCGTTACTCCCACTAACATCTATAGCTTTCTTGGATTCGTTGGTTACTATGACAGGTTTGTGGAGGGATCTACCTCCATTGCTTCCTCACTGACAGCTTTGACAAAGAGGAAAGCCAAGTTTGAATGGACGGAGATTTGTGAGAAGAGTTTCAAGGAGCTCAAGGACCGACTCACTTCAACCCAAGTGCTTACTCTGCCTCAGTGTGGTGAGAATTACACTTTTTATTGTGAGGCATCTAGTGTTCGTTTTGGTTGTGTTCTTATGCAATCAGGTAAGGTGATAACCTATGCATTATTTGTATGGAGTGCATGTGGATGTGTTCACAGACCAGAAGAGTCTCCAGTACGTGTTAACAAAGAGGGAGTTGAATCTACGTCAGGGGAGATGGTTGGAGCTGGTGAAGGATTATGACATGAATGTGCACTACCATCCATGTAAAGCTAATATTGTGGCTGATGCTTTGAGTAGGATGAGCACGGGGAGTACAACCCATGTTGAGGACGATAAGAAGGATTTGACAAAAGAGGTACAGAGACTGACAAGACTGGGTGTGCGATTGGTTGACTCTACTAGCGGGGGTGTTTCGGTTCATCCTAGTTCTGAATCATCCTTAGTAGTTGAAGTCAAGAAAGGTCAGCATCTCGATCCTGTGTTCACTTTAGGAGGTGATGACATACTTAGATACTAGGACAGGATGTTTGTACCAGATGTGGATGATTTGCGGACCAGGATTGTGGCAGAGGCCCATGGTTCCAGATATTCTATAAATCTAGATTCCACAAAAATGTATCATGATCTTAAGCATATATGTTGGTGGGATTACATGAAGAAGGACATTGCAGAATATATCGCTAAGAGTCGTAATTGTCAGTAGGTTAAGGCAGAGCATATTAAGCCTGGTAGTCTTACTCAGATTATTGAGGAATCGACTTAGAAGTGGGAGGTTATTAATATGAACTTCGTGGTTGGTCTTTCGAGGACTAGGAGGCAGCATGACTCCATATGGGTTATTGTGGATAGATTGACCAAGTCTGCTTAATTTATGCATGTGAAGTCTACCTATAGAGCCGAGAGCATGCGAAACTTTATATTGATGAGATTGTGAGGTGTTATGGGATTCCTTTGTCTAACATCTCAGATAGAGGATCTCAATTTACTTCACATTTCTTGAGATCTATCCAGAAAAGCTTCGGCACGCAGGTGAAGCTTAGTACTACCTTTCATCCTTAGACTTATGGGCATGCAGAGCGCACCATTCTGACTTTGGAGGACATGTTGAGAGTGTGTGTGATTGACTTTAGAGGTAGCTGGGATGACCATATGCCTTTGATAGAGTTATCGTATAATAATATCTATCACTCCAGCATTGGGATGGCACCGTTTGAGGCACTGTATGGTAGGAGGTATAGATCTTCAGTTGGGTAGTTCGTGGTTGGAGAGTCATCCATTTTGGATCAAGATAGCATTCACGAGGCCTTAGAAAAGGTTAGAGTGATTAGGGACAGGTTGGCTATTGCTTTTAGCTGACAGAAGTCATATGCAGACAATAGAAAATGGCCCTTAGAATTTGATGTTGGTGTCCAGGACCTCGGAAATGGGTGATGAGAGTAAGTAGAAAAGGAAAGCTAAGTTCGTGGTGTGTTGGGCCATATGAGATCCTGAAGTGTGTGAGTGAGGTGGTCTATGAGTTAGCATTGCCTGCAAAGCTAGCTTCTGTCCATCCAATCTTTCATGTCTCTATGTTGATGAAGTTCCTAGGTGATCCAACATCGATTCTACCTGTGTAAGGTTTGGGAGTCGATGAAGACTTGTCCTATGAGGAGGTACCTGTTAAGATCTTAGATAGACTTTTCGAGCAGCTGAGGAACAAGGAAATTACCACAGTTAAGGCATTGGGGATAAATCATATTGTTGATGGTGATACGTGGGAGGATGAGGACGACATGATATCCCGACACCCTCATCTTTTCAGCTCTTAAGGTTAGACTTCCTACTCTTAAGTCTACGTTTCCTTATCTCTCTGTAATTTTTTTGCTATTGCTTGTATGTGCATAGTGATTATGTTATGATCTGATTGGCATTACTATATGTATTGATAGTGTTATTCGGAAACGAATGTTCCTAAGGGGGAGATAATGTAAAAACCCTAAAAAAATGAATAAGATAAATAATTGAGGTGTCACGAATTCTTGCGAATACACCAAGGTTCACATAGATTGATACGCATAGAACCAAACCTCAGAACCCTTACTACTACTAAGCAAACTAACTTGGGAAGTTATTTGAGCTTGGAAATGTTGTAACCAACCAAGTAAGGCTCTCGAAAACTAAAATTTCATCAAAGGAGTCTTTATCGAATTTAAAAAGAAGAAATCTTAAGTTTTGAGGGCCTAGGGGTAAAATGGTCTTTTCCAGGCCAAGGGTAATATCGTAATTACCCCCAAAGAATTAATTAACTAATTAGTTAATTTAATTAAAGAACCAATTAGGCTCAGGTTAACCCAAAATGGTCAATTTTGCAAGGGCCACTCTACCCGACTTCGAGCCACATTGGAAGCAACAAGCTTGTGATTTAATTAATATTTATAATCTGATTCTTTTGTAAGGCATAATGGTCCTTTCACTAAGATAATAAATCAGGTTTTTATTTAAATTAATAAGGAGTCCTAGTTTGACTAATTCCCAAACTAAATTTGCTATTATTAGACTACTCTATCATGATCTCTCTCTAATGTTTCATCATTCCCTCTTGCGTTGGTTTCTGCCAAAAATAACAAAGAACAGAAGTAATATTAAGATTTCTTCACACTTGAAGAACTCACATGAATTTTAAGAAATACAAAGTAACCAAAAATGCTAAGGCAAAAAGAAGTTGTCTGTCGAGTGCTGTAGACGTTGAGGAAGCTTGGCCTGATTTTTGGGAGGGTTTTGGGAAGAACATTAATCGTTAGAACATAAATTACAATATGGGTTTATTTCCTCTTGGTCCTTTTCCCAAGATACTCCTTAATATTCAAGATATTCATTCCGAAAACTAGGATTGTCCCCCTTTTTTGCATGTCCCAGTCGTTAGCTCCCATTGAACTTTAGGTTAGGTATGTTTGGTGGTACAGAGTAGAGAGAAATGTGTTTTCGTGATGTTTATGTTTAAATATACATGCTCGAAATTGTGTGAATGATGATTCTGTTATTCAAAATCATGTGAAAAAAATGATTTGTGTGTGCAACGTGTGGCACTGAAGTAGTCACTGTTTTGGGACGTGTAGAGGCATGTTAATTATTTTATTTTATGTGCTAAAGTTGTGCACAAAGCTATGTTCATATGGTGTGTGAAGTTACAAATTTTTAGTGAAAACGCTTGAGTAATGTAACTACTAAACTACACCTAACATTGCACTAAATGCTTGGTGAAATTCCCTAAGAAACTAACATGAAAATGTTGATGAAAGGAAGCTAATAATTATGAATAAATTTCTAGCTTAGTGTACTTTAAATTTCGTACAAAAAGGGGGTTGAAATCTGGAAATTTAATACATTTAAAAGAGGTGAGGACACCAGGATTCAAACCTGTGACCTTCACCCTTTGTCTACTGGATTTTGCAAGTAAGTTAAAGAAAAAGGGGGCTAGGAGTATCCAAACTGGGTCTACTGGGTTAGTAGGAACAGAACAAGAATTAAAATAAATAAATGGTAGGCGTGGGAAACGAACCCACGACATCCAGGCATCGAGTGAAGGGAGAGAAAGTAAAGAAAAATAAATGTGAGGCGTGGGAATCGAACCCACGACCTCAAGGTTGGAAAGGAGAATGGCAAAATTAAATAAGAAAACAAAGTGAGGCTGTAGGTGCTCGATCACAAAACCTCACTGTCAAAACGCCTAGCATAATGAACTTGATTATAAACAAAAATAAGGAGGATGTGGGGGTTCGAACCCACAACCTCCTAATGCCCTAGGAAACATTAAAGAACAAAATGGAAGAGGTTGTGGGGGTTCGGACCCACAACCCTTCGACCAATTTAACAGGGAAACCAAGTAGAAATATAAAGCTATCAAGTTAATGTTGGGGTTCAATCTGAGTCGCAATGTCATGGAGATTAAAAATAAAATCAATGAAAAATGTAAATGCTATCCAAGTGATTCGAACTTGGATTTTCTTGATCAAAATTTTGTATTAATACATAAGTCATACGTGAACAAATTATCCATGAATAATGCCACCTACTTAGATCGAAATTAAGATCTTGGCATATATACAAGATACATGAGTCTTGTACTACATAATCTTAGGAATATATGAATCACTTAACGAACTATGAATGAAGCCCCATGACTTATGTGTATAGACTCATAAGTCAAGCATATGTTCAAAAGTAAGTGAACCTAAGATGTATTTAATGAAATGATGAATCCTAGAAGGGTTAAGTATGAGTGGAAGATACACTAAATGGACAAGTTCATTGGCATATGATGACATAAAGAATGAAATGAACAATGAAATGATGAAACGAACAATGAAATGATGAAACCCTAGAAGAGTTAAGTAAGGGTGTGAAACACACTAAATGGCCAAGTTCATTGGCATATGATGAAATGAACATTCATGTAATAAGAGGTGAGTAACTATGAAAAGAAAAGGTGTAATGTTAATGAATGCAGTCACAACATGAGATGAGGCAAAATGTAAATGATGATAACAATCCCAAATAAGCCTAATTAAATGTTACCAAAACATACTCACCTATGAGAGTGTAAGATAATGAAGAGACCAGTCTCTATGAACACTCTAATGAAGGTATTGAGCTTAACACACTCAATACTAATGATGAGATGAGAAATCATTTAATGAGCTATGATGTCCTCATACTAGAAGTTAATTTACATGACGTATGAGATGAATGAAATGTAACTTTATATAGAGCACCGATAGGCTAGCTATGACCGGTGATGCCTACTTTCGAGAAGGACAGAGGTTCGCGTATCTCTCATGAGATGAGAGTGTCTGGCTTGCCGGGTATGGGTGTCCTTATATCTCCTAGTCTTCAAACCTATACAACTAATATAGGACTCTTGCAGGGTTAAATTCCCATGTACGCTAGAATGTTTTGGATCACTTGGGTGGTGATTTCACCTCTTTTCGGTGTGGGGTAGACACTGGATTTTATGATACTCACATGATCTATGTCGGTTAAAGTTAAAGATCCCAATGAATGAATGATACCAGCCTCAAATGATGCACATAATGAAATGAATGATACCAAGGTGTTAGAATAGGATAATCAAAGGTGAGTTCGATTCAACTAATGACATTAGGTCATTCTTTGTCATTGAAATACAAACCTAATTAATGTCTTAAACTACATCTTTGGTATAGCTGGTGTTTACACTAGCCTATGAATGAAATAAAACGGAGTACGTATGAATGAACAAAGCAGACTCTGTATTGGCTAACGAAGACTCCCCAGTTGAGGTCCCATCTGTTGAGCCCTCATTTATGGGATGACTTAATGATAAGTCCATGATTCTAATGTCTCATGGCATATGCATGAAATATATTAAAGAAGTTATGTACTACATGCAAAATGTGATGTATGATATATGGTATGTGCTAATTGTAAATGTTATGTGCTGTGTGCAAATGTGAAATGTATGATGATGTATGTTATTCTCATGGCATAACTTTCCTATTCCAAATATGGAAAGATCACTGACTTTCCTAATACAAATTTGGAAAGTTTATTGACTTTCTTAATCCAAATTCGGAAACTTTCCTAATCTCAATTTGGCAAGTCCATTGACTTGACTTAAAAAATTATACTGTTGGGAAAGAGCTATTTTTTCTCATGCATGTTCGTGGTGTGATCTTGCATATACCCATACTTAGTACAAGTGTGTACTAACCCTATACAACTCTACAATTTTAGGTGCAGGCACAGGTGGACGATAGAGCTACTGATTATCGTTGCAGTTATACGAACGTCAAAAATTCATACAGTTTAGGTAGGTCCTCATGCTTTCGAGGATGCTATTGTTTTATATTCTAACTTAGTATTAGAGTTGAGCTAGTAGAGCATGTTCCACTAGTGTTTCTTTCCTTTTTTTATTCAGACTATGTATTGGTGCCATTTTAGAAATTATAAAGTTAATAAGAATTGAACTATTTCTTTCAATTGCTTATCTCTTAATATTAGATGGTTGATGGTGAAAAAATACGTATTAATGAGAATGTTTTTATAAGTATGTTAAGAAAAAAAGAATTTCAAATTTTCCACAAAAAATTAACCGATGTAAAGTAAGAATGACGTAAGTAGCCTTTTCTGTGACCTTTGAGAGGTCAACGACGTCGTTCTCGTATGGGTCTAGATTCCGGTCATCACAATAACCATCAATAATTCATCCCCAAATTATCCAAAATACCCCTGCACTTAATGGACATTTTAAAAAATTAAAATTTGACATAAAAGCAACGCGACCAAATCTACGACATGGCTGTGTGTCGCGGAGGCAAACCCAATTCTTGAATCTGGAAAACTTTGAGATATAATGGTTCGTTTTGGCCCTGTATTTTAGGGAAAAAGTTTTCCATTTAAGTGTATCTGGCGCGACATGCCTTGGTCCTCAAATCTTGACTTCCTTGGAAGCTTCGTTAACCTATGTTTGGGTCCTCCTCAAGGACCCTTTGGCAGGTCGTTAGGGCATCGTTCCCAGACGTTTAGACCATTTACAATTAAGTCTATGTGTAGGAACCATAGATACTCAATTTCACCCTTATACCATACCCTCAAACTCTACTACAAAACACAATGACACACTACTTCAATTTTGACTAGTTTCCGAACGGCTTGGACGTTTAAGTACCAAACTCTTCCAAATTATTCAAACTGACTTCTAACACTCATATTCATAATTTTCATACCTTATTAACTCATAACAAACATTTTAGGCTCTATTTTAACCTATCTCATTTTAATGGTGTTACATTCTCCCCAACTTGGACAACATTCTTCCTCGAATGACACTAAAACACATTCAATATTTACAAGAGATAAAGACTCAAGAGTAGAATATCATAACCATACCACACCATATACAACATACATATTTAGGAGTAACATCAAATCCACAAAATCGAGAGATTCAAAACACAACAAGAAAGTAGGTACTACATCTACAAGTCATCATGCAATAAAACTTACATCTTTTTCATTTCACATAGGATGAATTTTTTATATACATAATATCATTATCCTATACATAATTTCTATACACAATATAACCATTTCTCATGAGAATACAATTAAGCAAAAATTTCAATTACCTTACAGTAAAGCATGCTCACTAGTTCACTAATGAACCTTTTAAGAAATTTACTATAAAGGCATGACAATATGAGAGACAATAAAAAATAATTCATTTTACAACATAAATATAACCTCATGAAATGAACAATACAGGGATATCAATGATAATCATTTTAACTTAGACTCCTAAACAACATGCAACATGGTTCTATACAAATCAAACTTTCAACATTGAATAGAACAAAAGAGAGGAGAAAACAATTCTCAACCCAACAATTCATTATACAACCCTAGATTGAAGGAACCCATCACAACACAAGTGATAAAACTATAACTTACCAGAATATTCACTCAAACTTTTCTTAGCTTGGAGAACATAGAAGTTATTCCACCTTGGTGCACCACCATCCAGAATATTAGAAGGAACTTTCTTGGCATGTCTTACTCTAGACACAATAGTGCGACAATATCTCACTTTATGATTATCCTTACCACCACAAAAGCAACCACCAGTACTGGCGGGATACTTCCCAAAGTTCTTCTTCCCACAAGAAGAACAAGTAGGCTTACCACCTTGAGAACCACCACCTCTCTCATAGTTTATCTTAGAAACAATAGAACCATCTACATTTTGATTCCTCTTCTTAAATCTAGGTTGAACTTACTCATTGGTTATTCCCCTATTAGCATATCTTCTCCTTCTCCAAATCTTAGACTCTTCAATGGATTGAGCGTACACCATAAGCCTAGATCGAGTCATATCACCATGGAATATTGCCGTAATGACCTTGAAAAATAAAGACGTGTAATAAAGACGAACATAGGTTCCATGGGGTCTAAGTACTGTGTCTAAGTCTATTTTATTGAATGTATGTCATTTAGAATGTTTAAGAACCAAAACGTCCATGATGTTCGAGAAATTGGTTCAAAGGGGTGTTAGTGTAGCTTAGCCTATTTGACTAACTTTTAGGAGTTGTAAATGTATGAAAATTGGTGGAAGCGTAGATAATAGGTGTTTGATTTTTTCATGGTTGAAATATACGGGTACGACTCCCTACGGACAAACCATGGGCCCTTGAAGAGGACCCTAGCATTTGAAGAAACATTGCCTGGCAGTGTGCATCCGCAGAATAGAAGACGGCCCGTGTGTGGACCAATGGGGCGTGGATGACACCGTCGTCCCACACTTAGGCCAGTTTGAGAAAGTCCTTTCACCAACACAACCTCTGAACTCATCAATAGAGTGCAAAGGTGCAGGCTACGGTCCATGTGTGAATCAACGAGGCATCGATGCCACCGCCGTCCCACACTTAGCCAATTCATGGAAGTCCTTCGAATGCACAGTCTCTAAACTCATCAACGGAGTGCAGGACGATGGATCAGGGACCGTCGACTCACGGATGGCTCGACAATTGGGGTCTCGTCTGTGAGGGTCAAGTTTTCTAATTTATTTAAGTTATTTTCACTTTAAATACTTAGGGGGTCAGGTTATTAATTAGGGGTTTAATAGAGTTTAATGAAGTTTATAAATAGCCAATATGAATACCCTCAACCCCCATTAATATAAACACAACTCACAAATAAACTCTCTTACTTCTCTTTTCTCTCTACTTGAAGTCACCATTGAAGACTAGCAAGGATTAAGGTTTGGGGGAGTGAAAGGCACGAATTCACCATCAAACTTTTGTCAAACGTTAAGGTATGAGAACTAATTCTCCTTTGAGACTTTTTCCTCAAAGGGTTCTTTCAAAATAGATTTCAAAAGTTGAGTTTTCTTATAGGTTTCATTAAATTATAAGGAAAACTTTATATGTCTTAGAATCTCTATCTCTACTTCCAATTATGTGATGATGTCACTCCCCAAATTGGGTTGAGTTATGGGTTGATGATAAGACCTTGATAATGAACTATAAGGAAGACTTGATAAGTCTTAGAATCTCTATCTACTTCCAATTCTGATTAAGTATGGCTAAGTCATGATATAATATTGGAGTATGCCTCGTATTAGAATTTATAGGACGGAATGATGTTGAATTGAAATGTCTTGATTATGTTGTGAGGTTGATTAAGATGTATGTCATATAAGGATGGTGAAAACTATTATGTGCCTTGATATGCTATGAAATGCTAATGTGTTAACCTCACTTATATAAATTGTGATGAAAGGACTTATACTCATACAATTGTTATTGAGCTATTGATGATGATGATTATACAAGGGGTAGACCCTATGACCTAAACTGAGTTATTATTTTTAATAAAAGGCTTAATGACATTTTAATAAAGGGACTTAGCTTAGTGCCGACTGAAATTGAAAATGGGAGGTAATGACTTCCCAACGAGGAAGATTCGCAATATAGTTCTGTCTGAGATTGACTTTCCAAAGAGGAGTACTAATCAATGGATTCCCATGATAGGAGGCCCCAACTACGAAGTGGTATGAAGAGGGAATATACTATCTCTTAGTTCTTGAACTATGTTTCCCTCATAGGAAGACTAGCTAGTGGATCCACCTAGAAAGCCACAATTGTGTTTGGTTCTACTTTGGTCGGTAGACCACCTTCCGTCGGTGTAAGGGTTTACAACACCAAATTCCACACTTAGCTCATGTGGTCTATGTCGGTTAAGTAAAGTGTTCCTTAAAGTAAAATAAAGTAACAGATTGTAACCTAACTAAGGTGACTTGGGAGGTTTAACTTAGCCTAGGTGGGGGTATGGGAAACTATCTATTCCTTTCACTATTTTACTTCGATGGAAGCTTTAAGAAGATGATATTATGTATGTCTATGATAGTAAAGTATATGATGATAATATGTTAATGCTACAATGTAATTTTATCTATAATATAATGAGTATCCTCTTGATATATGTATTGGACAATATTATTAAAGTTGGACATTGGTTATGTTTCTTGTTAAGTTTACTTGGTTGGGCAAAGTTAAGGGGCTTTTCTTGGTCATCGCACTGGTTAATTTTATAAGGATTCATGATTAGTTGTCTTGCTTATAATGATATCACTGACTCTTATTCATTCTTGTGATATTATTCCTTAATGATAGGGTTGTAGTAAATCATAGTTTCATGTATGTTGGGATAAGTATTATTGTTGAGATAGTAAGCGTGTTTAGTGGGTTTCTATGATTTGCTTGACTTTGCATTAAGTTCCTAAAAGGGTAAAATGGCATGTTTTAACTAAAAGTTGCCTTTTAGTTTGTTTTGCTTGTATATGTGCATAAGGTCTCATCTTTGTACATGTGGAGTACTAACCCCATTTTCTTTCCTTTTCCAAAACATTTTAGGTTCCGGCTGTTAAAGAGTTTAGATGGCGACATTGTTGAAGGCTTGGATTTTTTCTTTCATCCAAGTGGGGTAGGTCCTCAACATCCGAGGGCGATGCCATAATCTACCTTACGGACTTGTTATGAGCTTAATGACTTTTTCTTTTCTTTCTTTTTCAATTAAGTAGTATACTTTTGTATATACTATATGTGGTCTTGTTGGAATCATGTATGGGCTATGCCCATATTGGGATAATCTTTTAAGTGGTATGAGAGGAGAGAATTGTTAAGACTATTTCTATATTATATATATATATATATATATGTATGTGCAATAAAAGTGGAAGTCTATGAAATTTCTTTTACAAAAGGTCTATGTATACTCGATATGAATATATATCATACATATGTAGAGGTCTATGTAAACCTCCAAGTAGTGATAACGAAAGTTTTAAAGTTTTACAAAAATTTTCAACCTATGAATGTAATGACATGAGACTAAGAGGCTAGTCTTAGTCCTTGAAATGGATGCCGACGCCGGTTACGTCTAGGGGGTAAACCCGGATATGAAAAACTTGGTGTAAGAGCATGAGGTTGTACATCATTGAGTTATGTGTCTCTCTCTACAACGTCTATGTAGGTTTGTATTTATAATTGTGAAGCGCGCCACACTTTTGAGTAGGAACCTTTATGATTCCTAGGAATCATTCTCTTTCTTGGAAATCTTATATCATGACAATAAAGTATACATATGGTGTGCTTTTGAATCTAAACCTATTGTTCTGATTATAGGAATCATGAATACTCTAAGGATGTGGCTCAAAGACTTGAAGAGGATATTGCCAATGTTGGAGCTCATCCCTGTGGAGCAAGTTCCTTCACTAGAAAAAGATGATAATGTGGAGCAAGCATCGCCCAATCCTCCTCCTTTGACAGAAGAGAATATAAGGTCCGCTCTTCTTCAAATGTCCCAAGCTATCACCACTCAAGTACAAACGGTCACGACTCAAGCCCAAGCTATGACGACTCAAGCAAACCGGAGGGTTGTGGCCCATCCTAATTAGCAAGTCACTACTATGGCTTCCCATTTAAGGGACTTAACTCTAATGAACCCTCCTACATTCTATGGGTTTAAGTTTGATGAATACCCCTAAGAATTCATCGATGAAGTCTTTAAAATACTTTTGTCTGTAGGGTTGTCCACAAGTGAGAAGGCCGAATTGGCCACTTATCAACTCATGAATGTGGCACAAGAATTTTATGTGCAATGGAGGGATAATAGGCCATTGAGGGGGGGGGGGTTCGGTAACTTGGAAGATATTTAAGGCGGCTTTTCAAGATCATTTCTTCCCTGGGGAGATGACGTAGGAAAAAGTGGTGGATTTCATCAATCTTCGCTAAGGATGAAGGAGTGTCCATGAGTACTCTTTGGAATTCATTAAGTTGTCCAAATATACTCCTTCTATGGTCTCCGATCCTAGAGACCAAATGAGACTATTTGTGATGGGAGTGTTAGAGGGATTACAAGAGGAATGCCATTCCGACATGCTACATGACAACATGAACATTTCACACCTTATGGTAAATGCAAAAAAGGGTTGAGGAGGCAGGATCTAAGAGGAAAAGTAGAGATGCTAAAAGTGAAAAATCATTTGATGGAGGTTCTTCAAAGAATAGTCTTGAAATAACAGACAAGCCTATATTTAAAAATAGAGTTTCAAATCAAGTCCCTTCAAAGTTCCCAAAATCTAGGGGCGATAGGGTGTCTAACCCTAAATTCAAGTGGGGAAAAAGTACTTATTCACCAAATGATAAGCCTACATGTGCCATGTGTTGAAACGGTCATCTTGGTGAGTGCTTGGTAGGAAAGGGGAATCGCTTTAGTTGTTGCAAGAGTGATCACAAGATGAGATATTGTCCAAAATTTAAGAGTGAAGGTTAGTGGTCAATCTCAATCAAGTGGTTCTAGTGATTCTCTAAAGAAGAGCCGCTTCTATGCTCTCTGCTCTAGGGGTGAGCAAGAGACTTCTCCCTCTATGGTGACAGGTATGTTAACAATGTTCTCTATTGATGTATATGCCTTACTTGATTCCAGCACGACTTTATCATTTGTTACACATATTACAACTAAAAAGTTTAACAGTTTACCCAATATTTTGTATTAACCTTTTGTAGTGTCTACAACGGTGGGAGAGTCGGTTGTTGCAAAAAGGGGTGTATAGAAATTGTCCAATAATGTTACCCAATAGAGTTTCGTATCTTGATCTAGTAGAACTCAATATTTTTGACTTTGATGTTATATTGTGTATGGATTGGTTGCATGCATGTTTTGCCTACATTGATTGTAGGACAAGAGTTGTGAGGTTTAACTTAACAAATGAACCCGTTGTTGAGTTGAAGGGAGGAAATTATATTCCTAGAGGTTGTATTATTTCATGTCTAAAAGCATGCAAAATAATCTCAAAAGGTTGTTTTTATCGTATAGTAAGAGTCCAACATCTAGACTCCGAAGTTCCTCCCATCGAGTCCGTACTCGTAGTGAGTGAGTTTTCGGAGGTCTTCATTATTTACCTTCCCGGTATTCCTTCTGAACGGGAAATTAATTTTGGTATTGATTTGCTACCGGATAAAAATCCCATAACAATTCCTCCTTATCGGATGGCTCCGGCCAAGTTGAGGGAGTTGAAGGATCAACTCAATGATTAACTAGATAAGGGTTTTATAAGGCCTAGTATTTCTCTGTGGGGTGCTCCCGGTGTGTTTATGAAGAAGAAAGATGGGTCATTAAGAATATGTATTGATTACCTCCAACTCAACAAGGTCATCGTTAAGAATAAGTACCCTCTCCGTCGGATTGACGACTTGTTTGGTCAACTCCAAGGTGTGAGTTACATTTCAATAATTTACTTGAGATCAGGGTTTTACCAACTTAGGGTGCGAGGTGAGGATGTACCAAAGACGACTTTTCTAACTAGGTATGGGTACTATAAGTTCTTGGTCATGTCTTTCAGTCATACTAATGCTCCAGGGCGTTTATTGACCTATTGAATAGAGTGTTTAGGAATTACCTAGATTTATTTGTCATTGTCTTTATTAACGATATCTTTGTATATTCGAAGAATGAGGGTGATCAAATGGGTTATTTGAGGGTGGTATTTCTAAGCCTTACAGAACATCAATTGCATGCCAAATATAGTAAGTGTGTGTTTTGGTTGAGGTCGGTGAATCTTTATAGGCATATCATCTCTAGTGAGGGAGTTGAGGTAGACACATGGAAAACGGAGGCAGTGTAAAATTGGCCTAGACCATTGAATCCCCGACATTAGGAGTTTCTTGGGTCTAGCGAGTTTTTATCAGTGATTCGTATATGGTTTTGCGTCTATTGAATCTCCTTTGACTAGTTTTACCCAAAAGAGTAAGAAGTTTTAGTGGTCGGAGGCGAGTGAGAAAAGCTTCCAATTGTTGAAAGATAGGCTTACTTCTGCTTTGATGTAGACTTTACCGAAGGGCACAAAGGGTTTTGTAGTGTCTTGCGATGCATACCTAGTGGGTTCGGGGTGTGTGCTTATGCAACACGGGAAGGTGGTATCGTATGCCTCTAGGAAACTTAAGGTACATGATAGAAACTATCCCACTCATGACCTTGAGTTAGCAGCCATGGTGTTTGCTTTGAAAATTTGGAGGCATTACTTGTATGGACTTAATGTTGATGCTTTTATTGATCATAAGAGTATCCAATATGTGTTTACCCAAAAGGAGTTGAATCTATGATAAATAAGTGGCTAGAGTTGTTGAAAGATTATGATATGAGTGTCATTTATCACCTCGGCAAGTATAATATAGTTGCGGATGCCCTAAGTCGTATCACTATAGGTAGTGTATCCAATCTTGATAAACCAAGAAGGACCTAGCAAGGGAAGTACATAGGTTGGCTAGGTTGGGGGTGAGGTTGGAGAATTCTCCGGAGGGGGGTGCTATATCATAACTCCGAGTCATGTTTAGTGGTTGAGGTGAAGTCTAAACAACACCTTGATCTATCCTTAATGGAGTTGAAAGAATCAATTCCCGACAAGTTGAATTAATTATTCTCTTTAAGGGGGGATAGTGTGTTAAGGACCAAGGGAGATTTTGTGTTCCCGATGTATATGGGTTGACCGATCGGATCCTAGAAGAAGCAGATGGGTCCCGCTACTCAATTCACCCGTGTTTGACCAAAATGTACCATGACCTAAGGGAGATATATTAGTCAGAAGGTCTAAAAAGGGACAGAGGAGTTTTTATCTAAGTGTTTATATTGCAAACAAGTAAAGGCTAAACACCAAAATCCGGGTGGCTTACTAAAAGAGATCCAAATTCCTACTTTGAAGTGGGAATACATCAATATTGACTTTGTAGTACGTTTACCTCGGACTCAAAAGTCATACGATTCCATATGGGTGGTTGTGAATCAATTGAGTGAGTCCGCTCATTTTATTCCAGTCAATCTACATATTCGGCGAAGGATTATGCAAGAATCATCCAAGATGAGATTGTGTACCGCCATGGAATTCCTTTATCAATCATATCGGATCGGAGTGCATAATTCACATCAAGATTTAGGAGGTTGTTCCAAAAAGGTTTAGGTACTACAGTGAAGTTGAGCACCTCTTTTCATCCCCAACGGATAGTAAAGCGGAGCATACGATACAAACCCTTGAAGATATGCTTAGGGCATGAATTATTTATTTTAAAGTGAATTGGGATAAATATTTACCTTTGGTGGATTTTTCCTATAATAATAGTTTTCGTTCATCCATTTCACTTACTCCCTATGAAGCCTTGTACGGTAGGAGGAGTAGATTTCCTATTGGATAGTTTGAAGTGGGTGAGCCATCTCTTCATCGTATTGAATGTATTTATAAGACTTTAGAAAATGTTTAAATCATAAGGAAGCGGTTGCAAATGGCGTATAGTCGACAATAGTTTTAAGCCGATCATTGAAGAACGTATTTGGAGTTTGAGGAAGGTGATAAGGTGTATTTGAAAATTTCACCAATGAAAGGGGTGGTTAGATTTGGCAAGAAAGGGAAGTTGAGTCCTTGTTATGTTGGTCCCTATGAAATCTTGCAAAGGGTCGGTAAGTTTTCCTATGAATTGAAACTTCCTAGTGAATTGTCTTCGGTTCATCCAATTTTTTATGTTTCTACGTTGAAGAAGTGTATCAGTGACCCTCAGTCAATTCTTCGTATGAAGTGTCTTGATTTCAAGGATAACCTCTCTAATGAGGAAGTTCCGGTTTAAATTCTTGATAGGCAAGTCATGAAGTGGAGGAATAAAGAGGTGGTTTCTGTAAAGGTGTTACGGAGAAATCACCTAGTTGAGGGTGCAACATGGGAGGTCGAGACCGACATGAGGTCCCGTTACCCTCATATTTTTGATAATTAAGGTTAGTAATTCTTTCAAATAATATAAATATGACTAGAAATTGAAGTTTCTTGATTTTTGGGTGAAGTTTTGCAAATTATGCATTTTTCACAATTTTACAGTGAAGTTGGTGCTTTAGACTTGAAATTTTGCATTTCGCTTGTTTTGAGTTATGTTGTGCACTTTGATATGGTGAGTCTTTATGAAATAATATGTAGCATGTTGTTAAGTTGAACTTTGTGCTAATCGACTCATAATGTATGTTGAGCTCATACGTGTTGTGAGAAGGAAATGCCTCATGATGAAGTTATTTGAGCCTTATGTGTAGTAATATGAGTTTTCAATTGCCTTGCTGAAATGACATGATTTATGTTGATTTAATATTTATTTTTGGTTGGACATCTAGTCTTGAATCTATTCCTTCCTTTCATAGAGTTTTGGTGTCAATCGGGGACGAATGTTCCTTAGGGGGAAATAATGTAACACCTTGAAAATTTAAGATATGTCGTAAAACCTATTATTGGTTCCATAGGGTCTAAGTACTATCTTTAAGTACATTTTATTGAATATAGGTCATTGAGAATGTTTAAGAACCAAAACATCGAAAAACGTCCATTACATCCGTGAGGTTGGTTCAAAGGAATTTTAGTGTGCCTTAGCCTTTTTGACAAACTTTTAGGAGTTGGAAATGTACGAAAATTTGTAGAAGAGTTTATAATAGGTATTTTAATTATTTTATGGTTGAAATTTCTCGGTACGACACCCCAAGGATAAACCAAGGGCCCTTGAGGAAGACCCAAGAGTTTTAAGCAACACTGCCTGACAGTGTGCATCGACGGGACAGAAGACGACCCGTGTGTGGAACAACGGGGTGTCGATGCAACCTTTGTCCCATAATTAGGATGGTTGAGAAGGTACCTTCACCTGAACAACCTCTAGACTCATTGACGGAGTGCAGAGGTGCAGGCTACAGTTCATGTGTGGATCGATGGTGCACTGATGCTACCGTTGTCCCACACTTAGCTAATGCACGGAAGCCCTTCGCCTGAAAACTCTCTGAGCTAATTAACGTAGTGCAGTACGGAGGGGTGAGGGACGCTCCACTTATAGACTGCCCGTCGATCGGGGTCTCATCTGTGAGGGTTGAGCTTCCTTATGTACTTAAGTTAGTTTCATTTAACTAGTTTAGGGGTTAGGTGATTAATTAGGGGTTCAAGGGAGTTCAATTAAGTTGATTCAGACCTAATATAAATACCCTCAACCCTCTTTAATCTACATAAAACTCACAAATAAACTCTCTTCCTTCTCTATTATTTCTCTCTTTACTTGAACTCACCATTGAATACTAGTAAGGATTAGGGTTTTGGGGCTGGAAAGGGACGAATCACCATCAAATTGTTGTCAAACGTTAAGGTATGGGATCTAATTCACATTTGAGACTCTTTCCTCAAAGGGTTCCTTCAAATTAGATTTCAAAAGTTGAGTTTTCTTATGGGTTTCATTCAATTACGAAAATGAAGTTATGAATTGAGTTGTTAATTATTTCTTTAGGTTATATCGAATAGATTAACATGTAATTTAACTTTTTGATGGTAATGGTTTATGGTTTGGTCTAAATTGAAGAACATGATCCTCCATTCCTAATAGTAGGTTGTGGTGTTGACCTATATTGTATTGCGATCATTCAATTGATTTGATTGTTGATTAGATTATTATTCTATGGTGTTATTATGATTAAATTGAGATTAATTATAGTCCTATCATGCTAGTTCTTTATATGTGATTTAGGTTATGAATTATAATGTGAAATAAGCCTATGTATGTTGCCTTAACTTGTGACCTAGTGTTGAATTGTGTTATAGAGAAGGAATTGCCCTTGTTTGGGTTAAGTTATGGGTTGATTGTAATACCTTGATGATGAACTATAAGGAAGACTTGGTAAGTCATAGAACCTCTATCTCTACCTCCGATTGTGATTATTTGTGGTTAAGTCATGATATTTTATTGGAGTATACCTCGTATAAGTCAATTCGTAGGATGGTATGATGATGAAATGAAAATTCTTTACTATGATGTTTGGTTGATTGAGATGTATGTGATATAATTATGGTGAAAACTATCAATGTGTCTTGATATGCTATGAAATGCTAATGTGTTAACCTCACTTATATGATTGTGTTAAAATGACTTATACTCATTAAATTCTTATTGAGCTATTGATGATGCTGATTATACAAAGGGTAGACCTTATGACCTAAACTAAGTTATGATTGTCAATAAAAGGCTTAAAGACATTTCAATAAAGGGACTTAACTTAGCACCGAGTGAACTTTACAATGGGAGGTGATGACTTCCCAACGAGGAAGATTTGCCCTATAGTTTTATATGAGATGTTGACTTCCCAAAAAGGAATACTCATCCAATGGATTCCCATGACAGGAGGCCCCAACTACAATGTGGTGTCAAGATGGAATATACTATCTCTTAGTTCTTGAACTATGTTGCCTCTAAAAGAAGACTAGCTCGTGGATCCACCTAAAAAGCTACATTTGTGTCGGTTTTAGTTCAGTCGGTAGACCACCTTCCATCGGTGTAAGGTTTTACAACAACGGATTCCACACATAGATCATGTGGTCTATGTCGGCTAAGGCAAGTGTTCCCTAAAGTAAAATAAAGTAATGGATTATAAACTATCTAAGGTGACTTGAGAGGTTTAACTTAGCTTAGGTGGGGGTATGGGAATCTATTTATGCCTTGCACTAGTTGACTTTGATGGACGCTTTAGAAAGTTGATATTATGTATGTTTATGATGATAATATGTTTATGCTACAGTGTAAATGTCTATATATGATGATGATTATCCTCTTGATATATGTAGTTTGACTATATTGTTAAAGTTGGACATTGGTTATCTTTCTTGTTAAGTTTACTTGGTTAGGCAAAGTTATGGGGCTTTTTATGATCATCGCACTTCTTGACTTCATAAAGATTGAAGAGTAGTTGTCTTGCTTATTATGATACGACTGACTCATATTCATTCTTGTGATATTATTCCTTAATGCTAGGGTTGTAGTAAATCATGGTTTCAAGTATGTTGGGATAAGTATTATTGTTGAGATAGTAAGCATGGTTAGTTGGTTGGCATGACTTGCTTGACTTTGCATTAAGTTCCTAAAAGGGTAAAATTGCATGTTTTAACTAAAAGTCCCTTTTTAGTTTGTTTGGCTTGTATATGTGCATAAGGTCTCATACTTTGTACATGTGGAGTACTAACCCCATTTCCTTCCCTTTTCCAAAACATTTTAGGTTCCGGTGTTCAAATAGTTTAGAAGGCGACATTGTTGAAGGCTTGGATTGTTCCTTTCATCCAAGTGGGGTGGGTCCTCAAATTCCGTGGGCGATGCCATAATCTAGCTTACAGACTTGTTATGAGATTAATGACTCTTTCATTTCTTTCATTTTCAATTAAGTACTATACATTTGTATAGCCTATGTGTGGTCTTGTTGGATTGATGTAAGGGCTATGGTCATATTGTCATATTCGTTTAGATGGTATAAAATGAGACAATCGTTGAGACTATTTCTATGTTATATTTATACGTATGTGCAATAAAAGTAGAAGGCTATGTAACCTTCTTTTACAAAGGGTCTATGTATATTCGATATGATTATATATTATGTGTATGTAGAATTCTATGTAAACCTTAAAGTAGTGATAATGAAATTTTTATGTTTTTCTAAAATTCTTAAAACTTATGAATGTAATGACATGGGACTAAGAGGCTAGTATTAGTACTTGAAAAGGAAGACGATGCCGGTTATGTCTAGGGGGTAAACCCGGATGTGATACGTATGGCGCTCTTCCTTCACAATATCTAAAAAACCGGTCATAAACCTACTCATCTCATCCCTTGGGTTAGACACCATGGATGAGGCATACATAGACAATAGGGTAAACATCAAACAAAACTCGTCAACACTCATGTTATCTTTCCTAATGTATATGAACTCATCAACCTTCACCTCCCTTCTTTCCAGGGAAAATAATTTCCTAAGAATGCCTAATACAATTCGTCCGCTATATAGGGCCCGACTCAATTTTCCTATATGCTTTACATTGGGTGAAACACACTTGAACTACCTTTTTAAATTTGTGCGAAGCTAACTCTACCTTCTTCATTGAGGTTACTCGTATAGCATGCACTATCTTATGCAATTCATCAAAGAAGTCATGGGGATCCACTCCCACCTTAGAGCGATCCATCCTCACGAAGTCCCTTAGTATAAAGGTCATGGTACTCCAAAATTTCACTCGAGGATCTAAACCCCTATTCATATGAGTTGACAGGGCTCGGTCCAATGCAAGGAGAGACTCTCTAATCTCCCCTTTAGTTATGTCTAGGGGAACTACCGGAACATCATTGCCTTTACCAACTATAGGGACTTGAACAACTCGAGCATATACATGGACACATTTTGAAACTTTTCCACCTTGGGGAGGAACTTCCTCATTCCCCCTTTCTCTTCTAATCTTCTTGCAGCCATTTTTATTGAATTCTTATCCTATAAACACAAGAGAAAAGAATAGAAAAAGACACTTATAACCTAAACTCGTGTGCACGATAAAAGAGTGATGTAGAAAGTTAAAGTCTTTCATCTTATAGCCTCCCGCTCATTAATGTGTCGTACTCACTGATGAAAAGGACTCTACTATACATAGATTTAATGAGACATTGGATTTGTAAAGACTACTTTATAACCTGATGTTGTGATACCATGTTCGTCAGGACCTAATGTACACTCTAGAAGATAGGGCGTCCTTCAAGTTGCCACATGGCGTACTCGACCTCTCAGAGGTCTTGCACAAGCCCTTAGACATCATTCATTTTCACACATGTATATGAAAAGTAGTGCGAAATTAAAACTATTTATAGTAATTAAACCACAGTTCAAAATCTCTTTCACTGAAAACATAAGAGACGCTACGTCTTTCTATAGTTATCTAAGAGACACGAATATCTTGGGTCAAAGCCCATACATAAACAAAATAAAAACTATTAAAGTCTTATAAAATCTGTCATAACAATGAAATCTAAACATGACTATGTCCTTGAATTAACTTAGAACATACCAAAACTTGCTTGAAAGGATGCTATTTCCAAGATTGCTTACAAGACACTCCTAACTTGCTACCAAAACTTTCAGAGATAAGAAAATATATGGAATTAGTACATTGAATGCACTTAGTATGGAGATATGCAATAAAACCATTTTAAAAGGACATTTGAGTTATAATATTCTTTCATTCTCTTTTTAGAGATAACCTTATAAAACAAATATAAGAAACCACTTACAAGTGAACATATAAACATATAAATAACATTCCAAGTAATCCCCAATATAGCTTTAACATTACTTCAAATCATATAATCATATAACCCTTCTACCAAATGTTATCCTAAGACTTACTTAACTAAGATGAAAAGAGACCGCTCACACATCTTATTCAAGCACACCTAAATAATACTTAAGACTACCTAATGAAATATTAATCCCTTTTCATAATTGAACCCCATACCTAAACTTACCCTAATACTCACCAACGTAAGACATGAAGAGACCGCCCGTACACCGTGTTCAAGCGAACCTAAGAAATCCTTAAAGCTACTCTACATAAGAACATTTTCATTCACATACCTTAACTTAAGTCATTTTAATTCATTAAACCACTTAAAATACAAGTAGGCATTTACAAGACTTCACGTAATATTTTTAGACAATACCTAGGGAACCCTAATCCTAGCATCTTTAAAGACTACTCGTGCAATGTATACATAGTGTCCCATTACAAAACCTAATGTTTGTAGAACTTCTCTAACACTGAATATATCCCACATGATGAGAATAGGCATTAACCAACATAGATCATACTTTCTAGGCATGGAATACAGAGTCTACCCTACTCCGATAGAGGGTCTTCTACTTTCCAAGGGTAAAACTAGAACACATCCCATGCACGCACATGGTTATGGAATATCAAAGTCTTCTTTGTACTCTAGTCTCCTTCCCTAGTAGAGCCATTACAACAAGCATATTATGTCGGTGCTAGCTATGTTCTCATAGAGTAAGTTGGTTCAAATAAAGGCATATTAAAAGGTACCATCTCTTAGTCCTACCAAATCATAATACCCCTACAAAGATGGGTCCTTTACGGCTGAAACTCAAGTTCATAAGGATATCTTAATACCTTTATTAAAGATGGTTTCATGTCGTTCCAGCCAACCTATCCCTAAGTCCATCATTCACTAAAAATGATATGATTACGGATTTCAACTTCAAGGATACCATAACCTTCTGTCTATATTGAGGTTCAAAGTTATTTAACATTTTTACAAGTTCAAGGTATTATATTAGTAACCCTTAAACGGGAAATATCTTACGCATACAGATCCTAGACTTTCATTCAACATTCATTCATACACATACATGACAAAGGTGCTCAAGCCACTGAGTAAAGATGCTCATATTCATATTCTTCATGTATCAAGTGGAGGGGCATATGTCTATTAATTAAGACACACACATTATAATGATATCAATTATTCAATGACATTAAAGTACCATGAGAAACAACTAAGTCTACCTAACAAGAGACTTTAGCAACACATGTACAGACATCGCCATAGTTTATCCTAGTCGTATATAACCTAATATAGGTAATCATGCTTTCACTTCACAGGTACACATAATCCATATAATCCTTCACATTAATCACCTATCAAAGCTACAACATGATAACATACAATTCATAGAATAATGCCAACAAGGCCATGTTGTACACAATTATAACAAATATGCATTACAACCATAAGTTGACGATATCAATCAATACAATTCGATAGAATTCTGCAATATATAGATGTGATAAGGTCAACGTACCACCTTTCCATCATAAACACCAGATACCTTAGCCTTTTAAATCAATTCACTTCACAAAGGATCTTACGCATAGCCATATAGACAATTATAAACCAATAACTTAACCATACCAATGATCCAACAAGTTACAAAATGAATATCATGAAATTTAGGCAGCCTATATACGATGCTATCATGATTTATACAACTTTGAGTAGCCCATGGAAATCTACTCAAGAATTAACTAATATAAAGTCATGATCAATTTACCCATGTTTAGACCAAAAATAGGAATTCATGTCCTGCAAGGGTTAATAGGAATTATGATCTAACAACATTCAATTAACATCAATTCTATCATAAAACATTCTTTCAAATCATTTTATGTAAGAACCCATTGCTAGAATTCAAAAAAGAAGATTTGATGTTTTTGAACATTTATGAAAACCATTTGAATTTGACTCCTTCAATGTAAGACAATCCCAAGATGAAACATCATACCTTATGTGAAGAAATACCACGAAATTGATGGGGAAAAACATGGAAAATCAGACTTCTTCCTTGGAGCTTCAAAGCTTCATCAAATAGAGGTTCTGGAGAAAAGGAATTAAAAGGTTTTCTTTTCGGTTGAAGGTTTAGCTTAATTAATGTGTTTTTGGGGTTTAAAAAGACTGAATAACCATCAATTATTCATCCCCAAATTACCTAAAATACCCCTGTACTTAATGGAAATTTTAAACAATTTAAATTAGACTTAAAAATGACGAGACCAAATCTGGTACATGGCAACGCATCGCAGAGGCATTTCCAATTCTTAGTTCTAGAAAATTTTGACTGAAAAATGGTTCGTGTTAGCCCCACGTCGAAGACAAACCTTTTTCCTTTTTGACTATAGTTGGAGCGATGCACCTTAGACCTAAAATATTTGCTGCCTCAAAAGCTTCATTGGCCCATTTTTGGGTCCTTCTCAAGGACCCTTTTACTGGTCCTTGGGGAGTCGTTCTCATACGCTTAGACGCTTTAGATTTTATTCTATGTGTAGGAACCATCAATAATCAATTTTTTTCCCCCTCAAACAATAACGTAAAACTACAGTACAAAACACTACAACACACTAGTACAACTTTGACTAGTATCCGAACGTCTTGGACGTTTCACTACCAAACTCCCAAAACTGACTTCTAACACTTACATTCATCATTTTGATACTTCATTAACTCATAACACACATGTTAGGATCTAGTTTAACCAAGTTCATTTTTAGGTTGTACATCTTTCTTTTTATAAAATAATATCGGAGAGCCCCATGGAAATATGCTTGGTTGTGTAAAACCCTTATATAGTAAATCCTTGAATTGAGCCTGCAATTCATTCAACTCAATCGGAGCTATCCGGTAAGGAGGAATTTCTATGGGTTGAGTACCCGGCATTAAATTTATGTTGGAATATATTTCCTGTACGGGAGGAATTCTAGGTAAATTATTGGGGAAGACTTATGTAAAGTCTTTGACTATGAGGATTGATTCTAAAGGAGGAGACTCAGATTCAAGGTCCTTGACCCTAAAAACGTGATAGTGACATGCCTAGAGATCAGCTTACAAGGTTTTGGACATGAAATTATTTGACCCTATGGATTGAGTTTCCCCCCTTCTATTATACAACAGGTTCATTAGAAAATTCTTATTTAACTACCCCTGTTCATCTATCAGCTGAAGCAAAACAATCTTGTAACAAATCTATCCCCAATGTATCATCAAAGTTCAAAATTTCAATTCTACCAAATCAAACAATGTCACTCTATTGGACAATAATATGGTAAAACTCCTATAGACTCTTTTAGCAATAATAGAGTCACCCACTGGGGTGGAAAATAAAAGTTTCAACTAACTTATCGGGGATCATATAAACTTCATAGACACTAAATGATTTACAAAATATTAACTGACAACGGGATCTAGCAGTGCATAAAAATTAATTGAAAAAACTTGTAACATGATTAAAAAAATCCTTTTGATCACCGTAGATTTGAGAGCATAAAAGCGGTTCTTCTTAGGTGAATCGGAATTAAGACCTCTTTCTTGTTTCTGATTACACTTCTTTCCTTGATTCTTGGACATGGACAATCTCTAATCATTTTACCACTCTTTCCACATAAAAAACCATTATTATTTCTCATATGCTTCTTGCAACATTTGGTAAATTATGGGATCTCACATGGTGAACTGCAACCCTTTTCTCCCTGGGACCTAGGGTTAGACACCCTATTCTTCCTCTTAAGATTACTCTCAACGTGTTGAGAATGTACAATCAAACAAGAAATGTCCATGTTTTTAAGTATCGTTGTGGCATGACACTCTTCGACAAGCTCATCGGACACACCCGTCACAAAATGGCTCATTCATCTCTAGAATTGAACAACAACGAAGAGGCATATTTGGAAAACTTTGTGAATTTTAACGAGTATTATTGAACACGTATACCTCCTTGACTAAGGCATATGAAGTCATCTACTTTTTCCTCTCTTTTCTCCCTTGAGAATATACTATAAAAAATTCCCTCCAAAAGACTTCCCAAGTTATGGGACCCCCTCTGAAAGCCCTATTGTCTTTACATTGAGTGTACCATGTTTGGGCCACATCCTTGTGTTGGTAAGCGGCTAGCTCGGCCTTCTCATTTGAACTCACCCCCATTGGATAAAAGATCTTATAAACCTCATCAAGAAAGTATTTGGGGTGTTCATTCACCTTAGATCCAAAGAACATAGGAGGCTTCATCCTTAAGAAGTCCCTCAAGCGAGAAGCTATGGTACTAGCATTTTGATTCACACGAGGTGTAACATACTGGATTTCTTGAGCTTGAGTAGTTGTTTCTTGATATTTCGTAGTCAATGCTTGAGTCATTTTTAGGAAAGTCGTCCTTATCTCTCTGTCCTTCATAATCGTAGGATTGACTGGAGCTTGGTCACGTAGAGGAGCTTGTTCTTGAGGAGAATCTTGGTTGTCATGGGGAGGAACTCCTTCATTACCAATATCCCGTTCAACCTTTCTTACGACTTACCTTATAGTAGTCATACTCTATACCTCAAGAAGAGGATTTGAAGAAAAGGACACATAGAGTTAAGACTCTTGAGGCACGACTTATGAATACCAATGAAGTTAGAATTTCCTAAGAATCACATATCCTCTCATTCATCATTGTTGTGCACATCATAATTATGAACAATACTCTACAAAGACATGATTTTTTGAGATATTACTTCTTTGACTATTCAACCTCATGCACTCATACCATGTTTGTTATGACCAGAGAGCACCCGCTAGCCATTAATGAAACTTCCCTTATCTTATGGGAAATAGAATATCCCTTAAAATACATAATCGCATCATCGTTCGATAAAAATATAGAGAAATGAAAACTTTACGTTTAATGTTCACTTAGACTTCACATACATAAAAAATAGACTTCAAATGTGTAATAATAGAAATTACCGACTAAGGACTCGCCAACTTGAGGTTATCAATCAATGTTTTTCATGAAAGGAGTGGAATATATTGAATGGCTCGTACCTACACTTTATGTAGAGAGTAGAAGATAATATGGATTAGTACAAACCACATGTACTAAGTACGAAAACAAATTCAAGTAAATCATTGAAAATATACAAGTCCATAGAAGGGACATTTTTTTAATAAGCATGTCAAGTAAACTTTAAATGATTTCATGCACATTCCAAGAACATATACAGGTCCATAACATCACAAAAATCAGAAATTTTTAGATTAAATGTTCAAGAGTAACAAAAAATAAATCCATAAAAAACATTTCATCAATACATCACAACACATTACTCATAATCCCAATTCATGTCAACTAGTTCATTGTATATATGAAGCCCCATCACCCCACATAATCAAAGTAAACTACAAAAGAGACCCTATGCATTGCCTTTACATCATATCACATCAAAACAAGTGTAGTGAACCTCATACATATCAATTTAGACCAAAATAAAATAATACCAACATTATATAGGATAAACATTATTCATTTCACTCATAACATGTCCATAAAAATACTATCGTAGGACACACCTGAAGTTCAACTTGTGAAATGTATAGGTAAAGTCCCATACCCTTACCTACACTAATTACACCTATTAAGTAATCCTAGTAAGTATTAATCTTCTTAATTTCACTCATTTATTTTACCTTCAGGAAATATTGCCATAACAGAAATTACACCATGTGAGATAAACATGGAATCCGGTGTCAACACCTCACACCGAAGGAAGGACATCCTACTTGACAAGGTAAGACATATGCATGATAATTACATGTAGGTGCATCCACTAGCTAAGGTTTGTATGGGAGCACATAGATAAAGAACTAGGCCTTGTTATTAGAAACTCTCTTTATGCTAATACACATTGTAGTTTCAACCTCATGAGAACATTTGATGAACCTACCACCCTTTTTTGAAGGGACACCTGTCATTGTTAAGTTCACTAGGTGATAAGTTGAATTCCCCTTCTGAAGTATCTCTATGTCTTCCTTATAACATAGTTCATAGGAGTCTAGTCATTCATATAACACGATCATAGATCTTAGGTTTTAAGATGATAAAGTCCTTTTATCATAACCCAACCTTATCTTAGTACATTACATCATAACATAGTAATAAGATGCACATATCAATAACCTCCAATCCCTCATAATAATAATACAAAAATCATCATATCAGACCCATCATGTTTATAGCCTTATCACTTATTCATACCTTCATCATTAATACTTCAATTGAGCAATATTGCCAAGAATAGACCCACATCATTACAATTAAGTATTCATGATCTTAAAAGTCTGAGCAATGGCTTCCAAAAATCTCTTCCTAGACCTCACCCCGAAATCTATGATGATCACCCAACAATTAAATCATCATCATCATAAAATAGTAAAGTAAGCAAGATAACATTTAATTTAATCACCCTTTGTTATATTCAACCTAATTCATAATTTAGTGTTAGGTATAGAGAAATAGTCATGGGTTTTTGTAGGGAATTAAGTCAAAGCCTAAAGTATTACATCAATATACCCATAACAAAAAATAATTAATAACTAGTGATCGAATTGCGATAAAAAATTCAAGTTATAGAGAAAACCCACGAAATTAGTTGAAAAGTAGGGTTTTAATGAACATTGAAATCATAATTTTTAAAAACCTCACGGGGAAAAGTGTTCCAAGAGTGAATAGCCTCCATACCTTGACAATCCTTTGATATTTGTGAGTCAAATTATTTATCTTGAAGCCCTAGAGAAAGCTTGATCTTCTTCTTCAGTGGGAAACTTTGGAGTAGTGAGAGAAATAAGAGAGAGATGAGAGCTTTTTGGGTTTTGAGAGTTATCAGGTGTTAGGCTAGGTTAATGTATTAGGACACTTTATAACCATAAAATAATTAATTATAAACATACATAAGTATTAATAAATTAAGTAATTACCCAACCACCCCCAGTTAAGTCGTGTGGAGGCAGTGAAGTTGAGGGTCAACCAACGAGACCCAGATGAGGCCCAGTCAACGAGACCAAAGACAGTCCTGGTCAAGCATTGTTTAGGAATGAGGGTCCATTTTGAGGACCAATAGAGAAGGATTCTATGTATGGACTCACGACCACAATCGATGGGGCGCGAGCCCATTGACGTCTCGTTAATTTCGCTCGTAGTTCCAAGTTCTTTTTTGACAAATTTTAGGGTGAATGGCCGGGTCATGTTAAAGGACCCTTAGGGTGGTTCTAATTGAGTTGTACTCTGATGTATTACAATAAGGTCTACCCTAATAAGTTTCACCATCTTTGACCTTCACACGACTTTTCAAATCCCTTACAAAACCTAAAGGCACACTAGGTCACTTTCACTCGTCTCCGGACGTCATGGTTGTTTCTTGATGTTTGGGTTTTCATACTTCATAATCAATTTAATTAACTTATTTTATGACTGTAATTAACATTTTTATACATTCTAAACTAGGCGAGAATCTATCCTTGTTCTTTGATTTGTGAGATATAACAAATCAATAGAGTTCATGAGTTACGGTTAGGAGAAAAGGGATTTTCATGAGTCTTTATTGAATAAGGTAAAAAACCTGAGGTAATAAATCATAGCATTCATAATCACTCATTTTCCATCATTGTCAATCAATTCTAGACCAAATAAGTAATGTTTAAAGGTAACCCGCGAATTGGAGTGAAATCTAGAAATTTGGAAGAAAATTGAAATTAAATTTGAAGGAACCTCTTGGAGAAAGGGGTCCCAAGAGTAAAGAGTTCCCATAGATTATAAATCCACAATTATTTAATAGAGAAAATTATTATTCTTGAATCCCCAGCGAAAGCTTTATCTTATTTTTCCACAGAGTCTTGAGTTGAGAGAGTTTTGAGAGAAGCTGAGTTTTGTGAGTTTAGTTAGAATAACTTGGGGTCTTATGGTTAGGGTCTTATAGTTAGTTTTAGTTAGTTAATTAACTCATTAAATACCCCTCTTAACCCCTATTTAAACATCTAACTAGTAAAAACAACCTTGATTTAAAAGTGAAACTCAATTACTTGGTAGTGACCTACGGCCACCACCTATGGACAATGGGTGGTGTTACGGCCCGTCCTACAGGTCGTAAGGCTGTCCAGAGAAGGGGGAAATGTATGAATTGGTGGGGACACTAAGTATCAAACCACAAGCCTCACTTACGGGGCGTAATCCATGTGACGACTCATCACCACCCTTCGTAAGTCAAGTTGTCATTAGAAGTATTTTTAGGTCTAATGGTTAGGTTCTCTTGAAGTAACCCTAAGGTTGTCCTTCGGGAGTCGTACCCATAATTTTTGTTCCTAAACAATTACTAATATGTATTCTAACAATGTTTTAAATTTTTAGCCTTCCTAGGACTCTTAAACCCCTTTCGAGACCTAAAGGCACACTAGAAGATTTTCTAGTCTCTGGACATCATTATATTCCTTGAAACCCATGCCCTAACACTTCAAAATAAAGTTAGTGAGGTTTGGTTAGGTATAAATACATCATTTTAACCTATTTTATGTTATTAACCATCTTTCAAAGCTCTAGCGTAGGTCATTAGATTTATGAGATGTTATAATATCCCTCACGGAATATTTGTCCTCGAATGACACATCAGACATCTTTTAAATTTTTTTATGACTTATGACTAGAATTTCAACAATCAAATGGTATATCATGATAATTCAAATAACAAAGGATTTAACTTTACCTCTATTCTCAAACGCAACAATGCATCATTATGAGATAGAAACTTAATTAACCCCCAATTATGCACACATTTCATCATTTCCCGTTATGCAAGGAGAATTTTTTTTTTCTTATCATATAGCTCAACATGTTAAACACAGATCCAATACACTCTTTCAACACTTCATACTTGAGCAATTTATAACATGAAACATCACATGAAATCAAATATATCAACCATATAATAAAGTTCCATCAAGTATGAATAACATAAAATTTCATCAAATATATTAACCATATAATCAAGTTCCATCAAGTATGAAGAACATAAAATTTCATGAACATTCAAACTAGTCCATGATTCTTCACAAAATCATGCATACATAAAGGAAAATTATAGAAGCTAACATACAATTATGAACCTTGATAAAAAAACAATGACGGATAAGTAACCTTAACCTTTTCTAGAAAGGGAAACAAAAAGATGATCATATTGGCACATCCTATCTACCTCGTCATCCCATATATAACTTTCCACAAGATGATTCTTCCAAAGAACCTATAATGAATCAACTTCCATATTTCCTAACTTTTTGTCTGTCTAAAATTTCAATCGGAAATTCTTCATAAGAAATACTAGCATCCACTCCTAAACTTTCTAGGCGAAGTATAGACACCGGATCGCCTATGAACTTTTTGAGCAGGGATACATAGAACATTTTATGAATTGGATTTCAACTCTTTGGGTAATTTCAACTCATAAGCAACACTTCCGATGCGTTTTAAAAACTCATATATCATCACATACCGGGGATTAAGTTTTCCCTTGGTTCCTAAACACCATCACCCTTTTATGGGTGATATCTTCAAAGAGAGCCAATCACCAACCATAAACTCAACCTCTTTCTTCCTATTGTCGGCATATGATTTTTGCCAACTTTGATCCATCTTCAATCCATCGCTTATGAGTCAGACATTCTCCACAACCTCCTAAATTCCTTTGGGACCTATAAGAGAAACTCACCAACCTCAAACCATTCAATCAGATATATACATCTCATCCTCAAGGTCCTTCTTCCTATCGGCATAAGATTTTTGCCAACTTTGGGCCATCTTCAATCTATACCTTATTAAACAGAATTTATCCACAACCTCATAAATTAGTTTGAGACCTATTAGGGAAAACTCACAAACCTCAAACCACTCAATAAGATATCTATATCTCATCCCATAAAGAGCCTCTAAGGGTGCAACCAAACCATCCGTTTAGGCAAATGATATTTGAGTATAACTATTATTTTAGGCAAACTCAATCAATAGTAGATGGTCATACTAATTCCCCTTTATGTCAATGACGCGTTCCCTCAAATATCTTCTATGGTTTTGATGGCTTGTTTCGCCAAACCATCCGTTAGTAGCTAAAATAGGCTACTAAGTTTCACCTTGGTACAAAGCCCACTTTGGAGTGCTTTTCCAAAAAGAGCAGTAAATTGGGTATGACTATCCAAAATAATAGACAAGGGAGATCTATGCATTCTCACAATTTCATTCAGATACAATTTAGCATAATCTTCCGCCGAATAAGTAGCTTTGATGGGAATAAATTGGATGATTCGGTCAACCAATCAGCAATAACCGAAATTGAATCATTTTGCCATTGCGTACGAGGTAAACCAACAAAGAAATCAATACTTACAACTTCTCACTTTCAAGTGGGAATAACTATATCTTGTGGGAAACTTCTCGGTCCTTTATTTTTGGCCTTTACTTGTTGACAATTAGGATATTTTGTCATGAATTTAGATATATCCCTCTTTAACCCATTCAACCAATAGATAACTTGTAGATAAAAATACATTTTTGTAGCCCCATATGATTGGATATCGGGAACCATGAGATAGTTCTAAAATTTATCTTCTTATGTCATCCACATTGGCACGGACAACCTACCTTGATAGCTAAGTACCCCCATCCCCCCTTCGAAGAATGACTCATTAGATTTTCTAAGAACCGATACCTTCAACTCTATTAATAGAGGATTAAGATTCTTCTTAGATTTCACCTCAACCACTAAATATTATTTGGAATTATGATGAACTATGAAACCCCTTTTTGGAGAATCTTCAAATAGAACACCCAACGGGGAATATCTATGCACATGTTTTACTAAATCTGGCTTACGACCTTAAACAGGTGCCGTATTACCCATAAACATTCAAGTCAGTGCATCCACAACCACATTGGCTTTCTCAAGTTGGTGAAAGACACTCATATCATATTCTTTAAAGACCTCTAACCATCTTATTTTCCGGATGTTTAAATCTTTTTAGGTGAAAATATATTGGAGACTCTTATGGTCAATGAACACATGTATGTGTACTCCATATATAAAGATTTTCCATATTTTAAAACCAAACACTATGGCCGCTAACATAAGGTCATGAGTTTGATAGTTCTTCTCGCGTGATTTTAGCTTCCTAGCGGCATATATATAACCTTACCATGTTTCATGAGGTCACAACCCAAATAAACTCGAGAAGAGTCATAATACAAAACAAACCCTTCAATACCTTTCGATATGGTAAACACCAGAGCAAAGGTAAGATTATATTTCATCTTGTTGAAGACTTCCTCAAAAGTTTTTGATCATCAAAACTTAACTTTCTTTTGGGTTAGGGTAGAAAATAGTAAATAGATAGATGCAAATATATCTACAATCTCTTATAACACCTGACTAATCCTAAGAATCTTCGAATATCGGTGGGAGTTAGAGGTCTAGGCCAATTCTTAACAACCTCATCTTATTCGGATCAACTTCCATACCCATAGTAGATATAACATGGCAAGGAAAAGCTTTCGATCATAACCAAAATTCACACCTACTATATTTAGCAAATAGTTGATGTTCCTTGAATACTTCTAATGCTATCCTTAAATGACCCAGGTGTTCATCCTCACTCTTGGAATATTCCAAGATATCATTAATAAAAAAATTACAAATGAATCAAGATAAATCTAAAACACTCTAATCATAAGGTCAATGAAACTCGTTGGGCATTGGTTAAACATAAATAGGAACTCATAATGACCATATCTTGTTCTAAAAGATGTTTTAGGAATGTCAACTCTTCTAACTCTAAGTTCGTGATACCCTAACCTTAAATTAAGCTTTAAAAATTAACTCGCCCCTTGGAGTTTGTCATTTAAATCATCAATTCTAGGGAGAGGATAATTATTTAGTATTGCGACCTAATTTAATTGTTTGTAGTCAATACACGTTCTAAGAGACCCATCTTTCTTTTTCACATTTAATACCGGAGCACCCCATGGACAATGCGTGGTTGTATAAAACCCTTCTCTAGAAAAATCATTAGTTGAGCCTTCAATTCTTTGAACTCGGCTGCAGCCATCTGGTAGGGAAGAGTTGATATGGATTGAGTATCCGACAACAAATCTACGCTGAAATGTATTTCTCGCTCAGGAGAAATTCTGGGTAAGTCATCGGTGAAGACTTCTAGAATATCCTTCACTATAGGGACTGACACTCACTATACGATAGAGAAACCCCATAGGAATTATCTTACAAACCGTTAGACATGAAATAATTTGACCTCCATGTATTAAGTTCCCCCCTTCCATTCTTAAACGCACTTATTAGGAAATTGGAGTTTAACTACCTTTGTTTAACAATCAATTGAAGCAAAAATAGAGTCACACACCGGGGTGTAGACCGAAAAAAGTTCAACTAACACAATGTGAAGCACATCAAACTTCATACCCACTAAAATAGTTACAAATGGTAAAGTTCACCGGGATGTAACAATTCATTAAAATTCATAAAAAATATTTGCAACATACAAGTAAATATATCGGCAGAATCCTTGTTATCACCATTATACAGGAGAACATGGAAGCATGTTCTTTTTAGGAGCATAGGAATTAAAACAACTTGCTTGGGCTTGAGTCTTGTCCGTGGAAAATCCCTCACCATTTGACAAATAATTCCACAATGAAAACAATTGTCCATACCGATTATATATTTACTTACATGCTTCTTTCTATATTAGGCATAATAAGGTTTCTCACTTTGTGAACCAACACCTTTTCCCCCTTGATGTTCAGGACTAGACACCCTACGCTTTCTAGCCTTTAAGAAATTTGGAGGAACTTGGTTGGAGATTCTTTTCTTAAAATTTGGTTTGTATTGGATTTTATCACAACCCTCAAGTACACCATAGAAGTTAGGGAAACCCTTGTGTGGCAAAATGGCGTACTTGACCTCTCGGACGTATTGTACAATCCTCTTAGACATCATTCATTGCATATATACCAAAATCAGCTCGGAATTAAAACTTTTGATTAAAAACATAATATGGAAGTCTTCTCATAAAACTTATAACATATGTCTAAAAAAGCATCTATGAAAACATGATTACTAATACCTTAGGATGTATCCCAAAAAACCTGAACATAAAGAAAACATAATTGAACATAAGCGTTCGTCCTCGAAAAAATGAGGAATCTCCACTTGTTCTCTTCTTTGAAACCATGAAAGTCTACCCTTCAATCAACTCAATATTCTCAAGACCCTACATGGACAATATATTGGTACGATATGTAGTGAAACTAGCATACAACCCTAAGATATATCAAAGGGTTGTCATAAGAGATAAAGACATAAGCATACCATGAATATCATAAGAATATAAAAGCAACATAAAACATATAACAATTCATACTTAAAACTGTTTTTCCTTCTTAGAATATTAAAGCAACATAAAACATATAACAATTCATACTTAAAAACTTTTTTTCCTTCTTACTCAAATGAACCATATCAAAAACCACATCCATGTATACTTATGCAAGTCTAAGGTAGCATCCCATACTACTACCATAGCTAAGTACATTTCTTTGTTCATTCCTGATCATAGTGCACTTTCATAATTAAGACCTAAGTTCATCATAACATATGAGAACTATGCCCCTAGGCCACCTCAAAGCACACTTGTGCAATGCATATGAAGAATCACATACTACTTCACAAACTAAGCATATCTTGAAGTCACCCTATCATGTTTCATATCATCCACGTTTCTCTAGTGGACCTGCTTCGTTTTGTCAAGGAACAACAATCTTAAGTCAACTATGTCATGGAATGCAACTATAGTCACTATAAAATCTAAGCATACATCATGTAGGGTTAATGTCATACCTAGCTTCAAGTCATACTTGTCCAATGTATAGATTGCACCCCGTACTACCATCCATACTAAGTACTTCTCTAGACTAACCTAATTTAAGATAACTTATATTGCAACCTGGGATATTAAGCTCAACATACTAGCATAATAGACCTACTACCTTGAGAAGCATCTCAATATACTAACCAAGATACTTACGGAAGGTTACAACCATCCTAACCACCACAAAACCAATCATTTGAATGAAAGCTAACAATAGGGGAGAGTGAATCCTCAACCCTAAGCTAACATGAGAAAAAAAATCTCAAGCTATTCAATGAATTACACCTTACCGGCAAATCAAGCTACCATTTAGGAGAGTACAGGTCATTCTCCTAAAGCTGCCATGAAATGATTTTGGTCAAAAAAGTCAAGCCACAAAGAAGTTCGACACCTCAATCTAGCATCAGTAATCTAACAAAAATCTTCCGTGATATTTCAACATCTCAATCAACCATGAGTATTTCAACTCAATCCTCCTTGAAATTTACTATCTTAATCTACCCTTCAGATCTTAATATCTCAAGCTATCATGAATTTGCATTTCAAGATACATACCATTGATATTGTCTCCTAATTGTACTACTCAACAAGTGACCATAGAACCCATTTTCAAGCTAATCTTAGTCTATCATTATTCATACTCAATTATATGTTATCGATTCAATTTGATTGTTAGAAGGTAGTTCTAGTCATACATGATCATACAGGTTCAATTCTAACTTCTTATGTCAAGATCATCCTTAATCAATTAAACCTATTTCAATTCATATCTAGACGATTCAATCAAAATCAAATAGTATCAAATATAATTGAATTAAAAAGATCAACATAAAACATAAATCTATTCTCTAATTTCCTAAAATCGCCATAATCAACTTCAAGTTCAATTAATATAATTCACCATGGAAAAAACAAGAAAGCAACATATAATCATAAAATGAACATAATTGAATGCTACTCACTACATTGGGATTAGAATCAAGCCTTACCCACAGTGCAATCACAACCCTCTCTTGAATGGGGTTCTTTAAATTCTCAATTGTACAAAACTAGGAGGGATTCATAGATGGAAGAATCCTTGAATTAATATGATTCACATACCTTATATTATATTATGAAACCCAGCTTGAAACCTTGGTGTTTCATCCAAAAACAGCCTCCAATTTCTCATCTTTTTCAATGATTGTTTTGGGAGAATTTTGGGAGAGAAAGGTTTTAATTTGGAGACTAGGGTCTATATGGATATTGTACTTCTTAAATACTCTTAAAATACCTAAAATAACAGCCAATAATCCCTAAATTTCCAAAAAGACACCTAGAACTATTGGACCATTTAACCATTTTAATTTTACATAAAAACGACGCGACTGAATCTTAGCACTTACTACGCGTTGCAGAGGTATTTTTGATTCTTGGTTGTGGAAAATAAATATAGACAGAATTGTTCATGCTGTCCCCCTTTCACAGGGTAAAAATTTCCCTTTAGGTGTTGGCTCCGCGTCGCACCACAACTTCCACATCTAGGTTGCCCCGTAG
Organism: Solanum lycopersicum; assembly: GCF_036512215.1. Lineage (NCBI taxonomy): Eukaryota > Viridiplantae > Streptophyta > Magnoliopsida > Solanales > Solanaceae > Solanum > Solanum lycopersicum. The sequence continues at coordinate 16,783,474 of NC_090804.1, read as the reverse complement.
CTTCACTGGCCTATGTTTGGGACCTCCTCGGGGATACTTAGGTTGGTTATCGGGTGTCGTTCTCAAACCTTATGAACCTTTGCATTTAAATATACACATAGAAACTATATCTACTGAATGTTACCCTCAAAGAATCCTCAAAAGCTCCACTACAAAATACCAGGACACACTAGTTCAACTTTGAGTCGTTTCCTCATATGTTCTTTGGACTTTGTCACGACCAAAATTTAGACCCTAGACGATAAAAGCGTCGTTGATCTATCAGAGGTCGCAGACAAGCGTACATACGTCATCCTTACATAATCTAGGTTAATTTTAACCAAAAAATTGAACTTTTTGTTTTGTAAAATGCATGTAAGTAATTCTACCTAAAATCATATATATTCACCATCAACCATTTAACATTAAGAACATCAAATTAAAGAAATAGTTCTATACTGCATTAAGTGTATACTTGCCAAAATGGCACCAATACAATGTCTGAAATAAACGAGAAAGAAACTCTAGTGGAACGTACTCTACTAGGTCAATCCCATAACCATGGTATAATAGAATGGGCAAGCTTCCTCGAACGCATGAGGTCCTACCAAGTATGGATGAACGCTCCACGTCCATATAGCTTCAGTGTCGATCTGTAAGCTCTAACATCCACCTGTGTCTTCACCTAAAAATGTAGAGTGGTATGGAATTAGTACACACTTGTGTTAAGTATGGGTATATGCAAGCACACACCAAGGACACGCATGAGTAACAATAGCTCTTTCCTAACAACATGATTTATGGAAATTCAAGTCAGTGGACATGCCAAACTGGGATTAGGAATGTTAAGGGACTTGCCAAAATTTAATTAGGAAAGTCAGGGGACTTGACAATTTTTGTTTGGGAAAGTCATTCCATGAGAGTAACATGCATCATCGTACGTATCATATTGTACTCATTACATAACATCTTACACAAAGTACATAACATATCACAAATAGCACATAACATATTTCATATCATTCATTTATATTCAATGAAACGTTGGAATCATGGACTTAACATTAAGAATTACCAAAATGAGGGCTCACCATGTGGGACTAAACTAGGGAGCCTTCTTTTGCAGACATAGAGTCTACTACATTCATTCATACGTACTACATTTAATTTTTTATAAGATAGTGTAAACACTATCCATACCTAAGCTGTAGTTAAAGACTCTCATCGGTTTTGATTTGCAATGATCAAGAATAACCTAGTGTCATTACTTATCTAGCTCACCTCTTGGTTTTCCTATCCTAACACCTTTGGTATCGTTTATATCATTATGTGCATCATTTTAGGTTCGCCTCATTCATTCATTTGGGAACTTTAACTTTAACCGACATAGATGATGTGAGCATCATGAAATGCAGTGCCTGCCCCACACCAAAAAAGGTGAAATCACCGGCCAATGTGACCAAAAATATCCTAGGATACGTAGGGAAATGAACCCTGCTAGATCCTTATATTGGTAGTATAGGTTCAAAGATTAGGAGATATAAGGAGACCCATAACCAGAATGAAGGACGGTCTCATCTTATGAGTGTTACGTGAACCTCCACTTTTTCAGAAAGAAGGAATTACCGCTAATAGATATCCGATCAATGCTCAGTATAAAGATCCATTACATTCAACTCATACGTTATGGATGCTGGCTTCTAGTATGAGGACATGATAGCTCAATAGATGATTTATCATCTCATCATTATTATTAAGTATACATTAATGTCAATACTTTCGTTAGAGTGTTCATGCAGACAAGTGTCTTTTTTAGCTTTACACTAACATAGGTGAGTACTTTTTGGTAACATTTACCCAGGCTCATTTGAGATTGCTCTCATATTTCACATTAGCCTTTTATCATGTTGTCACCACATTAATTAGCTTTAGCATATTTTCTCATCATAATTACTCACTCCTTTTTACGTGAATGTTCATTTCTTCATATGCCAATGCACTTGTCCATTTAGTGTGTTTCACACTCTTACTTGACCATTGTAGGGTTTCATCATTTCGTTACATACATCATATGTTCACATACTTTACACGCATGCTAGAATTATGAGTCTATACATACAAGCAATGAGGCTTGAATCATAGTTCGTTTAAGTGATTCATTCTTCCCTAAGATTATGTGGTACAGGGCTTATACATCTTATAAGTATGACAAGATCTCGATATCGATCTATGTAGGCAACATTATTTTTGAACATTTATTCACGTATGATGATTATGTATCAACCCCGAATTTGGGAAAGGGAAACCGGTTTTGAATCACTTGGACAACACTTACATTTTTAATTATTTTGGTTTCATCCACATGGCTTGGCGACCTAAGATCGAGCCCCAACACCTTCATTTGATTTTTCCCTTAATTTCTCTCTTCATTTTTGTTCATTCAAACTGAGAGGATGTGGGATCGAACACCCATAACCTCATCTCCTTTTATTTTATTTTCTTTAATTTTCTCCTTCTTGGCCGAGAGGGTGTGAGATCGAACCCCCACAACCCCACTTTAATTTTCTCCTTAAATTATTTTATTTTGCCTAGAGGTCGTTGGTTCGATCCCCACACCCTCTACCTTTTATGTTTCTTTATTCCTCCTTAAATTTTATTGAGAGGGGGTGGGTTTGAATCCCACTCCTCTAATTTCTTATTTATTGTATTTCATTTTTGGTCAAGGTCACGGGTTCGAATCCCCCTTGCCACATTCTTAATAACTTACTTATTTCGATGACTTTTATCATGGTCAAGTAACGGGTTCAATCCTCAATGACCTCACCTGTTTTTCTTCATTTTCATAACATGTTAATTTACTTAGCTTAACCAAAACTAACATCAAAGTGCTAGAATTTTGATCACATTTTTGCAGCCAATTTTATCACCTCTTTCACGTTTAATGTGTATACGTTTGGAGTAGTTTCTAGTCAGTTCTTTAGGTGCATCTTCAAGAGCACATTCGATAAAGAGTTTGCACTCAAACAAGAATTTTTAAATCACTTATGAACATCACAAATTAAACAAGTTTGTGCACATAAAATACAACCATAAATATGTCATTTTCATGCTCCAATCCGTGTCCAAAAATCATGGCTACACATTGCAAACACGTAAACACATATTTTCAGAAAACATAGCTTATCAGTCATACAATTCCAAACACGTATTCATGAACATATTAATCATGAGAACACATTACATTCCTAATATCTACCAGAAGACATACCGACCTACAACCATCTATGGGAGCTAGTTATAGGGACATGCAACGGGGAAACAATCCTAGTTTTTTTTTATTATAATCGACTGAATCCTAGGGGTCTTTTGGGAAAGGGACCAAGAGTAAGAAAACCTACACCTTTTCTGTTGTTTAAACCTTGAATTTTCTTCCTAAATCTTTCTCCAGAATCACGTCCAATTCCCCGCAACTTCAATACTGATTCGATGAAGAAACTTCCTTTTTTGCCTAATGTCTTTTCTTATTTTTTTATTATATTTTTTGTGAGTTCTTTAAGTGTGAAGAAAATTTATATTTTTATGCCTTAATACTCTTGTTTGGCAGACAAAACGTGGAAGAGAAGTGGAGAAACGTGATAGAGATGAGTGTGAGATAGTAGTTTAGGATTACGAGTTTTAGTTTGGGAATTAGTCAAACTAGGGATCCATATTAATTTATAAAAATCTGATCTAATTATCTTAGAGAAATGACAATAAAGCCCTTAAAAAAAATCAGATTTTAAACCTCAAATTAAATACATTTAATTGAAGCTTCCATTTGGGTTTGAACTAGGGTGGATTGACCACCGCGAACGGGTCATTTCGTGTCTACCAGACTCGTACCATCCACTTAAATAAATGATTAAAAAATAAATAAATTCCTTAGGGTAGTGACAAGATTACCCTTTGCCTGGAAAAGACCATTTGACCCCTATACCCTCCAAACCTATGATTTTTCCTTTTAAGCCCGGTAAAGACTCATCCGAGTTAATCTTTGTATTTGAGAGCCCAACACGGCTGGACCCAACCTTTTCTAGATTAACTAACTCCCGAAGTTAGTATGATTGGATTTAACAGGGGTTTAGAGGTCTGGTTCTACGCGTATCAATCCGTGTGAACCCATTCTAATCGTAGGCATTCTCGACACATTGAACATTATTTAGCATAAACATTTTAGGGTTGTTACAGCGTTTGACCTCCAATCACTTCAAAACATTATATACTAACTCTTAATACTACTTTTTAGTCATTTTAAAACCTTAGAAACTCAGTATATTCAACTTCGGCTCTAGATAAACGTAATTCACATTTGAGGTGTTACATATTTCAATCGTACCCTTAGAAGTACCTCCATCATAGGGTCTTCCCCTCTTGAACACCCTATTTTTACTCTTATGCCTACTGTCCTCAACTTGTAAAGCATGCACCGCCAAATGACATAAATCCATCTCAATTTGAATCATTGTCGCACGACACGCTTCTACAAGATTATCGGACTCACCCATCACGAAGTGACGCATTTCATCCCCCGGATTAAACATCAAAGAAGAGGCATATTTAGAAAAATTATTGAATTTTAAAGAATAATTGAACACTTATATATCCTTGGAAAAAGTTTAATGAATCATTCAACTTTTGCCTCTTATTTCTCCCTTGGTAAGAACCTTTAAAGAAATGCCGTCATAATGACTTCCCAACATATACGACCTCTCTTAAAGCGCTACAGTTTTTTCATTGAGTGTACCAAAGTTGGGAAACATCCTTGAGTTTATAAGTGTCTACCTCCGCCTTCTTATTTAAACTCATCCCTATAGCATACATGATCTTATAAATCTAATCTAAAAAGTGTTGAGGATCTTCATTTACCTTAGACTCAAAGAAAACTAGAGGGTTTATCCTAGTAAAGTATCTCAAATAATAATCCATTGTACTAGCATTTTACTTCATATTGGGTGCAACCTCTCGGTTTGCTTGTGATGTCATAGCTTAAGATTGAGTAATTACAACTTGAGCATGAGTAGCCATCACTAGAGTCAAGTTTAGGAAATCTGTCGTTATTTCTCCATACGACATCACCGGATTATTAAGTGGAGCTTGACAAACTAGAGGAACTTGATCTTGAGGAGAAGCTATGTTGTCTAGAGAAGGAACTCCCTCATTTGTAATCTCCTCATCAACACTCCTTGCGTCTTCCCTTATAGTATTCATAGCCTATGTACACAAGAAAAACATTATAATAAAAGGACACATAGAGTTAAGACTCTTGAGGCACGACTTAAGAATACCAAAAGAAGTGAGAATTTTCTAGGTATCACATATGCTCTCAATCGTATGTGTGGTGTGCATCAAAATTTCAAACAATACTATACATAAAAGTGGTTTTTGTGAGACATAAATCCTCATATTATTCAACCTCTTGCTATTATCCCATGTTTGTTTCGACCAGAGACTACTCACTTGAAGTAACGGGCGACCTTGACCTCGAAGTGGTCTTAGAAAAGACCTTCACATTCATCATTGCATCATTGATAAAATAATAGTAAAAATTTATAACATTCCATTTGAAGTTTCACTTTGCTTCATAAATCAAAAATAATAACTAATTTTTCTCACATATGCATCTATACATAAGAGTATGAGAATTGGTAATTAGACCTTATATTAACAGAAAGTTTTATAAAAGTAATACAACACCACCCTTGAAATAGGATAAGTGGAACAATGTACTTCAAAATAAGGAAAACAACTAAAGCAAGAATCGTAGGGTTTTGTCCTTAGACTTCAGGATTCTCCATCTTGCCAAAATTCCAAGCCTCATGAGAAAATGGCCTTGAATCACCTCAATGGCCCGAACCTATATACGTGCAGAAAATAGAATCAATATGGGTTAGTATAAATTACATGTACTAAGTATAGAAACAAATGCAAGTACAATGGGAAATTTTGTTATAAGTATGCTAAGTTCACTTTTAAAGCCTTTATGCACATTCGAAAAATCATATACAAGTAAATATAATTCAAACAACTAAAGATATTAGTGTCCATGGTCATGAGTAATCATCATAATAGATCCATTGTAAACATTAGACACTTAGAGTAAATTTCATCAATATATTACAAGACCTTACTCATAACCACAATCCAAGTCTACTAGAGCAATCTGTATATGAAGCCCCATAACTCGACCTAAACCAAGCAAACTGACAAAGGGATCAGAAGCATTGTCTTTTAGCTTATACATCTTCATATCAAGTGTAATCAATATCATGCATATCAATTTAGACCAACATAATGTATATCAAGTAAAACCAACATCATACATATCATAAGATACCAAAATCATGAATTTCATTAATAATATGTATACATAAATAACTTACCCTAGAACTCCCATCAAGATATACCTATGCAATACATATGTAAAGTCCCATACCCTTACCTTTACTAAGTAACACCTTTTATGTAGTCCTAGTTAGTGTTCATTTTATTAATTTAATTTATTAAATATAAGATTAGGGAAACGTCTCCAAAACATATATTTAGCATGTGAGCTACATGGGATCCGGTGTCATCCCCTCGCATCGAAAGAAGGGTGTCGGGCCTACATACGTGTAGAAAATAGAATCAATATGGGTTAGTATAAATTACATGTACTAAGTATAGAAACAAATGCAAGTACAACGGGAAATTTTGTTATAAGTATGCTAAGTTCACTTTTAAAGCCTTTATGCACATTCGAAAAATCATATACAAGTAAATATAATTCAAACAACTAGAGATATTAGTGTCCATGGTCATGAGTAATCATCATAATAGATCCATTGTAAACATTAGACATTTAGAGTAAATTTCATCAATATATTACAAGACCTTACTCATAACCACAATCCAAGTCTACTAGAGCAATCTGTATCTGAAGCCCCATAACTCGACCTAAACCAAGCAAACTGACAAAGGGATCAGAAGCATTGTCTTTTAGCTTATACATCTTCATATCAAGTGTAATCGATATCATGCATATCAATTTAGACCAACATAATGTATATTAAGTAAAACCAACATCATACATATCATAAGATACCAACATCATGAATTTCATTAATAATATGTATACATAAATAACTTACCCTAGAACTCCCATCAAGATATACCTATGCAATGCATATGTAAAGTCCCATACCCTTACCTTTACTAAGTAAGACCTCTTAAGTAGTCCTAGTTAGTGTTCATTTTATTAATTTAATTTACTAATTATAAGATTAGGGAAACGTCTCCAAAACATATATTTAGCATGTGAGCTGCATGGGATCCGGTGTCATCCCCTCACACCGAAAGAAGGGTGTCGGGCCTACATACCTGCAGAAAATAGAATCAATACGGGTTAGTATAAATTACATGTACTAAGTATAGAAACAAATGCAAGTACAACGGGAAATTTTGTTATAAGTATGCTAAGTTCACTTTTAAAGCCTTTATGCACATTCGAAAAATCATATACAAGTAAATATAATTCAAACAACTAGAGATATTAGTGTCCATGGTCATGAGTAATCATCATAATAGATCCATTGTAAACATTAGACATTTAGAGTAAATTTCATCAATATATTACAAGACCTTACTCATAACCACAATCCAAGTCTACTAGAGCAATCTGTATCTGAAGCCCCATAACTCGACCTAAACCAAGCAAACTGACAAAGAGATCAGAAGCATTGTCTTTTAGCTTATACATCTTCATATCAAGTGTAATCAATATCATGGATATCAATTTAGACCAACATAATGTATATCAAGTAAAACCAACATCATACATATCATAAGATACCAACATCATGAATTTCATTAATAATATGTATACATAAATAACTTACCCTAGAACTCCCATCAAGATATACCTATGCAATGCATATGTAAAGTCCCATACCCTTACCTTTACTAAGTAACACCTCTTAAGTAGTCCTAGTTAGTGTTCATTTTATTAATTTAATTTATTAATTATAAGATTAGGGAAACGTCTCCAAAACATATATTTAGCATGTGAGCTACATGGGATCCGGTGTCATCCCCTCGCACCGAAAGAAGGGTGTCCTACTTTCCAAGGTAAGACACAAACATTTCTATAGTATCTATATCGATACACTAGATATGTTTTCTATGAGGGCACATAGTTAGGGAACTAGGAGATTGTTAATAGAAGGAAAGGGTCAAATAGATATGAGATGGAGAAATTAGAGGATTTTTTTTAGGATTTTAATTTGGTAAATGGGTCGGGGTCGAAGTAAAACTAAAAAAATTGGGTCATTCAATTGAAATTTGGTTAATTTTAGTTGATTTGGGTATTCCATATAATTGAGGGATAAAAAGTGAATAAAGTAACTATAGTGGTAAAAATAACTATAATTTAACTGAAATGACATAATAAACAAATAAAATAAAGTTGAGGGATATATTTGACAATTTTACCTTAATAGAAACCTTATTTATGCTAACTAGCATTGTTTTTTAAACCTAATAAAAGAACATAGTGTGAACCTCCTGTCCTTTGTGAAGGAATACCTCCCAATGTCAACTTCACTCAGCGTTATGTTAAATTCCCTTTTATGAAATATCATCAAGTCTTACTTATCATTAATTCATAACATAGGTCTAAACCGCTCATATAACATGTACATAGCTCATAGGTTTTAGGATGAGAAAGTCCTTTAATCACAAACCCAACATCATGTGAGAACATTACATTATAACATCGTCATACGATGTGCATGAGAAGTAATATAAATACCTCTTATTAGCACACCTATCATCATTTCACAAAAAAAAATAATTCATATCATGATCATACATTCATAAATTCATCATTAATACTGTAATTAATCAAAATAACCAAAGATAGGCCAACAATACTACAGAAAAAAAATTCATCACCGCGAAGATCATACAAATGGCCTTCTAGGAAAACCATTAGATACTGCATCATAAATCCATGAAATTTATATGTAAAATCAATTTTCATCATCATATAGTATGATTTTACATAAGAACGTATTCAATTACAATACCTCTAATCAATAATCAACATAATTCAAGAGCTAAGGAGAAAAGAGAAAATCAAGGTTATTTAAGGAACTAGGTCAAAAACCAAGGGTAATACATAATACCATTCATAAAATGTCATAATACATATTTATTTATCAATTATAGATAAAAAAAATTCATTTTTAAATGTAACCCATGAATCAGACTGAAACTTAAATATTTGGAAAAACATTGAAAATCAATTTGAAGAAACCTCTTGGGGAAAGGAGACCCAAGAGTGAAGAATTTTTCCGTACCTTATCAATTCTTCTAGATTAATGGATAAAATTATTTTTCTTGAAGTCCTAGAGAAATCTTGATCTTATTCTTCATGGTTTCTTGAGTTGAATGTATTTTCAGAGAGATTTTAAGTTTTGAGTTGTGTTTTATAATTTTTGTTGGGGTTTATGTCTTGTATTTAGGTTTACTTAGGTGATTAAATATCTAAAATGCCCTACTAACCTCTAATTATTTAACTAACTTATAATAAGACCCTTTACATACAAATGAAAATCACTTTCCAGGAAGTGACCTGCGGACAATAAAATTGAGTTACGGCCTGTACTACATGGCACAAGTCTTGCAAGAGAAGGTGGATGAATATATATTTATGGGTAGAAGAAGTATAAACTCACGATCCTCAATTAAATGGCGTAAGCCTAGTGACTTCTCATCACTATCCACGTAAAGTCAAGTTGTCATTTGGTAGATTTTTGGGTCAAATTGTTGGTTCTCTTCAAGGACACCTAGGATAGTCCTTGGGGTGTCTTATTATGTTGTTTTTACCCTAAAAAGATACTAATATGCATTTTAAGCATTGTTACAAGATTAATCCCTCATACAACTCTTCAAATCCCTTTCAAGACCTAAACTCACAGTAGATCATTTTCACTAGTCGTTGGATTTCATGGTTATTCCTTAAAACCTATTCCCTAACACATCCATATCACATTATTTAGGTTAGGTTAGGTCTTAAAACATAATTTTAACCCCTTTAATTTATTAACTATATATTAATGTTGTGTCTTAGGTTTTTATATTTTCGGGATGATACAAATGAAAGATAAGATTCTTGGATGTTTTGAGAATATGGTATTATGATGTTACCCTATATGATGAATGAATATCAGGAAGGTATGGTTGATTCTTGAATAAAGCCTTGGATTCTATGTAGAAGGTTTTCAATTTGGTTATTTTTAAGTATTTACTTATTCATCCACTTATGGTGGAGGTATTTAGTTTTTCTATACTCTTATATTGAATTGTTGACTCACTTATAGTGGAGGTTCTTACTTGAATTATGAATTTTGGTGTTGATTCTTTTTCCTCTTCCCTAGAACCTTATTTATGATCAAGTATGTTATGATATTAGCAAGTACATGATATGATAGGAGCATAGATATTGTGTTATGATATGAATGTTATGTCAAGATATGAATGTGAATGTTATGATATGGCTATGTTAGTGTTGATATGTTTAAAGGAAAGGCAATTCTCCTAAACATTATATTAATATTATAAGAAGGAACATTTTCACATGTTTTTGATTTCCGTTAGTGAAAAGATTTCTCTCATCATTAGAAACTTTGATATATACATTGTATGTGTAGTGAAGTTCATAAAGAATTCTTCATGAACTAATGCATAGCAAAAGGCTTAATGATAGCTTAAAGGGAATTGTGCTTAACAGCGAGTGGATATGATTATGATATAGGTTGTTTCACTCTAGTAGTTGAGTTCGTATTATGGTGCCTAAGGATAAGAAAACCCGCACAAAAGAAGAATAAGGTGTCTATAAGCAATCTCCATATCCGATAACTATGTACCAGCATAGTTCTTAGCTAGTGGATCCATAATGTAGCTAGGTATGCTCGTTTCACCTTAGGCAAGAGATGTCACGACCAGAGAGTATACCGTAGAAGCAATGGAATCCTCAAGTCGCCACACAATTTACAGGACCTCTCGTAGGTCTTGTACAAGCCCTTAGACATCATTCATCCCATATATATACTAAAAGTAGTGAGGAATTTATACTTTTCACAACAATAGTTCAAATCTCTTTAATAGAAAACACAAGAAAGAATATGTCTCTTGATAGCCATGTTAGACACATGAAAAAAATATAGGGTCACAACTCATAAATCAATAAAATGAAAATACTAAAGTTTAATACATTGTCTCTTAAAAATGAAGGCTTAAAAATAACTATATTCTTGAATCATATGAGGACATACCAAAATTTGCTTGAGAGGATGCTATTCACAAGCTTTACTTCAGTAGACTCCTCAATTGCCATCTACACCATTAGAGATAAAACAATATATGTAATTATTATGTTGAATTCACTAATCATGGTGATATGTAGTAAAATCATGCTAAAATGGACATTTACTTTATAATTTTATTTTTATGCTCTTTCGATTAAAACTTCATAAAATAAGAGTAAGAACCACATTTACGTCAAACTTTAGATATAAGACATATTTAAAGGAATCCATAATATAAAACTCTAATCACTTAGAAATCATATAAGCATAGAGACCTCCTACTAAAGAATATCCCAAGACCCACATAAGTAAGATTTGAAGCGACAACCAATACAACCTCTTCACACCTACCAAGATGATCCTCAAGACATCGTAAAGTAAGATTATTCCATTTTCATCATTAGACTCTCTACCCAAGATTCCTCTAAGACACACTTGAATAAGACATGAAGATACAACTTATACCTTATCTTCATGCCTTCCTAAGCCATCCTCAAATCTACCCAAGATAAGGATCCTTTTATTCAACATGCATTAACTTCAGTCATCATCATTGATTAAACCAATTAAGATGCAATTAAGCATGTAGAGAACATTGTAGGATGGTCTGGGAGAAGACATAGGCGACCCTGATCCTAGAATATTCAAAGCCTATTCATTTCATGTATATATAGTGTCCCATATCACTACTTACACGTTGTATAACTTCTCCAATACTAGAACTAATCCCACATAATGGGAATAGGCACTAATCGACCTAGACCATACTAGCTACATACATAATTCAAAGTCTACCGTACCCCGTGGAGGATGTTTTACTTGAAAAGGGTAGAACTAGGACACATATCATGATGGCACATGGTTGAGGAATATAAAGGATTTGTTTGTACTCTATTATTATCTTAAGTAGAGTCACTTCTACAAGAATATTAAATCGGTGATCTATTTTCTCTCTCAAAGAGTATGTTCGATCACATAATGGATATTAAAAGGTACCACAATCTTACAAAATCATAATACCCATACAAAAGGTGGGTTAACTAGGGCTGACACTCAATTGTTATAAGGATAGCTCAAAGACATCCTTAAAGATGGTTCCATACTATTCTAGCAAACCTATCCCCAAGTCCATTATTAACACAAGAAGGATACCATTACGGCTTTATACTTTAAGGATTCTTTAAACTTCTTTCAACATTTAAGGTTCCACGTTATTGACCTTCTTTACATGTTCAAGGTCATATATTGGTCATACGTAGAAGGTTACAATCGTAGGTCTACCAATTGTAAACTTTCATTCAACATATTTTCATACACATACATGACACAACTTATTAAGACTTCTATGTAAAAAGTTCACATTCACTAACTTACATATATCAAGTAGAGGGACATAGGTCTACCAATCAAGACACACACATCATCTTCATATCACATATGCATTAACATGCAAGTACCATGTACACAATATTAAGCAAAAAAACAAATCAATACAATGATCCAACAAGATACAATATGAATATCATCAAATTCAGGCATCCTATATACAATCTATCATAATCTATACATAATTCAATAGCCCAATGTAATCTACACATGAATTCTATAAGATCAAGCCATGATCAATTCACCCAAATTACAGGAAAAATAGAAATTGATGTAATTCATGGGTATATATAGTGTTTTTTAATCTTAAAATATCCAATTAACATCAATTCAATCATAACACATTGACAAAATTATTTCATGCAAGAACTTATGCCTAGAAATTAAAATATATCATCATTGAAAATCTTTTGAAATTGAATCCTTGAGAGGAAGAGTAGTCAAGAATGAAACAACATCCTATATTGAAGAAAACCCTACAAAATTGGTGGATAAAAACATGGAAAATCTGTCTTTTTCCTTGATGCTTCAAAGCTTCATTAAAGAAGGTTTTAGAGAGAAGGAATGGAGAGGTTTGCTTTTGAGTTGAGGGGTCTTTATTGGTGACTTTTTTGGGTTCAAAAAGACTCAATTACTGTCAATAAGTCATCCTAAAATTACCAAAAAGACCCCTGCATGTATAGGACCATTTAACCAATTCTAATTTGAATTAAAAAGGACATCAAAATATGGGAAGTCAGTGGGTGTCGCGGGGTGACCTTCAATTCTTGATTCTAGAATGATATTTGAGAAATAATGATTCTCATTGGCCCTGCATCGCAGAAATAAAATTTCCCTTTGAGTGTTGCTGGCGCGACACGCAAGCACTACCAAATCTTGGTTGCCTCGATAACTTCCTTTGTCCATGTTTGGGTCCTCCTTAATGATCCTTTGATTTGTCCTTAGGGAATTGTTCTGGGAAGTTTTGACCCTTTACATGTCATTCCATGTCTAAGAACCATCGATACCCTCTTCCGCCCTTATACCGTACCCCAAAACTACACTACAAAACACTACCACAAACTAGTTCAACTTAGACTATTTATGGATGTCTTGATCATTTTTAGACATTTCACTTCCAAACTCTTCAATGTGACTTCTAATGCTAATACTCATCATTTTTTGCACCATATTTAATCATGGCACACATACTAAGCTCTAGTTTAAACTAGTTTGTTTATTAAGGGTGTTTCATTTTTCCAACATGGACAACATTTGTCCTCTAATGATACTAAATCTTTTCCAACACATTCAAGAGATAGGACTCAGGAATAGCAGATCATAACCATAAAACAACAAAATCAAATCCCATAAATAGAAGAAAAATCAACTTCGATTAATATGAGTCTTGGAACACAACAAGAAAGAAGGAAAAACATCTACAAGTTATCACGAAATAAGACTCTACCTTTTCATTTTCATAGGAGGAACTTCCTTTTACACATATCATCATTATTATTTATATCATTTCTAAGCACAAAATTCCAATATCTCATGAAAAAAAAATTAAGCAATAATTTCATATACTTCATAGTAAAGCATGCTTACTTGTTCATGAATGCAATTTTTAAGCAATTTATTTAAAGGCATGACAATATGGGAGACAAAACAATATGAACTCATTTTACCACATAAACATAACCTCATGAAAATGCACAATGAAAGGAGATTAATGATTTTTATTTTACTCATTTTATCTCATAAACATAAGCTAGCGAAAATGCACAATGGAATGAGATTAATGAATTTCATTTTTACTTAGAGTTTTCTACTACATTCAACATGATACTATAACATTATAACTCTCAATCTTGAATAGGTAGAATACAAGAGAAGATACAACAATCTACAAGCCAACTACTCACCATACACCCAACATAGAAGGAACCCATTACAACTTAACAAAGGAACTACACTTTAGCTTTGAGAAAATATAAGTTATTCCTCTTTTTTGCACCAACATCTGGGGCATTAGGAGGAACTTTCGTGGCCGCTCTTCCTCTAGACACAATAGTAGGACAATCTATTACCATATGATTATCCTTAACACAACCAAAGTGTAACACCTCCAAAAATTACGTAGATGAAACAATGGTATAATGTGTGTATCATGAATTCTTGATGTACTAAAATTTGTTTAAAATGATGATTGAGTGAGTGTCTAAAGATTTGGACTATATTTGAAGTCAAACATTAAGGGACAACCAAGACGTTCGATGACTAGTCGTTTATGTGTTTTCATATGATCATATGTGTGTAATGAGTATATGAGGTCCTTAGATTGTTGATAATAGTTTTTAAAGTCAGCGTGTTGAGTTTGGGAAGGTTTGGGGGTCAAATATCAAAGAATGCGCAGTGACGTTTTAATTATAGTCATTGGATGTCCTTGTGAGTTTGGGTGTGTTTTAGCATGTTCCATGACATTTTTTTATGTTGAACTAGTTTTGGAATGTTATTGATACCTAAATGTGCGTTTTTAAATGTTTAATGTCCGGTTACGATTCTCTGTAGGACCTACAACGGGCCCTAGAAGGAGGACCCAACTTGAAGCTCAACACTGCCTTGCACTGCTAATCGACTGCCCCTAACAATGACCAGTCAATCAACAACAACCCGTCGATCGATGGTGTCTATGGAACCATGTACCCTGCAGTTTGGGAACTTCTAGACACAACCAACGGACCCCATCGATGGGTAAAGGTTTCACCAACGGACCGTCGATGCTAGGCGTCGATGGAGCTGCAATTCTTCCCATTTTCAGACATGGTTTTTTTTGGAAATTCACCCCAAGTCTAATATACTTATAGGACGGTTATTTTAGGTGTGTATGGGTATTTTAAGAGTATATAAGTCATTTAACTCTCATTTAGACCCTAGCACCTAGATCAAAACTCATTCCCTCTCAAAATTTCTCCCAAAAACCTCCATGAGAGCTAAAGGTGAAGATGGATCTTGATGATGGATCTTCAATGTAGTTTCTTATTAAATTATAAGGTTATTATAATAAGGTATGAGATTTTTAATCTAAGCTTTCTATCACTATAGAGTCAATTTCAAAGATGATCTTCAAAGTTATGAAAAAGGACTAATTTCTACTCTAAGTCTTGGGTTCTTGCATGAAATGTTTTTAAATATTAAGATATGATATTATTGATGTATAATTAATGTTTTCTAATGAAATTCTCCATGAAACCTTGACCTTCTCAATTATCTAAAATTTTCTATGCTATGGGTGATGTGATTATGCTCTTATATTAATGAATTCATGAATAGATTGTTACGGGCTCTTGATTTATGAATAGATTATGATTGTATGGTTTATAGTCTGTCTCAAATTTATCACATATGTATTGTACATTCTTAGATTCATTGTATATTAAGATTATTGAATTGAATTGGTGATCGTGGCCATGGGTAAGGGCCTTTGAGTGTTGTGTTTGTTGATAAGGCTATGGATGGAAGTTGTGAGATTAGATGTATCGTATGCTGCCCTAATTTTCTTAATATTATGTATAGCTTATGTATTATAATTATGATTGGTATGGTGCACTTATAGTGGCGGTGGTTATGTGTTACCTTTTGTAAAAGATGTGTCCTCGTCGCCATTACTTTATGAATTGTTTTGGTATCATGTTTAGGACTTATATGAAGGTAAAATGTGTGTTTTTGATGTGAAGTAATGCAATCATGTCTAAAATGTGATGGACTGTTTGAACACGTTTTTTGAATCATGATAGATAATATGTGTTATTTGTGATGGTTAACACTAAGGTGCTTTATATTGCTTGTATGATCTTGTGTGAGTGATTATGTTATGATTTATCGTATGTGATTATATACGAGGAAGACGTATATGGATGTGTTAAGGTAAACTTGTTGTTCTCTTAAATGGATATTTATGACAAAGGTAATCCGTGATGACTTCTTACACCTATTAAGAGAAAATAATGTCTTGTGTGGTAGACTTGTGTCCCTTATTTGATACATGTATGAATGTGAATATGAGATGTCTTGAATATGGACGCTAAATCCTATTAATCTTGTATGTGTGAATGACATGAGACCTTGAATGATTCTAAGAAGGTCTTTTATGTGAAACCTTAAACCTAGTGGTAAGGTTATGAACCTTGAAGTCGAAAGTTGTAATGGTATCCTTCTTGTATAAATTATGTACTTAAGGTTGGTTTGATGGAACGAGATCATATCATCCTTGGTAAAGTCATTAAGCTATCCTCTTCGCCATTGTAAGGCTGCCCTAGGGGACTTCTTTGGTAGAGAGAATGTGATAAGGATATGAACTAAATATTAAACCCCTTCATGTCATCCTTTATGTGAAATTACTCTATGAGCACAAAGGCTACCACCGAATGAGTATGGTAGTACCTGTAGATGAAGAATGAGGTTAGATTGCAAAGAAACACTTCATATTCCTTAGCCATGTCTCTACATGGGAGGTGTCCAAGTAATACCATTGGCCAGTACAACACCCTTCAACGGAGGAGGTTAAAACTTTGGATTCCATTGTTTTCTACCATGGTCTATGTAGGGTACTTCGTATTCTCATCATATGGGATACCTACTAGTGTTTAAGAAGGCTATGGAGTTCCGTTGGTTGTATGGGACGCTACCTAGATATTGCACCTCTAGGCTTTGAAGATATTAGTTAGTGAGTCCCTAGGTATTCTTCTAGATCATTAATAGAATGTCCTTATATGATAATGAATCTTAATGAACTAATGAATTAATATATTATGTTAATCATTATATAAATGAATGAGTACCTAATATAGAGGAACTCTAAGGATGTCCTAGTTAAAGTGTAAAGGGCGAATAAATGATAATTTCTTCATGTCTTATCGAGGGATGTCTTGAGAATGAATCTAGTTAGAAAGGTTGGTTGATAAGTTATACATGATCTAATCTTAGGTGGTCATAAGGATTAGTTAGGTACTCTTGGAGAGGTCAAACATGGATATTCTCTTCTTGATTTACTTTAGTAAGTCTTTTGATAACCTTTGGAAGGAAAATTGTCATATTAAATGTATGTAATAAGTTAGAATCATCTTATCTTAAGTAATATAAAGGATCTCTTAAGTGAGTGTGAAGGGATTGTATGGGTAGTCTCTTCACAACTCACTCATGTGAATCTTAGAATCACCTTTGGGAAAAGGATCTCAAGTCTATGAGTTTTGTGTATTGAAAGTGAGTGTATCTCATTATAGGTAGTCTTAAGGATCATTTTCCTGTCCCTAGAGAGTATGTATGGGTGGTATCTCTTTGTATTATTATAGTGTGTCTTAGGATAGCTTTTAGGCAGAAGATTTCATGCTAGGCAGGGGTTATGGTGATGTTGAGGAACTTCACTTTTACAGTGAATCAATTCACTGAAATAGTGGCCTAGTTAACTGTAAAGTGTTCCTTAAAATGTAATAAATTGCTTGAGTGTTATTTTATGTGTTTCTACGGTATTGAATGTTTTTCTTATGCTTATACTATGATGTTTTAATCAAAAATCATGAAAAGCATGTTATTTCCTAAATGTCCCTTTTTCATAGTTTTTGCATGGTTTCCATACTTAGTGGAACTAATGTTCTAACCCCTTCTTTACACTTTCGGACAAAAGTGTAGGGAAAATGAAGTCATGATACACCATGGAGGGTGGATAGGTGTCTAAGAGTTGGATATGAAGTATTCGCGAGTCTTCATCGATTCGAGGACAATATCCACATGTTCCTTTATCTCTTAGTCTTTATTTTATGCTTTGTATGGGGTTAGTACCAAGTGTTGTATACTCCAAATAATAGATGTTTAAATGAGAATGTGTAAAGGCTAAATGTTTTAATGAATGTCTTATGTTTGCATATTGGTATTATAGAGTTATTTGTGTATGACAAAAGTTTTAAATTCTTGCTCATTTCAGAATGTTATTATGCAAGGAATGATTCGAGTGGCTTTAGTGAGACTTCTCGTAGTCTAATCTTCCATGTGGAAACTCAAAGATTCTCTAACTTCAAGGGTGTACTTGTGAGTCGTTACATAAATCACCCACCAGTACTGGCTAGACACTTCCCTAAGTGCTTTTTCCCACGAGTAGAACAAGTAGGTTTAACACCTCTGAAAATAACTACCATTCTCAAGTTTGACCTTCAGAGCATTACACCCATATTGATTTGGAGCACTCTTCTTAAACCTAGGTTTGTTGTACTCATCGGATCTACCCCTCTTTAAAATCCTTGAAATACTACCAAGTTTTTACTCGTAAAAGGATTATGCATACACCATAAGCCTAGATAAGTTCATGTTATTATAGAGCATGGTGGTACATCACTCTTCTTTCACATGGTCAATAATAGTGGTTATAAACCTACTGATCTCATCTCTACGGTGAGAAACAAAGGATGGATCATACTTACACAAGAGGGTAAACTTCAAAGAATAATCTTCAACACTCATATTACCTTGCCTAAGGTTTATCAAATTGTCTACCTTCACCTCCCTCCTTTCCCGGGGAAAGTACCTTCCTAAGAAGGCTTCCTTAAATTCTTCCCACTCTATGGGACCCGAATCCATCGGCCTATTGTCTTTCAGTGAGTATAACATACTTGAGCAACTTTACTCAATTCGTATGAAGCTAGCCCTTACTTCTCCCAAGAAGTCACACCTATGGAACTAAACACCTTATAGACACCAATTAAAATCTCTTGGGGATCCACTCCCACCTTAGAACAAAGGAAGATAGGAGGATTCGTTTTCCCCCAATATAGATGTCATGGTACTCTCAAGATCATTTATCCTAGGCCCAACATCTCTAGTCGTTTGATTCGTCATATATCAATCTAGGGTAAGGAGAGACTAAACAATTCTTATGAAATAGACCATAGAAAACAATTACTTTTCATTGAAAATGATAAACCTTTGGTTAGAAAGAAAAACCTGTTTTGTAGGGTAAAAACCCTAGTGTTTGATGATCTTGAAAACATATCTTGAAAGGAACTCTTTGGTAAAGGAATCTCAAGAGTGAAAACCCAATACCTTATAAATGAAGAATCCACGAAATTGGATGAAAAACTTCAGGTCTTCGTCTTCTTCCTTAAGATCTTATTGTTCTTCAATGGATTATGGAAAAGAGAGAAAGAAATTTCGTTTGATCTGATTTAGGATGTGAAAAAGTTTTCTAAAACTGACCTAATATAAATATATAGTTGTCCTATGAATTAAACAAAATACCCTCCACTTAAATGAGTCTTTTTAAGAAGTTGAATAACCAAAAATACGACTTTAACTATTTGAAAGTAGCTTCGCCTCGCGGGGCCAAATCCTGTTTATTTAATTTTGATTTGAGGCAGTGAGGTGCGTGTTATCCTCGCTGGATGAGTATGCCTCTCGAATGTTGAGGCAGAATACCTCATGTCCAGCTCGCGTCGCACACTTCAAGTACCAATCTTGTTCATGGTAGTTACGGACGCTTAAGATGGTCCTTGGGGTGTAGTTACCTTAATTTTGGACCCTTATTACTACAAAATACCTAACCAAGGTAACTTTGCAAGTTTTTGACTTCATTTGACACTTCTAAACCTTCACCCAACGTAGGGACGTCAACTACTTCAAATTAGCTAGTTTCTAGACGTTAACGTCTTTCTCAGTCATTTTGGCTCTAACCTTTTCCAAATGAGTTTATTACATTAATATAGGTTTAGAAACATAATTTTAAAAATTATTTGTTGGATTAAACTCTAGTCCAAGTCATGTGATTTCCAGAGTGTTACATGGTTCGAGTCTTTGTGAGTTGAGTATATTAAAATGGCTAAAAAATGTTGATGATGATCGAAAGGTGGTAAGTTGGCTTGATCTCTCTATGTTATTTTAACTTGTAAAAAGTTTCTATTGATTGGTATGGTGTTCTTATGGTTTTGGTTTTTATGTGTTGATTATGTGATGAACATGGCCTTGACGGCATTTTTTATGTAAATTGAAATAGTATCATGTTAGGGTTTATATGGATGTATAAGGTGAAGTGATATGATAATATTGAACTTTTTATGTCTTATATGGTTATGTTAAGTGAAATATAATGTGATATACGGTTATCTTGTGTAATATGAATGCATGAATTGTAGTACTCTTATGATGCTTATGTTATCTAGTATGATTTCTAAGATGATTATTTCTTATTTAATGGTATATGATAATACGGGGTCTAAGAGATGTCTTATGTGATAATGTTGTGTATGAATCTGTAAGGTTAAAACATATTGTCCTTGAATGATTATATGTTACTATAGTAGACTACAATATGGTACCTCTTCACATGTCCTTGTGATTGAATTATTGTATGAGAACAAAGGCAAGCACAGAGACAATATGCTTGGGGAGTGATTCTACTTATGTTTAGACTAGAGTACAATGAAACCCTTGAAATTCCTTAACCATGTTCCGACATGGGATGTCTCCTCATTTTATCCTTCGCTAGTACAACAACCTCAATCGGAGTGGGGTTTACTCTATATTCCATTGCTAGCTACTATGGTATGTGTTGGTTAATGACTATTCTTATCATGTGGGATACATTCTAGTGTTGGTAAAGTTCTACAATGTGTAGATAGTGGAATGGGATGCTATCTATAGATGACACAAGTAGGCTTTGAAGATGTTAGGATGTAGATTTTCTAGGTGTTTTTCAAGACCAATATGTGAAGTCCTCTAAATTTATGGTTTTTTTGTCAAAATGGTACTAATGGAAATATGGTTTCTAAATGAAGTACGTTTTATAAAAAAGTAGTTATCTAGGGTAGCTTTGAGGATTTCTTAGGTAGGCTGTAAGAGGGTAAATGGGTAGTCTCTTAATGTTTTACATAGGTGAGTCTTCGAGTAGCCTTGGGCAGGGATTTTGTATGATTTAAAGACTTGTTTAATGGGTATTTACTCATGTGATATGTGATGAAATGGAATAACATACATTAGGTAGTCTTAAGAATTATCTCAGTGTGTGTGAAGGGGTTTTATGGGTGGCCTCTTCATATCTTACTTAGGTGGGTCTTGGGGTAACCTTTAGTAAGGGGTATATGTGAATATTATTATGTGATTGCAATTAATTGAATAAATTCTATACGTCATTGTTGACTTGGATTATATCTCTTAAACTCTTTTATGAAGGATTTTATCAAATGTCATAAAAGCATGTTTCTATACTAAATTTTCCTTTTTCATGGGTTTTCCCCTTATGCCTAACGTGTAGTAAATTGGAAGTTCGATATGCCATGTATCATGACAAGACCCACATGTTCTTTTTATGTCATAAGACTCTATTTTATGTCTTTTATGGGGATTATCCCCAAGTATTGTACATACCAAGTATTAGATTGTTTAAAGAGACATTGTAAAGATAGATGTTTTAAAGAATGTATTTCGCTCGTGTATAAATGAAAGTATTCTTCGTGTGTGAAGAAATTTCTGAATTCTTGTTTATTTTAAAGATTATAATATGTGATTATTTATTTGAGAGTCTTGTTTAAGGCTTATTGAAATTCATTCATTGGTTACACCTAGGACTGCTCCCTAGTCGTGACAAAGTTAGTATACGATCTAGGTTTGAGAGTTTCTTTGATTGTTTCATAAATCAAATCTAATAGACTCTTGTTCATAATGTGGAGCACGCCTTATTATGAATAAGAGGCTATTGGGTGCTAAGAAAGTTTCACTTCTTCATTTTTCAAATCGTCCCCAAAAGATTTATTCTTTGGTGTCTTTCCCTTGTTCCTTATGTTATGGTACTAAGGGTGTGGCCTTTGAGATGTTGTATTGAGGGAGAGAAAAATATTGTCTGTAACTTGTGAGATAGGATATGGAAGGTTATGATGATGACCTTAGATTGTTTGAGTAACTTTATGAGAGGGGATATTGTTATGCAAAATGGTTAAACGTAGTGTTAGAACGGTGGAGGAGTGATAGTTGAGATAAATTGAAGATGTTTAGATTTGTTCTTAGGTAGGAAGGAGGTGATGTTGAAAGAGTAAAGGTGAGGTTGTCTTAGTAAGTGATAATGTTGTTCAAGTGGTCTAGTGAAACGGCAGAGAAGGATGAGAATGGTGCTAACAAGTGTGATGTTTCCTTGACGAGATCCTTGTATTAAACTTATGTTGACCTTAGATTAGGTTTTTCCTAAGTGGGGGAGTATGGTGAATTCTATGATTATTCGGAGTGAGATATCCTTATCTTTTCCTTATGTGCTTATTCAAGCCTTAAACAAAAAGTTCCTAATAACTTGGTTTATGTTGGATTCTTTTCTGAAAAAATGAGTTTCCAAAATATTCTCTTTCTATATGCATGTTTTGGTTGAATTCTTGTTAAATGAGAAATTAAATTGTCATGCATGATATTCACTCATGTTCATGTGTATTTAGGTTAGATTGTGTATTTGCTTCATGAGGTAGAATGATGAGCATGTCTACATTGTTATATGAGATTGATTTGTTCAGCATGCCATTGTTTTTTTTTTTGAGAAAGATGCATGTTGAGATTTTATGAGAAATTTCTTAAATCTACCTTCTTGAAAATGTATGACTTTTCTGTGATAATAACTTGCATAATATTCTATATGATGTTTAAATGAGCATGTTCTAGTTGATGCATAGGAAGTAGTATATGTAGTTCTATTTGCTTGAATTGCATGAGGTTGTATGAACTTTTCTTGTGGAGTGATCTTCCTCCTAGATATGAGTATTATTCTTATATTGTGTGCTTTCATGAGGGTTGTTTCTTTGCTCGTTATCTCTTTAAGTCCTTAAAATTCATTTGAGGACGAATGTTCTTATGTAGGGGAAAATATAACAACCCTAAAATGAACTAGACTTATATAGAGCTTCACTAGTGATCTAAGGTCATCTAATTATCTTAATTAATGTGTATGTGAGTTTTGAAGTCAGTCTTGTTCATTTTGAAGTCAAATGTGTCATGACGGGGGATCACCCCCAAACATAACTGGCTTCGTTGTCCTAGAAGAGGACATAGACTAGCCCTTAGCATTAGTCATAACATATCATCGGTCAAAATGCATAAAATTAAAGCTTCTTACATAGAAAATCGCAATACTACTAAAATAGAACAAATAGCACAGTCCTTGAACTTGAGGTCCTACCAAAAACTTGGGGAGAAGTCCAAGTCCTCTTACAAAGCGACCTTGATACTTCGATGGCCAAACCTACATTGTTTGGGAAAAGGGAAATAATATGGGTTAGTACAACCACATGTACTAAGTAAGGGAACATATACAAGTAAAACCTTTTAAATCATGCTTATAAGGATATTCAGGTCAAAACCATGCGAAGTTACTTTAAAAAGTATTTATGCACAATTAAGAAGAACATATACAAGCCAATAGACCTAACATAACTATGAAAATTTCATATTCAACACATGACCAACATCATCATATAGTCAAGGCAACATGGATATTATTAATACAAGGTCATGTCAACATGAATGGCATCATATTAAGATAATATAAGCATGTCAACTCTAGCATTATGTCATAGCAACAATTAATGTGCAGGAGTTCATAACATCACATTATACTACACATCTACTCATAACCCCTTCCAAATCCTAAAAGTGCAATTCTTAGGTGAAGCTCCCATGCAAAGGATCCTAAGAAATGTCTTCATTTCATATAAAATCATATCATACATGTTATTCCTCATATATATCAATTTAGTCCAATATAATGTTCATACATATAGTAAATATCAGGCAAGGTCAACATTGTATAAAGTGAAAAATTGCATTTCATTCATACCACAAGTGCATAAGAACAAACTCCTAGGACTTCCCTCAAGGTCAACTTGTTCTATTTATATGTAGAGTCCCTTACCCCTACCTACACTAAGTAAAACCTCTTAAGTCAACCTAGTTAGTGTTCACTTTATTACATTCATTTTACTATGGGTTACAATCGCCTTAACCGACAATACACCATGTGAGCTTCACATGGAATACAATTTCATGAAACCCTACAAAAAAAAGAGGGTGGTCTACTTGCAAAGATAGTACCAAAACATGACCATAACATTTTAGGTGGATCCACTAGCTAGTGTTTCAATAGAGGCAACATATTTAAGGAACTAGGAGATATTTAGTGAACGTTGTACATTCCCATAGTCAAGACATTTCATAATAATCATCATATCATAATATTCACAAATGTAATAAGATATAATAATTCAAGTGAGCACCATTATGAAGTATAAACCATTATGAGAATAACAGGACTTCATGGCAGCCTCGTCCTCCCATGTTTTTATTCAACTAGATGGTTTCTCCATAGAACTTTTACCAAGGCCACCTGTTTGTTCCTCAAATTCTTGAATAGGCGATCTAGAATTTCTACCGCAAATTCTTTATAAGATAGGTTCTCATCTACACCGAATCCTTCAGTAGGGACAATGTATACGGGGTCGCTTATACACTTGTTAAGCATGGAGACATGAAATTCTGGATGAATTAAAGAAAGTTCACTAGGTAATTTCAAATAATATTCAACCTTTTTAACTTGGTACAAAAACTTATAGGGAACCACATATCGGGAACTTAAGTTCTCATTTTTGTTAAATATCATCACTCGTTTCATAGGTTAAATCATCAACTAGACCATATAACCTATTTAAAATTCAAGGTCTCTTTTTCTATTGTCAGCATAGCATATTTTCCAGGTATAGGATATTTTCAACCTATCCTTTATCACTCGAACCTACTCTAAAGCTTCATATATTATTTTGGGACCAAGGAGTGAAGACTCACTCACCTCAAACCACCCATCCAGAGACCGATATCATCTACCATACATTTCTTCGAAAGGTGCCTTAGAAATACTTGAATAGTAGCTATTATTATAGGAGAACTCAATCTAAGGTAGGTGATTGTCCTAATTATCTTTAAAATATATCACAAAAGCTCTTAACATGTCTTTAGGGTTTGAATAGTACGCTCCACTTGGCCATCCGTTTAGGGATGAAAGGCATTGCTAAGCTTCACATGAAAACCCAAACCTTTTTGAAAAGACCTCCAATAACAAGAAGTGAATTGAGCTTCTCAATCTGATATGATGGACAAAAGGATCGATATAAGCTCACTACCTCTCAATGTAGTTCTGACATAATCTTCCACCGAATAAGTAGATTTTACAGGGATAAAATGAGAGTATTTCGTTAATCTATCAACAATAACCAAAATTGAGTCATTTGCCTCCGGGTTTAGACAACCCAACAACAAAGTTGGTATTAATTTCTTCCTACTTCCAAGTAGGAACTTCTGTTATTTAGTTCAAACTACACGGTCTTTGATGCTCAAATTTTACTTGTTGGAAATTTGAACACTTAGCTACAAACTTCACTCTATCCCTTTTCAAGACATCCCACACACTAAACCTCTCTAAGATCATGGTACACTGTGGACACCCCCGATAAATAGTATATGGGAACCATGAGATTTTTCATAAAATTCCCCCCTTCAAATTATCAACATCCGGTACAAAGAATATACCTTGGTACCTAAGCACACCATAAACCTTTTTGGACAATGACTCATTGAACATGTTAAGTACAAATTTCTTCAACTCCGAGTTGTTATGAAGCATATAACCACCTTTTAAAAAATATTTAACCGAACACCTAGCACATAAAATATATGAACATATTTAACTTGGTTTTTCTTACCTTCTTCCTTATAGTACACACTACCCATGTTAATATGACTTAAAGCATCCGCAACCACGTTGCCTACTTGGATGGTAGAGAATAGTCATGTTTTAATGCTTCAAAAGTTCTAACCATCTTCTTTGTCGGAGATTCATCTCTTTTGAGTGAACTCGTATTGATGACTCTTATGATTGGTAAATACATCTACATGGACACCATAAAAGTAATGTCTCCATATTTTCAAAGAAAATAGTACAGCTGCTAATTCAAGATCATGAGTTGGATAGTTCTATTCTTGCCCCTTGAGTTGTCTATCATCTTCCCATGGTGCATAGGGACACAACCCAAACCCACTTTTTAAGCGTCACAATATACCAAAAAACCCTTGGTATCCTTCGATAAAGTTAACACGGAGTGGAGGTAACCCTATCTTTCAACAATTTGAAACTTTTTTCACATGCCTACGACCACTCAAACTTAACACTCTTTTGTGTCTAGGTAGTCAAAGGAGAAACAATGGATGCAAACCCATCCATAAATATCGTATAGTACCTGACTAAAATCAAGAAACTTCTAAAGTGGTAGATGTTTATGGTGAATTAAAGGATAACACTGCAAAAGATGTTGAAGTGCCTAAAAAGGATTCTCCCATGCCTAGGCCACCCCCCCCCCATTTCATCAAAGTTTATAGAAAAAGATCGAGGATGGTAAATATTGGTGTTTTATAACAATGTTGAAGTAACTTTCTATCAATGTCCCTTTGGTAGAAGCTTTAGAACAAATGCCCGGTTACACCAAGTTTATGAATGATCTGGTCACAAAGAAAAGATCGTTCACTTTTGAGGATGATGATAGAATGCAGCATTGTAGTGCTATTGCTACAAGATCTCTCTTCCAAAAGAAAGAAGATCCGCGTGCCTTCACTATTTCTTGTACAATCGGGTTATTACATTTTGCGAAAGCATTATGTGATCTGGGGGCAAGCATAAATCTCATGCCCCTCTCGATTTACAAGAAGTTGGGTTTGGGTGATCCAAAGCCCACTGCGATGCGGTTACCGATTACTGATCGAACAGCAAAAAGGCCTATAGGGATACTCCATGATGTGCTAGTCAAAGTGGATTCGTTCATATTTCTGGTAGATTTTGTTATTCTTGATTGTAAAGTCGATTTTGAAGTGCCCCTTATTCTTGGGATGCCATTCCTTGCTACGGAAAGAGCCTTAGTAGATATGGAAAAGGGGCAGATGAAATTTCGGTTGAACAATGAGGAAGTGACATTTAACATCTATAGGTCCATGAGGCAGAGTGGTGACCTCCAATCGGTATCTGCTATATCCTACAACATGGGTGAGACGTCTGAGACACAAATAGAAAAACGTCTAGGTGTGGAAGCATTAGCGGCAGTGATAATGAACTTTGATAGAGATTGCATTGAAGAGTATGAGTCATTAGTGGCGGCTCTTGAACGAGGTGATGTTCGGTTTAAACTGAAGATATTTGAGCTAGATATGAAGAATCGCGAGTCCCCACCTGCGAAACCATCTATAAAGGAGGCTCCAAAATTAGAACTAAAAGCTCCCCCACCTCATCTCAGGTATGAATTCCTAGGAAATGGTGACACTTTTCGGGTAATCATTGCATAAGACTTGGATCAACAACAAGTTCAGAGTTTGGTGAAGGTACTAAAAAGGTTCAAAGAAGCTATTGGGTGGACTATTGCGGACATTATTGGGATCCCTCCTGGTATATGCTCTCATAAAATCCAACTCATACCTGATCATAAGCAAAGTATTGAGCACCAGAGACGCTTAAATCCTCCTATTCAAGAGGTCATAAAGAAGGAAATTATTAAGTGGTTGGATACCGGAGTAATTTATCTAATCGCCGATAGTAGTTGGGTATGCCCGATTCAGTGTGTATCTAAGAAAGGGGGAATGATTGTGGTCCCCAACGAAAAAAATAAATTTGTTCCAATGAGACCGGTTACTGGATGGAGGGTGTGTATTGAATACCGCAAACTTAATTCATGGATTGAAAAAGACCACTTTCCTATGCCCTACATGGATCAGATGTTGGATAGACTTGCTGGAAAAGGGTGGTATTGTTTTCTTGATGAAAATTCGGGGTATAATCAGATTTCTATTGCACCAGAAGATCAAGAGAAAACCACTTTTACTTGTCGATATGGGACATTTGCGTTCAGAAGAATGTCGTTTGGGCTGTGCAATGCTCCCACCACATTTAAGAGATGTATGATATCGATCTTTTCTGGCATGGTGGAGGATACATTATAAGTTTTTATGGATGATTTTTCTAGGGTTGGTGATTCATTCGTGTAGTGGTTGACCAATTTATCTGAGGTCCTTAAAAGATGTGAAGACTGCAATTTAGTAATAAACTGGGAAAAGTGTCATTTCATGGTGAAAGAGGGTATTGAGTTGGGTCATCGCATTTCAGAAAAGGGCATAGAGGTTTATCGAGCTAAAGTAGAGGTAATAGAGAGACTTCACCCACCGATCTCTGTGAAAGATGTGAGAAGCTTTCTTGGGCATGCAGGTTTTTACCGGAGATTCATCAAGGACTTTTCAAAGATTGCACATCCATTGTGCAAACTGCTAAAGAAAGATTGTATATTTTGTTTTGATGAATCCTGTCTTAAAGAATTTAACGAGCTAAAAGAGAAATTGGTGTCTGCGCCTATCATTATTCCTCGGGATTGGAACAGTCCAATTGAGGTGATGTGCGATGCTAGTGGGGTAGCTCTTGGGAAGTATTGGGACTGAAAAAAAACAAAATCCTTCACCCCATTTACTATGCTAGTAAAGCCCTAAATGAAGCTCAGAAGAACTACACAGTTACCGAGCAAGAACTCCTTGCAGTAGTCTTTGCTTTTGAGAAATTCCGCTCCTATCTGCTAGGTACTAGAGTTATAGTGCATACTTACCACTCAGCATTAAGATATTTGATGTCGAAGAAGGATGCGAAACCTAGGTTGATTCGTTGGGTATTACTGTTACAAAAATTTGACTTTGAAGTGATGGATAGAAAAGGAACTGAAAATCAAGTTGCTGATCACTTGTCTCTTCTTGATGATGAAGCTATGAGAGAGTTAGGGGATAAGACTAACATTGATGATACTTTCCCCGATGAGCATGTATTGGCTGCTTCACAAGACTTGATCCCATGGTTAACAGATTTTGCGAACTATCTGGCTAGTGATATTGTTCCATCAGACTTGTCCTTTCATCAAATAAAAAAGTTCATGTACGATGTGAATAAGTTCTTTTTGGATGAACCTTACTTGTATAGGATTTGTGCCGACGATCTTATTCGGCGTTGTGTGACAGAATGTGAGATGTTGAGTGTGTTGGAGGCATGCCATTCCTCACCCGTTGGTGGACATCACAGTGGTATCCGAACCGCTCATAAGATATTACAATGTGGTTACTATTGGCTAACTCTTCATCAAGATGCTCATGAATTTTGTAAAGCATGTGACAGATGCCAACGAGATCGCGGCACTTCAAGAAGGCAAGAGCTCCCCCTAAACCCCATTCTTCTGATTGAGTTATTTGATATTTAGGGTATTGACTTTATGGGCACTTTCGTGATTTCTCATGGAATGAAGTACATTAGAGTAGCAGTTGATTATGTATCTAAATGGGTCGAAGACATCTCCCTCGCAAACAATGAAGGGAAGAGTGTTACTGCATTCTTGAAAAAGAATATATTCGCTTGTTTTGGCACCCCAAGGGCCATTATTAGTAATGGGGGCTCCTGCTTCTGCAACATATTGTTCAAGGGTTATTGGAGAAATATGGGGTTCGCCATAATGTGGCCACTCCTTGCAACCCTCAAACTAGTGGGCAAGTTGAAGTGTGAAATCGGGAGATCAAACAGATATTGTAAAAAACAGTGAATGCTAGTAGAACGGATTGGTCAAGGAGGTTTGATGATGCTCTTTGGGCCTACCGGACAGCATATAAGACTCCAATAGGTTTGTCTCCATACCAACTGGTATATGGGAAAGCTTGTAATCTTCCGGTTGAGTTTGAGCATAAAGCCATTTGGGCTATGAAATAGTATAAGATGGATTGGAGCGAAGATGTAGAACAACGGTTAAATGGGTTGAATGAACTCGATGAATTTTGCCTGAAAGCCTATGACAGCTCAGCCCTATACAAAGAAAAGATGAAGAAGTACCATGACAACAAAATTGAAAAATGAGAGTTTATGGTTAGGCATTTGGTGCTTTTATTCCATTCCAGGTTGCGCTTGTTTTCGGGCTGGTCCTTACTTGGTTACCCAACTATTCCCTCATGGAGCAGTTGAGTTGGAAACTAAGGAGGATGTGCGGTTCAAGGTGAATGGACAGCGCATAAAAATCTAGTTTGGGCATGCTGAATCGGCAAATGAAGTGATTGAGGCATACCATTACCCTCTCTTTTCAACTTCCACAATATCTCCCTCTATCAACCGATCATTGCCCCCCACAATTCTCTAAAGCCCTAAAATTTTTAATCTACTAGTCGGAGTTGCTGCTGTTGGTGTCTTCCTGGTCACTGAGTACTTTTCCATTTTGTTTTCCCCAATTCTGAGGTATGTGTGTCTAAATTCTACTGATTTATCTTTCATTTTTGTTTATTAATTAGTATTAGCTTAGTTCTACGTCATATGTTCATTTCTTTTATAAGAGTCTATCTAACCTAGGTTAAAAATATCTGAAATTGCCGTGTTTACAACCCTAGACATAGGTGCTCTTGCATTGCTAGTTTCCTAGGTAGTTGGGTTAGACAAATGTAGGTCCAAAACACTACAAGTTTTATTTGGGTTCATCAGGGATGCATGGGGTACCCCCAGTTCTGTAACTGATATACAGAACGAGACCCCGATGATGGACCATTGTACCTACGACGGACCGTCGTAGGGTCCGTTCCAAAAGCCCTAGCACCTTGTTCCTGAGGGTCTCATTTTTTTTCTAAGTGTCCTCCAACGGACACATGTGATGGACCGTCGTGAAGACGACGGTCCGTCCTGCACAACTGCTCTGGTTGTCAGAGACCCTGCTTCAAAGGGTCTCTCACTATTTCTAAGTGTCCTTCAATGGACACATGTGATGGACCGTCATACCCACGACGGTCCATCCTGCATGACCGTCATGATGGTCAGAGACCCCTATCCTAAGGGTCTCCATATTTATTTAAGAACACCTATGACAGACCGTCGTACCTGTGATGGTCCGTCCTGCACATACCGTCATGCTATTCAGAGACTCTCCTTCAGGGTTCTCCATATATACGTAGTCTAAGTAAAACACGTCGGACCTCATGACGATCCGTGATAGTCACAACGAGCCATCACCAGGCCGTCGTGTGTCAATGTTACCATAGTAATGACATACTTTTTAATTGTTTTTGTGGTTTTTCTTGTCTTGTTTGCCACTTCTCATACTAATATTTATCCTTTACAGGTACTATCTACTATGGCACCCAAGCAAGACCGAATCTACGCATGCGGGCAATTGAAGTCTGTCGCCCCGTAAGCCTGCATGGTCATTGGCTCTGATAATGAGCGTGACCCCAGACACTTCCACCCCTTCCCATGCTACAAGTGCTCCTAGATCCACACCCAAAAAGGTGGCGTTCGGCGTAGTCACTTCCTCCCAGTCTGATGAGGAGCGCACACTGACCGACACACCCTCTGGGTCAGCCACAAATGAAGAAGGGGCGTCTGGCTCATTAGGAGTATAGTGGTCAGGGGAAGCCTCTGGCTCTGCCGAGGTTCCCGCACCCGCCACCGCTCCAGCGTCGGTCTCGTCTGATGAGGCTGATAGTTCTGATTCCACATCAGGTTCACCATCTCAAGCCCCCACCCAATAAATTGACAAGACCAACCGGTGGTGTGTCGATGGGCAATTTCAAGTCTACTCCGATGCCAAGTTCCTGATTGATAAAGGAGTGATGACTCAAACACTCACCTTGGAGCGGCAGGTCCTTACAAGGATTCTCCCGACAATGCCTGAGATCCACAATCTCTTCACCAGGCATCGCTTGGAGTGGACAACACGTCGGTTTGGACGTTATAGTGAAGAAATGGTCCGAGAGTTCTACGCATCCTACATAGCGACTCTACGATCACAGATAGATAGGCGGGCTGCCCCTGCTAAACAGGCCCCACTGGAGCAGGTCTGAGTACGAGGCGTACAGGTTGACATTTCCCTGCCTTCCATACACCGGTTTCTGTACGGCGAGGGTGTTGATGCTACTCGGACCCCTCTCATTGCCGAGTATGACTAGCGCCTGGCAGATATTTAAAGATAGAAAGTTCATGCGCGAGCCATCACTGAGAGAGACAACCAAGAGGTGCATGGCCCTGCACCTATCAATTTATGGAGAGGGTTCCGACTGGGTAACTGAGCAAAAGGGGGCCATCAAGAAGGCCAACCTCACTTTCACGGCGAAGTTCTTGTGGCTGATTGTCCGTCACTAATGGTACGCTCAAACTTACTTCTTATTTAAGAAGTAAAGCGGTCGTGTCTAGTAAATAACCCAACTAGTGATGTTGGGATCGTTCTCACGAGGAAAATAGTCTAGACTTAACTTCAACATGTTATTACTATTGTTTGGTCAATGACTTTTTTGGAAAGTAAAAACAATAAAAGGGGGGTTTCTAGTTCTAACAGAATAAAAATAACTAACGAACATGAATGAGACACTTAACAACTTTGAAAGTTGGATTTTAATCAGTTAATCAAATTAACTAGGGTTTACGTGTTCCCCACAGGTTCATAACTTGATAATTCTAACTATAACAATTCTTTCATAGTATCTTGCATGCAAAGTGATAAGTTATGTATTTTTAAATCCTATGTCCGGCATCTAGAAAATCTCACTCCGCACCTTGGTCCGACTACGTGTGTTGCTATCCTAACCTTTATGTTTACCTCATATTAAGCATCGTATTTGATATTCGACTAAGTTATTACCTCGTACCAATCAATACTAGCCTATTAGATAGTATACACTAAATCTATGTGAATAATTCTTTTCCTATTATCTACCTCCTTGGTCCGGTAAGTAGCATTAAGGCGAGTTCTAATGATGGCCATCCGTTAAAAGGACTTCTAAGCGAAAGAATTATTAATACATGTAAGACAATATTCTAGAATTGTTATTTTAGTTAGGGTTTATCTCATTATTTGCCTATGGTTCCCACAACCCTAGTTATGGAGTTTAGTTACTCATGGACATAAGCACAATATTCTAATATGTTAATTAAGAATTCATGTACTTACTTCAAAGAGAAAGAGTAAAATCAGAAAGTTTGCTTGATTAATCACCAATATTAACATGCAAGAATCTCAAAGTAATCAATAATCTCACAAAACGTCTAATGATTATCAAGAATATCACAATACAATGTTTAGCAATACGGAGATTAACAATCTAAGAGTCTAACAATGTGAAGAGTCTAAAAATCTAAAGTCTAACCTCAAAAAAGAAGTTTTTTGAACTATTTATAAAAAATAAAAACCTAATTAAACAAGGTTTCTGTTTGCTGGAAATATTTCAAAACGCGGCTGATTCGACGGACCATACGACGGATCGTCGTGGTCACGATGGACCGTCATGGACTACGTCATCCTATACTTGTGCAATTTCTTCTGCTGCTCTCTTCACCACCCTCGATGGAAAGTATGACGGACCGTCATAGGCACAACGGTCCGTCGAGGGTCTTCGTTTCAAAACACTTCAACTCTTGGAATCTGGGTACAGGGATGACTTCTCGGAACTTCATGACGAACCTGCAGGACGGACCGTCATAGCCACGACGGACCGTCACAAGCTTCGTAACCCCACACTTGGTCAGACTTCCCCATCTTCCTTCAGCAGCTTCACTATGCTGCCACCTACGGACCGTCCCAAGCACGACGGATCGTCATATGCTCCGTAGGTGGTCTCTTCTGCATTTCTTCGCTCAAAACCTCCGCATTCAGCTTTGGACAGATTACCTGCTAAACAGAGAGAAACTTATATAAAAATTAGCACAAAAAGACTTTTGGACACACTAAACTAAAGGAAAAAGTCTTAATTATACCGTGAAACAACGGTATATCAACACCCTCAACTTAAATTTGTTGTTTATCCTTAAGCGATGCACTATGACTCACTACATAATCTTTGTACAATAGTATCCATGTTTTATCCTTTACAATAATTAAGTTATCAATCCTGATTAATCTCATTAAATCTATGCATGATATCACTATTAGGCTTGAATTTTTGTGGGATCAGAACATGACACAGACTCACCATACACTAACACCTATCCTTTTCAATTTTTAACCGAGGTTCTAACAATTCCGGTATTGAAACTAGTCTCCTCACTTTAAAACAAAATCCTCATTTTTCGCACAATGATTTTAGTATGAGTATAAGGATTACTTTTACAACACACACTCTCAGAACAAAGTCACACTCATTCATACCTATTGCCATGAGCTAGCCCTTATTTTCACTGCCTTTAGTTCGCTATATAACCCTTAGGATCAGGATAGGACTTTATTAGCTAGTAACATAGGCTCAGGGTCAGGTAGGGTATATTTAGGTATACTTTAGGGAATTTTTGCCCTCCTTGACATATCGGCTAAACCTTCCACTTTCTATCATTCTATCTCGCCCAGTTTCTCATATTCTTTCACCTTGCTATTTTCTCTTCTTTCTTGATTTGTGTAAGTGACTCTCTTCTTTTCTTGCTTGTATTTCTTGTATATTTTTCTTTTTCTTTACTTCTCTTTCCACGAATTCTTGAGTCACTTTACTTTTGTTCTTTCTCTCTCTTTGTTCTTTTAACCCCACTTTCCAGAGCATTTCTCATATTAGCCACGCTCAACTCATGGATTTGCCATGAGCCAAGGTACACAATAACCAAAGTTGGGTCAGGGCCATAACGAAGGTTGTTTATGCATTAGACACCCTCAACTTATGCTTTTGGCATAAGCTAAGGTGCACATGTCCAAGGAGGGACCAGGGCTAACACATTGTTCCCAGAAAAGATCAGTTGGGGTGAAAAAGAAAGGTCTAATTTTATGCTCAGATTATTTGGATCAAAGAAGGATAAATTTCATTTGGTTTATTTAACTTAGGCTAGAAATGGGCTATATTGAATAAGGGCCTATGATCCTTTCCTAATTGTCTATTACAGCTAACTTTTAGCAGGACTAACCAGGCAAGTTCTAGGTCTGTACCAATAGTGGACTTATTCGAATTTTCCTCACACTCACTTGACATCTCATCACTATACCAGATTATCAGACACCTAGTTCGAATTTAAGATTTAGGGTTGGTTTAACTCTATGTCATGCTTAGAGCCACACAATTATCAGTTATTATGCCTAGTCATGCATCATTGCCTGTTTATCAGGATATCATTTTAGCCATCATGCTTCAGAATTAAACTATGTACAAAAGATATAAACATGCCGGTTCAACAAAAAAAAGTAATAAGTCTTTTAGGGAAAAAGAACACAGGCAAGAAAACCCCAAAAGAGGATAGTGAATGGGGCTACTAAGACCTCACCCTAACTTTCACTTTCCATTTAACCCACCCCCAAAAAAACATGCAATTGTCCCAAATGCATAAAAATCTAAGTACTAGAGTGGTAGGTGAAGCAAACCTGGGGCACAAAGCACCGTCGATCAGCAAGCTGGTGTGTCTGGTTCCCCGGAAACCACGTCCTCTGCAACCTGGACACTCTCGGTGCTGTTCTCAGCAACAACTGCACCATCAGTATTGCCTCCTGGTATCTCCAAAGTGCGGGAGCTAGACGCCCCAGCCGCTAACTCTGATTCTCTCATCTGGTGCGCCGCCTGCTCAGCAAGTGAGGCTCTCCTCGCAGCCTCTATCTCTCGGTGCTCCATCTTCTGTGCTCGCGCCTTGTCTTCTGCTCGACCCCTACGCCTCTTGGTATTCTCTCGAGGGGGAGTTTGTGGGATCTCTTATGTGGAAAATAGGGCCGCCAACACCGTGTCTTCAGCAGGCTCGACAGAAGGGGCCTCAGTCACCGGCACCCTAGCCTCTAAGATCGTGTCGATATCTGCACGAAGACTGTCAACTGCAGCTTGAAGAGTTGATACATCCTCCGGAGCGGCTGGTCGGGCGAGCACCCTCAACTCAAAGGCGTCCAAGCGCTGGTTAACCTCAATGATCTTCCGCTTTGTAAATTGGGTAATTTTTCGCTGTAGGAGCTCTTCTTACATAGTAATAGACTTCTTCATCCACGGCTGGATATGATGCAGAAGTGTAGCCATTTGCGCCTCTATTTTTTGGACCCTCGCAAGCGGGACCAATGCTGGTAGATGGGTTGTGCGAGATGAGCTCGGGGCGGTGCTACTACCCGGGATAGACTCGATCGGGGTAGTGTCAGTGGACGCCCCTTATGTAGCTGTGCGGACTTGGGCTACCGTCTCAGAAAGATCATCAGCAAGTGGGGGCAGCTTTGGACGGGGCCCTCTGCATGGAGACAACTCGTTGGCCTCGTCTCTGATGAGGCCTACGTCAACAGTGCCCTGCAGGGTCTTATGCTGATATACGTGCCATATGAGCACACCTGCAGACCTGCAGAGAGCAAAGATCATGCATGGGAAAGGGTAGGTAGTAGTGACCTTGAATGCCCTCTCGTGCATGACTGCCTGTAGAAGCCATGCGTAGGCCAGCTCGAACACGGCTATCTCGCTGCCATCAACACTGCTCAATCCCAGGTAACGATATTACTTACAGCTGTGAGGGAAAGGCAGTGACGGACAAGCAGCCACAAGAACTTCGCCGTGAAAGTGAGGTTTGCCTTTTTGATGGCCCCTTTTGGCTCAGTCACCCAATATACACCCTCTCCATCTACTGACAGGTGCAGGGTCATCCACCTCTTGGTGGTCTCTCTCAGTGATGGCTCGCGCATGAACTGGCCATCTTTAACTATCTGCCAGCGGTAGTCAAACTCAGCAGTAAGGGGGGTCTGAGTAACATCAACCCCCTCAACGTATAGAAACCGGCGGATGGCTGGCAGGGAGATGTCAACCTGTACGCCCCGTACTCGGACCTGCTCCGATGAAGACTGTTTAGAGGGGGCAGCCCGCCTATCTATCTGTGATCGGAGAGTCGTTACGTAGGATGCGTAGAACTCTTGAACCATCTCTTTACTGTATCATCCCAACGGACGTGCTGTCCACTCTAAGCGATGCCTGGTGAAGAGGTTTCAGATCTCAGGCATCGCCGGGAGACTCCCTGTAAAGACCCGCCGCTCCAAGGTGAGTGTTCGAGTCATCACTCCTTTATCAGTTAGGAACTTGGCGTCGGAGTAGACTTGAAATTGCCGATCGACACACCACCGGTTGGGCTGGTCAGTGGCTGGGTGGGGACCTGAGCTGGTGAGCCTGATGTAGATTCTGAACTGTCAGCCTCATCAGACGAGGCCGACGCTGCAGCGGTGGTGGGTGCGGGAACCTCGCAGAGCTGGATTTTACTTGTCCATATGGGACCTTTGCGTTCAGAAGAATGTTGTTTGGGTTGTGCAATGCACCCACCACATTTTAGAGATGTAAGATGTCAATATTTTCTGACATGGTGAAGGATACTATAGAAGTTTTTATGGATGATTTTCCTTTGGTTGGTGATTCGTTCGAGCGGTGTTTGACCAATTTATCTGAGTCCTTAAGAGAAGTGAAGAAGATTTAGTTCTAAACTGGGAAAAGTGTTATTTCATGGTTAAAGAGGGTATTGTGTTGGGTCATCGTATTTCAGAAAAGGGCATAGAGGTTGATCGAGCTAAAGTCGAGGTAATAGAGAGACTTCCCCCACCGATCTCTGTGAAAGGTGTGAGAAGCTTTCTTGGTCATGCAGGTTTTTACCAGAGATTCATCAGAATTTTCAAAGATTGCACACCCATTGTGCAAACTGCTGGAGAAAGATTGTAAATTTTGTTTTGATTAATCCTGTCTTAAAGCATTTGGTGAGCAAAAATAAAAGTTGATGTCTGCGCCTATCATTATTTCTCCGGATTAGAACAGTCCATTTGAGGTGATGTGGGACGCTAGTGGGGTAGATCTTGGTGTAGTATTGGGACACAAAAAAAACAAAATCCTTCACCCTATTTACTATGCTAGTAAAGCCCTAACTGGAATTCAGAAGAACTACACAGTGACTGAGCAAGAACTCCTTGCAGTAGTCTTTGCTTTTGAGAAATTTCGCTCCTATTTGCTAGGTGATAGAGTTATAGTGCATACTGACCACTCAGCATTGAGATATTTGATGGCGAAGAAGGATGCGAAACCTAGGCTGATTCGTTGGGTATTACTACTATAAGAATTTGACTTTGAAGTGATGGATAGAAAAGGAACTGAAAATTCAGTTGTTGATCACTAGTCTCATCTAGAGGATGAAGCTATGAGATAGTTAGGGGATAAGACTTACATTGATGATACTTTCCCCAATGAACATGTATTGGCTGCTTCACAAGACTTGATCCCATGGTTCGCAGATTTTGCGAACTATCTTGCTAGTGATATTGTTCCATCAGACTTGTCCTTTCACCAAAGGAAAAAGTTCCTGTACGATGTGAAGAAGTTCTTTTGGGATGAACCGTACTTGTATAGGAGTTTTGTCGGCGGGCTTATTCGGCGTTGTTTGCCAGATGTGAGATGTTGAGTGTGTTGGAGGCATGCCATTCCTCACCTGTTTGTAGACATCACAGTGGTATCCGAACCGCTCATAAGATATTACAATGTGGTTATTATTGGCCAACTCTTCATCAAGTTGCTCATGAGTTTGCTAAAGCATGTGACAGATGCAAATGAGATGGCGGAATCCCCTAAACCCCATTCTTGTGATCGAGTTATTTGATGTTTGGGGTATTGACTTTAAACGCCCTTTTGTGAGTTCCCATGGAATGAAGTACATTCTAGTAGCAGTTGATTATGTATCTAAATAGGTCAAAGCCATCGCCCTGGCAAACAATGAAGGGAAGAGTATCACTGCAATCTTGAAAAACAATATTTTCTCTAATTTTGGTACTACCACAAGGGCCATTATTAGTGATGGGGGCTCCCACTTCTGCAACGGATTGTTCAAGGGGTTATTGGAGAAATATGGGGTTCGCCATAATATGGCACTCTTTACCACCCTCAAACTAGTGGGCAAGTTGAAGTGTCAAATCGGGAGATCAAACAGATATTGTCAAAACAGTGAACGCTAGTAGAACGGATTGGTCAAGGAGGCTTGATGATGCTCTTTGGGCCTACCAGATAGCATATAAGACTCCCATAGGTATGTATCAATACCAAGTTGCATATGGGAAAGCTTGTCATCTTCTGGTTGAGTTAGAGCATAAAGACATGTGGGCTATGAAGAAGTTGAAAATGGATTGGAGCGAAGCTGCAGAACAATGGTTAAATGTGTTGAATGAACTCGATGAATTTCTCCTAAAAGCCTATGAAAGCTCAGCCCTATACAAAGAAAAGATGAAGAAGTACCATGACAACAAAATTGAAAAGCGAGAGTTTATGGTCGGAGATTTGGTGCTTTTATTCAATTCCAGGTTGCGCTTGTTTCCGGGCAAGCTCAAGTCCAAATGGACTGGTCCTTAATTGGTTACCCAACTATTCCCTTATGGAGTAGTTCAGTTGGAAACTAAGTAGGGCATGTGCGGTTCAAGGTGAATGGACAGTGCATAAAAATCTATTTCGAGCATGCTGAATCGGCGAATGAAGTAATTGAGGCATACCATCTTGATGAAGTCTGACTAACAAGTGTCCCCAGTTGTGCCGCGACATTAAATCAAGCGCTAGGTGGGAGCCAACCCAATACATATAGTCTTTCTAGTAATGGTAGAATTTTTCTACTAATGGGTTTTTAAATTTGTAGGCACATCACCAGGAAATTCTGCAGAAAATTACTCTGCAGCAGTCACTGACGGACAAATCAACGGACCGTTGCGCCCGCGATGGACCGTCGTATGCATCCGTCATACCAGGTACATCTTTCTGTTATTTTAAAATTAGGGCACACACGAAGGAACCAACGATGGGTCGTCACAACTTCGACAGACCGTCGTCGGGGAGTCGTCGCGTGATTAATGAGGCATACCCGAGGCATACCCGACCCGACCCGGTTGGAGTTTATTATAAACTTTCACCATTTAAACTCCCCAACCCATCATTTCACCCCCATTCCTTCATTATTCCTCCCATTACCCTCTGTTTTCAACTTCCACAATCTCTCCCTCTATCAACCGATCATCCCCCCCCCCCCCCCCCGGAATTCTCCAAAGCCCTAAAAGTGTTAATATACTAGTCGGAGTTGCTGTTGTGGGTGTCTTCCTTGTCACCGAGTACTTGTCCATTTTTTTTCCCAAATTCTAAGGTATGTGTCTTTAATTTCTACTCATTTATCTTCAATTTTTGTTTATTAATTAGTATTAGCTTAGTTCTTTGTCATATGTTCATTTCTTTTATAAGAGTCTGTCTAACCTAGGTTAAAAATGTTTGAAATTGCCGTGTTTACGACCCTAGGCATAGGTACTTTTGCATTGCTAGTTTTGTAGGTAGTTGGGTTAGACAAATGTAGGTCCAAAATACTACAGGGTTCATCGGGAATGCATGGGGTACCCCCAGTTCTGTCACTGATATACAGAAGGAGACCCCGATGATGGACCGTCATAGGGTCAGTTCCAAAAGCCCTAGCTCCCTGTTCCAACGAACATATTTGACGGACCGTCGTTGACGACAGTCCGTCCTGCACAACCATTCTGGTTGTCACAGACCTTGTTCCTGAGGTTCTTTTTTTTTTCTAAGTGTCCTCCAACGGACACATGTGACAGACCGTTGTCTTCACGACTGTCCGTCCTGCACAACCTTTCTGGTTGTCAAAGACCCTGTTTCTAAGGGTCTCTCACTTTTTCTAACTGTCCTTCAACGGACACATGTGACGGACCGTCATACCCACGACGGTCCGTCCTGCATGACCATCATGATGGTCACAGACCCCTCTCCTAAGGGTCTCCATATTTTTTTAAGTGTCCTACGACGGACACCTACGATGGACCGTCATACCCGTGACGGTCCATCCTGCACATACCGTCATACTATTCAGAGAGTCTCCTTCACGGTTCTCCATATATACATAGTCCAAGTAAAACACTACGTACCCTATGACGGTCCATCATAGTCACGACGAGCCGTCACCAGGCCCGTTTTGTGTCACTGTTACCATAGCAATGACATACTATTTTAATTGTTTTTGTTGTTTTGCTTGTCTTGTTTGCCACTTCTCATACTAATATTGATCCTTTACAGGTACTATCTACTATTGCATCCAAGCAAGACCAAATCTACACACGCGGGCGATCGAAGTCTATCGCCTCGTCTGCCCGCATGGTCATTGGCTGTGATGATGAGCGTGACCCCGAGTATGTGCCCCCAGGCACTTCCACCCCTTCCCGTGCTGCACGTGCTCCCATAGCCATACCCATAAAGGTGGCGTCTGGCGTAGTCACTGCCTCCCAGTTTGATGAGGAGCGCACACTGACCAGCACACCCACTGGGTCAGCCACAAATGAAGAAGGAGCGTTTGGCTCCTTAGGAGTATCGTGGTCAGAGGAAGCCTCCGGCTCTGCTGAGGTTCCCACACCCGCCACCGCTGAAGCGTCGGCCTCGTATGACCAGCCCAACCGGTGATGCGTTGACGGGCCATTTCAAGTCTACTCCGACTCAAGTTCCTGACTGATAAAGGAGTAATTACTCGAAAACTCACCTTGGAGCGGCGGGTCCTTACAGGGAGTCTCCCGACGATGCCTGAGATCTACAATATCTTCACCAGGCATCGCTTGGAATCGGCAGCACGTCCGGTTAGATGTTAAAGTGAAGAAATGGTGTGAGAGTTCTACGCATCCTACGTAGCGACTTCCGATCACAGATAGATAGGCGGGCTGCCCCCACTAAATAGGCCCCACTGGAGCAGGTCCGAGTACGGGGCGTACAGGTTGACATTTCCCTGCCTTCCATTCGCCGGTTTCTGTATGGCGAGGATGTTGATGCTACTCGTACCGCTCTCACTGTAGAGTTTGACTATCGCTGACAGATAGTTAAAGATGGCTAGTTCATGCGCGACCATCACTGAGAGAAACCACCAAGAGGTGGATGGCCCTGCACCTGTCAGTTGATGGAGAGGGTGCCGATTGGGTAACTAAGCCAAAGGGGGCCATCAAGAAGGCCAACCTCACTTTCACGGCGAAGTTCTTGTGGGTGATTGTCCCCCACTGCCTTTCCCCCACAGCTACTGATAATATCGTTACATGGGATCGAGCAGTGTTGATGGCGGTGATGATTGTCGGGTTCGAGGTGGAATTCGCGTGGCTTCTACAGGCGGTCATGCACGAGAGGGCTTTCAAGGTCACTACTACTTACCCTTTTCATGTGCATGATCTTTGATCTCTGCAGGTCCGCAGGTGTGCCTATATGGAACTTGGATCAGCTCAAGACCCCACAGGGAACTATTGATGTCGGCCTCATCAGAGATGAGGCCAATGAGTGGGCTCCACGCAGAGGGCCCCGTCCAGGAGCTGCCCCCACTCACGGATGATCTTGCTGATACGGTAGCCCAGGACCACACGGCTACACAGGCGGCGTCCACTGACACTACCCCGGTCGAGTCTATCCCATGTAGTAGCACTGCCCCAAGTTCCTCTCGCACAGCCCCTCTACCAGCACTTGTCCCGCTTGCTAGGTTCCAAAAGTTAGAGGCACAAATGGCTACACTTCTGCATCATATCCAGCCGTGGATGCAGAAGTCTATTACTGAGTCAGAAGAGCGCCTAGAGCAAAAAATGGTACAGTATACAGAGCGGAAGATTGTTGTGGTTAACCAGGTCTTGGACGCCTTTGAGTTGAGCGTGCTTGGCTGACCAGCCCCTCCGGTGGATGTGTCGACTCTTGAGGCTGCAGTTGAGAGTCTTTGTGCAGATATCGACACGATCACAGAGGCTACGGTGCCGGAGTCTTAGGCCCCTTCTGTCGATCCTGGTGAGGACACAATGCTAGCGGCCCTATTCTCCCCTTAGAGATTCCACCACATCCCCCTCGAGAGCATTCCAAGAGGCCTAGGGGTAGAGCAGAGGACGAGGCGCGAGCACGGAAGAAGGATCGCCGAGAGATTGAGGGTGCGAGGAGGCCTCACTTGCTGAGGAGGAGGCTCACCAAATGAGACCATCACAATTAGCGGCTGGGGCGTCTAGCTCCCGACCTGTGGAGATAGCAGTAGGCACTAATGATAGTGAGGTTGTTGCTGAGGACACCACTGAGGGTGTCCAGATTGCAGAGGATGTGGGTTCCGGGGAACCGGACCCACCAGCTTGCTGATCGACGGCGCTTTGCGTTACAGGTTTGCTTCACCTACCACTCTAGTATTTTGCTTTCTATGCAATGGGGACAATTTCATGTTTTTTTGTTGGGGTGGGGTAAATGGAAAGTGAGTGTTAGGGTGAAGTCTGAGTAGCCCAATTCACTATCCTCTTTTGGGGTTTTCTTGCATGTGTTCTTTTTCCCCAAAAGACTGATTACTTTTTTTGTTGAACCGGCATGTCTTTATCTTTTGTACATAGTTTAATTCTGGAGCATGATGGCTAAAATGATATCATGATAAACTACAAAATGATGCATGAATAGGCATAGTAACTGCTAATTGTGTGGCTCTAAGCATGACATAGAGTTACACCATTTCATTACCCTAAGTCTTAAATTCGAACTAGGTGTATGACAATCTTGTAAAGTGATGACATGTCAAGTGAGTGTGAGGAAAATTTGAATAAGTCCACTATTGGTACTGAGCTAGAACTTGCCTGGTTAGTCCTGCTAAAAGTAAGCTGTAATAGACAATTAGGAAAGGATCATAGGACCTTATTAAATATATCCCATCTTTAACCTAAATAAAAGATAATGAAATGAAATTTATCCTTCTTTAATCCAAATGATCTGAGCTTAAAATAGACCTTTCGTTTTTACCCCAACTGATCTTTTCTGGGAACAATGTGTTGGCCCTAGTCCCTCCTTGGACATGTGCACCTCAGCTTATGCCAATAGCATATGTTGAGGGTGGCTAATGCAGTAAACAACCTTCGTTATGGCCCTGACCCAACTTTGGGTTTTATATGCCTTGACTCATGGCAAAGCCATGAGTTGAGGGTGGCAATTATGAGGAATGCTCTGGAAAGTGGGGTTCAAAGAACAAAGAGAGAGAAAGAAAAAAAGTAAAGTGACTCAAGAATAAGTTGAAAGAAAAGTAAAGAAAAAGAAAAATATACAAGAAATTCAATCAAGAAAAGAAGAGAGTCACTTTCACAAATGAAGAAAGAAGAGAAAATAGCAAGCTGAAAG
Organism: Solanum lycopersicum; assembly: GCF_036512215.1. NCBI lineage: Eukaryota > Viridiplantae > Streptophyta > Magnoliopsida > Solanales > Solanaceae > Solanum > Solanum lycopersicum. The sequence goes on along the minus strand of NC_090804.1, from coordinate 16,738,577 downwards.
AATATGAGAAATTGGGTGAGATAAAATTATAGAAAGTGGAATTTTTAGCCGATATGTTATGGAGGGCAAAAAGTCACTAAAGTGTACCTAAATATACCCTACCTGACCCAGAGCCTATGTTACAAGCTAAGAAAGTTCTATCGTGATCCTAAGGGTGTATAGCGAACTTAAGGCAGTGAAAATAAGGGAAAGCTTATGGCAATAGGTATGAATGAGTGTGACTTTGTTCTGAGAGCGAGTGTTGAAAAGTAATCCTTAAAGTCAAACTGAAATCATTGTGTGAAAAATGAGGATTTTGTTTTAAAGAGAGGACACTAGTTGCAATACCGAAATTGTTAGTACCTCGGTGAGAGACTAAAGAGGATAGGTGTTAGTGCGTGATGAGTCTTTGTCATGTTCTGATCCCACATAATTCTAGCCTAATAGTGATAGCATGCATAGATTTGATAAGATTGGAACGAAGACCCTTAACGGACCGTTGTGCCTATGACGGTCCGTCATACTTGCAAGTCGAGGGGAATGAAGAGATCAGTAGAAGAAAATGCACAAGAATGGGACGACGGAGTCAATGACGGTCCGTCATGACCACCACGATCCGTCGCGAGGTCCGTCGACCTAACCGCGTTTTGGCAAATTTCAAACGAATAGAGTACTTGTTTTATAAGGTTTTTATTTTTTATAAATTGTTCGAAAAACCTCATTTTTTAGGTTAGACTCTGTTAGGTTAGACTCGGTATTATTAGTTAGATTACTAAATTCTGGATTATTTATCAGTGATTACTTTGATTTTGTGAGATTATTTATTACTTTGAGATTCTTGCAAGTGATTTTTGGTGATTAATCAAGCAAACTTCCGGATTTTACTCTTTCTCATTGAAGTAAGTACATGAATTCTTATTTAATATATTTGAATAATGTGATTATGACTATAAGTAACTAAACTCCATAACTAGGGTTGTGGGAACCATAGGCAAATAATGAGATAAACCCTAACTAAAATAACAATTCTAAAATAGTGTATTGCATGTATTAATAATTCATTCGCTTAGAAGTCTTTTTAATGGATGGCCAACATTAGAACTCGCCTTAATGCTACTTGCTGGACCAAGGAGGTTGATAATAGGAAAAGAATTTTAACATAGAGTTATGTATACTATATAATAGGCTAGTATTGATTGGTACAAGGTAATAACTTAGTCAAATATCGGATACGATGCTTAATATGAGGTAAAGATAACGGTTAGGATAGCAACACACGTAGCTGGACTAAGGTGCGGAGTGAGATTTTCTAGACGCTGGACCAAGGATCTAGAAATACCTAACTTATCACTTTGCATGCAAGATACTAGGAAAGAATTGTTATAGTTAGAATTATCAAGTTATGAACCTGTGGGTAACACTTAAACCCTAGTTACTTTTATTTATTGATTAAAATCCAACATTCAAAGCTGTTAAGTGTCTCTTTCAATTTCGTTAGTTATTTTCACTCATTTAGAAATAGAAACCCCCCTTTTATTGTTTTACTTTACAAGGAAGTTATTGATTAAACAATAGTAATAACAGGTTGAAGTTAAGTCTAGACTATTTTCCTCGTGGGAACGTTCCAAACCTTACTAGTTGGGTTATTTACTTGACACGGCCGCTTTACTTTTTATTTGAGAAGTAAGTTTGAGTGTATCAGTTATACGTATAGAAATATTAAATGAATGCTGCCTCTAAAAATCGAAATCAATATCTTGGAATATACACAAGATGTATAAGTCTTTTACCACATAATCTTAGGTAAACATTAATGACATAGACAAACTATGAATGAAGCCTCATGGCTTGTATGTGTGAACTCATAAGTCTAGCATACCTTTAAAACTCATTGAGCGTAAGATGTATTTAATAAAATGATGTAACCTAAAAAATTTAAGTAAGAGTATGAAACACACTAAATGGCCAAGTGCATTGGCATATGATGAAATGAACATTTACGTGGTGGGATGAGTAATTATGAAAAACAAATGTGTTAAAGTTAATGAATGAGGTGAAAATATGATAAGAGGCTAATGTTAAAGATGAGAGCAATCTCAAATAAGCGTAAGTAAATGTTACCAAAACGTATTCACCTATGAGTATGTAAGTCTAATTTAGAGAGTAGTTTCTATGAACACTCTAATGAAAGTATAGAAGTTAATGCATACTTAATACTAATGATGAGATAATAAATCATTTAATGATCTTTAATGTCATCATGCTAGAAGCCAGCTTCCATGATGTGTGAGTTCAATGTAATGGAACATTTTATTGAGCATCGATAGGCTAGCTATGAGCGTTGATCCTTCCTTCGTAAAGGGCGGAGGCTCACGTAACTCCCATGAGATAAAACTGTCCGACATGCCGGGTATGGGTCTCCTTATATCTTCTAGTATTTTAACCTATACTGCCAATATGGGGGTCTAGTATGGTTCAATTCCCTAAATGCGCTAGCATGTTTTAGTTCACTTTGGCTGGTAATTCCACCTCTTTTCAGTGTGGGTATTACACACTTTGTTTCACGATGCTCACATTATCTATGCCAGTTAACATTAAAGTTCCCAAAGAAATGTTGAGGCCAGTCTCAACACATTCACATAATGAAATGAACGATTTCAAAGGTATTAGGATAGGATAATCATACGGCGAGATAGACTTGAGTAATAACACTAGGTTATTATTAGTCATTGCACAACGAACCCGATGAGAGTCTTAAATTACATCCTAGGTATGACTGGTGGATGCACTAGTATATGAAAGAATAAAATTAAGTACATATGAATGATTGAAGATAACTCTGTGTTTTTTAAAGAAGGCTCCCTAGTTGAGGTCCCATATGTTGAGACCTTATTTTTGAAAGTCCTAATGTCAATTCCATAATTCCAAGGTGTCATGGCATATGAAAGAATGACATGAACTACGTGATATACTAGGTGCAATATGCTATGTGCTACTCGAAAAATGACAAGTATGATGATGCATGTTACTCTCATGGCATGACTTCCCAAATCAAATTTTGTAAGTGCACTAACTTTCCTAATTTAAATTTGGAAACTCCACTAACTTGACTTTCCATAGTTCATATTGTTATGTGAGAGATCTTCTTAAAAATTCAAGTCCTTGGTGTGTCCTTGCCTACCCATACTTAGTACAAGTCTGTACTAATCCCATACAACTCTATACTTTTAGGTGCAGGTAGAGGCGGATGTTAGATATTACGGTACGACGCTGCAGCTATCTGGACATGGAGCATTCATCCAAACTTGGTAGGTCCTAATTCTTTGAGGAGGCTTACCATTATATTCTAGCTCAAATATAGGTTTTATTTAGTGGAGTACGTTCCACTAGCATTTCTTTCTCATCTTATTTTAGATGTGTTATTTGTACCATTTTGGCAAGTATACAGTGAATCTAGTATGGAACTATTTCATTCATTCTATGATTTTAATATTAGATGATTGATTGTAAACGTTTATGACTTTAAGTAGAATGTCTTATATAAATTTTAAGTACCAAAAAATTCAAATTTTCCACTAAAATTAATCTAGATAGAGTAACGATGGCGTATGTAGGCTTCTCAGTGACCTCTGAGGGGTCAACGATGCCTGTCTCGTCTGACGGTCTACACTCTAGTCGTGACAAATCTATTATCAGAGGCATAAGTTAACTTCCGAGGATAATAAGTTCATGTCTACCACATTGTGTAGTTTTTTAGTCATGGTATTGAAGTGAACCAATATCCTGAATTAGAGAGTGCATCATCTATAGGAAAAATTCCCTTCTTCTAATCTTATTGTGCCTTCTCTAATCTCTACATTATTGGTGATAAGAGCGTATCTAACATAAACTCTTCAGATTCAGAAAGATGAATAGGAGGAGAAACGCCAGCGGAGAGATTGGAGGAGCAGATGTTGGGGTAAACTAAGTTCTTCCCCAAGCCCCACTGTAGAAATGGAGATGCCTGTTAAACCAGCGGGGTTGAAAGATGGAGAATTAAGGAGAAACCTGGTGCAGATGGCCCAACCATCACCTTACAAGATCAGGCTATGACAACCCAGACAGAGCAACAAGGATTCCAGGAAGAACCCACCTACCAGCACCATGGCTAGTAGGTTAAGGGACTTCACGAGGACTAATTCTCCCGTGTTCACTGGATCTAAGATTGCTGAGAATATTGTAGAGGAGTGTAGGGCAGCTATGCTGCATGAAAACATGTAATTATCAAGGCTGATGGTTCGTATCCAACAAGTGGAGGAAAAAAAGAAGAGGAATCACACTAGCGTAGGGAACAAATTAAAGGCAGCTGAGAAGAATTTTTTAGGGAAAAATAGTATTGAAATAAGGGATATGCTTATGTTAAAGAAGGGACTCTCCCACCAAGTGGGGTAATGTTCCTCCAAGGGTCTCCATGAAAGGATTCTGAGCCCAGAGCTGAGAGAAACAGTGAAGTAAATACACCTTAGGAGAGACTGCATTGTAGGATGTGTGGAAAACTTCTTGGAGGAGTGTGTGGGGGGGCTTTAACGCTTGTTACAGTTCCTGAAATTCTGGTCACATGATTAAGGATTTTCTATACATGAGAGGTCGAGAAAATGGGAAAATAAAGTTCAGCCAAATGGTCCAAGTAAAGAGGCTCCAATGTGCCAACAATTCTTCACACTCAATTCTAGGGGTATATCGGTAGACACCTCTTGTGATGTCTCAGTTGAGTAGCCTAAATTAGTTTTTCATGTGTATGGTTTTATGCACTAGTATGAAGTTCATAGGTTGGATTCCTCATGTTGGTTGCTAACTTATGTGACTTATGTATTTTTCATGTTCTATGCCTTGATGAGACTAGTTTAGGAAGGAGTTATTTAGTCTATTATGCGAAGCTGCTAGTAGGTTTCAAGGATATGCACCAACCTTCTAATATGTGAATTAGATATTCACCAACAAAAAGAATTGAATAACTTAGGTATGGATTTTCTCCATAAATTTTGTTCTACAATAGACAATCAATCTAGGGTAGTGAGGTTTCAATTGCCAAATGAGATAGGGTATAAATGTGCAGGGCGTGGACAAATCCAACAAAGTCATACAATTTCAAATCTTAAATCCAACAAGATGTTATACAAGGGGTTAGATATACTCCTCCTAAGGCTGGTTTTGTTTAAGAAACTCTAAGTTTTAGTGCAATAGTCGACTCGATGTTGTAAGTCCACAATCCCATGTTTGTTAATTGCACTATGTGAGTTAATATGAATGCATGTTTACCTTTCATGTTGCTATTTTTCTATAGCATGGACATGATCTTTTTGAGTTGCATGAGCTGTGAGGTGCATCAAGTTAAGTCAGATTGATAAGGAAGTTCCTCAATCTCAAATATGACACTTCAGATAAGCTTGAGTAATATGCCTTATCCAGAGTAAGTGTGAAACAAAAATTCACAAAGAGTAAAGTCTTAAGTATGTTAAAATATTTTTGAAAATCACATTCTTTGTTTTAATATAATGTTTAGTGTCATTCGAGGGCGGATTTTACTAGGAGGGATAATGTAACAACCCGAAAAATTACTATGATCAGTAATGTCTAAACGTACATAGAATTCCTAGATTAGACCATGTTAACATAGATTCATGCGCATAGAACCAGACCTCTAAACCTAGCAACAGCGAAGCCAGCCAACTTAGTGAAATAGTTGAGCTAGGAAAGGTTGGGTCTAGCCATGTAGCGCACTCGAATATGAAGATATACCCGGATGAGTCTTAACCAGACTTAAAAAGGGTAATGGATGGTCCAGGGGTAAAATGGTCATTTTCCAGGATAAGTGTAGAATTGTAATTATCCTATGGTGGAGAGGCAATTGGGGTAGAGAGGTCCGAATTGACCCTTTGAGAGAAATCTTGCTCCACCTGGGTTCGAGCCTTGGTAAGATAAATGATTTAATTAATTTATTATATTTAATTAATTAATTAAATTAGTTAATATTTAAATTGTTGATTTAATTAAAGGAAAATAAGATTTTTAATAAAAAAGATAATAATAATAATAATAATAATAATAATAATAATAATGAGGAATTTATAGTTTGACTAAGTCTCCACCTAACTCTCCTAATCCCAATCCACTCAAACTTACGTTTCTCTCTACTTATATCTCACTTGAACGTCTAATTTAAATCTAAGAGAGCAGAACAAAAAAATATAAAGTTCATCACGAACTTGAATGCTAAAAAAACTCAAAAGAAAATTTAGTCTAAAAACGTAAAGCAAAACAAAGTTCTTGAAGGGATTGTGCTTCAAGTTTTGGTAGTGAATCTTGGTTTCATGGTAATTTTTCAGCAGTTAAACAAGTTTTGAACGACATTAAGGTATGGGTTTTCTTTTCTCTTGGTCCCTTTCCCAAGAGACCCCTAAGTTTAGCTTAATTCCTTTTAAAAGAACCAAGGTTGTCCCCGTTGCATGCCCCTGTAGATCCTTTGAAAGATTTAACGTATGCATTGGCATAACTTCTGGTAGATGATTGTAGGGATGTTTGTGATTATTCTTTTGAATCTGTATTTGTAAATTATATGAGAAATGAAATATGCCTTCCGAAAAAAGTGAATTACATTAATTTGATTGTGCATGTGTGTGCCGTGAGTTAACTGTGGTTTGAAACCTGAATTTTTACCTGTAAAAATGTTGTACTTTACGTATATGAATATGTTACAAACTAAATGTTCATATGAGTTTAAAGTTGTTGAATTGAATGATAATTCTTGATTGAAAGTAACCTTGAAAATGCACCTTAAGATCTCCTAAAAAATACTCAAAATGTCGTGATGTTTAACATGAAAGAGGGTGAGAAAATGGAGTTCAAAAAGGTAATTAAATTCTCGAACATAACCACAAAAACTCACCTAAAGTTTCACTTGATATTACACGAAATATTTATCCTAAATCTAACATCTAAAAGATTATAAAATGGAATGGAAAGAGGGTGAACAAATTTCCAGCATTCTGGGAATTGGTTTTTTCGCAGCTTACTGTAAAAAAATAACATTCCATGCTTGATATTAGTGGGGATTGAAACCAAGGCCTCACCATATACATGTCATAAAAAATTTAAATAATAAAATGTGGTAAGTGGGATTCGAAATGGGGTAAAGCTCAAGTGAAAATTTTGGGGAAAATGAAAGAAAATATACTGAGGCGTGTGGGGTTCGAACCCACAACCTCTTGGGCGGATTAAGGAGAGAGGAGAAGAATGAAATAAAGAAATAATAAAAATGAGTTATGTGGTATTTGAATATACAACCTCTTGGAAAAATGAGAACGTAAGAAGAAAATGTAAATTAAAATAAGGTGTGGCTTTCAAACCCACAACCTTTTGGAAGATGAGAAAGTTAGGAGAAAAATAAAAGAGAAAAAAATAGATGTGGTGAGTGGGGAGTGAACCAAGAATCTCTTGAATAGATGAGAGAGTCAGGAGAAAAATAGAGGAAAATAAATTTGGAGATTGGGGATTGAACCCACAACCTCTTGGATAGGTGAGAAAGTTAAGATATAAATTAGAAGAAAAAAATGAGCTTGTGGTGGATTGAACCCACAACCTCTTTGTCTTAAAATTAAAAAGGAGAGGAAAACAAGAAAGAAATATTATGGGGTTGATGGGAATAAAACTAGGGTCTCCCAAATCTTAAAAATGCAATTACATGTTTAAAATAAAATTAAGTGCGGTTCAAGGGATTCGAAATCGGGTTCCCTTGACCAATTCCGCATTGACACATAAGTCATACGTAAAAAATGTTTAATGAATGCTGCCTCGAAAGATCGAAATCAATATCTTAGCATATCTGCAAGATGCATAAGTCTTGTACCACATAATCTTGGGTAAACATGAATCACTTAGACAAACATGAATGAAGCCTCATGTCTTGTATGTGCGGACTCATAAGTCTAGCATACATTTAAAAGTAAGTGAGCCTAAGATGTATGTGATAAAATGATGTAACCCTAGAATGGTTAAGAAAGAATGTGCAACACACTAAATGACCAAGTACATTGGCATATGATGAAATGAACATCCACGTGAAGTGGTGAGTAATCATGAAAAGCAAATGTGTTAAAGTTAATGAATGAGGTCACAATATGATAACAGGCTAATGTGAAAGATGAGATCTATCTCAAATGATCCTATGTAAATGCTACCGGAACGTACTCACCTATGAGAGTGTAAAGCTAATAAAGAGACCAGTCCCTATAAACATTCTAATGAAAGTATTTAATTTAATGCATATTTAATACTAATGACGAGATGAAAATCCATCTAATGAGTTATGATATCCTCATGTTTGAATCCATCTTCAATGACGTATGAGTTGAATGTAATGGAACTTACTACTGAGCACCAATTGGCTAGCTATAAGCGGTGATGCCTTCCTTGAGAAAAGTGGAGGTTCACATAACTCTCATGATATTATACTCTCTGGGAGTGTGGGTCTCCTTATATCTCCTAGTATTTGAACCTATTCTTCAAATATAGGGATCTACTAGGGTTAAATTCCCTGTAGATGCTAGCATGTTTTGGTTCTCTTTGGCCGGTGATTCACCACTTTTCGGTGTGAAAATTAAACTCTGTATTTCATGATGCTAACATGATTTATGTCGGTTAAGGTTAAAGTTCCCAAAAAGTGAGGTCAGCCTCAACGAATGCACATAATAAAATGAACAATACCAAAAGTATTAGGATAGGACAATCAAAAGGTGATCTAGACTTAACTAATAACACTACGCTATTCTTTGTCATTGCACATCGAACCCGATGAGAGTCTTAAACTACATCCTAGGTATGACTGGTGGATGAAATAGTAAATAAATTAATGAAAAATGAAGTATGTATGAATGAATGAAGCAGATTCAATATTTGTTAAAAAAGGCTCCCCAGTTGAGGTTCATATGTTAAGCCCTTATTTTGGGAAGTCCTATTGTCAATTCGATTATTCCAAGGTCTCATGGCATATGGAAGAATGATATGAACTACATGATATTATATGTGCAATATGTTATGTGCGGCTTGTAAAATGTTAAGCATGATGTTGCAAATTACTTTAATGGCATGACTTTCCTAATAAAAATTTGGAAAGTCCACTAACTTTCCTAATCTAAATTTGGCAGGTCTACTGACTTGACATTCTACAATTCATATCATTTGGAGAGCGCTCTTCTTAATCATGCATGTCCTTTGTGTGCGCTTGCATATACCCATACTTAGTAAAACTGTTTACTAATCCCATACAAGTGTATACTTTTAGTTGCAGGTAGAGGCGTACGCTAAATCTTATGATACTCTACAGTTATCCGGACGTGGAGCATTCATCCAGACATGGTACGACCTCATGCTTTTGAGGATGCTTGCCCATTATATGCTAGCATATATATATGTTTGAGTTAGTGGAGTATGTTCCACTATCGTTTCTTTCTCATCTTATTTCAGACATTGTATTGGTTCAATTTGTGCAAGTATACACTTAATCAAGTATGGAACCATATATTTCATTTGATGATCTTAATATTAGATGGATGATTGTGAACATTTATGAGTTTAAGTATAATGTCTTATATGATTGTTAAGTAACAAAAATTTCACATTTTCCGCTAAAATTAACCTAGATGAAATAACACGACGTACGTAGTCTGTGACCTCTAAGAGGTCAATGACGGCGGTCTTGTCTGAGGTTCTAGACTCCAGTCGTGACATTTGTATGATGTAAAGTCTTGTGTATTGGGTATGGACTTATATGATATGTGATGAAATTGAATAAAATACTTTAGGTGGTCTTAAGGATCATCTAGCTATGTGTGAAGGGGTTGTACGGGAGGCCGTTTCATATCTTACTTAGTTGGGTCTTAGGATAACCTTTAATAGGGGGTCTATGTGAATATCCTTATTTGATTGAAGTTACTTGAATATGTTATATATGTAATTTTTGAGTTGAATTATATATTTTAAGCTATTTTATGAAGGTTTTTAAAATAAGGTTCTTAAAGCATGTTTCTATACTACATCTCCCTTTTTCTTGGTTTTGGTGTGGCTACCATGCTTAGATCATTCAATTTTCTAACCCCTTATCTTTCCTTTTTGACTAAATTGTAGGGTATTGAAAGTTTTGATATGCCATGAATGAAGGATAGTTCTCTAAGTGTTCAAGATTAAGTATTGCTGATTCCTTATTGATAGAGTAAAAGACCCACGTGTTCCTTTTATATCTTTAGTCATTATTTTTTAAGTACTTTATGGTCTTTGTACCAAGTGTTGTACATTCCATGTATTAGATGTTATAAAGAGACATTGTAAAGATATATCTTTTTATAGAAAGTTTTCCACTTGCGTATTAACGAAAGTACTATTCGTGTGTGAACAAACTTTTAAATTCTTTCTTATTTTATAGAGTATATTATTTGATAATTATACGAGAGGCTTGTGTGAGATTTCTTGAAGTGTCATTAACCAGTTACGTCTAAGGGGTTCTCCCCGTTCATGACAAAGTTTGTATCACAAAAAGGTTTGGGAGTGTCTTAGATGTTCTCATAAACCACATCTAGTAGAGTTTTATTCATAATGTGAAGTTCACCACATTATGAATTGGAGGCTATTGGCTGCTACAAAAGTTTCACATCTTCTGTCTTCTAATCATTCCTAAGAGTGTTGTTCTATAGTGTTTTTCCCTTATTACTTATGTAGTGATCATCAAAGTGTGGCCTTTGAGATGTTTGATTAAGAGAGAGAAAAATTTGGTGTGTGAGTTGTGAGATAGTACATGGAAGGTTGTAATGATGACCTTAGGTTGCTTAAGTTACCTTATGAGAGGAGAGTATAGTTAAAAGAAATGGTGAAGTGTAGTGTTAGAAAGGTGGAGGATTGATAGATGAGATAGTTTGAAGTGGTTTAAAGCAAACTTTAGGGAGGAAGGACGTGTTGTGTAAAGAGTAATGGTAAGGTTGTCCTAGTAAGGTTTGTTCCTATTCAAAGAGCTCTAGTAAAATTGAATAAGAGGGTGAGAATGGTGTTTGTAAGGGTAATCTTTCCTTGAGGGAGATCATGTAGTATTCTTATATTGACCTTAGATTGGGTTTCTCTTAAGTAGGGAAGTATGGTGAATAGTATGATTGTTAGGAGTGAGATATCCCTATCTTTTCCTTATGTGATTATTCAAGACTTAAACTAAGAGTTCCTAGTAACTTGGTTTATGTTGGAGTCTTTGGTGAAAAATGAGTTTCCAAAATATTCTTCTTGAGATATGTATGTTTTGGTTTAATTCTTGTTAAATGAGAAAAAAAGTTTTCATGCATGGTATTTCCTCAAGTTCATATGCATTTAGGGTAGATTATCTATTTGCTTCATGAGGTAGAATGATGAGCATGTCTAATTTTTTATATGAGATTAATTTGTTCTACATGCCATTGTGTTATGGATAAAGTTCCATGTTTAGATTTTATGAGAAATTGCCTAAAAGTGCCTTATTTAAAATGTTGTATGAATTAGCTTTGATGAGAACTTCCATAATGTTGTGGACTGATGTTTAAATGAGGATGGTCTAGTTGATGCATGAAGAGTGCTATATGTAGTTCGATTTACTTGGCTTGCATTAGGTTGTATAAGATTTTTTTGTGGAGTGATGTTCCTCGTAGATATGAGTATGATTATGATACTATGTGCTTGCATGAGCGCTGTTGCTTTGGTTATTATCCCTTTAAGTTCTTAAGTGTCATTCGAGAATGAATGTTCTGATGTAGGGGAGAATGTAACAACTCTAAAATAAACTAGGATTTTCTAGAGCTTCACTAGTGGTGTAACGGTTTATAATTAACTTAATTAATATGTATGTGAGTTTTGAAGTCATTTCGGTTGAGTTTGAAGTCAAACGTCAAGGGACAACAACACGTTCGACGACTAGTCCCTTGTATACTTGGATGTGTTCTAGTGTGCCTTTCCAAGTTTCATGACTTGTTTCGTGTTAAAATTCATGGGAGGGGTTGCTAAGAGCTAGACGTGCATTTTTAGAGGTTTAACATCCGGGTACCACTCCACCATCGACCCACAAGGGACCGTAAAAGAGGACTCCAACTCAAGGCTTGAAGCTGCCCAGCAGCCTGCTTGTAGTGCCAAATTATTATCGAAATGATGATCAATCGTTCAAAAGATGTCTCATTGACTTGGGGTTTCGATAAATCCTACAGGTCGGCATTTACAAGAGCCTCTTAATTAAACAACCAGAACCCCATCGACGGAACATGGTCTAAATGATAGACCATCGATTGTTGGGCATGGTTTGGACCTGATTTATAGCGTGCTACACGGATCGGCTTGGATTATTTTGGGAAATTCACCCAAGTATCATAAATTAGAGGAAGGTTTGTTTAGGTGTATTTTGGAATTTTAAAATTTTTAAATTGGCTTGACCCTCACATAGACCCTAAAACCTAAGTCAAAGACCTTTCCCTCCCAAACACTCCTGAAAAACTCCATGAGAGCTCAAGGTGAAGATGGAGCTTGATGATAGTTTTTCAATGGATTTTCTTCTTCAATTCTCTTTGACTTCTTCAAAAATGTAATGGGAGTTCTTATTCTAACGCTTGCTATTACCTTAGAGTCAATTTCAAAGTAATTTGAAAGATGTCAAAAAGATAAAAATGTCCAATTTCTTCAATAAGTCATGGGTTCTTGCATAAACGTTTTGTCAAATATTAAGATATGATATAATTTGTGCATAATTGATCTTTTCCAATGAAAATCTCCATGAACCCTTGACCCTCTTAAATGTTTATATTTGGATATACTATGAGTGAATTTATCATAGCTTGATAATAGTAATTTCATATGTAGATTTTTATGGGCATTTGATTAATGTAAAGATCATGTTGGAACTTTATATCAGCTTCCTTAATTTGATTATACTTATATTGTATATTGTTGGATTGTTGGTTTAGAATTGTTGTTATGCCTATGTATAAGTGCCTTTGTGAGTTGAATTGATTGAAATGGCTAAGATATGTAGATGATGATGATGGAATGGTTGTAAGTTTTTTTGATCTCTCTAAATAGTGGTGAACTTTATAGAATTTCTATTTATTTGTATGGTCCACTTATGGTTGTTGTGCTTATGTATTGATTATGCGATGAACATGGCCTTGTTAGAAGCATTTATGTAAATTGGAATAGTATCATGATAGGGTGTATATGTATGTATAATGTGAAGTTAATTATGTAAAATAATGTGATCAAGTTGAAGATGTTATGTCTTATATAGTTATGTTTGTTGAAGAATGATGTTATATATGTGTGATCTTGTGTAAAGTGAAGATGAAGTCTACTACTCTTATAATGCTTCTTTTATCACGTATGAATACTAAGGTTATGATTCTTTCCTATGTAATGGTATATGATGATAAGGTGTCTAAGAGGTATCTTATGTGATAATGTTGTGTATGAATGTGTTAGGTTGCAGAATATTGTCGTTGAATGATTACGTGTGAATATGGTAAAAAAATTATAAGTTTGTTCATATTTTGAAGTTGTATTTGGTGTTACAGACTTAGTGTCCCTACTTGTTACTTGAATTACATTATATGAGTGACATGATGAATGGTGTGTCTTCATTTGATAGACCTAAGTCCCTCTTGTTGATGCATGAAAGAGCTATGAATATATGATTCCTTCACTTGATAAGTTAAAGCACCCTTGTATTTTATGTGTATGAGTGATTAATATATGACGTTGAAATATGTGAAGAAGTTTATTCTATCCTTGAAGTTTAAAGTTGTAATGATATTCTTCTCGTGTGAATTCTAGACTTAGGGATCGGTTGTGTAACACTAATAAAGTCCAAAACCTAATCTAGAGCCTCAGATGAGTGTCTAAGAGTTCTAAAATTGTTTTAAGGTCATCTTCAATGATAATAAGTCATTTAGAAAGTTTTGGAGTCAAGACGTCAAGTAACGTCCATAACGTGCGTAGCCTAATGAAAAAGATTCTAGTGTGCCTTATCCTATTTCGAAACGTTTTAAGAGTCAGAATTTGATGAAATTTGGTTATAAGGTGTGTAAAACATATTATAATAGATTTTCTAGGATCACCCAAAGGGTCCCTGAGGAGGACCCTTTCATATTGCCTAAAAAGCTATCGTGAGGCAGTAGCCATTGACGGTTGTACGCAACAAGGCGTAGCCTGGTCGATGGGGAATCCAGAACTCAGTTGATATGGACTTATCCAATTTTAATAAGTGGCCGAAGTTCCAATTTGCTGACCAATTCGATGGACTTGTAGGACGGTTGGTCCAAGGCCCTATCGACTTACTTATGGCCCGAAGGTCAGGGTCATGTAGGTCAGGCCTGCACTTTTTGATAAGTATTAAGTGGGTTAATTCAATTAATATAGTCAGTTAGGGGTTTAATTAGTTATTTCGGGTTGTTCATTAGGTTATTTAATTAATTATATAACCTACCCTATGCATAAACCCCACTTAATACCCCCCATTCCCAAAACACAAATTTCTCTTCCTTCTCTCTATTTCATCTCTACCAAAGTAGACTCCATTGATACGCAAGGTATAACGGTTCTAGAGAACAAAGAATTCAACTTTTCACCATAAATCTTCAACGATTAACAAGGTATGGGATCCATTAATTTTTGGTATTCCGTTCCTCAAAGGGTTCTTCCAAAAAATTGTTTTCAAAAGGATGTTTTCATATGGGTTTCTTCCTAATAAGAATTTGATCTTCTAAATTGTATTGTTTTTTGTTTCTTTTGTTATTATAATTTGATTATGTTATATTAGTGTTTCAATTACATTAATTCTTGATTAATTAACATAGTTTGGGGAATAGATAATGAATTGACCAAAATTCCCTAACTTTAGGTGATGAAATCATATTGAATTTGTTATTATTGATAAATTTGAGTTTTATTTTATGTTAGTTACTTTAAACGATGTTATTTCACCTACTTATGGATGGAATTATATTGGTTGAGGGTAAGAACAATGATGAAGTCTTGTTGAAGGAGAATTGTTAAGACTTTGTGATTTTGAATTTGTACTTCAATAGTGATGGCTTGTACTTGGTGATGAAATTCAATTGAAACATGCAATGTGATTATATTTATAAGATGTTGGTAGGATGATGTTATAGAAATGACTTTCTTTGTAAAGGTGAGATATTATTTTTAAGATGAGATGATATAAAGTTGGTTATGAGTTGCATATGTGCCTTATTATAACATGAAGATGCTAATGTGTTGATCTCACATATAAGGGTTGTATTGAATGGAAATTTAAACGCAATTCCTAATGAGCTAATGATATGACTAATAAAGGGGTTAGTCTTCTAGGACCTATACTAAGTTATGATGATTAATAAAGGCTTAAAGACATTCCGAAAAAGGACTCTAGCTTAGAAATAGAAAATATGGCTAAAGCTTGCGGAGGCATTTGACCCTTTTCTCTAAATATTGTAAGAAAAAATATCTTTAAAATAAACTTAAGTAAAATATTACATTATAAATTTTAAGACTGTGAATTTAAACATAGAAAAAGGGAATGGGAAAATGAACAAGTACCCCTTCAACCTATGACCGAAATCCCAGAGACACACTTATACTATACTAAGGTCCTATTACCCCCCCTAAACTTATTTTATAAGTAATTTTATACCCCTCTTTATCCTACGTGGCACTAGTTTAAAAAAATAAGTCAACCATCGTTAGACCCATAAGATAAAGCCACGTAGGTCGAAAAGGGGTAAAAAATTATTAATAAAATATGTTCAGGGAGGTAATAGGACCTTAGTGTAATATAAGTGTGTCTCTAGAATTTCGGGCATAGGTTGGGGGGTATTTGGGCATTATCCCCATACAAAAATAATTTTTTTTTATATTTTCGTAATTCAATATATCACCCTCAGACGCTGACGTGGCCACATAAACAAGAGTTATAAAAAATATTTTATACACGCATTGTACACGTATATTTTAGTGGATTCCACAACTTAACATGAATTTAAAATTGACATGTGTGACATAATTGTACCTTTACCTTTTGAAAAAAAGGTCAAAACAAAAAGTTCTTTAACACTTTTTCTTCTTTATTCTTTTCCTGCAAATCAAAACTAAAACCCTTTCTTCTTTCTTATTTTTTTTCTTCTTCCATCCGCCATTATTGTTGCATAGAAGCTTTCTTACGATTTCCTCTGATGAATACGATTACAAATACAATGAAAAAATTCAAAATTTATCGGAGTGAACAGTTGGGTTTTGATGCGGTTGTTGAAAAGGGTAACTGTTTCCAACTTTCAAAACGGAAAATTGATGGGAGAAAAAATGAAAGTGATGGTGTGTTTGTGATGTTCTTCATATATATATATATATATATATATATATATATATATATATATTATATTCAAAAATCAATGAGAAAAGTTTTTTTCTTTTCTCTATATTTTTTTTGTTTTTTTTTTCTTCAGGATCTAAGTTACAAAGGCTGAAATGTTTTTCAACTCCGATCCTATTTCAGAGTAGTTGGAATTCTACCAA
Organism: Solanum lycopersicum; assembly: GCF_036512215.1. NCBI lineage: Eukaryota > Viridiplantae > Streptophyta > Magnoliopsida > Solanales > Solanaceae > Solanum > Solanum lycopersicum. The sequence goes on along the minus strand of NC_090804.1, from coordinate 16,722,005 downwards.
AAAAATCCAAAACGCTTGTTAGTAAGAGAAAATGGTGGATGAGGAATAAAAAAGAGAGCTTTTGTTCAGGATGGAGATAAATGAATTGGGAAAACGGTAAAATAATAAATGTGTGGTTAAATAAAGAGTAAAGCTACTGTTGGGAGGCTTATTTGGACTCCACATGGACATTTTATCACATTCTGACGCGCCTCACGGAGGTGAGTTCACGCATGTTATCACGTCAGCATCTGAGGGTGAACTAATATATATAAAAATGGTTCAAGGGGGTAATAGGACCACGCAAAGGTTATGTCTGTAGTTGGAAATCAGACTAAAGCTTGAGGGGGCATTTGACCCTTTTCTCAAAAAATTTACATATTAAATTTTCAATTTAAGTCTAATTATGTTTTAAAGATTTAATATCTTTTGATGTTTATAAGTTACTATTTATTAATATGTTACAATTTATAATTTGTAAATTAAATAACATAAGTTAGAAATTTTTAAAAATTAAATAAAAATAAGGATAAAACTATTACACAAATTAAAAATTATCAATTTAATTTATTTAAATTTATATTACAAATTAAAATTTCAATTTAAAACTATTAATAGAGTGCATAGTTTACGCAATCACCTTTTAGAAAGACTTTTGTTTCAACTAAGTCTCAAATGTAATACTAACTATTGTATAGTCTCATAAATCCTTTTTCAAACTAAGATAGATATTGACCGTAATCAAATTCTAGTCTTGATAAAACTCGCTAACGATCTTGAAATTTGTTGCCATTGTCACTACCACATCCAATGACTTAATCTATGGGACAAGTGTTAGTGTTTAAAGGGGAGGGGGAAATTTTAATGAAAAGTTTAAAGGGCAGGGGGCAGCCTTGCAGGGGTAGGGGTAGTTGGGTAGTATTTATTGTAAAATATAAATATATTATTATTTATAAGTATATAATATAAATTAATTAATAAATAATAATCAATCAAAACCGGACCAGCCGAACCAAAACTGGGATAAACTGGTACCGGTGGCGATTACATTCTATTACGAGTACCAGTTCATGATGTCCAATTCTATCCCGTAGGCAATCGAATTGGGACGAATTGGACCGATACCTGACTGTTACCAGTACAGCCCGATCTGTTGCCCAGCCTTAACTAACACTTTGGTTTTACAACATTGTTGTTTTTAGTAACAGAAGAAGAAGAATTTCGAAGGTAAAATCATTCACTAAGAACCATGTCTACTTTTCTCATCTAACTGCAGAATTATATTAGTACTTAAATGGTAGATGTAAAATTGCTGGCTATTTCATAAAAATGAAGATCTTGGATGAATGTTTAGGGACAATATGTACCAAGACATAATTATGACCCTTTTGATGTTAAATAAATTTTTTTTGGCAGACAATAAATTGTTGTTATCAATACAATGTTTTTTGCCTTGATTAAATCATAAAAAAATAAATTTAATAGTATTGGTAAAATGTAATATTGAAAAATAAACTCATTACTCAATCTGATTGATTAACTCAAGAATCAAGGAGGCAAGTATATGTGCTTTCTGGCTTTTCTGAATTACTAACATACTTGCACACCATAAAATTATATATTAATTCAGTCGTGCCCCGAGCTACCCCCTAGATGCGGACACAGAAGTTCGGACCACAAGTGAATCCAAGCTAACCATGTTGGCCTGATCATGAGCATACTAAAGAAAATAAACTGTTGTGGATGCTAAACAATTATTAATATGAAAAGATGGGAATACCCAGATACTATAATTGAGATAAATGATATAATGGGAGTTTAATGCGTAGAAGATATTAACTCACTACTAAGCTGAAAACTAACTATGTTTGAAAATAGCTTCTAAACTAGACTAGAAATACTAGGACAAGCCCCAGCTATGTCCAGCAAAAATTGAAACTAAATGAGTAAAAGACTGAAAAGAAACTCATGACTACTGTCCTCGGAAAATGAGAACTCACCACTGAATCTGCTGAATTGGAGAACGAGAATTGATATATGCGTGATATGGATGCTAAGAACCTGCACAAACATCATGAGAAGATGTAGTGCACATATGCGTCAGTAAATGAAAGATACTGAGCGTGTAGGATAGAGTAAAGCTAAAAAAACATATTAAAGAAGCACAAAAGCAAGTATAATAATATGAATAACATATACTAAATTTCTGAGCTAATTGAATGCATTGACCAATTTATAACATGCTGAAACTTAGTACTGAGTATACTGATAAATGGTCAATGCAATAGAGTCTTACTAAATTGTAGTAGCTAATAATAACCGATAATAAAACCACATGAGCTAAATGTGGAATTTGATGTGTACGCCCAATCGATAAGACCCAATATACCCTGCCAAAGGTATAAAGGAATGTTGGCGTGATCACTAAAATGATTGCCCACAGAGGGGACTTACAACCTACTTGACTAGTAGTTTTGGGACTAATTTTGTTCGCTTAACTCTAGTCCAACACGGTATTATGTTATTCCTATTGTTTTATGTAGTTAACTGATTATGTCTAAATTTTTTGTAATTACTAGATAGATCATAACTGAACGTGCAAAATGAGAATGCAACATTTAATATGATAATAATGCATTAAAAACTGAGGCATCTATAACTGAATAGCTGAAATATCTGACCTAGCATACGTAATTCAAGAACTAAAGAAGTACAACGCTAGAAAAATGAAATTCATGAAATAAAATGAATAATAACTTTACAATCTGATTTGGAATATGTATTTAATAAATTCATGAAGTTCTATCAAAGTTCTAGATAGGTTTAATCATGATAATAGAAACAAGAAATAACAGGAAACTAGGGACTCTATGGGTGAAAGAAACCAACTAGTGAAATTCCACATACATGGTGATAAAATTTACGGAGAAACGCTTACATTTTCTGGTTGGATTGTTGGTCTCTTAAACTAGGGTTCTTGACCTTTTTCTCCTTTCTTCATTCTGATTTTCTATGTTTTGATTTAATGATTTCACTTAGGTACGTTTTAGTTATATTTCTAGGCTTAAATTGACTAAAATATAATGATTTAGTGTCAAAAAGTCGTATCTTATGGTTGAAACGAAGTGGCAAAAGACCAGAAGAACCCTGAGTTGATTGATGTTGGACCTAACGACGACCTGGACTGACGGGTCGTCGTTCAATCGACGGTTCGTCATTTGGGTCCGTAGGTTGGGTCAGTTTAATAACCTTTAATAAAATGGGCATAACTTTTTACTTGTATGTTTGATTTTAACAAACTCCGTTGCAATGGAAAGCTAATTAAATTATCTGTTGTTACATAGGTCATGGTACACCTCATTAATTCTTTGCTCAGAGTTATGATCATTTGAAGTTAACCCAACGACGGTCTGTGCTGGTCAATCGTTGTTCATATTGGAGATTGGGTAAGTGGGGTGTTGATCGACGGATAGAGACTATGGATCGTAGTCTGACCTATGGACCGTCCGTCATTCTACATTTAGTCAATTTTTCCTAGTTTGCGATTTTGGGGGTTTATAGCTGCATTGACAGATATGCAGGACGGACCGTGGGTTAGGCTACGGTCCATTGATGGCAAACGTCTGTTGCACGTACAAAGTTTTTGAAAAATTGGTTTTTGGTTTGTTTTGGATACAGGGTGTTACATTATCTCCTCTTAGAAACATTCGTCTTCGAATGAAGATTAAACTGGCTAGTATAGACGGAGAGTGCTGCAAACCCTACTACTAAACACTGAGAAGTGACTTTCTGACTTAATTGAGTTTCTAGAACATGCAAATATGCTTAAAATGCAAGTACAAGCTTAGGGAACATGATTCTAAGACTAAATTTATGCATGAATGACTAGAAAACTGAAGAGGAACTATTACCTCAAGCTAGAGAGAAATCAGGTGAGGATACTTGGCTTTTATGTCCGCTTCTACTTCTCAAGTAGCTCCTCTATGGACTTACTCCTCCACCAAATTTCAAATGGTACATCTTCATAAGAAAGAGTATCGTTCACCGCCACACTCTCTAATGACACTACAAAGGCTGGATCACCCACATACTTCTTAAAGAATAAGATGTGGAAGACTGGATACGCTGCTGTTAATTCTCTGGCAACTCTAACTCATATGACACCATGTCATCTCTTTTCATGATCTTGTAAGGGCCTACATATTTAGGACTTACCTTCCTTTTCTTTCCAAATGTCATCACCTCTTTCATAGGTGAGACTTTCAGAAAAACCCAATCATGAACTTATAATGTAGTTCCCTTCTCCTTACATCTACATAAGATTTCTGAGGACTTTGGGCTGTCTTAAGTCCATATCTAATGAGTTTCAATTTCTCCATAGAATAAAGGATTGAATCTGGCCCTATCAAAGTTGCTTCACCTATTTCAAACCAACCAACAGGAGATCTAAATCTAGACCTATACAAAGCATCATAAAGGGTCATCTGAATGCTGGAATAGTAGCTATTGTTGTAGGCGAACTCAATCTGAGGAAGGTGATTATACAAACTCTCAACAGATCCTCTAAAGTCTGAATTGTCCGATCTGCCTATTCATCTGTCTATGAATGAAATTTTTTACTAAGGTTAACTTACGTACCAAGACCCTACCTAAATGACTTCCAGAAATGAGAGGTAAATTGAGGACCTCTATCTGAGACGATAAACAAAGGAACCCCATGCAACCTCAAAATTTCATTAATGTAAATCTTGGCATAGTTCTCTGTAGAATCCGTAGTCTTGACCTCTAAATAGCGGGAAGACTTAGTCATCCCATAAACTATCACCCAAATGAAGTCGTGTTGTCTTCGAGTATGAGGTAACCCTGTAATGAAATCCATATAGATCACATCCCACTTCCAAGTAGGAATGTCGATCTCTTGAGTCTTACCTGTTGGTTGCTGATGTTCTACCTTGAATTGCTTTGAATTAAGGCACTTACTCACAAAATCTTCTATATCCCACTTCATGACATTCCATCAATAGACTTCTCGCATATTACGATACGTATCAGTGGCACCTGGATGAATGAAATGTCTAGATTTATGTGCTTCTGCAAAGGATATGTTGTCTAAACTCTCCCACATCAAGAACGCACAATCTACCCTTGTAGCAAAATACACCATCTCCCTCTTGGGAGAATACCTTCACTCTCTAATTTTGGACTGCCCCCTTAAGTTCAAGCAAAACTGGATCACTTTCTTGATTTTCCTTAATCTCCACTACCAAAGAAGATTCTGCCCCATTCTTAACTGTTACACCATTGTCTGATATGCTCATAAGGTGAACTCCCAAGCGAGCAAGCTAGTGAATATCCTTTACTAGGTCCTTCCTTTCTTCCTTAACATGGGCTACACTACCCATAGATAATCTACGAAGAGCATATGCTACTACATTTGCCTTAGCAGGATGATAATGAAAACTCATATCATAATTATTAAGGAACTCAAGCCATCTCCTTTAGCAAAGATTCAACTCTTTCTGGGTAAACACATACTAAACGCTCTTATTATTAGTGAACACATCTACTTGAACTCCATACCAGTAGTATCTCCAGATATTGACTGCAAACACCACTTCTACAAGCCTGAGGTCATGAGTTTGATGGTTCTTCTCATGAACCTTATGCTGTGTAGAAGCATAAGCTATAACCTTATCTCGCTGCATCAACACACAACCTAGGAAAACTCTGGATGCATCACAATAGATCACAGAACCATAAGAACCATCTAATAGAGTCAAGACATGAGTTGTAGTCAATCTAGTTTTCAATAATTTGAAGCTTTTCTCAAAATAATCAAACTATTGAAACTTGACAATCTTCTGAGTTAACCTAGTCAATTGTGAGGCTATGGATAAGAATCCTTCCATAAACCTTCTATAATAACACGCTAGACCTAAGAAACATCTCATATTTGTAGTAGAGGTAAGTGCAGGCCATTGTTTTGCTACTTCTATCTTCTGTGAATCCACTCGGATCCCTTGTCCAGATACAATGTGACCAAGTCAGCAACGGATTGCAACCAGAACTCAGATTTGCTAAACTTAGCAAATAACTGGAATCCTTGAGAGTCTATAGAACAATTCTCAAATTACTCGTATATTATTCCTCATTCCTAGAGTAAATAAGGATATCACAAATAAAGATGATAACAAACAAGTCCAAATGTTGTTTGAACAATCGGTTCATCAAATCCATGAAAGTTGTTGGAGCATTGGTCAGTCAAAATTACATAACTACAGATTCAGAATGACCATACCGAGTTCTGAAGGTTGTTTTTGGAACACTATCTATAACTCTAACTTGATGATAACCCGATCTGAGGTCTATTTTTGAGAAATGGCTAGCACCTTTAATTTAGTCAAACAAGTCATCATTCTTGTGGATGGGTTACTTATTCTTGTTTGTGACCTTGTTCAACTGTCTATAGTCAACGTGCATTATGAGAAAAACATCTTTCTTCTTTACCAACGACAATGGTGCAACCCATGATGAAATACTAGGTCTGATGAAGCCCTTATCTAGAAGGTGTTTCAACTACTGTTTCAATTCATTATGATCTTCTTGAACCATTATGTATGTAAAAATAGAAATAGGAAGGGTATCTGGTAGGAGATCAATTCTAAAGTCGATTTCCCTTTTGGGAGGGACTCCAGGAAGATCTTTTTGAAACACTTTCGGAAATCACTGATTACTGGAACTGATTCAAGAGTTTGGGTTCTATATCTAAAATCCTTAAATTCAAATTAGATGATATAGATAGCCCTTAGAGATAATATTTCTGGCCTTAAGGTAAGAAATTAAACGATCCGTAGGATCTAAGAAACTACCCTTCTATTCTAAGATTGGTTGGTATGGAAATTCAAAACCAACAGTTCTTGTTCTATAATCTACTGAGGAATAACTGTAATGTAACCAATCCATCACTAGAATGACAATGAAGTCTACCATTTCTAACTCTACAAGATCAGTTGAGGTTACTTTCTAAGAGATTGTGACAGGGTAACTTCTGTATATACTTTTAGATAAAACTTGGTCACCAACTAGAGTAGAGACTTACAAAAGTTCTAAGAGAGATTCTGGACTAACAATGAATTGGACTGCTATGTAAGGAGTTACAAAAGAAAGAGTATCCCCCTGATCTAAAAATGCATATGCATAAAAGTCAAAAACTCGTAATGTACTAGTGACTACATTAAGGGCACCTTCCTAATCCTGGCGAGCCTGAAGAGCATACAACCTATTTTGGTGCTGACCACCACCTGTACCAGATGATTTACCCTGTTAAGTTGGGTGACTTGTTGTTGGTGCTGAATATGTAGACTGAGCTCTACCATTTCCACCTTTTTGACCCTGTCTAGAAGGACAATCCCTCAATCTGTGACCAGACTTATTGTACCCAAAACATCCTTCTTTTTGTGCAGGACACTCACTCGGATGGTTCTTACCACGCTTAGGGAAAGTGGGGTAAGTTTTGGTGCTTGAAACACTTCTCTGAGACTTAGAGCCCGGTGCTCTACCGTTTTGGTCATACATGTTCTTGAAGGATGGAACACTAGCTGACAAAAGGGCTGGAGCTGAAAAATTCTACTAACTATGCGAGCAATTTCCACAACTCTAATTCTGCTTAGAATAGTCATAGTTCCCAGTCCTAGCCTTCTTATTCTCTTTGTCATGTTCTTTAAGCTTATAACCATCAACCTGCTGAGCATGAGTCATAAGCCTAGAGATGTTAATATCTCCCAGTAACATAGCATATCTGCACTCAACTTTTACCAAATCCCACACTTCATACAAGAACTTATTCATTTGAGCCCTGGAGTCACAACTATGTGAGGAACATACCTAGAGAGTTGGTTGAACTTCAGCCCATACTTTTGGACCGTCATGTTTCCCTACCTTCAGTTCATGAATTCTTGGGCTTTTGCTTCTCTCAACTCTATTAGGAAAAACCTATACAGAAAGGTCTCATTAAAGTAATCCCAAGTAATAGGAGCTGCATTCGTACCCTTATTTTACTTCCACTGAGTGTAACAAATATGAACAACATCCTTCAAGTGGCATGATGCCAACTCAACCCGATCATTCCCAGTGACTTGCATTACCTCCAAAATATTCTTGATCTCATCCAACAAATTCTGAGGATCCTCATTAGTTTATGATCCTAAGAACTCAGGCAGATTCATCCTTACAAAGTCAGAGACCCTGGTTATTTCTTTTTAATTTATCATCTGATGTTTCATATCCGCGTTCGTCGTCCTCTTTGAGGACTTTGTCTAGTCTCTTAGTTGACATAATTACATTCATATGTTAAATTTAGCAGAAAATTAAAAACTTTTCATTACTTCTAATTGGAGGTTGACATAGACCTCTACATACACATAACAATATATTGACTATACATAAACCCTTCGTATATGAAGATTACTTAGTCTTCTACTTTTATTTCGTGTAAATATATATAGAAAGTAGCATAGTCATAATAGTCATCTCATCTGATAAACATCTACTAAGTGTATATCAAATTTTTGCCTAACCCATACATCAATCCAATAAGACCACATATAGTTCATACATGTATAGTACTCAATTGAAAGGAAACAAACAAAAGAGTCTTAAACTCATAACAACTCCATATGCTAGATAGTGACATCACCCACAAAAAGTAAGGACCTACCCTACCTGGATGAATAAGCGATACAAGTCTTCTTCAAGTTGCCTTTCAAAAGACATCAACAACCGTAACCTAAAATGTTGGGGAAAAGAAAAAATGGGGTAATATGCCACTTGTACTAAGTATGAGACCATATGCACATATAAGATAAAATCATGAAAAAAGGGACATTTTATTAAAACATCTTACTTTATTCTTTGAAAAGCCTTATGCATCATCAAGGAAAACATAAAACTCAAGAAGGCATATTTATCATGTCAAAGCAAATAGCATACTTGTCAACATACTTTAACCCATTATCTAATATAACCCTACCATCAAGTAATTACATTAGAAGCATGGATAAGAGTTCATTGTATCATAATGAAACAAGACTACAACCTATGAATCCTCATATAGCCAACAAGTGCAATGTAACGACCTGTTTAGTCGTTTTGAGCAACAGACTTTATTTCTGGAAAAACTGGCAGAAGCGACGGACCCCACGACGGACCGTCATGGGCACGACGGACCGTCGCAGGGTCTCGTTTCAAAACACTTAGAAAATCTGAAATTGGGTACTGAAAATCGACTCTCTGAACTTCGTGACGAAATGGCAGGACGGACCGTCACAGGCGTGACGGACCGTCATAGATTGTTCAGTGGAAATTGACTATCTGACTCTTGCGACGACCTGCAGGACGGACCGTCGCAGGCACGACGGCCCGTCACAGGTTGCGCAAATCCCATGCAGAATCGGATTTCTGGTTAAGTTTTAAGGGACGTTTTTGACTATTCTTGCCTTAATTATAGATTTCGTGGGTTTATATTAATAACTCAAATTCTTGGGGGTTAAAAGAGGTAACCCTAAGTTAATTAGTGGGGTATTATTGCCATCTTTTACACTTAATTATATGTTAACTAGGGTAAAAGAAAGAGGGTTTGAATAAAGAAAATAGAAAGAACAAGGAGAGAGAGAAATTGATCGATCAAGAGGCAGAGGGAATATCAAAGCTTGGGAAATTGCTTGTTGATTCCAATTCTTCGGTGGAGGTAGGTTATGGTTATTTTCATGCTTTCATAAGTAAACTCTTAATAGTGAATGATATGTATTGGTAGTATTGTAAACCCTACTATATGCTTAATTGTATGCTTGCATGAATGATGTGATTATGTAATTATGAATAAATAAGCATGATGAAGCTATTGAATCCCAAATCTTGAATAGAAACCCTAATCTACTTTGTTAATGATGATGCCTTGGTATAAAATAAGGCTTGATGAACGAAAGTGGTGAGATTAGGGGATCGGGTGCCACGTTCCGGTACCAGGATAGAATATGGATCGGGTGTCACGTTCTGACACCAGGATAGAATATGGATCGGGTGTCACGTTCCGACACCAGGATAGAATATGGATCGGGTGTCACGTTCCGACACCAAGATAGAATATGGATCGGGTTTCACGTTCCGACACAAGGATAGAATATGGATCGGGTGTCACGTTCCGACATCAGGATAGAATATGGATCGGGTGCCACGTTCCGGTACCAGGATAGTATATGAGGATCGGAGTGTCACGTTCCGACACCAGGATAGAATATGGATCGGGTGCCACGTTCCGGTACCAGGATAGTATATGAGGATCGGAGTGTCACGTTCCGACACCAGGATAGTATATTGAGGAGCGGAGTGTCACGTATCGACACGAGTGGAATAAAGATAATGAATCTTGAAATATGTTAATATATCCAATCTAATGAACTAAATTCCCAAATGAGTATGATGAGGAGGTGTGAGTCCTCATTGATGTGCTTGGTGTTGTAACCAAGGGTTATGGTAACTGTAAATGCTGCATGCTAAGGATATTAGTTGATTTTATGATATTGCTTAATACATACTGTTTTCTATTTTGAGTTGATCGATGATATCTACTCAGTACCCGTGGTTTGTACTGACCCCTACTGTTATGTTTTTCTTCTTGTTATTTGTGGAGTTCAGCAAACGTGCCGTCATCTTCGACTCAACAGTAACTCAAGCCAGTCTTCGTCACACCGGATCTTCAGGGTGAGCTAACGCTTCTAGCTTGGACTGGATCTTCTCCTTCATGTCTTGATGCCTTGAACTTCCGGCATGGACTAGCTTCTTATGTATTTTTAGCTTCTTAGGAACTCTTAGAATTAGTAGTTTAAAGTAGATGTTCTTGTGATGATGACTTCCCGGTTTTGGGAATAATAGATGTTGAATATTGATAGTTATTGAATTGGTTTTTATTAATGAGTTTAAGTCTTCCGCATTACTTTCTGTTTATATTATATTGAAATGTTAAGGTTTAGATTGGTTGGTTCGCTCACATAGGAGGGTAAGTGTGGGTGCCAGTCGCGGCCCGGATTTGGGTCGTGCCATTAAAAGCTCCATAATCTTACTCAATCAAGTGACCCAACACGAATCATGACTAAAATTCAACCACAGAACATAACCTTTTAAGGATATACAACATCATACTTTTAACAACATAGACCAATTACATGTTCATAAGAGTATTAATCACCATATAGTATATATACTTGTAAAGTTATCATATTATCATCTTTTGCATTCTATATCATATACATACATAATATCAATCTTCAAAAGATCCCATCAAGGCAAACTTGTTCAAGGCATATAGTCCCATACCCCTACCTAGGCTAAGTCAAACCTCTCAAGTCACCTTAGTTAGTTTATCCTTGATTTTTTCATTTTAATTTAGGGAACACTTTCCTTAACCAACATACACCATAAGAGATAAATGTGGAATCCGGTGTTGTAAAACCTTAAAACGATGGAAGGTGTTCTACCGGCCAAAGTAAAACCAAACATAAACATTGATTTCTAAGTGGATCCACAAGCTAGTCTTCCAATGGGGGCAACATAGTTCATGAACAAAGATATAGGTATTCTGGCTATGCATACTACTTGGCAATCGGGGCATCCTCTCATGGGAATCCATTGGATGAGTATCCCTCGTTGTGGAGTCAACAGCACATGTAGAACTATAGTGTGAATCTTCCACTATGGGAAGTCATCACCTCCCATTGTCAAGTTCATTCGGTGCTAAGCTAAGTCCCTTTATTGAAATGTCTTTAACATATTTATTAATCACCATAGCATATTGTAGGTCATAGGGTCTAACCCTTGTATAATCATCATCATCCTATCTCAATAAGAATTGTATGAGTATACTCCTATTATGACAATTCACATAAGTGAGGTTAGCACATTTTCATTTTTATTTATAATAAGGCACATTAGTAATCATCACCATCCTTATAACATTTACATCTTAATCAACCTCACAATAAAAATCAATATATTCCAAGTCAACATCATATGACCCTATAAATACTAATACAAGGGATACTCCAACACAACATCATGAGTTAATCCCAATTAACCACAATTTGAAGTAAAGGATAGAGATCATAAGAGTTACAAAGTCTCCTTGATAATTCATCATCAAGGTCTTACCATAAACCATCTATTCAAACCAATTTTGTTATACATCATCATAAGTCAATAATCAACATGATAGCAAGTCTAGAACAATCACTACTTCACAATTCAATATTAAATCATTGCTTAAGAAAAGAGACTTAGGTCAATTCACTTCTTACCTAGATCATCCTTTCAAGAACTAGAATGGATGACTAAAAATCACTCTAATTTTTTCATGATTAATGTAACAACATCTCGAAGTAGTAATTCAACCAATAACCAAACTAATTGAACAAAATACAGTCTAATTCATATCATGATCAAACCTAGGGTTAAGGGTTAAGGTCATCTTCTACAAACTCAACCAAATGATCAAGATATATAATAATTAGGTTAGAATACATGTTAATAAATTCATAGTATTCAACAGAAAACATAAACAAACCAATTCATAAAAGAATTTTTGACATTGAGAAAGACTTACATGAGTAATCAACTTTTGAAAATACTTTTAAGGAACCCTCTAAGGAAAGAGGTCTCAAAGGTGAATTGAATCTCATACCTCAACATTTGATGAAGAGATTATGGTGAAATCATCCCTTCACATCCCCAAAATACCTCCTCTAACTTGTCTTCACTGGTGTCATCCAATAGAGAGAGAAAGAAGAGAGAAGAAAGAGAGTTTTGTTTTGAGAGTTGTAATTAGACAAATGGGGTCGGGGTATTTATATGGGGGGTTTATTAAGTTAATTAGTCTTACCTAAATCCCTATATAACCACCACACCCCTTAATTTTTTAGTTAAGAGCTACTTAAAAACGTGCATGAATTACACGCCCCATCGACGAGACCACAATCGATAGATTGTTGGTCAGTCGATAACCAGCACTCCTCCGTGCTGCACATCGCTGGTTCTTGTCAGATAATTTTGCAGGCAATGGATCCAACAATTTGTCTAAGCGTTGATCGATGGTTGGCAACGATGCCCCGTTGATCCACACTAAATCGTCGCTTGCATCTCTTGATTACACACTACCCAGGTAGTGTTGACCCCAAAACTTGTGAGGGTCCTCCTCAAGGGCATTTGGTTGGTACTTGGGGAATCGTAACCAGACATTTTGACTATGAATTAACTTAAACACATGTTAGACACCCTTTCATCAATTTTCATCATTTTCGAACACCTCAAATCTAGTCAAATAAGTTTATGCACGTTAGTACCTCCTTGAACTATTTTTCTGACGTCATGGACGTTCTTGGATGTTTTGGTTTCTAGACTTCCTAAATGACTTAGAAACATTAAAGTAGTCCGTAAAATAGTGTCTAGATCTTATGACACTTATGTTAATATTTAAGACACGTTTTGGATTTTTTGAAATGTTACATGAAGAACTTGAGTGCTTTAAAAGATATTTAAATAAAGTTGAAAGTCAATTAGATAAAAGTATAAAATATTTATGAACCGATCGAGGACATGAATATTTTTCTAAACCATTTGAAGAATTATATACTGAAAAAGGTTTTATTAGACAGTTAACTACTCCTTATACTCAATAACAAAATGGTGTAGTTGAAAGAAGGAATAAAATATTATTAAACATGACAAGATCAATAATGACACATACAAATTTGTCTATCTCTTTTTTGGGAGATGCATTATTGACTGCGGCTTACATATTGAACACTTTGTCTTCTAAATCAGTTTCTTTCACTCCTAATTAACTTTGGACTGGTCATAAGAAAAAACTGAATGATCTATGATCGTGGATTTGTGCAACATATATTAAAGATCCTTTTGGTGAGTTTAGTAAACTAAGTCCAGAACGAAAGAAATTTAACTTTGTAAGGTACTCTAAATTCTCTAAAAGGTATTTGTTGATCGATGAAATAGAGGATTGAAGTATTACTAAAATTATATCACTAGATGTCAGATTTTTTGAAAATGATTTTCCCAAAAAGGGTGAAATATGTGAAGCTGAGCCTCTATATGAATTGTTGAATTTAGAAGATTAGGTAACATTGTTAAACATACTTTATAATTCAATGGATCAAGAAATGATTCCTGATCTAAGTGAGAGTTATTAATATCAAAATCTTATAGAGGAATCTAAAATTCACATACTTAAGAGTAAAAGAGAAGGTTTACCTAAACGATCTTATGATATTGAGGATTATATTGTCCTTGTATCTCCCATAGAATTGGATGAAACTAATTCAAATACTGAGGCCTTACGAGACGTGAAAGGGATGAATGGTTAAGAATGATGAAATAAGAATTAGAGTTCATGAAAATCAACAAATTATGAGATATAGTAGACCTTCCTAAGAAATGTAAAGATATTGGGTATAAATGGATTCTAAAAGATAAACTTAAATCAGATGGGTCAATAGAGAGACAGAAAGCACAATTGGTGGCAAGAGGTTTTACTCAAGAAGTTAAAATAGACTATGAGGAAACATTTTCAGTAGTTGTAAAGTTTACTTCCATGTGATTAATATTAGCTATTGTAACACGTTTAGACTTAAAATTACACCAAAAGGATGTGAAGAACACTTTTCTCATGGAGAATTAAACTAGTAAATCTACATGGAATAGCAAGTAGGTTTCTTTGTTAAAGGTCAAGAAAATAAAGTATGTAAATTCAGAAGATCAATTTATGGCCTAAATAAATCTTCAAGGCAGTGGTATGTAATATTTCATAAGGAGGTGACGTCATTTGACTTCACCATGATTGATGAAGACCACTACATATATGTGAAAAAATGCAATAAAAATTTATAATTCTTTTTCTTTACGTTGATGATATTTTATTAGCTTTATATTACTTAAAGTATGTGAAATTGTCAAGTCATGACATACAAAATCATTTGATATGAAACATATGGGAGAAGAAGACTATATATTGGGTGTTAAGATCCAAAGAGATCGTTCAAAAAAATGTTTGAGTTTATCTCAAGAAACTTATATAAACAAATATTGGAACATTTCGAATGAATAGTTGAAGATCCATGGATACTCTTGTAGCAAGGGGTGAAACATTAAACCTTGAAATGTGTCCAAAGACTGAGAAAGAAAAAGAAGACATATCTCAACTTCCTGATTTTTATGTTGTCGGGAGTTTAATGCATGCTATGATGTGTACTCGCCAAGATATTTGTTATGCTTTAAGTCTAGTTAGTAGGTATCAATCCAACACTAGAAGAGATAATTGGAAAGCAATAAAGAAAATCTTCCAATATTTGAAAGGAAATGCAGATCATACTCTCTGTTATATTGGACCTGATTTATTCATAAAAGGTTATACAAATGCAGATTAGGTTGGTTACCGGATTATAGAAAATAAACATCCAGTTATGCGTTCTTACTAAATGGTGGAGCTATTTCATGGAAAAGTAAGAAGAAAATTTGCACAACTCTTTTTACTATGGGATCTGAATTTGTGGCTTGTGTGTATGCAGTACAAGAAGTTGTTCAGTTAATGAGATTCTTTGAGAATCTGAGTATTTCAAAGAATTCTAAGGGTCCCATGATCCTATATTATAATATTCAAGCGGCTATTACATACACAAAGGATCCTAAGTAACACAATTGAAACCAACCAGATCGATATCAAGTATAACTTTGTGTGAGACGTAGTGGCAAGTGGAGAATAACTTTGCAATACATTCCTACACGTGAAAAGATAGCTGATTCTTTTACGAAAGACATCTATGGAGACTTGTTTGAAAAACATGTTAAGACTATAGATTTATATAGAATATGATGATATTTAAGTATTGTAATTAAGTTGATTGATATAATATTTTATTCTATATAAAACTATCGCATATATGTTTAAATGTAGTATGTATTTGATATTTTATAAGAAGTTAAGTGTGTTAAGCAAGTTACATGATTGTCTCTCTCACACGAGCAATCACCTCTTACGTGGAGTGTAACACCCCGTAAATAACACTTTTACAAAAAAATCATTTTTTAGAAAATATGTAGGTACAACAGACGAGATAATCTACGGACCGTAGCCTGACCCATAGTACATCCTGTACAATCGTCGATGGAATAAGAAAATCTCAAAAATATCAGCCCAAGAAAATTGGTTAAGAGTTGGTCAAAGGATAGACTTACAGTCCGTAGGTCATACGATGGTCTGTAGTCCCTGACCTTCGATCGAGAACCCCATTCAATCACTCTCTGAAAAAATCTACGGATGACCATAATAGTCCATAGGTGGACCTACGGTCCATATATTTGACCGTAGGTGGGAATTAGCTTACAGTTAAGCGGGAAATGTAGTTGGGTCAACTTAAAATGTTCATAAATCTTAGCACAAAATGAATTACGTGTCCTATGACCTACCCATAGATACATAATTGAATTAGATTTCCATATCCACTAACCTTGCTAAAATCAGACCTTTGAATAAAATGTTATGCCCGTTTCAGTAAAGGCCTGTCGAACAGGCCCAATCGATGGACAAACCGACGGGGCGCCAGTCAAACAATGGATTGTCAGTCTAGGCCATCGATTGGTCCGACAGCCACTTAACTAGGGGTCCTTTGTTTTTTTCTCACTTCGTTTAAACCTTATGATATATCTTTTTAACCCTAGAAACATAACTAAAAGATATCTAAGTAATATCATTAAATCAAAACATAGAAAATTAGAAGCAAGAGAGGCAAAAAATCTCAAGAACCCTAGTTTAAGAATGCAACAATTTCCAGAAGATCAAGAACCCTAGTTCAAGAGCAGAGTATTCAAACATTGCTTGGACTTGTTCGTTATCGTCTTCATTGATGATATCCTCATTTACTGTAGGAATGAGAAAGAACATGTGAGTCATTTGAGAATTATTTTAGAGTCTCTGAAAGATCTCCAATTATTCGCTAAGTTCAGCTAATAAGAGTTCTGGTTGCAATCCGTTGCTTTCCTTTGTCACATTGTATCTAGTGAAGGGATTCGAGAAGATTCAACAAAAGATAGATGCAAAGAAACAATGGTAAAGACCTACTTGTGCTGCAGATATTAGTTGTTTCTTAGGTCTAGCGGGTTATTATAGAAGGTTAGGGGAAGGATTTTCCTACATAGACTCACCATTAACTAGGTTGACTTAAAAAATGGTCAAGTTTCAATGGTCAGATGATTGTGATAAAAGTTTTGCAGAGCTAAAAATAAGATTGACTACAGTTCCTGTCTTGACTCTACTAGAGGGTTCACATGGTTATGTGATCTATTGTGATGCATCTAGTATTCACCTAGGTTGTGTGTTGATGCTGTGAGGTAAGGTGATAGCTTATTACTCTATACTAATTAAGGTGCATGAGAAGAACTATAAAACTCATGACCTCGAGCTTGCAGTAGTTGTGTTTGCACTCAAGATATGGAGACACTACTTATATGGTGTTCATGTAAATGTGTTCACCGATCGTAAGAGAGTTCAGTATGTTTTCACCCAAAAAGAGTTGAATCTTCTCCTGAGGTGATGGATAGAGTTCTTTAAGGCTTATGATATGAGTGTGCATAATCATCCCGGTAAGGCAAATGTAGTAGCAGATGGGTAGTGTAGCCCATGTCGAGGAAGAAAGAAATGAGCTAGTGAAGGATGTCCATAGTCTTGGTCGCTTAGAAGTTTGCCTTATGAGCATATCATACAATGATATAACAGTTCATAATGGGGCAGATTCTTTGTTTGTAGTGGAGGTCAAGGAAAAGCAAGGAAGTGATCCAATTTTGCTTTAACTTAGGAGTGCAGTCCACAATCAGAAAGTGGAGGTTTTCTCCCAAGTGGGAGATGGTGTACTTCGCTACCAGGGTAGATTGTGTGTTCCTGATGCGGGCGACTTGAGGCAGCATATTCTTGCAGAAGCCCATATATCTAGGTATTCTATTCATCTAAGTGCCACTAAGATGTACCGCAATTTGCGGGAAGTCTAATGGTGGAATGGCAAGAAGATGGATATAGCAAACTATGTGAGTAAGTGCCCAATTGCAAGCAAATCAAGGTAGAACATCAGAAACCAGGAGGTATGACTCAAGAGATCAATATTCCTACTTGGAAGTGGGATGTGATCAATATGGATTTCATCTCAAGGTTATCTCGTACTCACAGACATCATGAATCAATTTGGGTGATAGTTGATAGGATGACTAAGTATTCTCGCTTTTTGGCGGTCAAGACTACATATTCGGCAGAGGATTATGCGAAGCTTTACATCAATGAAATTGTGAGGTTGCATGGAATTCCTTTGTCTATCATCTAAGATAGAGTTCCTCAGTTTACCTCTCATTTCTGTATGTCATTTCATAAAGGTCTTAGTTCTCAAGTTAACCTTAGTACAACATTTAATCCACAGACGAATGGGAACGCAGAGCGTATCATTCAGACCCTAGATGATATGTTGAGGAAATGTGTGATCGATTTCAAAAGGTAGTTGGGATAATCACCTTCCTCTTATTGAGTTAGCCTACAACAATAGCTATTATTCCAGTATTCAGATGGCCCCTTATGAGGCTTTATAGGGGTGTAGATGTAGATATCCTATTGGTTGGTTTGAAGTTGATGGAGCATCTTCCAATGATCAAGATTCAGTCTTTTATGCAATGGAGAAAGTGCAACTCATTAGAGATAGACTTAAGATAGCCCAACATCGTCAGAAATCTTATGCAGATGTAAAGTGAAAGGAATTAGAGTTCCAAGTTGATGATTGGGTTTTCTAAAGGTCTCACCTATGAAAAAGGTGATGAGATTTAGAAATAAAGGGAAGCTCAGTCCTATATATATAGGCCCTTACAAGATCTTGAAAAGGGTTGGAAAGGTGGCATATGATTTAGAGTTGCCAGCAGAATTAGCAACAGTGCATCAAGTCTTCCATATCTCACTCTTGAGGAAGTGTTTTGGTAACTAAGCCTCTATAGTGCCATTAGAGAGTGTGGCGGTAAAAGATAATCTGCTTTATGAGGATGTACCAGTTAAGATTCTTGACCCTCATGTTAGAAGGCTGAGGAACAAATAATTTGCTTCAGGCAAGGTTTTGTGGAGGAGTGAGTCCGTAGAGGGAGCTACTTGGGAAGTAGAAGATTCCATGAAACCCAAGTATCCTCACCTCATTCCTTCCGATTTCACTCCAACTTGAGGTAATATTTCCTCTTTAGTTTTATTTCAGTCATTCATGCTCAAATTTAGTCTTAGAATCATGTTCACTAAGTTTGTACTTGCATTTGAAGCTTTTTGCATGTACTCAAAACTCAATTAAGTTAGAATCTTAGTTCTCAGTGTTTAGTAGTGGGATTTGCATCTCTCATCCTTTATTTCAGCTAGTTTAGTCTTCATTCGAGAAAGAATTTTTCCAAGGGGGAGATAAGTAACACCCCGTACCTAAAATAGAAAAAAAGTAGTTTTTCAGAAAATGTGCAGGTGCAAAAGACGAGACAATTGACGGTCCGTATCCTGACCCACGGTCCGTCCTGCACAACCTTCAATGGGATCAGAAACTCCCAAAAATATCAGCCCAGGAGAATTGGTTAAGTGTTTCTTGACGGACGGTCTTACGGTCCCTAGTCCGTGACCGTCGATTGAGACCCCAATTCACCCACTCTTTGACAAGAGCTATGGATGAGAAGAACGGTACGTAGGTGTACCTAAGGTCCGTAGGTGGGAATTGACAAACAGTTAAGTGGGGAAATGCAGTAGGTCAACTTCAAATACTCATAAGTCTTAACATAAAATGAAATAGGTGTCCTATAACCTACCCACAAATATATAACTCAATTAACTTTCCATAGCCACCAACCTTGATAAAGTCAAACCATTGAGTAAAACATTATGCCCGTTTTAGTAAAGGCATGTCGAACAGGCTCAACCGACGGACCAACCGACGGGGAGTCCGTCAATTGACGGACCGTTAGTCCTGGCCGCAGATTTTTCCGACAGCAACTTACACAGGGGTCTTTTGATCTTTTTCCACTTCGTTTAAACCTTAAGATACGTCATTTTGACCCTAGGTCATCAAATTTTAGTCATTTTAAGCCTAGAAACATAACAAAAACATATCTTAGTCAAATCAGTAAATCAAAACTCAGAAAATTAGACGCAACAAACGAGAAAAAATCAAGAACCCTAGTTTAAGAACCCAACAAGTTGTAGAAGTTCCAGCCCCAAAAATTAAGTATTTTTCCGTGGCATCACCATGTATGTGTGATTTTACTAGTGGGTTCCTTTCACCCATTTCGTCCCTAGTTTTCAGTTAAATTCTTGATTCTCCTGTTATGATTAAACCTAGGGTTTCTAGAACTTTGATAGAACCTCATGCATTTATTAAATATATGTTACAAATACAATTATCATGTTACTACTCATATTATCGCATGAATTTCAGAACCCTAGCTTTGTATATCTTTAGTTCTTGAATTACACATGCTAGGTCATATATTTCAGATATTTCAGATATACATGCCTCAGTTATGAATGCATATTACCAGATTAATTGTTGCATTCTCAGTTTGCATGTTAAGGTTCGAGCTATCCAGTACTTAAGAAACTTAGAGATAATCATTAAATTTTCATAATTTATTGCGAGTAGAATAATACCGAGTTGGTCTAGGGTTTAGCAAACCCAATAGTCCCAGAACTACTAGCCAAGTAGGTTATAAGTTCCCTCTGTGGGAAATCAGTTTAGTGATCACGCCATCATGCCTTTATACCTTTGGCAGGGTATATTGGGTCCTCTCCATGGGGTGTATACATTGGACTCCACATTTAGCCGATGTTGTTTTATTATCGGTTATTAGTAGCTCCCACATATCAGTAAGACTCTCTGCATTGACCATTTATAAGTATATTCAGTAGTTAGTTTCAACATGTTATAAATTGGTCATTTCATCCAGTTAGCTCAGAATTAAGTTTATCATGTCAGATTATTATACTTGTTTTTTGTTTGTTCAGTTATGTTTGATTTAAGCTTTACTCTATCCTACATGCTCAGTACTTTTCAAGTACTGAAGCATATGTGCACTACATCTTCTTGTGATGTAGGTTCAGGTTCTCAGCATCCATATCACGCATAGATCGATTTTCCAATCTCCCATTTTGTAGATTAAGTGGTGAGTCCTCATTTTCTGAGGACAAGAGTCATGAGTTTGTTTTCAGTATTTAGAATTTTAGTTCATGTTTTTGATAGATTTAACTGGGGCTTGTCCCAGTATATCTAATCCAGTTTAAAGGCCTATTTCAGACATAGTCAGATTCAGCTTAGTATTGAGTTAGTATTTTCTTTGTATTAAACTCATTTTTTTCAGATATGTCTATTGTAGAATATAGCTATTCCCCATCTTTTCATTATAAGTTATGATTTAGCTTCCACATAAGTTTATTATCTTTAGTATGCTCATGATCATGTCAGCAGGGTTAGCTTGGGATCACATATGGTCCTAGGTTCTGTGTCCGCGTCTTGATGGTAGCTCGGGTTTGACATCAAGGAAAATCAAGAGATTAATTCACCACAATATTATGACTTGTTTTATGATTCAAACAAATATTTCTCTAAAAAGATGCGTTTAAGGATTACTGGAAAAGAGAAACTAGGATTAAACATCTTCAGGTGTTTAGATCGAGGTCTGTACAAGGTAGGATAATTAGAAGGATTAGACACATACACGAGTATAAGGTGAACACATTGTAACACTTGTTTCATACCACGTGTGTCAAGCAACAAGGGTCAATGAAAGAATACTCCCTGCTTCTTTATTGTGTGAGACTTAAAAAAGTTTGTTGAATGCCTTGAATCGGAGCCGTTACAATTTTGTTGTATTGAGCCCTTAATTATATCTCTTGGGCCCAAGTCTGTTAGGGCGTAGCTTAGCACTATATATAGACGCTATGGCAAACCCTATTCTGTATTCTGTTCTTGCCTCTCTATAATAAAATTGCTCCCCCCTTCCCCGTGGATGTAGCCAATTTATTGGTGAACCACGTAAATCTGTTGTCTTGTTTTTCACGTTTATATTTTCTCGTATTATCTCGAATTCTGCATAACAAATTGGTATCAGAGCCTCTCGATTAATCGGTGTTTTTGGATAATTCGAGATATCTGCTTTGAACGTGAAAATTGACAAATTCATAGGGAGGAACAATTTTAGTTTATGACAGATCAAGATGCGGGCTTTGTTGAAATAGCAAGGCTTCAGGGCGCCGTTATCAAAAGACAAGAACGTCGTCGTTACTCCTGAAATGGCGATTCTGGAGGAAAAGGCGCACTCGATGATCATGCTGTGTCTCGCGGATGACGTCATCATGGAGGTCTCGGATGAAGAAACTGCTGCTGGTTTGTGGTTGAAGCTGGAGAGTTTGTACATGACAAAATCTCTAACCAACAAGCTGCTTCTGAAACAATGTCTATTCGGTTTACGAATGGCTGAAGGTACACAACTCAGGGAACATTTAGAGCAATTGAATACTTTGTTATTAGAATTGCGTAATATTGATGCGAAGATCGAGGATGAAGATGTTGCCCTGATTCTGTTAGTATCTCTCCCAATGTCGTTTGAGAATTTTGTTCAATCGT
This sequence comes from Solanum lycopersicum, assembly GCF_036512215.1. Classification (NCBI taxonomy): domain Eukaryota; kingdom Viridiplantae; phylum Streptophyta; class Magnoliopsida; order Solanales; family Solanaceae; genus Solanum; species Solanum lycopersicum. The sequence continues at coordinate 16,699,302 of NC_090804.1, read as the reverse complement.
TCATTGTTGGGAAAAATACTGTGTCACTGGAAGGACTCAGATCGGCCCTTCATAGCAGGGAATTACGGCATAAGGCTAACGACACAAGTACGGACATACAGCCTTCCAGTCTGTTCACCAGTAGCGGAAATGGAAGGAAAAATGGCGGAAAGAAAAAGAAGCCGATGTCGAAGGTTGTAAAGCCGAATGATTTTTGTAATTACTGCAAGGAGAAGGGACATTGGAAATTTGATTGTCCGAAGAAGAAGATGCAATCGGAAAAACAATCAGTTTCTGCTGCTTTTGCTGAAAAAGACACCAATTCTGAAGAAGACATTGCCCTAGTTGCGGATAAGCACACTCATCATTAAGATGTGTGGGTTCTCGATTCTAGGGCATCCTATCACATTTGTCCTAGGAGAGAGTGGTTCACGACTTATGAGCAGGTAGACGGAGGCAGCATCTCGATGGCCAACAATTCTATCTGCAAGGTGGTTGGGACAGGCTCGATCAAGATAAGGACACATGACGGTAGCTTCTGCTCATTGAATGAGGTCAGGCACCTTCCATTGATAACAAAAAATCTGATATCTCTCAGTCTTTTGGACAGTAAGGGATTCAGCTGGTCGGGAAAAGATGGAGTCTTGCGGGTCTGGAAGGGTTCAAATCTGATTCTGAAAGGTGTCATGTGTGGTACTTTGTATTTTCTACAAGGTTCCACGGTTACAGGTTCAGCCCATGTTGCATCGTCAGAAGTTCACCAGGAGGATATGACTAAGTTATGGCACATGAGACTTGGTCATATGGGTGAAAGAGGGATGCAAATTCTGTTAAAGGAGGATCTTCTTTCTGGTCATAAGGTTAAGAGCCTAGAGTTTTGTGAACATTGTGTCTTTGGAAAACTACATCACAACAAGTTTCCTAAGGCCATTCACAGAACAAAAGGCACACTTGATTATATCAATTCTGATTATTGGGGTCCATGCCGTGTTGAGTCTTTGGGAGGCTACAGATTTTTTGTGTCCATTATTGATGACTTCTCAAGGATGACTTGTGTGTACATGTTGAAGCATAAAAGTGAAGCTTTCCAGAAGTTCAAGGAGTGGAAATTTTTGATGGAAAATTAAACAGGAAAAAAGATCAAGAGGTTGCGAACTGATAATGGGCTCGAATTCTGCTGGTCTGAATTTGATCAATTCTGTAAGGATGAAGGGATGGTTCGACATCGTACAGTCAGAAATACACCACAGCAGAATGATGTAGATGAGCGGATGAATCAAACACTTCTGGAGAGAGCAAGGTGCATGCTCTCTAATGCTAGGCTAGATGAAAGATTCTGGGACGAAGCGGTTAGTATAGCTTTCTACTTGATTAACCGCGGACCACATACAGGCATACAGTGCAAGACACCTATGGAGATATAGTCAGGAAAAGCTGCTGATTATTCAAATCTTAAAGCTTTTGGTTGTACGGCTTACTATCACGTCAGTGAAGATAAGTTAGAACCAAGAGCTAAAAAGGGAGTATTTGTGCGCTACGGAGATGGAGTGAAAGGTTTCAGAATCTGGTCTCCAGCAAAAAAGAGGGTTATTATGAGCAGGAACGTTGTCTTTGATGAAAGTTCTCTGCTTAGAACCATTGTGAAGCCTACGACTACGTCAGAAACTGGGAGTCTGGATAAACAGGTGGAGTTTCAAGTCATTCAGAACGAGAACGATTTGAAAGAACTTGAAGAGGAGGATCAAGAGCCGCAGACAGAAACTGATATTCCAGAATCTATGCCATCAGATATCCATCGGAGTATAGCTCAAGATCGGCCAAGGAGGGTTGGAGTTCGGCCACATACGAGATATGGTTTTAAGGACATGGTGGGTTATGCACTGCAGGTTGCTGAAGAGGTAAATACATCTTAGCCGGCTACTAACAAAGAAGCCATTTTAAGTCCTGATTCTGAAAAATGGTTTGCTGCTATGGGAGATGAGATGGAGTCCCTACACAAGAATCAAACATGGGATCTGGTCATACAGCCTTCGTGGAGAAAGATTATAACTTGCAAATGGGTTTTCAAGAAGAAGGAAGGGATACCACCAGTAGAATGAGTCAAGTATAAAGGCAGGGTTGTTGCCAGAGGTTTCAACCAAAGAGAGGGATTGGACTACAATGAGATCTTCTCACCAGTGGTAAGACATACTTCCATCCGAGTGTTACTAGCAATAGTTACACATCAGAATCTGGAGCTTGAACAACTTGATATGAAGACAGCGTTTGTACATGGAGAGTTGGAGGAAGAGATATACATGACTCAGCCGGATGGTTTCCAAGTTCCAGGGAAGGAAAATCACGTCTGCAAGTTGAAAAAGTCCTTATATGGACTTAAGCAGTCTCCAAGGCAGTGGTACAAAAGGTTTTACAGCTATATGGTGAAGTTGGGCTATACTCGGAGCTCATATGATTGTTGTGTCTACTACAATAGGCTCAAGGATGATTCATTCATCTATCTGGTGTTTTATGTAGATGATATGCTGATTGCTGCAAAGAAGAAGTATGACATTCAGAAGCTAAAGGGTTAACTTAGTGTTGAGTTTGAGATGAAGGATCTGGGAGCTGCTCGGAAAATTCTAGGGATGGAGATCATTAGAGATAGAGAGAGAAGGAAACTTTTCTTGTCACAGAGAAGCTACATTCAGAAGGTCTTGGAGAGGTTTGGCATGTCTTCATCTAAGCCTATTGATACCCCCAGTGCTGCCAATATCCATCTCACTGCCATGTTCGCTCCACAGTCAGAAGAAGAGAAGGAGTATATGTCACGAGTGGAAGTTTGATGTATTCTATGGTCTGTACAAGGCCAGATTTAGCACATGCAGTCAGTGTAGTGAGCAGATTCATGGGACAACCAGGGAGAGAACATTGGCAGGTTGTGAAGAGAATTTTCCGGTACCTTAGAGGTACATCTGACGTTGGTCTCATTTATGTAGGTGATACTCAGTGCTTGGTTACTGGCTATTCTGATTCTGACTATGCTGGAGATGTTGACACAAGAAGATCGATGACTGGCTATGTGTTTACCCTTGGACAATCTATCGTCAGTTGGAAGGCAACTTTGCAACCTACATACATTGTCTACTACGGAAGCGGAGTACATGGCCTTGACGGTGGCTGCAAAAGAAGGGATTTGGCTGAAAGGGCTTGTTAGTGATCTCAGTCTGCATCATGATCAGGCTATGGTGTATTGTGACAGTTTGAGCGCAATTTGTCTAGCCAAGGATCAAGTCCATCATGAGAGAACCAAGCATATTGACGTGAGGTATCATTTTCTGAGAAGTGAGAAGAGAATCAAGGTGAAGAAAGTAGGAATTGCTGATAATCCTGCTTATATGTTCACAAAGCCGGTTCCACAGAGCAATTTTCAACACTGTTTGGACTTGCTCAACATCAGAAGCTGTTAATTGCCCTGCGGGGCAATTTTGAGGAAGAGGGGGAGGCCTGGCACTATAATAGTTCGTTTGAAGAATCTGTTTGGAGAATTCAAGTCAAGGTGGAGATTTGTTGAATTACTTAAATCGGACCCGTTATAGTAGAAAGAACGGGGGTCTCGCTGGCCCGACGTTATACAATGTTGTTGTATTGAGCCCTTAATTATCTGTTAATTCTGTATTTTGGGCCCAAGCCTGTTAGGGAGTAGCTTAGCACTATATATAGACGCTATGGCAAACCCTATTCTGTATTTTGTTCTTGCCTCTCCATAATAAAACTGCTCCCCCTCTTCCCCGTGGACGTAGCCAATTTATTGGTGAACCACGTAAATTTGTTGTCTTGTTTTTCGCGTTTATATTTTCTCGTATTATCTCGAATTCCACATAACAAAGTTATATTGACTTTTCAATGAAATACCCTCGGAACTTTTGTTGTTTGTTGAAGTTTCAATCAATATTGCTACTTCAGCATGTTACTAATAGCCATGAATGATTCGGCAATGCAGTGCATGTCCAAGAAATCAGTTAATTGGAGCAGATAGATTCGGATAAAAAGGAATAATAAATCTATATACTAAAGCTTGCTATGCACTAACCATGTTGGTATTAAATCAGATTATTTGTATAAAGTTAATTACGAATTTGAGTTAATGTCCTTGAGAGCCAGTGTGATCAAATAAGTAACTGCTGAAGTAGTGAATGATTTTTGGGGTATTGTGACTAATAATATCATTATATAAGCAGTGAATTCCTTCGATATGTTATTGGATTCCTATGTGGGGCTTGTATAACCTTAAGGAGCCCTTTGGTTACTGGTTAGAGTTGTCCATGGTTTAGTTATGCAAGTATTACGTATGTAGGGTCTGGTTATGCAGGTATAAGTTATGCAGGGTCTAATTATGTATGTATTAGTTATGCAGGATTTAGTTTTGCAAATATGAATTATAGGATTTAGTTATGTAGAGATTACATTACATGAATATTTAACTATTGTTTAATATAAATTAATATATATAATTTATAAATAAAATAAATAAGCAAATAGTATAAATTCTCCATTAAAAAAAGAAATTTTTAGTTTACTTAACTTGAAAATCTGCATTTTTATCTCTTTATTGTTTAATGTTTAAAGCTTATAAAAATAAAATACTAGTAATATATTTCAAGTACATTATATTATCCTATTTTATATAATGTATATTACTATCAGTATGATGCGTATTTTTTTCTACAGTATTAGTATACCAAATTTATAAGTATTAATTAAATTTACATTCTAAATAAAAATTAATACATGATAATTAAATGTGTTAATATATTTAGTAAATATAATGCAAATATATGATTAGCATATGTGCTATAAAAAATATACATACCTATCATAATATTAATAAAATGTTTTTTGATTTTAAATCAAAATAAATAAAAAGTTGTTTGTATATAAAAAAAAGGAACGAAAATAGTTGGGAAAATAGAATAGTTATGTAATGTTTTCAATATAAAAAATTTAAGTATAACTAATACCCACATATCTTATCCACATTTTATCCTACATAACTTATACATAGATTTCCTCATAAAGTATGTAGGATTACAAAGTAGTTAATCAAATACCGTATAAATTTTTTACATGAATAACTATTATACAATATTTGGAAGAACTTATCAACCAAACATAGTATAAGTCATGTTGACTTTTTGACAGAATAAAAACTTTTACCAAACATAGTAAAACTAATAAAATGTTATATACGTGAATAACATGCACTCTTATATGATGATGAAACGACCCTAAAGGTAAATTCTTGATGCTCACAGGTCGCACGAACTATTTATCGTATGAATTGTGTGTCTAGTTGATGTTGTGTTGACTTTGGTCTTGTCCACCATGGGTGAGGTGGGAGATGTAAATTTTGGATCATGGATCGCCCATGTAGATCGACCCGGCCCGACCCTAAATATTATTTATAAATTAGAGAGAATATTTAATTCTAAAATAAGGGTTAAAACAATTACTAGGTAAGTTCTCCAACGTAAACATGCGTTTTTTTAGATAGAGAAATCTTAAGCTCAAAATAAAGAATGATAGAAACAGAGAAAAATGGAAAACTCTTAACACAATATTTTTCTAAGAAAAGGACACTAACCACAAAGATACTTAGTTTGTGAATCCTTTCTTATTTCCTTGACATTCAACTTTTCATTGGAGCAATTCTTCAAAGAAACAAATTTCATCGATTTTTCTTTGAAAAACATAAGGTGTTGACTTCCTTCTATAAATCATACATTCTTCATTTACTGCATAGACAGAAAATGATAACTCTACGCTTACATTGTGATATACTTATAGAAATTGAGTTTAGCTTTTTTCTTATTGTTTATACCATCAAATATGGATTTGTCTTCTTTTTTAACCATAAAATATGTGACAATACATATATAGGTAGAAAAATTATAGTAGAATATCTAAGTAAATTTTTAAACTCAAATGCATTTCAGACATTTTTCAGTTTATCAACAACTTTATTTGTCACTCTTATGAAGTTGAGCGTAAAATAAAAGTCTTTCATTCTCTCTAGTCACATTTTAACAATGTGATAATTATGTTATCCTAACCCTAGACAATCGATCTAAACAGAAGGAAACTTTAGCTAGCAAATAGATGTTTCCTGTGCCTCAATAGACTTGACTTAGTGAATTGTTTCTTCTGCACTATACACTGGTTGTAATATGTTCAGTTCGATTGCTGGCATCAGCTGGATATTATCTATAGCCTCAATAGACTAATTAGAAGTTAGTGGCTTGAGAAGTAAATCCTCCTTGAAGTACTTACTATCTTTCCCATTCTTACAAGAGCCAAGATCATCTTAGCTTGGTAATAGCTACAAGCAACAGACTGTCAGAAAAATCCACGAGGAATATGTTCAGCATCCATATGAAGACATGAAAGCGTCAATCAGCAAAGAGGAGCAGAATATTCAATAAACCAAGATTTTTGTTCAATTCAAAGAAGTTTTGTTACAATCAAGCAACATTCTTAGGTACCTAATCTTTCTTTTATTTATTCCGAATGGATGTCCTATAGGGACCATGCGGATAAACACAAAACTATATATGGTAAAAGTAATGAAATAAAATGGGAAAATAACGATACGGAGAATTTTAAATGGAACCCTTCTAAATAAGGAAAAAACCACGGGCCAAGAGGAGCAACTCATATCACTAAAGTAAGGAATTTTACATTGTGTAGTCACGAATACAATACTCTATGTGACTACTACACACTCAAAAGTAACAACACACTTTTTATTTCGACCTTACTAAAATATCTCTCACACTCTATTTTTCTTCACAGACTATTTTTCTTGTATAATCAATGGAATACCTCAATTTTCTCCCAAAATGATTTTTTTCTCTCTAACTTGGTGTTTTATACAAATCAGTAAGAATGCTCTATTTATAGAAGGAAAAAATCACGCTTATGTCTCAAATAACATAGGTAAATATAGCATAGGATAAAAAAAGGTTACAAATCTTACCAATTTGCCAACCACCAAATCATTTATTTTCAAGTCTAATCACTATTAATCTTTAACAATTACTTGAAGCAATTGAATAGTAAAAAGTTGACCAAAAGTATGGGATGGACTCTACAAATCCCCCCCTCCATTCCCATTCGCTAGAAGGAAATAACTTCATCTTCTTTAGAGAGAGCTCATGCCTATAAGTTTTTTGCATAACTCGAACTTGTCTTTTGGTATCGTTTTGGTCAGAATATATGTAGGATTTTCACTATTGTGGATCTTTTTGGCATGCAATGATTCACTCTCCACTTCCTCACGAATCCAATGATAACTGACATCAATTTTTTTTGTGCTTGCTTTGTACATGAATTTCTTGCTCTAGTCTATTGCATTATGGTTGTCACAAAAGACAATATACGTTATCAGTTTCAAACAAAGATCTTGAAGAAATATATTTATGCATATCTTATCCTTGATGACTTAAGTAGCCACAATATACTCAGCTTCAGCTGTAGATAGTGCAACACATTTCTGCAACTTCGTCTTCCATGGTATAGCTCCCCCTGAAAAAGTAAACAAATTCCGGTAATGGAATTTTTTTTTCAAGGTGACCTTTCATATCAACATCTCTATAGCCTTTAAAGATTGGATTTGATGCTCCAAAACACAAGCATTCATTTGAGATTCCTCTAAGATACTTGAGTATTCACTTCACAACTTCCCAGTGTTCTTTTCCTGGATTATGGAAAAATTTGCTGGCAACTCAAACTGTTTGAGCAATATCAGGATTAGTGCATGTCATTGCATACATTAGACTTTCGAGCCATTTTCTATTTTTCCTTCATAGTTGTAGGAAACATCTTCTTTCTCAACATCATATGATCAGAAAGAGGTGTGCTAAAAGGCTTAGCATTTTTCATACTGAAGCGCTCTAGTACACATTCAGTGTATTTCTTTTGGGAAAAATAAATTTTCTTTCATCTCTGAGATGAAAAATTCTCATGCCCAAAATTTGTTTGGAATGACCCAAGTCTTTCAAAGCAAAAGACTTACACAACTCTTACTTCAATTCGTCAATCTTGGAAGTATTCTTTCCCACAACCAATATATCATCCACATACAGCAAGAGGATGATAAAATCACTGTCAAATTTTTTTTGTGCAAATACACAATGATCTGAAGAAGTCTTCTTATAGTCTTTATCCGACATAACATATTCAAACTTCTTGTACCACTATCTAGGGGATTTCTTTAGGTCATATTTACTCTTTATGAGTTTTCACAAAAAAGTTTCTTTACCGTCTAATTTGAAGATCTCAGGTTGTTCTATATAAATCTCATCTTCTATATCACCGCAAAAGAAAAGTAGTCTTCACATTCATCTAATCAATCTATAAATTAAGACTAGAAGCCAAACCTAGAACTGTGTGAATCGAGGGCATTTTCACAATAGGAGAAAATATTTTCTCAAAGTCAATACCCTTTCTTTGACTAAACCGATCTAGCTTTGTACCTGGGGTTCAAGTTGTGTTCTTCAACTTTTACTTTGAATACTGATTAGTTCTTCAAAGCTCTCCTTCCATTGGGAAATTTTACCAACTCAGAAGTGTAGTTCTCATGCAGAGACATCATCTCATGTTGCATGGATTCAATCCATTTATGATTGTGTTCATCTTCTATGGCCTCCTCATAAAATTCACGCTCTCCCAGGTCAGTGAGTAACGTATACTCATTTGGTGAATAACCAGAGGAAGGAAATCTCTATCTTGTGGACCTCCTCAACAGAATATTTGATTCGTCCACTACTTCATAAGCAACAGGATCAACAATAACAATATCATTGTTATTATCAACATCAACATGTTGATTCGATACATGATTACGGGCTACACTATGATCATCAAGCTCAACAAAATAATACATACTTATGATAAAATATACCATTAAAAATTGAAGATTCTACCTTCTCCTCTTCGTCAATATCTTCAACTGTTTGATTCTCCATGAAAATAATATCATGTCTTCTCACAAGTTTCATTTCAATTGGATCATATAGCTTGTAACAGAATTCATCAAGGTCATATCCAATGAAAATGCACTGCCTTGTCGTGGCATCTAACTTTGACTTCTCATATTTTGGCACATGTACAAAAGATTTGCAACCAAATACAAAATCCTTTCCATACCAAACACTATATGATACATCAGTTTGCAAACAAAGAACAGGATATAGATTAATAACATGTGCAGCGGCAATAAAGCCTCACACCAAAATGTGTTTGACAACTTCGCTTAAGAAAATAAACATCTATCTCTTTCCATCTAAATTATTAGGGTGAGGAGTGTTGGGAGGAGTCTTCTGGTGTCTAACACCTAGATGATTGTCGTATTCGTCAAATAGTCCATAATATTCACAACCATTATCAGTACAAATACATTTCGATTTCTTCCCAGTTTCTTTTTCAACTAAAGCCTAAAACTGCTTGAAGACACCTAACACTTGGTCTTTAGTCTTCAAGGCATAGACCCAATGGTTTCTCGAGCAATAATCAATAAAAGTGAAAAATTAGAGCACCACCTGATGTCCTTGTCTTCATTGAACCACATAAAATAGAGTGCACCAACTCAAGCAACTTTGTATTTATCGAATGAGAGTAGGACCCAAGTAGTGCTCAACTTTTATAATTTTGTTCTTTTGAAATTCGCCAATAATTTTTTCTTGGCTAGAACATTAAGTCCTTTCTTGCTGATGTAACTAAGCCTCTTGTGACATAACGTTGAAGAGTTATCACTCTTAACAACATTCACCAAATCAACACAAGCAGAGGTCGTAGTCCAATATAGACCACGACGGTTGTTACCATGAGCCACAACCAGGGAACCCTTAATGAATTTCAATTTTCCATCACCGCTGGTAGTAACGTATCCTTCATAATCCAAAACACCAAAAGTATTCAAGTGTAGACGAACATCAGAAGCATGTTTGACATTATTCAAAACTATTTTAGTTCCAACACTAGCTTCCAAACAAATTATACCAATACCAACCAGCCTAAAAACAATATCATTACCCATACTCAAGGTTCCAAAATCACCAAGAGTATAGGAAGAGAAAAAAAATCCTTCCTTGATGTCACATGAGATGCAGCAGCAATGTCCACAACCCAGGTTGACTCATCAGAAGTAATATTTATCATATCCTCATCTAGGATTGTAATAAGTTCTTTAGTGGTGATGGTGGCTAGGCAATTTTTATTTCCATCTTCTTTAGTTTCATCTTTTTTTGTTCTTCCTCTTCAATTTCCTGCAGAATTTTTTTATGTGCCCTTTCATTCCACAATGATAGTACTCAATATCCTTAAGTCTTCCTCTGGATTTGTTTTTATTTTGTTCTCTATACTGCGAACAATGAGTTTTGTTTCTCCCCCCGAGGCCTGTTATCAGGACATCCGGCGAAGAAGAACTTTGAGGTTGTCTTCTCGTCTCTTTGTTGAAGACACTACTTTTGGTAGAATCCATAGAGATCACACTATCCGGAGCAGAATTTGACAATGAAGTCCAAGAGTTTGGTAGTGAAAAAAATAGAAGCAAACTTGGAATTTCTTCACCAAATTTGATGCCCATAGATGATAAGTGGTTCATGATCCCCTGAAAATTATTTAGATGGTTTGTCATCGGAGAACCATCATAATACTTTAAACTCAACATCTACTTTGTTAAGAACATTTTGTTGTTGCCAGTATTTTGAGCATACAAACTTTCAAGATGCTCCCATAGGGTTCGAGCATGTGTCTCCCAAGAATATGGTTCAACGCATTATCATTGACCCATCGCCTAATGATTCCACAAACATGTCTGTTCAACAGATTCCACTCTTCATATCTTTTATTATCAGGCTTTATACTGGTAAATAATGGTTTGTAAAAGTTCTTAACATAAAGCAAATATTCCATTTTCTCCTTCCAAATGACATAATTAACACTATTAAAAGTAACCATTCTACTTGTTGACTTCCATTGTTTTCCCTAAAAAATATAGTTATCGCAAATCAAAGTAAAATTTTTCAGATGTGGATGTTCAGAATGTACTGCAACTACAAAGCATACTTTGAAAAAACCTTTACTCTGATACCACTTTGTTGGGAAAATGTAGATAAACACAAATATATATATATGGTAAAAGTAATGGAAATAAAATAGGAAAATAACGACACCATGAATTTTACATGGAAATCCATCTAAAGGGAAAAACAACGGGACAAAAGGAGCAACTCATATCACTATAGTAAGGAATTTTACATTCTGTAGTCACAAATAAAATATCCAAAGTGACTACTACACACTCTAAAGGAACAATACTCTTTTAGTTTCCACCTTACTAAACAGCGCTCACAAGTCTATTTTTGTTCACAAACTAATTTTCTTATATATTATATGGAATACCTCACTTTGCTCTCAAAATGATTTTTTTCTCTATAAACAAGGTGCTTTATGCAAATGATCAAGAATTTTCTATTTATTGAAGTAGAAAATCATGCATATGTCACTAATGACATAGGTAAATATAACAAAATCAAAAAAGGGCTACAAATCTTACCAATTTGCCAACCACCAAATAATTTATTTTCAACTCTAATTACTATTAATTTTTAACAATTACTTGTAGAAATTGAATAGTAAAAAGTTGACCAAAAATATGGGATGAAATCCACATGTCCGCCCTAGCTTGCACTCTAATAAGTACGTACTCTCAAAACAAATAAGAGTACCAAATAGCCAATTTTGTATAAATTCCAAGATAACAATCAAAAGTTCTCTTTTTGTAGGCTCTTTGCTTTCTATAAATTTAGTTGTCATATACTTGAATATAATAAAACATTTTAGCATTACCACAATAAGATGACCAAAGAAATGAAAACGTCAAGTGTAATGTATCTCCAGGTTGAACAACATGAGTCATAGCCCACACAAAAACATTCTTAGGTATCTTTTTGATGCCTTAACAGCCACCATAACATTTTTAGCAACAACTCAACAACTATTACCCTCTTGCTCCCCTTTCTTGACCTCCGTATATTACTCATCCTTTCTTCAAATTTTCCAGAAAATCAACCCCACGCAACTACTTTTATATGCATTATTCATGCACATTCTAACCCACCATATACAACTGAAATTGATGAGACCCTTTTTAACAACAAATAAGCTTGAGTGAATTTCTCAAGAAACTGAAGGTAGAAAAGGAAAAGGAGTAATCTTTGTCCTATATAAAAAAAGTAGTATGTGATTACATGACATGAGAGGAAAATCTATGCAAAAGGATTCCAAATTTAGCTGCAAACCACTTCCTTTATTTGGGGGCTCGATAACTTTGAAATTTGAGCTCATAAGTCAAGCAATCTTTGCATGTTTTGATGTCCGTTTGAAATCACCTGATTCAATGTTGTTAGTTTGAAAAAATGGATCATTCAATGTCCTGCTCACTCGTATTTAGCTGACAAGAGTGAGTTGTATGTGTATAGTTTTATATTTGCCCTATTTTTGCTTAGATTAGGTAGTGCTGAAACTTGTTAGGTTTGTATGTGTTTTAAATCTCTAGAGTAGACAACAGTTCACTTGTTGCAATATGTGTAGTAGCTGCTTCGTAAACTCAGTCAATGCGTACTTTGCAGAAAACGAATTAAAGATGGCAAGATTAATTGCGAAAGTATTAGAAGATATGAGCCTTCCTCAGATACAGTAGATAAACAATTTCTATTTCAAAATGCAATCTGCTTCAGCACTCCTACCAATCTATAACACGTTTATCATTTTTTTGTGCTTTTGTTGTAGAATATGTAATTCTCAATGGGTTATCTGCTTGCTTATGTCCTTGAAATATTTTCTTTTTCTAGTTATTCTTCTTTTTGGTGCTGAAAACAAATGCAACTTTAACCAATTAACTTTGTCTCCATGAGTACAAAAATGGGAGTATTTACATGGTGTCCACCTTGTGACGTTACAATACCCATCAATTTTTACTTTTCAGAATCTGTATAGAGAAATACATGTTAATGGGTGTAAAATTAGCTGACGAGACTAATTAAGAAATGCTGGAATGGTTTGGAAAACATTTTAATTAAAGTGCCCTCAAGGTGATTATCTTTGCGCTGCTTTGAATAGATTTTGAATGTAATATTATGTAATTTTAGAATGCATTTGGTACTTATAATTTAGTACATTTACTTGTTGTATGTGCATAAAATCAGGTAGATCACAAATAATAGTTCTTTGACCATGATGGTTAGTAATACAATGCTTTACATTTTAAAGGACTTTTGTGCTGGCCATATCGAAAAAGTTGGAAGGAGTTTTAATTTAAGTGTAACATAACAAATTGAAATATAAAAAATCACTCACCTAGATGATATTAAATATCTATCCCATAAGCTAAACTTACTGTTTTTACCCAATGAAAGGAATAATAGGGAAAATGTTTAGAGAGTCGACAAAGCAAATGTAGATAAATTGAAAACTCGGAAGAAATCATAGATTTGTTTATGGTTTATGTATGAACATACTTTTTTGTCATACGAGGAATATTGAAACAAAAGTGTTTGAGATTTTCTATCTCAAATTATATATGAAGTACTAACATGTTGAGTTGATTGTGTCTATAAATCTGCTACAACAATTTTCATTTATTGGGACCGAATCTAAAATAAATGATTGTTAGAAAATATTAGTGAGTTTTTCTTTATTTTGTGGAACAAGAACTTCAATCTTATTACAATGTAATAACTAAACTAGAGTTTTTCTCTTTTTAAATGACATGTACATGTGACAGTGCGTGCTTATATTTGGTTATTCACTCGGTTTTTCATTTGTGAATCTTTGTGACATTTGGTAATTCACTTGGTTTACCATTTGTGCATTTTTCTGACATTCGGAATTGACTTGATCTCCACTTTTTGTAGATTTTACTTGAATCATTCTTCTCATAAAAATGAGTAGGATTGTGCTCATGACATATAATCAGATGAAGAGCTAGGGTAACTTGTGGATGGTATAAGTATTGCCAACTTAAACTTTCCGAACTGTGAATAAGATAGACTATAATAGGCAACTCAATTGTATATCTCTAGACTCTTCTAAGTAAAAAAGTTATCTGCTTCATTCAATTCAATTAGAATTGCACTGTAAGAATTATTGATGTAAACAAGCACACTGTTCTTCTAATGTTACTTTAATCAAGGTAGGCATCATGTTTAGTTTATTTGTATTGTTGTATTATTTCAGCGAAAAAACAAAATGTAACCATACATGTTGGTCCCGCGCTCAGCTCTTGTGTGTAAAGATAAAACAAAAGAAAGGTACATGAGAAAATGACAATGTATACATTGTTCTAAATAAAATTAAATCTTCTTTAACATTTTCAGGAAGTTGTGTGTCGTAGTAACTGATAAAGTTTTTATCATATGATCAACTGGTTAGAACGTTATGAGTTGAAGTTATCAAAACAGTCACATGTAGAAATACAAGATAAGACAATGTATAATAAATGTTTGTGATCAAATTCTTCTTCTTATTTCGCACATAATTGAATTTTAATGCATCAAGTTATCTTTTGTTTCAAAAAGACAAATGTGAGCCCATGACATTTATATGTTTTGCTTTACAACTAGCTCTCACCAGTTGGAAAACATTCACACTCAAACCTAAAAAAGATGCTAACCCCACTTTATTGCTATATATACCTAATTCATTTATCTCAAGCTATAAACTCATAATATCACCATCTTCATTAAACACCTTCTTATAATAAAAAATATTACAAAACAAGGTAGGGGAAAGACAAAAGTTGAGTTGTACGTTAGTGATTGAAAACTTTAGTTTTCATCAGGTCATCTATAATTTTCAACCATGACGATATATTTTTACTATGTTAATTATATTTTGAACACATCTCTCATAGGTCAGTATAATTTTGTTTTTACGGATAAAATACGTAGCTTTTGTTTTTTATAATAGAAAGGACATGTTGGTAACAAATTACCCAAGGAAAGAAAAATTACACAAAACACAAGAAATTACATACAAAATAGAAAAAGGTCGAATTGAAATTCTTACCATGAACAAAATTAAGAATCAACAAATGAATAAATAAATAAATTGATGCCGAAAACTTCAAAATAAAGAACAAGGAAGAACAACAATATTTAACATGATTCGGATCAAATGAGCTTACGCCCACTAAAAAAAATGAACCAATATTTATTTCACTCTGCAAATATTACAAGTGAAATATTACAAGAGATAATAACAAATGACTTAAAAAGTGAGAAGGCAAGTGAAATGATGTTTCGAAAAAGAATTAAGATATAACTATTTATAGGAACGCATTTCTCCTATTGATGTCATCTATGACATCACTATGTGTCAAAAAATTATTTTATCACCTTCATTAAGGTTAGTCTAAAATTACAAAAACAGAAATAAGATGAAATAGACAGAAAATTTTAATCTGAGTCCACAGAATTCAATGTGTTTTCTTAATAAATTTAATCCCCTCATTGTACTCGAGGTTGCAGATTCATTTCTTCCAAGATAAAACAGATTAACCTGTTAAAAAAGTAGCGGTACCTCAAACTTCAATAACTTCAGCGACCGTATGAACATTAACAAAGCACACACAAACTCAGTAGATCGAATTTTGTTTTCGAGGGAACATGTATATAGACAAGATAATTTTTTTATTATTTTGAAAAAGGAAAATAATCTCTTTTTTCTAGATACTTGCAGCAAAGGATTGTATCTGTTCGACAATGGTGTGAAAGCTTCTGTTCAAACATGTCATTTCAGACTATTGTTTCTTTTTGGGAAAAATATTGATTTTTTTGAAAGAACATGTCCCTTAAGGAAAAACTTTACCGTTTCACACGAATTTAAATAAATCCCTTTGTATTAAATTAATTCTATTAATTAACTAACATCCACAATTAAATTATAAAAGAAAGGTAATTAGGAAAAAGAATTTATTTAATGATATTGATGAAATAAATTTTGTCGAAAAATTTGATCAATCAATCACATCATTTGTCAAATTCAAATTAAATGTCAAAGCTGAAGCCGAGCCGAGCAAGCGACTACGACGGCGTGTTGGGGCACCTTATTCTTAACCCTTCAAGAAGTATATGAAGTGTTTACTTATATAAGAAAAATAATTTCCTTTTTTTCTATCAATATGGGAGAAATGACTTTTCACACTTTGCAAATGACTTATCATTTTTCCTCCAAATTGGTTCTCTCACTTTTCCATTTTCTCTTCTTTTTTTCCATTCACATTTTGCTAAAACCCAATAATCCTCCACATGAATGAGGAATGGCTATTGATAAAATATATACATGAAAAACTTGTGTGTCTTGTAAGTAAGTGCTAATGCATCTGGATAAGTAGGTTTTCCTTTAAACATTCTATAGAAAACAAATATCGAATATTCGGTCAATAGGTAGATTTCATATCTTTGAACCGTCGAGATTTGATGTATACCTCAACAACATAAGTCACACAATAAACCCTTGCATTGTTCTTAGTTGTCATTGTTTTGTTCATTTTGGTCATGAACATATCTCGGTTAGTTAGTGCTTAGAGAACTTTCCATACCGAATTCTCTTTGAAGCGACTTACACTTCACATTCACATTGGTAGTTTCTAAATGTTTCATCCCATAGATACACTATTTGATATACGATGTATCAAACTTAGAAACAATTAAAAAGTCCTTATACCTTTATCCTGGTTTCTTAACATTGTTTCATTATACGAATGGACTATAAAATAATTTTGACAATGTTGAACTTTTATCAATGACTTTGTTTTCTCTCCTTGAACCTAGATCTTCGGATGTCTAGTATTCTATGTAGATTTACCGTCATGATGTCTTGTTCTAGGCCATAGTCCCATTCCCGTCAATGATTTCTCAACTCCCTCTCTAGTTAGGACTTTTTAAGTGGATCCGACACATTATCCTTTGACTTTACATAGTCAATTGTATTAAATCCACTAGAGAGTAGTTGTCTAACATATTTATCTCTTCGTATTATGTGACGAGACTTACAACCCTTACTATTGTAGATTGAGTATAACAATGTCTGCATATAGGGGCCATTGGTTTGGGCCAAAAATGGAATATCTTTTAAGAAATTCCGGAGCTATTCAACTTCTTCACCTGCCTTGTCTAAGGTGATGAATTCAGAGTCCATTGTAGAGCGATCGATAAAGGTTTGTTTGGATGATTTCCAAGATATATCTCCTCCACCACTAATAAAAATCTATCAATTTGTAGATTTTGTTTCAGTTTACCAATAATCCAATTTGCATCACTATATCCTTCAACAACTACTAAATATTTGTTGTAATGCAAAACATAATTTAGAGTGTCATCTAAATATCTCAAAACTCTATTCATTTCCAATCAATGATTTTGATTGAGATTACTTGTGTATTGACTCAATTTACATAGCACATGTCATGTTTGGTCGTGCACAAATCAATGACATACATCAAACTTCCTAACCCTCTGGCATAGTTTAATTGAGACTGACTTTCCCCTTTATCCTTTGAAAGATGAAGGTTCGCATCAATTGGGGTCTTTTCCCTTTTGAAATTCAAATATTTGAACTTTTCAAGTACCTTGTGAACATAATGAGTTTGAGATGAGAATCTTAATTCCCAGTATCACATCAACAACTCTGATATCTTTCATATCAAACTCACTAGTTAGCACACACTTAGTAGCTTTATCATTGGCAATGTCCTTGCTCATTATCAACACGTCATACACATTTAGGCATACAATAACTTCATGATTAGGAGTATCCTTACTGTAAACACATTTATCACATCCATTAATCTCAAATCCATTTTACAACCTGGTTTGGTCAAACTTTGCATGCTATTGTTTCAGTAGTTTTTTTAGTATATAAAAGTGACCTAATAAGTTTGTACACTTTCTTTACTTTTCTTGGAACTATTCCATGTAAATTTCTTCCTCCATCTCTCCATTTAAGAAGGCAGTTTTCACTTCTATTTAATGAATTTCAAAACCGTATACTACAGCTAGGGCAATTAACATCAAATTTGATGTAATCATAGTCACTGGCGAGGATGTTTCAAAATAATCAAGACCTTATTCTTGTCTAAAGACTTTGACAACACATCTTGCTTGATATTTGTGAGTAGTTTCATCATCTTTCATCTTCTTTTCAAATATCCATATTGAACATAAGAGTTTGTACCATGGAGGAATATCAACCAACTCGCGTGTATGATAGCATAGGATTGATTCAATCTCATTATTGAGAGCCTCATTCCAAAAGTTTTAGTTGCTAGACAACATTGCTTCCTTTAATGATTAAGGCTCACCTTCAAGAAGGAATGTTACATATAAGATCCAAATGAGGTAGATGTTCTTTGATTTTTACTTTGCCTTGGACTCTCTCGATTGATTTCATTCTCTTTTGGCTCCTCTCGGGTTGTTTATACCCCCCACTTGATGATTAAAGTCTAGTTTTATACGGATATATATGTTCAAAAAATTCAACATTATATGATTCCATTACCGTATTATCATGAATATCTGGATGTTTAGACTTATGAACAAAAAAAATGACATGCCTAACTGTTTGTGGCATATCTAGTGATTACACAATCCACGGTCTTTTGCCCTATTTTCACCTTTTTAGGTTTAGGAAACTAAACTTTTTTTCGAAAAACCCAAACTTTGAAATATTTCAATGGTTTTTCTATGTTTCCATTTCTCATATGAAATTACATGTGTCTTTGTGTGAGGCACTTGATTGAGTATTTGATTTGTTGTAAGGATAGCTTCACCGCACAAGTTCTGTGGTAAACTAAACTTCTAAGTAAGACATCCATCATTTCCTTTAAATTTTGTCTTTTCGTTTCTGCAATCCCATTATATTGAGGAGTGTAAGGAGCAGTAGTTTGATGGATTATTCCATTTTTCAAACATATTTCTGCAA
Organism: Solanum lycopersicum; assembly: GCF_036512215.1. Lineage (NCBI taxonomy): Eukaryota > Viridiplantae > Streptophyta > Magnoliopsida > Solanales > Solanaceae > Solanum > Solanum lycopersicum. Next base: position 16,680,303 of record NC_090804.1, on the reverse strand, counting down.
ATTGGAGATTCATATTCTCCGCCTCCATCACTTTTGATAATTTTTACCTTTCTATGAAATTGATTTTCAACTTCAGTTTTATATTGCCTAAATGGATATATTGCTTAATCCTTTCCATTTATCAAATAGACATACCAATATTTAGTTCAATCATCAATAATAATTATGAAATACTTTTTCTCACCACGTGATGGTGTTGACTTCATGTCACAAATATCAGTGTGAATCAGTTCTAAGGGATTTGAATTCCTTTCAATAAATTTATACTTAGATTCAATGCAAATTTTATATTTTGATGTATTTCACTCAAATTTAGATAATTCATTTAAATTTATCAATTTTTGCAATGTTTTATTATAAACTTTTCTCAAATGTTCATGCCATAAACATTTAGATTCAAACAAGTAAGAAGAAGAAGAATATTTATTTATATCAACTGCAATTACATTGAGTTTGAAAAGGCTATCACTGAGGTAACCTTTTCCTACATACAATTCATTCTTACTCATTTCTATGTTATCATAAACAAATACAAATTTGAATCCATTCTTAGCCAGAAATGGAATAGAAACTAAGTTCTTACGCTGTTCTTGAACATACGATACCATGTTCAAAGCACCACCTTGTCTAATGTCATCTTTAATAGGACCTTGTGTTAAATTGTGGAGCCTGATTAATTTTTTATGTACAGTCATATAATAATGTACTATTTATTCTCTGTAACTGAATATACTCTGAATTATTAAAATATACCTTACCGTCGTGGAATTTTATCCACTGGGTGTTACCACGAACTATTGGTTTCTCTCTCTAGATCTATCATCTTTCTCTCGAAAGTTATTGTGTTCTTCAATAATCCAGTGTGTGTGTGTGGATTTGATCCTAACAATTGGTATAAGATATAAGGAGATTCAACATGATCACTTAAGATGGATAGTTCAAAGCTTGGAATCGAGAAGTTTCCTAACTAACTATTAATTTATGGTTTCTTTGAGAATGTTACTTATTTTCCCAAGGACCCTCACTAGGTCCTTGGGCACTGCTTAATTTACATAATCATTTTAAATGGTCATGTGGAATGGTAGTAGGCTTAACACTTGGATACCTAGTACTTTCTTTGAAACTATTCCTAATGGATTTTGTTTTAGCTTAGGGTCTTTATTGCTTGTACATTTATTGGACAACAATATTGGATTGGGAAATGACAACCCAAAAGTATATTTGTCATTCTTATATAGAAAATTAGCTAATATCCCTTAGCCAATTTTTCTATACTATGCCCAATATTTCTCAATATTTGGCATTGGGGTGCCTTGTATCCCTAATAGGCTATCCTAAGGGCATACTGACTCTTCATTAGACATATGATTTTTCAGAATGTTACAATTGTTGTAAATCCTAAGTGGAATTTATACATTTTGGTAAGGGGTATTACTATATTTTTATATTTTGTTTAGATGGATTAGTATGAGACATCCCTAATAAGACTATATTGTGTAAGTTATATGTATGTGACATTAAAGAAGAAGATTAAGTAAGCTTCTTATTGTGAATAATCTAAGTAAACTCCCTATGTATATATTATGTGTAGCGAGAGGTTTATATAAACCTCAACATAGAAATAGATGAATAGTGTTAAATTTTTCTGCAATTTAACCTATTAAATTTAATGATTAATGCTACGAGTCTAATCCTACTCCTCTTTGAGCACGAAGACACCGGTTACTTGTACGGGGTGCTCCCCGGTTATGACATGGATGGTCAAGCTGAGCGCACTATTCAAAAACTCGAGGATATGCTTAGGGCTTGTGTAATTGATTTCAACAGAAGTTAGGATGAATACTTGCCTTTTGTTGAGTTCTTTTATAACCATAGTTACCATTAAACTTTATGCATGGCTCCTTTCGAAGATTTGTATGGTAGGAGATGTACATCTCCTATTGGTTTGTTTGAAGTTGGTGACTCCTCGCTTTTTGTTCCTGAATTGATTTATAAGACTTTGGAGAAAGTTCATATCATAAGGAACCGATTGAAAACAACCTATAGAAGGTAAAAGTCTAAGCCGACAATAGAAAAATTGAGTTAGAGTTTGATGAAACTGATAAGGTAACTTAAAAATTTCACCTATGAAAGGGTTGATGAGATTTGTAAAGAAAGGGACGTTGAGTCCTCTTTATGTGGGTCCCAATAAATCTTTTCAAAGGTTCGTCCTGGTTGCATATGCGTAGAGGATACCTAGTGAGCTATCTTTGGTACATTACATTTTTATATATCCATTCTTAAGAAGTGCATTGGTGACCCTAAGTCCATTATTCCTATTGAAGGTATTGATGTGGATAAAAAAACTCTTGTATGAAAAGGTTCAAGTTGAAATCCTTGATAAACAAGCGAAGAAACTTGAGCAAAATGGAGGTGGCTTTCGTGAAAGTGTTGTGGAAGAATTACCTAGTTAAGGGAGCACCATGGGAGGTCGAGGCCGACATGAAGTTCCTCCATCCTCATCCCTTAGCTAATTAATGTAGTGGTTCCTATTAATAACAAAAATTGAGTAAAATTGAATTTGACTTGTTTTGCAAAGATGTGCCCAATAATGGTAAACAGTGTTGGATAAAATATGTTTTCATGAAAAGATGCTCTTTTGCTTGATTACCACTTATTTATGTACTCAGTATGTTCATATTAATCATGATGATGTGCTTTGAAATAAGTTTCGGCATAAGTGACTCTTTATGTGATGTATTAAGCTCATGTTGAAGTTGAGAAGAAAATTTCTCATTTGTGGTATCGAGGTCTTATGTGAAGTAATTGATGTTGTGAGTTTCTATGAGTAAATTCCATGTGGTTGTGTTGATTTGAGTTGTAACTCATGTTTACTATGCATGTTGTTTGTCAAAATGCTAGTATTGAGTGTACACTTTCCCTTCAAAAGTTTTTAGTGTCATTTGGATACAAATGTTTTCCGGGGGGGGGGGGGGGGGGGGATATGTAACACTTTGAAAGTCAAAAACCTAATCTAAAGCCTTATATGAGTTTCTATGAAATATAACCGTCTTTTAATGTCATAATAAATGTTGATTTAGAAAGTTTGGATTCAATACGTCAAGGAACGTCCATAATGTCCTTAGGCTAGTGAAAAAGGTGCTATTGTTGTTAGACTATTTAACAAGGTTTTAAGAGTCAAAATTTGATGAAATTTGGTATGATGTTTTCTAAAAAATATTAGAATATATTTAGGGTTAAAATCTCCGGGTATGACTCCCCAAGGACCACCCTAAGGGTCCTTTAGGAGGACCTTTCCGTATTAGAAAAAAAGTTGTCGTGAGGTAGTAGCCTTTGACGGATGTAGGCAACGAGCCGTATCCTGAGCAACGGGGCGTGGAAGCCTCCACAGATAAGTACTTAGACAATTTTCTGATGTTGCAGAAGTTTTGATTCTTTAACCAATTCGAAGGACCTGCATGACAATAAGTCCAACGCCTCATCCTGACCTACGAGACGTAGGTTTGGTCTGTTAGGACAGGCCTGCACTTTTGTTTTACTTTTTATTTGGTTCATTTATTTTATTTTGTCAGTTAGGATTTAATTAGTTATTATAGGGTGGTAATAAGGTTATTTAATTAACTATATAACCTACCCTAAGACTAAATCCCACATAACACCCCACAATTCCCAAACCACAAATTGCTCTTCCTTCTCTCTACTTTCTCTCTCCCAAAGAAAACTATTAAAATAAAAGGCATAAGGGTTCTAGGGAAGCAAGAAGTAAACTTTTCACAATCAATATTCAAATATTAACAAGGTATGGGATCCTTTAACCTTTGGGATTCCATTCCCCAAAGGATTCTTCAAAATTTGATTCTAAAAAAGATGATGTCATATGGGTTTCTTCCTAATACGAATTTTATTTTATAAATTGTATTCTTTATGATTTCTTTAGGTTATTATGATTATATTATGTTGTATTGTGGTTCAATTAAATTGTTCGTTGATGAATTAACATAGTTTGTGGAATAGATCATGAATTGACCTAAATTCCCTAAGCCTAGGTTATGAAGCCATGTTGAATTGGTTAGTATTGATATAATTGAGTTAGTCTTTGTCATAATTACTATTTAATGATGATAATAAACCTATTGGTGGATTAAATTGGATTGTTTGAGGGTAATACCAATGATAATGTCTTAGTGAAGGAGAACTGGTAAGAGATTGTGATGTTGAACCTTAACTTCTATTATGATGGCTTGAACTTGGTGACGAAGTACAATTGAAACATGCCATGTGGTAATATTGATTAGGTTTTGGTACGATGATGTTTTTGAAATTTCTTGATTTTGTGAAGGTGTGCGATTATGTTTAAGATTAAATGATATAAGGTTGGCTATGAATTGCATATGTGCCTTATTATGAGATCATGATGATAATGTGCTGATCTCACATATAAGGTTTGTAGTGAATGGACATTCTCATGCAATTTCTAATGAGATAATAATATTATATAGGAGGGGTTAGTATCCAATGACCTATACTAAGTTATGATGATTTATAAAGGCTTCAAAACATATCAGAAAGGGACTCTAGCTTAGCGCCTATAACATTCCAGAAAATAAATGTCTAATGAAGAGCAAGTATGCCCTTGGGATATTGAAAAATATTGGGCATAGTCTATTAGGGGTACATAGGCACCCCAATGCCCAATATTGAGAAATATTGGGCATAGTATAGAAAAATTTGCTAAGGTATATTAGACAATTTTCTATATACGAATAAGAAATATACTTTTTGGGTTGTCATATCCCAATCCAAGATTTATTTTCAATAAATGTACACGCAAGGAAGACCCTAAGATAAAATCAATATCCAACCATATCAACCATACCATCTCACCATGTACTAGGCATCCAAATGTCAAGCCTAGTACCATAGCACATGATCATTTAAAATGATCATGTAAATTAAGCAGTACCCAAGGACATAGTGAGTGTTCTTGGGACAATAAGTAAATATTCCCAATTGAACCATAAATAATAGTTAGTTATGGAAGAAGAACCAACCCATGTTCAAGCACATGTTCAAGACATGTGAAGAAAATGCCAAAGGAGGGAACCACCCTAACCGAATTTGCTTAGGGTAGTTAGGGGGAAAAACGGGCAGAAGAGACCACTCCGTGTGAGGCCTAAGTTCCTAACCAACACTAGGTCCTAAATAACTCTCCCAACTAGATAAATTACCTAGGACTAACCGAATTTGACCCATTAGTGCACCTGACAACCTAGGACAAAAACCGGGTTGACACTAACCTAATACTAGTTAAAGAGAAAACCTAGTACTTATCCTTGGATGGTCCAAAAGGTTAGGTATGGTCCTAAAAACTTAGGGGTACTTTAATAATTCCCCCCGGTTACCTAATAAATTAATTTATCAAATTAATTGATTAATATAAAAGGCCTAAAACCGAATATAAAAAAGGAAATTTTTAGATTTCGGTTAAGACAAGAAAAAGACAACCTAGTACCTAACCTAGGTTGGTTCAAAGGATTAGTTATGGTTATAATGACTTAAGGTTTCTTTAATAATTACCATAGGTCACTTGATTAATTAAATTAGACATTTAATTAATTAAATTAAAGGGGTCAAACCGAAATTCTTATACTAACGTAATACAACTCAAGAAACATCCTAGTAATTAACCTAGGATGGTTCAAAAGGGCTAAATTTTGTTCCATTGATTTAGGGGAACTTTAATAGTTACCCTAGGTACCTTAATTAATTAAATTATCCCTTTTATTAATTTATTTAAAGGGACAAAACGAAATTCTTAGGAAAAATTTCATATTTGACCTAGTCTTGTGTATTCCTAGTTCTAGTCAATATAGGAGGGGCTTTTTAATAATTAGTTAATTAATTTATTTAATCAAATTATTAAATTCTAAGTTGAATGATTCAAGATCAGTTATTAAACCTAAAAATCACGTTTAAACTCATAGACAAAAAGGATGCAAAAACAGTAAGCTACGAAAGCAAGAAAAAGGCAGAATATTTATTCATTTCTCTAGGGCGATTTGAAGGTTTTTTCAAGGTTTCGTTCAAGGTGGTATTCGTAGATAAAGTTCTACATAAGGTATCACTTTATATCCTAGACTTCTTTCTCAAAGAGAAATTTGTTTCAAATGATTCAATGATCTTAAAAACAAGGGTTGTTTCCCGTCATTCTTGTCGAACTCAATGTTGAATAGATTAGAAATCATATTGTTGGTATTTTGTGCTGGATGATCTTAATGTTTATGGGTTTTGGTTAAATAATGATTGAATGACCTATTAACTGGACTTTTTTGATGCTAAGTGTATTATGTGAATTAAAAGAATGATACTATGTTAAAGATATGTCCGAAAATGTTATGTATGAAGATGTTACGGTATGTTCTGCATACTTTATATTAATATGACATTATTCAGACGATATATTTATCAAATGCTAATATGATGTTGTCCATGATTTTTAAAAAAACATTATGCCTAAAGTTATGTTATAAGGTCATCTAAAAAGATATCCATGAAATCTTAATGTGTGAATGTTTGCCTTATATCAATGAAATTGCTAACAAAAACATTGTTTAAAATTTAAATGGGAATTGACTATAATGTTATCTATAAATAAGTAAAAGATTTTCTAATGAATAATGTATCTCAAATGGAACATGATTGAACAGATCTTTTACTTATGCCAACAAAACAGTTATGAGATCTATAACCAATTACTTATGCCAATGCTAATCTTATGCCAATAAATTGGCTAACACTACATTTTTAAACAATTTGTAGGGAATTGGATATAATATTGTCTTAAATAATGAAATTATTGCCTAATGTATACTGTAAAAAAACTTAAGCACGTTGAACCTAAAATTGGGTTATGCCAACAAACATGGTTATGAAATCTATGGCCAATTATTTATGCCAATAGTAATTGTATGCCAATAAAATGGATAAAGATACATTGTCTAAAAATGATGCATGTTAATAGATATAATATTATGTTAAATAATTAAAATATTGACTAATGGTTCATACATATTAAATTTAAAGATGAACATACGTAAAATTCGCACATGCCAACAAAAATGCTTATGCTGTTTAATATTCAAAGGTTGAGGCCAATACTAATCATATGACAGTATTGTGTAGTTAGAGTATCAAATTATAATATAAGAAATTCTAAACTAATTCAATTAAAACATACTCAAGGGCATGCCACTCATTGGGAAAACACCCAACATTCTCTAAAAGAATGCCATATGAACTCATGAAACTCATTGAATAAAGTGCTCGTCCATGACCGATGATATGAATCTACTGAACTTAATTAAGTAAGTGACTTGAGTTATAACATAATTAAAGGGGTCTAAAGTAAGTAAATGAAAAGAACGGGGTGTTAAAGAAAGTGAGACAAGTCTCATTTACACCTAAGCTACTGTAACGACCTGTTTAGTCGTTTTGAGCAGCAGACTTTATTTCTGGAAAAACTGGCAGAAGCGATGGACCCCACGACGGACCGTCATGGGCACGACGGACCGTCGTAGGGTCTCGTTTCAAAACACTTAGAAAATCTGAAATTGGGTACTGAAAATCGACTCTCTGAACTTCGTGACGGAATGGCAGGACGGACCGTCACAGGCGTGACGGACCGTCATAGATTGTTCAGTGGAAATTGACTCTCTGACTCTTGCGACGACCTGCAGGACGGACCATCGCAGGCACGATGGCCCGTCACAGGTTGCGCAAATCCCAGGCAGAATCGGATTTCCTTACACGTTTTAAGGGACGTTTTTGGACTACTCCTTCCTTAATTATAGATTTTGTGGGTTTATATTAATAACTCAAATTCTTGGGGGTTAAAATAGGTAACCCTAAGTTAATTAGTGGGGTATTATTGCCATCTTTTACACTTAATTATATGTTAACTAGGGTAAAAGAAAGAGGGTTTGAATAAAGAAAATAGAGAGAACAATGAGAGAGAGAGATTGATCGATCAAGAGGCAGAGGGAATATCAAAGCTTGGGAAATTGCTAGTTGATTCCAATTCTTCGGTGGAGGTAGGTTATGGTTTTCATGCTTTCATAGTGAACTCTTAATAGAGAATGATATGTATTGATAGTATTGTAAACCTTGCTATGTGCTTAATTGTATGCTTGCATGAACGTGATTATATAATTGTGATTATATTAAGCATGATGAAGCTATTGAATCCCAAATCTTGATAAAAACCAAATCTCTTGTTAATGATGATGCGTTGGTGAGAAAGAAGGCTTGATGAATTGATAGAAAGAGATTAGGGGATCGGGTGTCACGAACCGACACGTAGATTTAGGGGATCGGGTGTCACGAACCGACACGTAGTATTAGGGGATCGTGTGTCACGAACCGACACGTAGATTTAGGGGATCGGGTGTCACGAACCGACACGTAGTTTTAGGGGATCGGGTGTCACGAACCGACACGTAGTATTAGGGGATCGGGTGTCACGAACCGACACGTAGATTTAGGGGATCGGGTGTCACGAACCGACACGTAGATTTAGGGGATCGGGTGTCACGAACCGACACGTAGATTTAGGGGATCGGAGTGTCACGTACCGACACAAGAGAAATAAAGATAATGAATCTTGAAAGATGTTAATATACTTAATTCCCAAATGAGTATGGTGTTGAGGCTTGAGCCCTCATGGATGAACTTGATGGTACTTATTGATGATTATAATACTTGTTGTTGCTACATGTTGAGTTTTATAGTTGATTTACGATAATATTGATATGTAATGTTCCCTATTTTGAGTTGGCCGATGATATCTACTCAGTACCCGTGTTTTGTACTGACCCCTACTTTTATGTTTTTCTTCTTGTTATTTGTGGAGTGCAGCAAACGTGCCTTCATCTTCGACTCAACAGTAACTCAAGCCAGTCTTCGTCACACCGGATCTTCAGGGTGAGCTAACGCTTCTAGCTTGGACTGGATCTTCTCCTTCGTGTCTTGATGCCTTGAACTTCCGGCATGGACTAGCTTCTTATGTATTTTTAGCTTCTTAGAAACTCTTAGAATTAGTAGTTTAAAGTAGATGTTCTTGTGATGATGACTTCCAGGTTTTGGGAATAATAATAGTTATTGATTTTATTAATGAGTTTAAGTCTTCCGCATTACTTTATGTTGATATTACCTTGAAATATTAAGGTTTAGATTGGTTGGTTCGCTCACATAGGAGGGTAAGTGTGGGTGCCAGTCGCGGCCCGAATTTGGGTCGTGACAGCTACAAAGTTAAAAGAATACTCACATATGAAGGTGTAAGAATGTCTGAGCCAGTATCATTAAAACCAAAGAATGATATGTAAGGAAAAGTTAGATTCATCAATGTAAAGTAAGGATGACTAGTCATCAATAGAGTAAGTAAATCTCAATCTAGAAGCAAGCCTCCATAATTCTTGAGTCAACACTAGAAGATAAAAAAGTACTGAACATTCATGTAATGAGGTGAGTAATTATGTTATCTTTGATGCTAATGAAAATGGTGAAAAAATGACAAGAGACTAAGATAAATGGTGAGACAAGTCTCAACCAAGCCAAAGTAAAGGTCACTAAAAGTACTCACTTAAGAGAGTGTTGAATATCAAGAGACAAGTCTCAATCATACTTTATATGTAAGTGTAAGGACAATTCACACTTAATACTAATGATGATATGAGATCATCTAATGAGAAAGGATGCCCACATGCTAGAAGCGAGCTTCCATGATGTATGAGTTGAATGTAATGGAACTTTATACTGAGTACCCATATGCTAGCTATGAGCGGTGATGCCTTCCTTCGGAAAGGGCGGAGGTTCACGTAAATTTCATGAGATGAGACTATACAGCATGCCGGGTATGATCTCCTTATATATCCTAGCATTTGAACCTATACTACCAATATAGGGATCTAGCAGGGTTCGAATCCTTATATATGCTTACATCTTCGGGTCACTTTGGCCGGTGCTTCCACCTCTTTTTGGTATGAGGCGAACACTGGATTTCATGATTCTCACATGATCTATGTCAGTTAATATTAAAGTTCCCAAATAAAGACTGAAGCCAGCCTCAAAGTATGAAAGATAATGAAATAAACGATATCGAAAGTGTTTTTGCAAGACAATCATGAGGTGAATTCAGATTCAAATACTGACATTAGGTCATTGTTGGTCATTGCACTTCATGATCCCAATGAGAGTCTTAAACTTCATCTTAGGTATATGTGGTGTTTACATCAGCCTATGAATAAATGAAATAAATAATGTGAAATACGAATGAACGAATGAAGCAGACTCTTCTTTGCTAAATAAGGCCCTCGGGTTGAGGTCCCATATGTTGGGACTTCACCTGAGTTTTCTTATGCTACATCAAAGATTCCAAAGCCTCGTGTATAAGAAATGTATAATATATAAAACATGAAAGTAATGAAATCAATGGCATGATCATAGAAAATTTCTTATGAAAGTTAATGAATATATAGTGTAAAGAATGACTAAATATAAGGTAGGGAAATAATTCCTTAGTATTTGGATTACTTGCATATTTTGTATGATGTGGTATGGTTATGATATTATAATCTAGATTCATTATTTTTTGAAGTACTATTGAAATTTTTTAGTGTCATGCAAGGACAATTATTTTTGTAAGTGGGGAGAATGTAACAAATCTCAAAATGATATATGGTTAACTAGAGCTTCACAAGGGTTTAATTAGTAAATAACTTGTTAAGTAGTGAAGAATAACATTAAGTTAGTTTTTTAATGAGTTTTAAAGTCAAACATCAAAGGACAACCAAGAGGTATGGAAACTAGTATTTTATGTCCTTGTATGTTCTATGTGTTTTTATATGTTATTCGGAGAATTAAATCAGTGGGGATGACCCTAACAATTAGAGGAACATGTTTGGGATCAAAATGTCTGGTTACAACTTCCCAAAGACCGCCTTAGGGATTTTTGGGGAGAACCCAACCTTTGGCCAACAAGCTATAAAAGACAGCAAGCAAATACTCATTGAACAAACCGGTCCACGACTTAGGAAAAAAAGTTCGCTCTTCGTTGCAGACAAATTGCAAAATGTAGTGTCCAAAAAATTAATTTCATAAATCTTTAGGGAACAGGTCCGCTACGTGGACTTGTTCAACGATTATAATTCCAAAAATTTAAGTTAAGTTTTACTTGTTTAAAAAGGTCAAATTAATATAGGGGTTTTTGAGTATATTTTTGGATGGATTATATAGTGATTGTAGGTAATTATACACCCATTACCCTAAAAAAGCCGACCCTCAATTAGTGTCAAAATAATATAAGCCCTACCTTCTCTGAAAATTCTCTCTTGTCAAGATCCTCCATTGAAAAATTTTCAATCTCAAAGGAAAAGGTCAAATTCTCCATGGTTTCAAGCCTAATTTCGTGGATAGAACTTCATTAAATATGGTTATTTCATCCTTGATTCTTCTTCCAATCAAGGAGCCAATCACAAGTGATTTTCAAAAAATCTCAAAAACCCTAAAACCTTATTTCAAATTCTAAGCATGGGTTGATGCATAAAAAGGTTTAAGTTGATGTTTTATGAAACATTCAATGTTAATTGATGGTTTTATTATAATAACTTCCACGAACACATGTATTGCTTGAATTCCTAATTTTAGCTCTAAAGTGGGTGTAATGATTTTGATCTAATTAGGTTGAATTCATCTATTGATTCTTATGGGCTAACTATATGTCGATCACTATTGAAATTGTTCATAATTTGCCTTTTTGTATTGATATTTATATTGGGTTTCATTGCATCATTGATGTAGATGATCTGTTGGCCTAGTGTTATGTACATTGTCATTTGTAAGATCTCTTATTGTGCTACTTTGTTGGAAAGGATAAGGAATTGTGATTGTCGTATAACCATGATTTGGCACATAATAATGTATAAAGTGAAGGTACTCATGTCATTTCATTTTTTTCTTGTGTAGGTGCTATAATATTATGATTCTTCTTTAATAGATGATACACGATGAAGTAAGAGTAATAAGAGCCCATATAGAATGATGTTTTATCTTGTGTTGGTAGAATTAGTTGTACCTACTTTGTACTTGAATTTTATCAAATGAGTGCATGATTGAATGTCTAGGATCGTAGACCTAAACTTGGCGCACTTCATGGAATGATTAAATTAGGTTTTCTATATTAAGTCTTGAGCGAGTAGACCTAATCATAGTACATTTTTTATAACTCTAGAACCCTATATGAAAGTAAAACCTTTAATATGAAAAGAGTGTCAAAAAACTCATAAGAGTTATCTTAATATAACTTGATTGGAATGCCTAGGGGACCCATTCTTCTAAATGGTATTATGGGTCGGTACACCTATGTGAATGAATAACTCTATGAGAACAAAGGCAAAGCACCAAGTGCATATGCTTGTGGCAGAAACTCTACTTTAGATGAGCTAGAGTACAAAGAATTCCTTGATATCCTTTAACTATGTGCCAACATGTGATGTGTCCTAATTCTACCCTTTGCAAGTAGAATACCTTTCTCAATGTGCGGTTCATATGACAATAAATTCCATACCTAGATAGTGTAGTCGATGTCAGTTAATTTATATTCTCATCATGTGCGATGTAAACTATTTTATTTGATAGTGTCTACAACGCATAGTTAGTAAAATGTGATTCTATATAAACATAACACGAGTAAGACTTGTCTTATGAGGGACAATTCTTTTGAACGAGCTACTTCCAAAGGTAGGCTTGAGATCCAAGACAAGTCTAGTTTCAAGATGAGGGTTTCCAACCAAGTCCCTTCCAATTACCCTAAGGGTAACAACTATAAGGTATCTAACCCTAAGTATCTAAAGGAGAGAAGGGGAAATTCTCCATGTGACAAACCTACTTGTGCAAAGAGTGGTAAGAAACATAAGGTTAAGTGGTTGGTCGGAACAAGAATTTTAATTTGTTGAGGAAAAGTGGGTAATAAGGTTAGGTATTACCCTAATGTGAGTTGTCAAGAAAAGGGGAGTGGTCTAGATAAAGCAAGTGGTTCTATTTCCGATGATCCAAAGAGGAACCACTTTTATGCTCTAGTCTCTAGGGGTGAATAAGAAGAGTCCCCCAGTGTGGTCACCGGTATGTAACAAGTCTTCACTATTAATGTTTATGCATTACAGGATCCCGGTTCCATAGTATCATTTGTAACTCCTCTAGTAGCTAAAAAGATTGATGTTCTACCCGATATTTTGATTGAACCCTTTTTTCTTACAACCCCAAAGGTGACTCTGTTGCTAGGAGAATCTTTAGGAGTTGTCCTATATCTTATCCAATAGAGTTACTTCGGTGGGTGGATTTTGTAGAGATTGACATGGTTGATTTTTACATTATATTTGGAATTAATTGGTTGCATGTATGTTTTGCTTCTATAGATTGTCGAACAAGATTGGTTAAGTTCAACTTTTCTAATGAACCTATCTTAAATTAGAAAAGGGTATTCAATTCCTAGTGGTCATATCATTTCTTGACTATAAGCTTGTCAAATGATCTCTAAAGGGTGTCTTTACCATATTGTGAGAGTCAAAGATCTTTAGTCTGACATCCCTACTATTGAGTATGTCCCAGTAGTGAAGGAATTTACGGAAGTCTTTCCTGATGACTTGTCGTAATTCCTCCTGAGCGGGAAATAGTCTTTGGTGTTGACTTTTTACCGGATATGAATCCATTTAATCCCTACTTACCAAATGGATCCGATTAAAATGAAAGAGTTAAATCATCAACTCAAAGACTTAATAGATAAGAGGTTTATTCAACCAAGTATTTCACTATGGCGAGATCCAGTTTTGTTTGTTAAGAAGAATCATGGGTCCCTTAGATTGTCCATTCACTATTGTCCACTAAATAAAGTCACCATTTAGAACAAGTATCCTCTCGCTCATCTTGACCACTTGTTTGATCAACTTCAAGGAGCAAGAAGTTTTCCTAAGATTGACTTGAGGTCGGGGTATCATTAACATAGGGTGACAGGTGAGGATGTGTCTAATATGGCTTTTCAAACTAGGTATGGTCAATATGAGTTCCTAGTAATGTCCTCTGGCCTCACAAATTCCATGAAGGCTTTTATGGACCTTATGAATAGGGTGTTTTGAAATTACCTCAATTTATCTATGATTGTCTTCATTTATGATATCTTGGTATATTAGGAGAATAAGGATTACCATATGGACCATTTGAAACTGGTATTGCAAGTCTTTAAGAAATATGAACTATTTACCAAGTATACAAAGTGTGACTTTTAGCTGAGATCGGTGGCGTTTCTTGGTCATATTATATCAAGTGAGGGTATAAAGGTTGATCCAAAGAAAACCGAGGCGGTTAATAATTTGACTAGACCATTGATTTCAAGTGAATTTAAAAATTTCTTGGGTTTAGCATGGTACTATATGATGTTTATGGATGGGTTCGTATCCATTGCTTCTCCTTTGGTCACCTTGACCCAAAAGACTGTGAAATTTGAGTTATTGGAGGCATGTGAAAAAAGCTTCCAAATTTTGAAATATACACTTACACCCACACAGATTTTGACTTTACTGAAGGATACAAAGGTTTTTATGATATATTGTGATGCATACCACGTGGGTTTGGGGTGTGTTCTTATAAAACATGGGAATGTAGTAGACTATGCCTCTAGACAACTCAAGGTGCACGAGAAGAATTATCAAACTCATAACCTTGAACTAGTGGGCGTAGTGTCCTTTGAAAATATGGAGGCATATGGTATTCATGTGGATATTTATACCGACTATAAGAGTCTTGAATATATTTTCACTAAAAAGTTGTTAAATCTTCTACAAAGAAGATGATTGGAATAATTGAAAGATTACGACATAAGTGTTTTCTACCACCGCGACAAGGCCA